>NC_048597.1:95465391-96152065 GCF_003668045.3 Cricetulus griseus
TCGCAGACCTCAGCAAGAGCAGAAAGTGCTCTTAAGTGCTGTTCCATCTCTCCAGGCCCTGTAATGGTTGATTGTCTGCTTCACACACTGGGGAGAGAGAGCCTCAGCTGAAGGATTGCCTGCATCACATTGGCCTGTGGGAATTTCCCATCTCTCTTTTTCTAGATTCTGGTTTTTTGTTTTTCCATGAAAGATTTCTGTATGTATCTCTAGCTGCTCTGGAATTCACTCTGTAGGCCAGGCTGAACTTGTACTCAGATATTTCCTGCCTCTGTCCTCTGAGTGCTGGCATAAAAGGCATTAAAGAGGTACACTAATGGGGGAAGTCCTTCTGTATTTATGTTTCTCTTATTGGTTGATGAACAAAACATTGTTGGCCAATAAGGCAGGAAGATAGATGAGACTAGGAAAAGAGGAGAATACTTGGACAGGTAGGCAGAGAGAGAGAGTTGCCATGTAGGCTGCCAAAGGAGTAACAAGTCCGGGCATTCTCCAGTAAGCCAATACCATGTGGAAATACATAGATTAATAGAAATGGGTTAAAAATTAAGACAGAGCTAGCCAAATAGAAGCCCTAGCCATCGGCCAACAGTTTCATAATTAATACAAGTCTCTTTGTGTTCAATTGGGGCCCAGGCAGGAAAGAAAAATCTCTAGCAACAAAACACCACCATGACGTTCAGGCTACATTCCCAGTTTTAAATTGGAACTTGTAGACTAGTAAGATGTAGCCTATGATGCAAGCCTGTAGACCTGACCTCCTTTTCTGGAACCCATTTAAAGGTAGAAGGAGAGAACTTACCCCACAGAGTTGTCCTCTGATGTCCACATGTGCACACAAGTACTCTCTGTATCTCTGTCTCTCTGTCTCTCTGTCTCTCTCCATCTCTCTCTGTCTCAGACACACACACAAATAAATCAATTGATTAATGATCGAAATTGCTATTGAACCTACCTCAAAGTCATGTGTCAGGTCCTTGGGACAGACTTAGCACTTAGTTTATACTGTTAACATGGAGGATTATTGGGGATGGATTCTCCTACCTGGGCACACACATCACTGTCAGCATCCCTCAGACCCAACCCCAGGAGCAGAGTCTAAATGTTATAATGACCTTAAGGAATCCATGGTGGAAGGACTTGGCACTTTGTCAGTCACTGAACTTGAGCTGCTGTGGGGTAATGAGACAGCCCTTTCTCTTGGCCTCTGTGACAGGCACTGATTCAGGCTCTGCCACAATCTATAGTAGTTCTGTCTGTCAGAACTGTGTGTGAGGATGGACATAGTCTACTTCTGTGCTACACACACAGTAGTCACAGCCTTATCCAGCAAGGGGATTCATCACAGCCCTAGCTGAGACCATGAGACAGACAAGCACATGCTCATTGTTTTACACTAGAGAATTAAGAGGAATCTGTTGTATGGACACACAGAGATAATATACAAGGGTAATGATCAGATCATCATGTGTAACATCTGTATTTGACATAGCAAACTTTATCAGCTAAGAAGTATGTAAATAACCCAGGATTCGGTCTGCCTGGTTGCCATTAGAATCCTGGTAGAGTGGATCACACATTGTGGTATCTCAGTACTATGGATGCAGTATAGGTGGATATCTGAGTTGATGTCAGCCTGGTGTATAGAGTGAGATCTAAAACGCCTTGGCATTACAAGCTTGCTTGTAAATCTGGGGGAAAAAATGAAGACACAAACAAGGCATGCATGTAATCTGAACATTTGGGAGTTTGAGGCAGGAAGGTTGCAAGTCTGTGCTATAATTTGAGTTGGAGGATATCCAGAGCAACATAATAAGGTCATAAACAATAATAATAATGAGTCAAGAAATGCCCCTTGCTGATCTTGTGGTGGACCTGGGCTTGGCTCCAGCACCTGGATGGCAGCTCAGAAGTGTCTGTGACCCCAGTTCTGTGGGTCAGACCCTCTTCTGTCTTCTGTTGGTTCCGCTCACACAGTTCACAGACACACATGCAGGGAAAATGTTCATACACATAAAATAAGTGTAAATAGTTTTTAAAAGGATAAACAAAATCACAGTGCCAGGGCAGCTTAGAGCCAGGGAAATGGGTGTCAGTGCAATATGGAAGAGGCAGAGAGGCTTTCTTTCCTTCTGTAGGTGAATGTAGTAGACTCTTCTAAGGGGTCATCTGAGTTGAACCTAGAGGTACAGGTGCCAGCTGTTGTGAACATCGGGTGAGCAGGGAACACTAAACCAGTGCCCCCTAAGGAAATCCCAAACCAGAATTTCAGAGGTGAGCTACAGGGGTCTGTCCATTTAAGACAAGGGAGATGGTGGGGGCAATTAGAGGAGACAAGGATCCTACCTGTGAGCAGAGTAACCAGCAGAAGGAGTTTCATCTTGTTGAGGGGAAGACTCAAGTGACTTCTCTCTAAAGTCATGTAGCTGTGCTCTGACATTGTCCAGTCAGCACCCAGGGCCTGTGACTATTGTGTGTGTGGCACCAGAGTAGGATATGTCTACCCTCAAAGACAGTTCCAACTGGAAGAGCCTAATTTTTGCAACAAACAAAACAGAATTTGTCATCTCCCCTACCTCTCTCCTCCATGGGACCACACAAGTAAAGCCACATTGGGATTGGACATTGGGACAGCAGACATTGTTCAACAGCTACAATGTGGGTGCAGAGAATTGAACTCCAGTCACCAGCAAGAGCAGAAAATGCTCTTAAGTGCTGAGCCATCTCAGTATTTATCCCTAGTGCCTGAATGGGCTTTGGGCACCCATTCCCTATGGAGGGATATTCTCTCAGTCTAGATACATTGGGGAGGACCTAGGTCCACCCCAAATGATGTGTTAGACTTTGTTGATCCTCCATGGTAGGTCTCACCCTTGTAAAGGATTCAGGCATTATGCTGGCCTACACCTGTAACCTGGCAGAATGTACTCAGGCAGTACTCTACTCTGCAAGGGGTCAATGAGTACTAGTCTGCACACAGGTGTAAAGGACCCCTTTAAAATAAAGACCCCCTGCCCACTTATGCTCTCTTTCTGGCTCGCCTCTCTGCTCTCCTCTCTTTCTGCTCTTCCAGCTCTCTTTCTGCTGTTCCCCTGCAGGAGAGAGGAATATCCTGTCTTCCTCTTCTCTTCTGTCTTCTCTCTGTTTCTGTGTCTCTTACATCTTTCCTCTTTCCTTCCCCTCCCCCTTTCTAATAAAACTTCTCACTTAAACTCTGTCTGCTGGTATGTTTGTCCCCAGTCTCGGTCACCCTTGGTTGCCATGAAACCCACCAGGTTCTCCCACTCAAGGTTCCCCTAAAAGTTTATTATAACATCCACCCTATGAAGCATATGTGGTGGGGGATGGGATTGTTGTTGAGGGGGCATGGGAGGATGGGAGGGAGAGTGAACTGGGATTGGTATGTAAAATGAGATTGTTTTTAATTTAAATACAAAATTATATAAAAAATAAATTGTACAGAGTAGGGTGATGGGCTCCACTCAACTTCCTTTCTTGTTTCCCTGATGACAAATACAAAGCCTGTGACACCTTCATCTGCAACTGTGTCCACCAGGCCCTTCTGCTTCTCCAAGGCTCTGTACAATAAAGATTATGCAGTGTTTCACTTTTGACTTGTCACCCTAGTCACTGCCTGCACCACCCCTGCCTGCCTGGTTGTGTTCACTACACACTGTGACCTCTAATAAAGCACCTATTGAAAGAACTTGGCTTTGGTGGTTGTAGTCTCTGTGTACACAACATAACTAGATCCTCACAAAGCATGATTCATTTAGCCCTGGAAGCTGATGATTAATGAGAAAGACATTGCCATTAGGGGAGCACTTGAAAAGTGAGTGATGAGCCCAGCCATGCCTTTAATTTCACCACTCAGGGAAGCAGAGACAGAAGAAAGCACATCTCTTGAATACAAGGCAAACCTGGTCTAAAAATTAAGTTTCAGGAGACCCAGGATTATTACACAAAGATGTAACCAAGTACAAGAAACCAAGTACAAGAAAAGAAGAAACTGGACAATAGTCACACTAGAGAATGAACAGTGCAACTGAAATCTCTAGAACAAAAGGATGCAAACTCTTCCTGGAGGAATAGACTCCAAGAAATAATCAAACTGAGGGCTGAAATCAATAAAGTAGAAACTTGGAAAACACTACAAAGACTCAATGAAACATAGAGTTGGTTCTTTGAGAAAGTCAGCAAGATAGACAAACCTTTATCCAAACTAAACAAAAGGCAGAGAGAGCACTCTAATTAACAAAATCAGGAACGAAAAGGGAGACATAACCAGGGACATTGAGGAGATCCAGAGAATCATTAGGTCATACTGTGAAAACCTTTACTCCACAAAATTTGAAAATCTAAAGGAAATGGACAGTTTTCTGGATAGATTAACACTTACCAAAATTAAACCAAGAACAGATAAGTAGATTAAATCGACCTATACGCACTCATGAAATAGAAGCAGTCATCAAAAGTCTACCAACCAAAAAAAGCCCAAAGCCAGATGGTTTCAGTACACAATTATACCAGAAATTCAAGGAAAAGCTACTACCAGTACTCCTCAAATTTTTCCACACAATAGCTGCAGAAGGAACATTGTCTAGCTTTTTCTATGAGGCTCCAATTACCTTAGAACACAAGCCACACAAAGACACAACAAAAAAAGAGAATTACAGACCAATATCCCAAATGAACATTGATGCTAAATATCCAACAAAATACTGGCAAATTGAATCCAAAAACACATCAGAGAAATCATCCACCATGATGAAGTTGGCTTCATCCCAGGAATACAGGGATGGTTCAACACACAAAAATCCACCAATGTGTTCCGCCGACTCATCACAGACCAGACCAGACCAGACCAGACCAGACCAGGATCCCTATGGACGCCTAACTCCTTCAGAGTGAGCAGACTACGAGGAGAGGCAAGACCATCCAGAGCTTTGGACATTGAATTCCTGGCCCACACACACTACAGAGTAACAAGAGGAGATAGAGAGGTCCTTCCTGCACTCACTGGAAAAAGATATGGGAAGAAGACAGAATAAGAACTCGCTCAACAACAGAAAGACCAATATGACACCACCAGAATCTAGGGACTCCACTCCAGCAAGACCTGAAAAGCCCAACATAGTGCATGAAGATGAGATGGACCTCAAAAATTATCACAGCAAGATGATAGAGACCTTCAAAGAGGAAACAAGAAAATCCCTTAAAGAAATTGAAGAAAAAGCAAGCAAAAAATTACAGGAAATAGAGGAAAAGACAAACCAAAAAATTCAAGAAATAAACAAATCTCTTAAAGAAGCTAAAGAAACCCAAGATAAAACAACCAAACAAGTGAAGGAAGCTCTTGAAACAGTTCAAAGCATGAAAGCTGAATTAGACACAATAAAGAAAACACAGAATGAGGCGATGCTGGAAATGGAAAGACTGGATAAATGATCAGGATCTAAAGACGTGAGTATAACTAATAGAATCCAAGAGACAGAAGAGAGAATCTCAGCTATTGAAGACTCGCTAGAGGATATACATTCATCAACCAAAGAAAACCTCAAGTCCAACAAATCCCTAACACAAAATATCCAGGAAATATGGGACACCGTGAAAAGACCAAACCTAAGAATAATAGGTATAGAAGAAGGTGAAGAAACACTGCTCAAAGGTACAGAAAACATATTCAACAAAATCATAGAAGAAAACTTCCCCAACCTACAGAAAGATATGCCTATGAAAGTACAAGAAGCTTATAGGACACCAAACAGACTGGACCTCAAAAAGAAGTCCCCCCACACATAATAATCAAAACTCCAAATCTACAGAATAAAGAGAAAATATTAAGAGTTGCAAAGGAAAAAGGTCAAGTAACATAGAAAGGCAAACCAATCAGAATCACACCTGACTTCTCAGTGGAAACTCTGAAAGCCAGAAGGCCTTGGATAGTTACCCTACAAGCACTAAGGGAGCATGGATGTCAACCCAGACTACTGTACCCAGCAAAACGTTCAATCATTATAGATGGAGAAAACAAGACATTCCATGACAAAAACAGATTTAAACAATACATATCCACAAATCCAGCACTACAGAAGGTTCTGGAAGGAAAACTCCAACCCAAGGAACATAACTACATGCACAAGAACACAGGCAATAGATAATCTAATTTTGCCAAACACAAAAAGAAGCAGGAGGGCAAAATCCACACACAATGACACCACCAACAATAAATCCAAAACAAACAAGAACCAATGAACAATGGACATTAATTAATATCCCTAAATGTCAATGGTCTTAAGTTACCCATAAAAAGATATAGGCTAACAGAATGGATATGAAGACAGAATCCATCCTTGTGCTGTTTACAAGAAACACACCTCAACTTCAAAGCAGGCGATACCTCAGAGTAAAAGGATGGGAAATGATTTTCTAATCAAATGGCCTCAAGAAACAAGCTGGTGTAGCAATCCTAATATCTAACAAATTGGACTTTAAACTAAAATCAATCAAAATAGATGAAGAAGGGCATTTCTTACTCATCACAGGAAAAGTCCATCAAGATGAAATCTCAATCCTGAACATCTATGCTCCAAATACGAAGGCACCCACATTTGTGAAAGAAACATTACTAAAGCTCAAACCACATACAAAACCACACACACTTATAGTAGGAGACATCAACACCCCCCTTACACCATTGGACAGACAAACTAGACAGAAACTAAACATAGAAACAAAGGATCTGAAAGAAGTTATGACCCAACTGGGTTTAACAGATACCTATAGAACATTCCATCCAAACACAAAAGAATATACCTTCTTCTCAGCGCCACATGGAACCTTCTCAAAAATTGACCACATAGTTGGCAGCAAAGAAAACCTCCACAGTTACAAAAGTATTGAAATAACCCCCTGTATCTTATCAGACCACCATGCATTAAAGCTGGAATTCAACAGCAATATGAATTGCAGAAAACCTACATTTGCTTGGAAAATGAATAACTCCCAATTGCACCATTCCTGGGTTGAGGAAGAAATAAAAAAGAAATTAAAGACTTCCTAGAATTTAATGAGAATGTGGACACAACATACCCGAACTTATGGGACACTCTGAAAGCAGTGCTAAGAGGGAAGTTCATAGCACTAAGTGCTCACATGAAGAAACTGGAGGAAAGTCACATTAGAGATTTGACAGAACAACTGAAAGCTTTAGAGAAAAAAGAAGCAAACACACCAAGGAGGAGTAGACACCAAGAAATAATCAACCTGAAAGCCGAAATCAACAAAGTAGAAACTAGGAAAACAGTACAAAGAATCAATGAAACAAAGAGTTGGTTCTTTGAGAAGGTCAACAAGATAGACAAACCTCCAGCCAAACTAATCAAAAGGTAGAGAGAGAGCATGCTAATTAACAAAATCAGAAATGAAAAGGGGGATGTAACAACGGACACTGAGGAAATCCAGAGAATCTTTAGGTCATACTTTGAAAACCTGTATTCCACAAAATTGGAAAATCAAAAGGAAATGGACAGCTTTCTGGATAAATATCACTTACCAAAATTAAATCAAGATCAGATAAACAGTTTAAATCGACCTATAAGCCCTAATGAGATAGAAGCAGTCATCAAAAGCCTCCCAACCAAAAAAAGCCCAGGGCCAGATGGCTTCACTGCAGAATTCTTCCAGAAATTCAAACAAGAGCTAATTCCAGTACTCCTCAAACTGTTCCCCACAATAGAAGCAGATGGGATATTGCCAAACTCTTTCTACGAGGCTACAATCACTTTGATACCCAAGCCACACAAAGATAAGACTAAGAAAGAGAACTACAGACCGATATCCCTCATGAACATTGATGCTAAAATACTCAATAAAATATTGGCTAATCGAATCCAAGAACATATCAGAAAAATCATCCACCATGATCAAGTAGGCTTCATCCCAGCAATGCAAGGATGGTTCAACATACGAAAAACCATTAATGTAATCCACCATATAAACAAACTGAAAAAGAAAAACCACATGATCATCTCCCTAGATGCTGAAAAAGCCTTTGACAAA
The DNA here is from genome assembly GCF_003668045.3 of Cricetulus griseus. Lineage (NCBI taxonomy): Eukaryota > Metazoa > Chordata > Mammalia > Rodentia > Cricetidae > Cricetulus > Cricetulus griseus. The sequence continues at coordinate 95,473,453 of NC_048597.1, forward strand.
ATCCAACATCCCTTCATGATAAAGATCTTGGAGAGAACAGGAATAACAGGAACATATCTAAACGTGATAAACGCGATATACACCAAACCAAGAGCCAACATCAAACTAAATGGAGAGAAACTCGAAGCTTTTCCTCTAAAATCAGGAACAAGACAAGGTTGTCCACTCTCTCCATACCTCTTCAATATTGTACTTGAAGATCTAGCTAGAGCAATAAGACATGAACAGGAGATCAAAGGGATACAAATTGGAAAGGACGAGGTTAAACTTTCACTATTTGCAGATGACATGATAGTCTACATAAGTGACCCGAAAAACTCTACCAGGAAACTCATACAGCTGATAAACACCTTCAGCAAGGTAGCAGGATACAAAATTAACTCAAAAAAATCTGTAGCCCTACTGTATACAGATGATAAACTCAATGAGAAAGAAATCATGGAAACATCACCTTTCACAATATCCACAAGCAACATAAAATATCTTGGGGTAACACTAACCAAAAAAGTGAAAGACCTGTACAATAAGAACTTTGAGACTTTAAAAAAGAAATTAAAGAAGATACCAGAAAGTGGAAAGATCTCCCATGCTCTTGGATAGGCAGAATTAACATAGTAAAAATGGCAATCCTACCAAAAGCAATCTACAGATTCAATGCAATCCCCATCAAAATCCCAACACAGTTTTTCACAGACATTGAAAGAACAATACTCAACTTTATATGGAAAAATAAAAAACCCAGGATAGCCAAAACAACTCTTTACAATAAAAGATCTTCTGGAGGCATCACCATCCCTGACTTCAAGCTCGACTATAGAGCCATAGTTCTGAAAACAGCTTGGTATTGGCACAAGAATAGACAGATAGACCAAGGGAATCACATTGAAGACCCAGATATTAATCCTCTCACCTACGAACAGCTTATTTTTGACAAAGGTGCTAAATCCATACAATGGAAAAAAGATAGCATCTTCAACAAATGGTGCTGGCACAATTGGATTCGGATATGCAGAAAATTGCAGATTGATCAATACCTGTCACCATGCACGAAACTTAAGTGCAAATGGATCAAAGATCTCTCCATAAATCCAGCCACACTGAATCTTCTAGAAGAGAAAGTAGGAACAACCCTTGAACAAATTGGCACAGGAGAATGATTCCTGAACATCACGCCAGAAGCACAGACACTGAGGTCTGCAATCAATAAATGGGACCTCCTGAAACTGAGAAGCTTCTGTAAGGCAAAGGACACTGTCAGTAAGACAAAACGACCACCCACAGAATGGAAAAAGATCTTCACTAACCCCACATCTGACAGAGGACTGATTTCCAAAATATACAAGGAGCTCAAGAAGCTAGCCACCAAAACACCATACAATGAAATTAAAAAGTGGGGTGTAGAACTAAACAGAGATTTTTCAACAGAGGAATCTGAAATGGCTGAAAGACACTTAAGAAAGTGCTCAAAATCCTTGGCCATCAGAGAAATGCAACTCAAAACAACTCTGAGATACCACCTCACACCTGTCAGAATGGCAAAAATCTAAAATACCAATGACAACCTATGCTGGAGAGGATGTGGAGAAAAAGGAACACTCCTCCATTGCTGGTGGGAGTGGGAACTTATAAGACCACTTTGGAAATCAGTATGGCAGTTGCTCAGACAAATGGGAATCAATCTACCTCAAGATCCAGCCATTCCTCTCTTGGGTATATACCCAAATACTGCATGTCCATACAACAAGGACATATGTTCAACCATGTTCATAGCAGCATTGTTTGTAATAGCCAGAACCTGGAAGCAACCTAGATGCCCCTCAACTGAAGAATGGAAAGAGAAAATGTGGTACATTTATACAATGGAGTACTACTCAGCAGAAAAATGAAATGGAATCTTGAAATTCGCAGGCAAATGGATGGAACTAGAAGAAACCACCTGAGTGAGGTAACCCAATCACAAAAAGACAACATGGTATGTACTCACTCATATATGATTTTTAGACATAGAGCAAAGGATTACCAGCCTATAATCCTCTTCCCCAAAGAAACTAGAAATCATGAATGACTCTAAGGGATAAATGGACCGCAGGAATGGGAAGTGGCATAAACTCCCGAGCTAATTGAGAGCATGAGGGTAGGGGAGTGGGTGCTGCCACAATAAGAGCACAAGAAGAAGAGGAGAGGAGAAGAAATGGAGGAGCAGATATATTGAGTTGGGGGAAGAATAGAGGAGAGAGAGCAGGATGAGAGATACCATATCAGAGGGAGCCACTATAGGTCCGAGAAGAGATCTGGAACTAGAAAGATCTCCAGAGACCTATAAGGATGACACGATCTGACAGTCCAGGCAGTGGAGGAGAGGATGGCCTAGAAGCCCCTCCCCTAGAATGAGAGTGATGACTACTCTCTATGCTATCCTAGAGTCCTCATCCAGTGGCTGAGGGAAGCAGAGACAGACATCCACAAAAATACACTGAGCTGAAATCTGGAACCTAGTTGAAGAGAGGGAGGAATGAAGAACAAAGGGGTCTGTACCAGGTTGGAGAAACCCACATAAACAGTTGACCTGAAAAAGGGAAAGCATATCGACCCCAGACGCTCTTTGGGAGGCCAGTAGGGGACTAATCCAGCCCCCTGATCATGGATGCCATCGGGGAGGCCCCTGCACTCCTGGGAGCCTCCAGAGGTGGACTGGCTTTTTGCCCTGGTGTATGTGGGGGACTTCGAGAGCCCATCCCACTTGAAGGGATGCACTCTGTCTCTGAACACATGGGGAGGGACCCAGGCCCAGCACAAGAAGATTTGGTGGACTTGGTGGAGTCCCGGTTGGGGGCCCTACCCTGCCTGAGGAGTGGTGGGTGAATGGGGTGGGGGTAGGTTGGAGGTGGGGGAGAAGGAATGGGGTCAGGGGAGGGAGAGGGAGAGGGAGAGGGACAGGGGAATTACATGTGAAACAAGCCTGTTCCCTACATTGAGTGTGGTGGTACATGCCTGCCATCCCAGCACTTGGAAGGTAGACGCAGAAGGATTGTCTTAAAGAATATGATATTAGAAGTGGTGGTTGATATTTGTAGTTTTCCTGGTTTTAGGATAAAATACAGTTTCATTTATTGTTATGTATAGGGATGAGTCGGCATCCTGTGTCTTCCTCAGTTACTCTCTACCATGACATTAGAGGCTGGGTCTCTCACTAAACAGGACGCTCACCTTTAGCCCTCCTGGCTGACCAACAAATTGTGGGGATCTGTGCTTCCCCATTTCCCAATACAGTTCCAGATGTACCAACCACACCTTGCTTTTCACACAGGCTCTGGGCATCCTAGCCCAGGGCTTCATGCTCCTATGGCAACCACTTTCCCAACAATGCCATCTCCCCAACCGAACAATAATGAATTTTTTTATTTTTGTGAGTTCCTGAAATTTGGCAAACTCAATGTCCTTTAGTGTGGTCTGTTTCTCAACTCTAAGATGCACTGGGCAGGTGACCAGTGTCTTTTGGTTATAAATTATATAGAGTAAAATGTTGGGCTCCACTCAACTTCCTTATTGTTTTCCTATAGATGACAATGACACCTGTGAGGCCTTCATCTGTAACTGTGACCTTCAGGCCGCCATCTGCTTCTCCAAGGCTTCATACACCAAGAAGAAGAAAGGGATTCACTGTTAGACTTGTCACCTCAGTTACTGCCTACACCATCCCTGCCTGCCTGGTTGTGTTCACTAAACACTGTGCCCTCTATTCAAGCATCTGTTGGAAGAACTGGAATTTGGTGATTGTATGTCTACAGAACATAAGTAGATCGTCAGAGAATATCATTCATTTAGCCCTGGAAGCTGAGGATTAATGAGAAAGACTTTACTATTAGGAGAGCACCTTGAAGTGTGCATTATGAGCCCAGCCATTCCTTTCATACCAACATTCTAAGATACAGAAGCAGAAGAAGGCAAATCTCATGAGTTCAAGGCCTTCCTGGTCTACAAAGGAGGTTCCAGGGAATGAAGGACTATTACACAAAGAAAACCTGTTTCACTAAAAATACTGCAACAAAAGAAGGACTTAGCCTGAGATACATAGGGCTAGGGACAGGTAGAAGTGATTGCAGAGGGGACAGGTGAGGAAGGGATAGGAACAGGAATGGTGAGGATAGGTGGGGAGGGAAGGAAACACAAGACAGAGATAGGAGGAGAGAGAAGAGAGAAAGATGCAGTGTCACATGGGCACTGAAGGAACATCCTGGCTCTAGAAATACTGGACTCAGAGCACTTCTGCTGTGCGCTCATTATCGGAAGTGGGATACAGAAAACCAAAGTGGACTGAAGGTTAATGATCCGCAGGCAGGATTATATCCTGGTGGCCTTTGAGTCTTCGCTATGCCACAGGATAATTGTCCCACTTAATAGACAGCATCCTAGCTTTTTGCAATAAACAAAAAATATCATGTTGTATTTTAAACCTTTCTCTATCAGAGGACCCAACATGTGAAGCCAGGTTAATATCTGGTTCTCTGGTCAACCAGATTTAGGAAGAAGGTGTTTCACTAGATGGTTTAAGACTACATGGTTCTCAGTCTCTCTTTTCCTTTAGTAAACAGCTGCCCAGTCCTCTGTTTTTCCACCCCATTGCCAGGCCCACTCCTGTCCCAAAACTCCAGCCTTGTCCCTCCCTAGGTCAGGTCCGGTGAGCCACAGGTACAGCTAGAGCCCCAGGCCCATTGACTGGCAGTAGCTGGCCATCCCTACAAGGTTTTCATCCGGGGAAGAGGTGAGGAGTGGGGAAAAGGAGGCGCTGGGTGCTAATGGGGAGGCAATCTAGAGGCAAGAGGGCATTAGGCCAGCAGACATTGTTCACTAGCCACCATGTTGGTGCAGAGAACTGAACTCTGGTCCCTGAAAGAGCAGAAAGTGCTCTTAAGTGCTGAGCCATCTCTCCAGCTCCTGTAATGGTTGATTGTCAGCTTCACACACTGGGGAGGCTGAGCCTCTGCTGAAGGATTGTCTGTGTCACATTGGCATGTGGGCACAGCTGCTGGCATTTGCTTTCTTTGTTTCTTTCTTTTTTGTTTTTGGTTTTGGTTTTGGTTTTGGTTTTTATGGTGACAGGGTATCATGTGTTCTCTGGTATCCAGGAAGTCATGAATAGACTAGGCTTGAAGCGAGTAAACAAGGAGGACCCTAAGAGAGACATACATGGTCCCCTGGAGAAAGGGAAAGGGTCAAGATCCCCTGAGCAATTTGAGACCACGAGAAGAGGGGGAAGGGAGCTAGGAGAATGAGAAGGGGAGAAGAGGAGGGATGCAGAGGGCATGAGGGAGCAGAAAGGTCGGGGGAAGAATAGAAGATAAGAAGAATGGAGATACCGTAATGGAGGGAGACATTTTAGGTTTACAGAGAAATCAGGCACTAGGGAAATGTCTGGAGATCTACAAAGATGATACCAGTTAACAATCTAAGCAACACAGGAGAGGCTACCTTAAATGCCCTCCCCTGATAATGAGATTAATGACTGCCTTATATGCCACCCTATAGCCCTCATCCAGCAGCTCTTTATTACACTAATCAGGTGTTTTAGAAAGGCACAGTAACACAGCTTCACAGACATAAAGAATGATACACATCTTTGTATCATCCACAGCATAAACAAATGTAATACGTTTTAAAATAATATTTCACAATATTTCCTCCTTTTGTCTATATAAAAATGAAAGTTTTTAACTTTAATGTAGTAAAACTATATACAAAAGAAACAATTATCAAGTAAGAATTAAATTTACAAAATTTAGTCCTTTTGTATTTAGCAAATTCAAAGGAAATACTCAATTATCTATTTTATCATAGAGACTTCAAAGTTTCATACCTCATTTACTTTCTATCTTAATTAAGGAAAAATGTAACTATAGCTATCTAGTCTTCAACTCTAGCCAGGACCCCAGAAGAATATATTACCTGAGTTAACAGATAGTGCATTTCAAAGTGCATCCTTCCTTTTGTTCCTCCTATCTTTCTCCTCCAACAAGACCACACTTCCACAAACAAGGCCACACCTCCTCATAACACCATTCCCTATGAACTTATGGAGCCAAATACATTCAAACTACCACAACATGTGATGTATAATTTACTTTCTCAAACATAGAATGAAAAAATCACCTTAGGCTGCCTTGTGTATAATGTGCAGTCTATACTTTTATTAATGCAGATATGTATGTTATCTTCAAAAGTTTGTGTATTTTCAGAGCAAGGAGATAAGACACCACTAAAAAATGGATGGTCCAAGTGATCCAGCATCAGAACAGCTTCAAACCTGCAGGGTGAGATGATCTAGCCTCACAGAATACTCCAGACAATACTTGTCAATTACCCTAATTTTCTCCAGGTTAACCCAAAGATACTAGCACCCATAGACAAAAGGGAGTCATCTAGAGAACAATACACACATTCCCAAGAGGTGGGGTGTGGGTGGGCTTGGGTTATACAATGGATTGCAATTGTTGTCATTGTTTAGGGAAACTGGTTACAAGTTGTTATTGGTCATAGTCAGTAAAAAAGCTAAACAAAAGACCTAAATTCAAAGATCTCATTGTAAGGGAGAGAAGGGATAGGATGTAGAAATGATGAGATAAAGGGGTAGATTATTGAACCTACTTTACTCAAAAAAACAACTATGAATCTCAAAATATTTTACATTGGTGTGGACTTTGATTTACTGATACAGAATTAAAGTTTATTTTTGTTATACTGTATTATGTTTCTACTCTTTGGGGGGGAGCATTGTGTTTGTACAGCAAATTTTAAAATGTATTGTCTAATTTAGAAATACAGATTAATAGTCAGCTATAGCAATCAAACTTGTAGTCACATTATGTATGTTTTCAGGGTTAAACAAATATGTTTATAGGGATATATGATCTTTAAGCACTCCAAAGACATACAGAATATGGTATTTAGTGTGTTCAATAACCTAAGCCTGTTCGGGATATTGAGACTCTTCTGCTCCTGACAGCACCAATTTGCTTCAAAAGAGGATGATGTTCATCAAAAAACTCTGCATGGACTTTGCCCTCTTTATAGCAAAAGCTACTCATGTAGACCAACAAACTCCCTTACTTCAAATGCTGACAGTATACTGTCCAAACTGGACCAGCAGGACCCAAAAGAAAGTGAATGCCAAACTGTGCCAAAGCAGGATAGTCATCAATATTCGATGCTTCTCAGAAAATCTGTCAGATATAATAGACCTGTAAGACAAATATGGATACCACAGTGTTACAGAGGAACTTTGGCTGAATGTCCAGGCAGCAAGATGTCCCTGTTGTTAGTTAGCATTTCACCCTTCTGGTGTCTTAGATGGAGTTAATGACTAAATAATTAGACAAAATGTATTCCTTACTTCTGACAAATGGGTAAATCAGGTATATACAACTTTAGACTCATATATACAACATATATATACTCATATATATAACAAAGGTAAGATGAATAGTATTTTCTCTAAATTTTCCAAATAAAAATGAACTGGATATTGTAACTGAATTCTTACTTGATAACTGTTTTTGTTGTATATAATTTTACTATGTCAAAGTTAAACATTCCCTTTTAATTAGACAAAAAGGGGAAGTTCTGTGGAAAATCTTTGTACACTGTAAATCTGTATTGCTCTCACGGTTAATAAAAAGCTGATTGGCCAATAGTTAAGCAGTATTTTCAAGGAGGAGAGACTGCTGGGAAGAAGGAGTGGGAGGGGTCTGGAGAGCTACAAAAAGAAGCAAGATGAATGTGCCATGTTGAAAGAAGGCACAGCTACATGGCAGAGTGTGGCTAAGAAATATTGGTAATTTCACCCAAACAGCTGACCTAAACAAGGGGTGTTCATGGACCCCAGACTGTTAGCTGGGAAACCAGCATAGGACTGTTCCAGACCCACTGAAGGAGGAAGTCAGTTTGGAGGTCTGGACATCCATGGGGCCTCTGGTAGTGGATCAGTATTTACCCCTAGTACACAAATGGACTTTGGGAGCCCTGTCTTCATATCGCAGCCTAGAAACACTGCGGAGGGTCTAGGCCCTGCTTCAAATGATATGACAGACTTTGAAGATCACCCCATGGAAGGCCTCACCCTCCCTGGGGAGCACAAAGGGGTTTGGATAGGGGCCTTGGGGGGGGCAGGGGAGGAGGGGTGGGAGAGGGAACTGAGATTGATGTGTAAAAGAAGCTTGTTTCTAATTTAAACAAAAAATATGGGTAATTTAAAATGTAAGGATTAGCTAGTAACACTCCTGAGCTATCAGCCAAGCATTTATAATTAATAATAAGGCTTTGTGTGGTTTGGGGGGGAGCTGGTGGGCCTGACTAAAAACTCCACCTACAACTTGGTTTCTCAATAAATACAACACTCACCTTTAGCTAGTCTGACTGACCAACAAGTTTTGGGAATCTGTGCTCCCCACATCTCAAATAAGGTTACAGATGCCCTAACAACACCTTGCTTTTTAAAAAATACAGTTAATTTATTTTATGTGCACTGCCTTGAGTCTTTCAGATCCCCTGGAACTGGAGATACAGTTTTAAGCTGCCATGTGGATGCTGGGAATTGAATCCAGGTCACCTGGAAGAGCAGCCAATGCTCTTAACCACTGAGCCATCTCTGCAGCCCCACAGACTCAAAGGGCTTCTTCCGTGTACTCATTCTAGGAAGGTGGATATTAAGACACCAAAGTGGAGTGACAGTAAATGACCTGAGGGCAGGATTACATCCTGGTGACTTTGAGTCTTCACAGTCCCTAAACACATGCCACAGGATAATTGTCCGGATAAAGCCTACATTTTTACAACAAACAAAAGAGAACGCTTCCTCTCCTGTACCTTTCTCTATCAGTGGGCCCTGCATGTAGAGTCGGGTTAATCTCTGGTTTCCTGATCAACCAGATTTAGGAATAAGATGTCTCAAGGGCTGGTTTAAGACTACATGGTTCTCAGTTGCTCTTTTCCCTTAGGGAGCAACTGCCCAGTCATCTGCCTTTCCACCCCAACCCATTCCCACTTGTGTCCCAAAGCTCAGGCCTTGCCCCTCCCAAGATCATCCCGGGTGAGCAGTGAGTGCAGTTAAAGTGTCCTGTGCAGGCACAGTGACTGGTTGTAGCTGGCAGTGACTGACCAGAGTCCAGATGGAAGGCTGGGAAATATGATCATGGAGACAACCACTCAATTCACCCACTCCATGGTTTTTATCCAAAGAAGAGGTGAGAAGTGGGTAAAAGGGGGTGCTAGGGGGCTATGTTAGAGGGAACATAAGTGATGGCCAAACCCAGAGGCCAGAGAGCATTGGGACATCAGACATTGTTCATCAGCCACCATGTGGTTACTGAAAATTGAACTCAGGTCCACAGCAAGGGCAGAAAGTGCTCTTAAGTGCTGGGCAATCTCTCCAGCCTCTGTAATGATTGATTGTCAGCTTCACACACTGGGGAGGAAGAGCCTCAGCTGAAGGATTGCCTGTATCATACTAGCCTGTGGGCACATGTATTTGGAATTTGCACTCTCTCTCCTATTAATTAATTTGTTAGTTAATTAAAATCAAATTTGTAACTGGATCTGCCTCAAAGGCTTTATAAGGTCTTGGGACAGACTTAGCACTTATCTTATACACTAAAATGGAGGGTTATTGGGGCCAGCTACTCCTGCCTGGAACCACGTGTCACTATCAGCATCCTCAGACCAAACCCCAGGAACAATGTCTATATCTTCTTATGACCTGAAAGCATCCATGGGGGAGGGACTTGGGACTTCATCAGTCAGTGCACTGGAGCTGGTTGGGGTGTTGAGCCATCCCTTTCCCTTTCCCTCTATGGCAGATGCAGTATGAGCCTAATTAGTCTTAACAATAAAAACCTAGAGTTAGATATCTAGGGTAAAAGCTGAAAGATCAGAGAAGCAGAGCAGCCAGCCACCAGAGACCTCTAAACTCTACCAATGGTCAGACTAATGGGCTGAGATCCTGTATCTACCTCCCTAGTGATGGGATTAAAGGCAAGCAGCACCACACCCTGGCCTCTATGGTTACCTGGTGGCTAGCTTCACCCTCTGATCTCCAGGCAAGCTTTATTTGTCAGAACACAAACAAAATATCATACAACAGACAAAACTGATTCAGGCTCTGTCACCATCTACAGTAGTTCTGCCGGTCTGGATTGTCTGTGAGGGTGGACATATTCTACTTCTGTGCTACACACACAGTAGCCACAGGCTACTAACTGGACACTGTCAGAGCACAGCTACAGGACTATACAGAGAGAAGTCACTTGAGTCCTCCCTGTAAATGGAGTTCTTAGTTGGTCTAAGTAATAAAAACCCAGAGTCAGATACAGAAGAAAATGCTAAGAGATCAGAGAGAAGGAGCAAGCCACAGCCACACCTCACCGTATGTAGCTTGAGTGTCTGCATCAGCATAAGGATCTCACCAAAAATTTGATCTTGGGAGGCCTCACAACCTTTGATTCTGCCTTGATGTTCAAGAGTCTTGGCCTCTTCCATCCAACATGACTTCCGCTGCAGCTGTGGACCAAGTTCTAGAACAGCTGAGTCTAATTGAAGCCAGTGATTCATAGTTATTCTATCTCTTGCAGTCCGTGAGTTTACTAACTGCCTCATGTAACATGAATGTTTCTTTTCCTGGCTAGGTCCTGCTGCCCTTCTCTGCCTCAAAGAAACACATGCATGCTATATTTGTTATAAACTGTTAGCCGGTGACTAAGGTTTCTTATTTGCCTAGCTCTATCCTAATCACTAACCCATTTCTTATAAAACTATGTATTCCCAGGAGGTTTACCAGACCTGCAACTTCTTTACCTGCTACATTGTGACTGCTCAACGTCTCTGCAGAGAAGAGAAGAGAGCGACTTCCGTTTGTCCCTAATTATATACTGATTCACCCAGCTACATCACTTATTGCCTGTTTGTACAGACCTCCAGACCTCTATGGCTAGCTAGTGGCAGTTTCTGCTGAGCTATGTCACTTCCTTGGATCATATGGCAACTCCTCTCTGCCTACACTTCACAGAACCCTCCTCATATCCTATTCTCACCTATCCTGCTGCCTATTGACCAACAGTGTTTTATTCATCAACCAATAAGACAAACATATATACAGAAGAACATTCCCCATCATCTCCTCTTTTGTGTCTAAATAAAAAGAAATGTTTTACCTTTAACATATAAAACTGTATGTAGCAAAACAGTTATCAAGCAAGAACTATAAGTTACAATATTTATTCCATTCTGTTCAATGGAGAATGTTTACGTTGACCTTACTTCTGTATCTTCCTTTTTATTCCCACTGCCAGCTTATAGATCCTACCTTTTTCTCTCTAATTAAGCATTACTTACTTACAAATAGCAACATTCCAATATGAAATATGATAAAAGACCTGTTGAAATGATGTCCCCAATGAAGTGTTGAAGTGACAGTTATGGGTAAAGCTCATGCCTAATCATAACCATTGTCTGAGAAGCAGTAGACAGTGAACTCGCACTGTCTCCCATCTTCTTTGACTCACTTTGGAAACCCAAGGGAAAAGAGAACCCTGAGTACAGTTGTGTGGTACTAGCAACTAACCCAGGAAGGCAGTGGCTGATGTGGTTGCTGAGGGGAAGCCATGGCACCCACCTCCAAGACATCCTGTTCTTCAGTACACATATCCCCAAACTCTTAAAATATGACAGCCGGGAGCTCTCTCAGAACCCCAATTTTATTGGAGGTCCTAAGATACCATGTGGAGATTCCCCTAGAATCCTCATATTCATCTGATTTTTGTCTCATGATGTCGACATAAACCTGAGGGGTCTCATTGCTCAGTTGCCCTGGAAAGACTATTGCAACCCAAGTACAAATTCTCCCAGAAAGATTTCAAGCAGCACTGCATTTTTTCAGAAAGGAAGACATTTCCTTTCATCTTGTTCATTTCTACCACCCTGTAAAGGAAACTGCGTGTCAATTTGCATTTGTCATCCCATCTGGTCCTTGCATTCACCAAGGGTTCTGTTCTCCTGAATACAAGGAGTGCACACGAGTGTCTGAACCTTGGTTCCATACCCACCAGGAGAGGAAGATACTCCTGCTATACCCAGCAGAAGAAAAGATGAGAAGAGGTCAATGTAAAAGCACATTCAACAACAGAAAACCCAATATGACACCACCATACACCTGCAAGAATTGATCATCACAATGCAGATGATGAACCAGAAGAGAATGACCTCAAAAGCATCTTCAGGAAAATGATAGAGGACCTCAAAAAGGACATGAGAAAATCCCTTAAAGAAATGGAAGAAAAAACAAACCAAAAAATACAAGATATCAGCAAATCCCTCAACGAAACATTTCAAGACCTAAAAACTGAAATACAGACAATAAAGAAAGCACAATCTGAGGGAATGCTGGAAATAGACAAGCTGGGTAAACCATCAGGAACCACAGATGCAAGCATAACCAACAGAATACAAGAGGTGGAAGAGAGAATCCCAGGAGTTGAAGACACACTAGGAGAAATAGAATCATCAACCAAAGAAAATCTTAAGTCCAACAAATCCCTAACACAAAATGTTCAAACCTAAGAATAATAGGTTTAGAAGAAGGTGAAGAAATGCAACTCAAAGGCACAGAAAACATATTCAACAAAATCATAGAAGAAAACTTTCCCAACCTAAAGAAAGACATGGCCAATGAAAGTACAAAAAGCCCACAGAACACCAAATAGACTGAACAAAAAAAAGGTCTCCTTGCCACATAATAATCAAAATACCAAATATACAGAACAAAATGAAATTATTAAGAGCAGAAAAGGCAAAAGGTCAATTAACTTATAAAGGCAAACCTATCAGAATTACACCTGATCTTTCCATGGAAACTCTGAAAGACAAAAGGTCCTGGATAGATATTCTACCTACACTAAGAGACCACGGATGCCAGCCCAGACTACTATACCCAGTAAAGACTTCAACCAATATAGATGGAGAAAACAAGATATTCCATGACAAAATCAGACTCAAACAATGCATATCCACCAATCCAGCCCTGCAGAAAGTTCTGGAAGGAAAACTGAAACCCAAAGAAGTTGACTACAATCAGAAAAATACAGGCAATAAATAATCCGACTTTCGAAAGAGCAAAAGAAAAATGGGGTGAAAATCCACACACAATTCCACCACCACCACCAAATCCAAAACAAAAAAGAATGAACAATCAATGGTCATTAATATCTCTCAATATTAATGCTCTTAACTCCCATGTAAAAAGACACAGGGTAGCAGAATGGATAAGAAGACAGAATCCATCCTTCTGCTTTGTACAAGAAACACACCTCAACTTCAAAGACAGTACCTCAGAATTAAAGGTTGGGGAAAGATTTTCCAATCAAATGGACCCAAGAAACAAGCGGGGGTAGCAATCCTAATACCCAACAATTTAGACCTTAAACTAAAATCAATAAAAAGAGATGAGGGAGTTCACTTCCTACTCATCACAGGAGAAATCCATCAGGATGAAGTCTCAATTCTGAACATCTATGCCCCAAATACAAAGGCATCAACGTTAGTAAAGAATCATTACTAAAACTCAAATCACACATAAAACTTCACACTTATAGTGGGAAACTTCAACACCCCACTCTCACCACTAGACAGGAACACCATACAGAAGCTTAATAAAGAAACAAAGGAACTAATAGAAGTTATGGCCCAATTGGGTTTAACAGACATCTATAGAACATTCCATCCAAATACAAAACAATTTACCTTCTTCTCAAAGCCACATGGAATCTTCTCTAAAAACGACCACATAGTTGGCAACACAGCAAACCTCAACAGGTACAACAAAATTGAAATAACCCCCTGTATCTTTCTTTCTCAAGTTTTTTTTATTAGTTCAAATTAGGAACAAGCTTGTTTCACATATCAATCCCTTCTCCCTCTGCCTCCCCTCACCCCATCCCTCCTCCCCCACCCCCGACCTACCCTACACTTCCCAGGCAAGGTAGGGCCCTCAACCAGGGGCTCCCCAAACTCTACCACATAATCCTGGGCCAAGCCTAGGCCCTTCCCAACCCCCTGTATCTTATCAGACCACCATGTTTTTAAAGTTAGAATTCAACAACAACACGAATGACAAAAAACCACAAATTCATGGAAATTAAGTAACACCCAATTGCACAATTCCTGGGACAAGAAAGAAATAAAAAAAAAGAAATTAAAGATTTCCTAGAATTCAATGAGAATTCGGACACAACATACCCAAACCTATGGAACACTTTAAAAGCAGTGCTAAGAGGAAAGTTCATAGCGCAAAGAGCCCAAATGAAGAAACAGGAGAATAATCACACTAGAGAATTAACAGCACAACTGAAAGCTTTAGAAAACAAAGAAGCAAATACATCCCAGAGGAGCAGACGCCAGGAAATAATCAAATTGAGGGCTGATATCAATAAAATGGAAACTAGGAGAACAATACAAAGAATCAATATAACAAAGAATTGGTTCTTCAAGAAAATCAACAAAATAGATAAACCTTTATCCAAACTTACCAAACAACAGAGAGTGAACATGCAAATTAATAAAATCAGGAATGAAAGGGGGGACATAACAACAGAGACAGAGGAAATCCAGAGAATCATCGGGTCATTCTTTGAAAACCTACATTCCTCAAAATTTGAAAATCTAAAGCAAATGGACAATTTTCTGGACAGATTTCACTTACCAAAATTAAATAAAGAACAGATAAGCAACTTAAATAGACATAACCCCTAAGGAAATTGAAGCAGTCATCAGAAGTCTCCCAACCAAAAAAAGCCCATGGCCAGGTGGATTCATTGCAGAATCTACCAGAAATTTAAGGTACAGCTGATACCAATTCTCCTCAAAGTATTCCACAGAATAGAAGCAGAAGGATCATTGCCAAACTATTTTTATGAGGCTTCAATAACCTTGATACCCAAGCCACACAAAGACACAACTAACAAAGAGAACTACAGACCAATATCCCTCATGAACATTGATGCAAAAATTCTCAATAAAATATTGGCAAATCGACTACAAGAATACATCAGAGAAATCATCCATCATGATCAAGTAGGCTTCATCCCAGGGATGCAAGTATGGTTCAACATTCAAAATCCATCAATGTAATCACCATATAAACAGACTGAGGGAAAAAACACGTGAACATCTCACTAGATGCAGAAAAAGCCTTTGACAAAATCCAACACCCCTTCATGATAAAGGTCTTGGAGAAATCAGGGATAACGGGAACCTACCTCAACATAATAAAGGCAATATATAGCAAGCCGACAGCCAACATCAAATTAAATGGATAGAAACTCCATGCAGTTCTTCTAAAACCAGGAACAAGACAAGGCTGTCCACTCTCTCCATACCTCTTCAATATTGTCCTTGAAGTTCTAGCTAGAGCAATAAGACAACAAAAGGAGATCAGGGGAATACAAATCAGAAAGGAAAAAGTTAAACTCTCACTATTTGCAGATGATATGATGGTCTACATAAGTGACCCAAAAAACTCTACCAGGGAACTCCTACAGCTGACAAACACCTTCAGCAAGGTGGCAGGATACAAGATTAACTCAAAAAAAAAAAACTGTAGCCCTACTACATACCGATGACACAATGGTGGAGAAAGAAATCAGAGAAACATCACCCTTTACAATTGCCTCATACAACATAAAATGCCTTGGGGTAACACTAACCAAAAAAGTGAAAGACCTGTACCATAAGAATTTTGACTCTCTAAATAAAGAAATTAAAAAAGATACCAGAAAATAGAAAGATCGCCCATGATCTTGGATAGGTAAGATCAACATAGTAAACATGGCAATCTTGCCAAAAGCAATCTACAGATTCAATGCAATCCCCATCAAAATCCCAGCACAATTCTTCACAGACATTGAAAAAACAATTCTCAACTGTATATGGAGAAACAAAAATCCAGGATAGACAAAACAACCCTGTACAATAAAGGAACTTCTGGAGGCATCACCATCCCTGACTTCAAATTCTTTTACAGAGCTATAGTCCTGAAATCAGCTTGGTATTGGCACAAAAGTTGACAGGTAGACCAATGGAATAGAGTAGAAAACCCTGATATTAACCCACACACCTATGAACACCTGATTTTTGACAAACAATCCAAAGTTATATACTGGAACAGAGAGAACATCTTCAACAAATGGTGCTGGCATTACTGGATTGGGACATGTAGAAGACTGCAGGTAGACCCAAGCCTATTGCCATGCACAAAACTTAAGTAAAAATGGATCAAAGACCTCAACATAAACCCAGCCACAATAACCCTATTAGAAGACCAAGTGGGAAATACCCTTTAATTAATTGGTACAGGAGACTGCTTCCTGAACATTACACCAGTAGCACAGACACTGAGAGCAACAATTGATAAATGGGACCTCCTGAAACTGAAAAGCTTCTGTAAAGCAAAGGAAACAGTCAGCAAGACAACACGGCAGCCCACAGACTGGGAAAAGATATTCACCAACCCCACATCTGACAGAGGGCTGATCTCCAAAATATACAAAGAACTCAAGAAGCTAGTCTCCAAAACACCAAACAATCCAATTAAAAAGTGGGGTACAGAACTAAAAAGACAATTCTCAATAGAGGAATCTAAAATGGCTGAAAGACACATAAGAAAGTGTTCAACATCTTTAGCCATCAGGGAAATGCAAATCAAAACAACTCTGAGATAACATCTTACTCCTATCAGAATGGCCAAAATCAAAAACACCAATGACAGTTTATGCTGGAGAGGATGTGGAGAAAGGGGAACACTTCTCCACTGCTGGTGGGAGTGCCAACTTGTACAGCCACTTTGGAAATCAGTATGGTGACTCCTCAAGAAAATGGGAATGAGTCTACCACAAGATCCAGCAATTCCACTCCTAGGCATATACCCCAAAGAAGCACATTCATACAACAAAGACATCTGTTCAACAATGTTCATAGCAGCATTATTTGTAATAGGCAGAACCTGGAAGCAGCCTAGATGCCCCTCAACCGAAGAATAAATAGAAAAAATGTGATACATTTACACAATGGAGTACTACTCAGCAGAAAAAAAAAACAATAGAATCTTGAAATTTGCAGGAAAATGGATGAAACTAGAAGAAACCGTTCTGAGAGAGGTAACCCAATCACAAAAGGACAAACATGATATGTACTCACTCATATGTGGATTTTCGACATAGAGTAAAGGATTACCAGCCTACAATCCACACTGCCAGAGAAGCTAGTAAACAAGGTGGACCCTTAGAGAGATATACATGGTCCCCTGAAGAAGGGGAAAGGGTCAAGATCCCCTGAGCAAATTGAGAGCACGGACGTGGGGAGAGGGAGCTATGAGACTGAGAAAGGAAGAAGAGGAAGGATGCAGAGGTCATGAGGGAGCAGAAACCTTGAGTCAGGGGAAGAATAGAAAAAAAGGATATGTGATAGGTAGGGTTTGAACTTGGCTTTGGTGATTTATTCTCTGTCTACAGAACATAACTAGATCCTCAGAGAACATCATTCATTTAGCTCTGGAAGCCAAAGATAAATGGGAAAGACATTTCCAGGAAGCAAGCTGCTTGAAGTGTGGTTTACAAGAACAGCCATGAGCCTGGCGTTGGTGGCTCATGCCTTTAATCCCAGCACTCGGGAGGCAGAGGCAGGCGGATCTCTGTGAGTTTGAGGCCAGCCGCTCTCCAGAGCAAATGCCAGGATAGGCTCCAAAGCTACATAAACCCTGTCTCGGAAAAAAAAAAAAAAGAACAGCCTAATTCCAGCACTCAGGGATGCAGAGGTAGAGGAAGGCAGATCTCTTCATTTCAAGCCAACCTGGTCTAAAAAGAAAGTTCCAGGCAAGTCTGGACTATCACACAAAGAAATGCTGTCTAGAAAGAAAAAGGAGGAGGAGGAGGAGGAGTAGGAAGAGGAGGAGGAAGAGGAGGAGGAGGAGGAGGAGGAGGAGGAACCAGGCTGAAATACATAGTGGGGTAGTGAGGACTGTTGTGGAATATTATTTTAAGATGTGTTACATTTATTTATGCTGTGGAACATTTGTTTTAATATACATAGATATGTTGTATTTGTTTAACTCTGTGAAGCTGTGTTACTGTGCCTATCTAAAACACCTAATTAGTGTAATAAAGAGCTGAATAGCCAATAGCAAGGCAGGAAAAAGGATAGGCAGGGCTGGCAGTCATAGAGAATAAATAGGAGTAGAAATCTGAGGAATGAGAAAAGGAGAGGAAGAGGCAAGAACAAGCCACCTAGCCACACAGCACAACACAGAGTAAGAGGTAAAGAAAGGCATACAGAAATAGAGAAAGATAGGGGAGGGAGAGGGAGAAGGGATTGACATGTGAAGCAAGCTTGTTCCTAATTTGAATAAGAAAAAAAAGAAATAGAGAAAGATAAAAGCCCAGAGGCAAAAGACAGACAGAGAATGAATATGGTAAGTTAAGAAAAGCTGGCTATGAATAAGTCAAGCTAGGCTGGCAATGCATAAGACAAAATAAGCCGCCCTTTGTTTATTTGGGAGCTAGGTGATGGGTCCCCCAAAGATCCAAAAGTATAAATCAAAGACAGAAAGGAGAAGGAGAGGGAAGAGATGAGGCAGGGGAAAGGACAGGAAAGGAGGGGAGAGGAGAGAGAAAGAAGCAGGGCATCAGAACCAACATGTTGTCCCTAAAAATACTAGACTCACCCAGGTGGTGGTGACTATACTTTTAATACCAGCAATGGGACACAGAACTAGGTGGATCCCTGTGAGTTTGAAACCAGCTAGGTCTACTGAGCGAGTTCCAGAACAAACTCCAAATCTACAGAAAAACTCTGTCGCAAAAAAACAAACACCACCACCCCTCAAAACTGAACTCACAGCGTTTCTTAGTGCATTCATCATAAGAAGTCAGATATCGGGAACCAAACTGGAATGACAGTAAATGACCTGAAGGCAGGATTACATCCCTTAGGCTTCTAGTCTTCACTGTGCCTAAACACATGCCACACGATAATTGTCGCACTGAGGTTTACAGCAGCCCACACTTTTGCACCAAAGAAAAGAGAACACTTCATCTTCTCAAAATTTTTCTATCACAGAACCCTGTGGGTAAAGCCAGGTTAATCTCTGGTTCTCTGGCCAACCAGATTCAGAAATAAAATGTCTCATTGGCTGGTTTAAGGGCACATGGTCCTCAGTCTCTCTTTTCCTTTAGTGAAAAACTGCATAGCCCTCTGCCTTGCCCCCCTCCTCAAACCTAGACCCATTCATGTCAGGCCTCGCCCCTCGCCAAAATAGGCCTGGTGAGCAACAGGTGCAGCTAGAGTTCCCCTGCCCAGGCACAGTGGCTGGAAGTCTCTGTTAGTGGCTGGCTATCCAGAATCCCAGTGGAAGGGAAAAGGGATTTTGACTGTGGTGAAAACCAACGCAACTTTACCCCTACATGGTTTTTATCGAGGGAAGATGTGAGAAGTGGGGAAGAGGAGGTGCTGGGGTGCTAAGGGGGGGGGTACATGAGAAATGGCCAAGCACAGAGGACATAGGGCATTGGGACAGCAGACATTGCTCAACAGCCACATGTGGTTGCTGAGAATTGACCTAGATCCTCAGCAGGAGCAAAAAGTGCTCTTAAGTGCTGAGCCAATCCTTCAGCCCCTGTAATGGCTGATTGTCAGCTCCACACACTGGGGAGGGAGAGCCTCAGCTGAAAAATTGCCTGCATTACACTGGCCAATGGGCACAGCTGTTGGGCATTTGCTGTCTTTCTTTCTTTTTTATTTTTTGGTTTCTGGTTTTTGGAGACAGGGTTTTGTTGTGTTTCTGGCTGTCCTAGAATTCAGATATTCGCCTGCCTCTGCCTCTTGAATATTGACATAACAGTCATCCTTAACAACCACCATCCCACTTCATTCCCAATTTTTATGGAGTTTGTAGGCTAGTAAGATGTGGTCTGCAGTGCAAGCCTGTAGACCTGAATTTGATTCCTGGAACCCATTTAAAGGTAGAAGGAGAGAGCTGACTCCACAGAGTTGTCCTCTGAACTCCACATGTACACACAAGTACTCTCTCTCTCTCTCTCTCTCTCTCTCTCTCTCTCTCTCTCTCTCTCTCTCTCTCTCTCTCTCTCTCTCCCCACACACTAATTAATTAAAATCAAATTTGCAATTGAATCTACCTCAAAGTCTGTGTCAGGCCTTGGGACAGACTTAGCACTTTGTTTATACGGTTAACACGGAGGATTGTTGGGGCCAGATACTCCTGCCTGGAACCACATGTCACTATCAGCATCCCTCAAACCCAACCCCAGGAGCAATGTCTGTATCTTATGAACTCAAAGCCTCCTTGGAGGAGGGACTTGGCACTTTGTCAGTCACTGCACTTGAGTTGCTATGGGGTGTTGAGCCAGCTCTTTCTCTGTCTCTGTAACAGCACTGATCCAGGCGCTGCCACCATCTACACTCTCTCTGCCTGTCAAGACTGTCTGTGAGGGTGGACACATTCTGCTTGTCTCCAGTAGTCACAGGCCCTGTGTGCTGACTGGACACTGTCAGAGCACAGCTTACAGGACTATAAAGAGAAAAGTCACTTGAGTCCTCTCCTATTGAAAATGAAACTCCTTCTGCTGGTCGCTCTGCTCACAGGTAGGACCCTTATCCCCTCTGAATGCCTAACTCTTTCCCTTGTCTTCAGTGCACATCCCACCCCCGACCTTTACCACCTCCCTTGCTCACACCTGGGCTTCTGGTTTGTGGTTCCCTTTGAGGTGTAATAGCCTCTTGGTTGGGTTCCCTCCTATTCTGATGTCCTCAACAGCTGGTAACTTTAGCCTCTAGTATGAACTGAGAGGACTCCTCAGAAAATTCTACACAAGCAAAGACACCATTTCACTCTTGCCCTATTGTTGTGAGTCTCATTTCACTGGTCCTAACTTGAGTTAGTAATTGGATTTTTCTTATCCTTTTAAAAATATTGACTTTTATTTTATGTGTGTAAGTGTTTTGCTTGTGTGTCCCTCTGTGAACTGTGTGTGAGCAATGTCTACAGAGGACAGAAGAGGGGTCTGGTCCTACAGAACTGGGGTCAGAGACCACTGTGAGCTGCCCATGTGGGTGCTGGAAGTGAGCCTGCATCCTACACAAGCTCAGCCATCTCTCCAGCCATCATTATTCTTATTGTTACATGACCTTATTATGGATCTCTGGATTTCCTCCAACTCAGCATGATTGTGCAGACTTGAAGCCTTCCTGCCTCTACCTTCCAAATGTTATGATTACATACATGCCTGTCTTACTTCTGTAATTCTTTTTTTTCTCTTTCTTTTCTTGAGAAATTGTTTTTCTCTGTAGCCATGGCTGTCCTAGAACTCTCTCTATAGACCAGGCTGGGTTTTATCTCAGATATCCACCTGTCTCTTCCTCCAGAGTGCTGGCATTAAAGCCACCAACACTATCCTCTGGCAACCTTCAATTTCTGATCCCGTTGCCTCTTCCTCCAGAGTGCTTAGATCACACACTGTGTGTTCCACTGTACCTGGATTCTCCTTCATATTAATGGTGACTATATATCCCACTGCAGACTGAATCCTCACTTATTTACCTACTCCTTAGCTAATAAACAGTTTGTTATGTCAAATGCCGACATTACACATGATGATCTGATCATTATCCTTGTATATTATCTCTGTGTGGCCATACAATAGGTAATGTATATAGGACTTAATCTCAGAGTGGCAGCCAACCAGGTACAGTAGTCATTTCTACTCCTACCCACTTGGGAGGCTGACACCAGAGAGTTGCTACAGAGTTGGAGGCTAGCCTGTGTTACAAGGCAACTCTCTGTCTCAAATAGGTAGACACCCACCTCCTCAGACCTGGTGACTTGAGTTTGGTCTCCAAGACCTACATAGTGGAGGAAGAAAACAAATTCCTTATAGCTGAACTCTGATCTCATGTAGCATGACATTTATGAGTGCTCCTAAATATGTGCTTCTGAACATGTGTGTAGGCAAGTGAGCACACACACACACACACACACACACACACACACACCTCTATAAACTGCTCTTCCCATGCAGCCGCTGGTGGAAATCAAGGAGGAAGCTAGCAGGCAGGCATCAGAACCCTGGTAAAGCCAAGTGGGATTGATGAAATGTGTGGTGCATTCTTGCAGCAGGCGCTACTGCATACAGAATCAGGCCTTGGGCTGTGTGGCAGTACGGCAATGTGTTCCAGTGCACCATCCCTTTGATTCAAAGATTCATGAGATACAACTACTATTGCTGGTACTGTTTCTTTGCTACCTGGAACGACCGGATGGAAGACCTAGACGAGTGAGTGATCCATCTGGTGGGAGACTGCAGTGTCTGGGTTGGGATGGAGACAAGACAGGAGACATGCATATTCAGCAGACATCCTATTTTGTCTTATTTATTATTGTTGTTTCTGTGTTTCCAGGCAGGGGTTATCTATGTACCCCTAGCTGTTCTGGAATTCTCTCTAGAGACCTTGCAGGATTAGAACTTGAATGTCTTCCAGCTGAGGTTAAAGGTGTGCATCACCACCCAGCATGTATTTTCCCATTTTGTCATGTAAAGAAATCAGTCAAAGAGAACCCTGTGTCCGGTGATCCTTGTAGGCAGAATATGTGAGGTACAAATAGTGGGCATTGCTGGCCTCAGGTAACAGAGTAGGGTATGGCCAACCATCACAGCCTCCATCAAAGTGTCTGCCTTGGCTTTAAGAAGTTTTCACAACTTCAGAATATATAATTTCACTATATTCCTTCAGCTTTGATATAAAAATTCACTTTTTGGAGACAAAGTTCACTTATATATCCCTGGCTGATGGCTAACTCAGAGATCCAACTGCCTCTGCCTCCCATGTGCTGGGATTGATGGTGTACACCACTACACTCCACAGAAGTTCCTTTCAATAACTGTACTAACAGAAATCACAGATTCTCAGGCTTCAGGACCATTTCTTTTGGAACATTGTTTGAGAAAGATGCAGGTGAGAACTGAGCTCCTGAGGGTCCATGCTCCTCCCTCAGCTGTTCCTTCCTCTCTTCAGGTGCTGCAGGTTTCGTGCCGACTGCTACGCTCAGGGCAATAAAATGAACAACTGTACCTTCCGCTTAGGCGACCCGAAAACGACCTCCTACTCATACTCGTGTTCTGGAGCTGTGGTCACATGTAGTGGTAGGTTTACCCTCCGGGACCTCTGGATTCTGCTTGCCCTCAGTAGATTTGGAAGGAGCAGGGACTTTACAAGGACAGTCACCATTTAGCAGTCATTGCCTAGGTTCCATTTGACATAACAGCCTTATCAGATAGATACTAAAATATAAATGAGATCCATGATGAGAAGGAAGGTTGGGCCACTTGCCCAGGTCACCCAGCTTAGAAGTGATAGCATTTGGTTCTGGAACACAGATCTACATCATTCCAAATTGTTTTAAAAACATTTAAAGATTTTATGTAATTCTGGTGGAAGCATGCCTGTGTCACAGAACAGGTGTAGAGTTCTGAGGACAATGTGCAGGACTCTGTTTTCTCCTTCTACCTTATGAGTCCTGGGGATGGACCTCAGGTTCAGACTCAGCACCAAGTGCATTTATTCCCTGAGCCATCTTGACTGCCCAAAGCCTCTCCTATTAACCAAAATGTTTACTGATTCCATATTTACTGAACAATTAAAAGCTGCATCATTGGCTATAAGCCAAACACTGGACTAAACACCTATGCAGGGCAAGATTTATCATTCCCATTTTACAGGTAGGTTTCAGAGAACAGGGAAAGTAGCTCAGTTGCTAGACAGCTTGTCTAGAATGCACAGAGCCCTGGTTTCCACCTCCAGAACCCATACATTGAGTGTGGTGGTGCACACCTCAATCTTAGTACTGGGGAGGTGGAGGCAGGAGGATTGTCTTAAAGCATATGACTTTAGAAGTGGTAGTTGATATTTTTTCTGGGTTTGAGGTTTAAATATGCATGTGCGTTTTATGTATAGGAACAAGTTGACAGGGGTGGAGAGATGGCTCAGTGGTTGAGGAATGAGTTGGCACCTGTCTTCTCCAGTCACTCCCTGCCATTTTTATTGGCTGGGTCTCTCACTAAACAGGACACTCACCTTTTGCTAGCATGAATGACAGACAAATGTAGGGATCTGCCCTCCCCACTTCACAATAGAGTTACAGATTCCCCAACCACACCTTGCTTTTTACATGAGCTCTGGGCATTCTAGGTCAGGCCCTCATGTTTATATGGTAACCACTTTACCAACTGTGGTGTCTCCGCAGCCCCACAACAACCAATTGATTTATTACAAGTTCATTCCAGCAATTTGGGTAACCCCATGTCCTTTAGTGTGCTTTGTCTTTCAACCCTGAGTCTGCACCAATGGGAGGGCCACCAGTGTCTTTTGGTTACAAAATGTAGAAAGCAGGGTGATGGGCTCCACTCAACTTCCTTTCTTGTTTCTCTGCAGATGAAAATGATGCCTGTGAGGACATCATCTGCAACTGTGACCGCCTGGCTGCCATCTGCTTCTCCAAGAGTTCTGAAAACAGGGGCCTTGTTGGAGGTTTTTGTTAGTCTATTATAATTAGGAGGTATTGTTACTGCCTACAGCATCCTTGCCTGCCTGGCTCGGTTCACTATACACTGTACCCTCTAATCAAGCATCTATTGAAAGAACTGGGCTCTGGTGACTGTATTCCCTGTCTGCAGAATATCTGTAGTTCTTCAGGAATATCATTCAGTCTAGTCCTGGATGGGAAAGATTAATGGGAAAGACATGGCCCTTAGGGGAGCACTCTGAAAACTGGGTGATGAGCCCAGCCATGCCTTTCATACCAGAACTCCAGGATAGAGAGGAAGGTGGAGAGGCAGGCAGATATCTTGATTTCAAGATAACCCTGGTCTAAAAATCCAGCTCTTGCACAGCCAAGACTATTACACATCGATCCCTGTCTCAAAAAAGAAAAAGAAAAAAACAAAATTAAGGACATCCTGAGACACATATGGGTTGGAGAGGGTACAGAAAGGGGAAGGAGATGGGAGATACAAAGAAGGGAAGAGGAAAATAACAGAGGGACGCACAGGGGAGGGAGGAGGAGAGAAAAGAATGAGAGACAGGTAGGAGGGATAGAAAAGAGAAAGATTTAGTGTCACCTGAGCACTAAGGCAGCATTGTGTCCCTAAATGTACTGGGATCCTGGGTGGTGTGGGGCCCACCTTTAACCCCAGGACTCTGGACTCAGAGATAGGTGGATCTCTGTGAGTTCCCAGACAGGTCTAAACACACATCACAGGATGACTGTCCCCCTAAAATTCACAGCAGCCTAACTTTTGCAACAAACAAAACAGAATTGTCTTCTCTTTCTCCATCACAGGAGCCCAAAGGTGAAAACTCGTTAATCCCTGGTTTCTTGGTCAACCTGATTTAGGAATAAGATGTCTTTGTGGTTCCTGGCCTCCCTTCTCCTTTAGTGAAAAACTGTGCAGTCCTCCAACTTTCTGCTCTAACCTAACCCCACCTGTATGCCAAATCTCAGGCCTCATCTCTCCAAAGGACA
Source organism: Cricetulus griseus (assembly GCF_003668045.3). Classification (NCBI taxonomy): domain Eukaryota; kingdom Metazoa; phylum Chordata; class Mammalia; order Rodentia; family Cricetidae; genus Cricetulus; species Cricetulus griseus. Next base: position 95,499,077 of record NC_048597.1, read on the forward strand.
TGCCTGGAGAGTAGCAGATACAGCTCTAGCCCCCTGCACAGGCACAGTGACTGGTATTAGCTAATAGTGGCTCTCCAGTGTCCCACTGGAAGTGTATGCAGAGTTTAACATATAGACAACCAACTCAACTCACCCCTTCATGGTTTTTATCCAGAAAAATAGGTGAACAGTGGGGGAAATGAGAAGCTGGGGTGCTAAGTTACAGGGTACATGAGAGATGACCAAACTCAGAGCCCAGACGTATACGGCATTGGACCAGCAGACATTGTTCATCAGACACCATGTGGTTGCTGAGAATTGAACTCCAGTCCTCAGCAAGAGCAGAAACTGCTCTTAAGAGCTAATCCATCTCTCCAGCCCCTGAAGTGGTTGATTGTCAGCTTCACACACTGGGGAGGGAGAGCCTCAGCTGAAGAATTGCCTGCATCACATTTGCCTGTGGGCACAGCTGCTGGGCATTTGTTTCTTTCTCTTTTATATTTCCGTTTTTATTATTTTGAGAAAGTTTCTTTGTGTCTCTCTAGATGTCCTAGAATTCAGTCTGTACAGCAGGCTGGCTTTGAACTCACATATTTGCTTGTCTCTGCCTCCTAAGTCCTGACATTAAAGGCATGCACAACGAGCACCACTGGGCAATATCCCCAGTTTTTAAATGGAGTTTGTAGTCTAGCAACTTGCAGCCTATGATGCAAGTCTGTACATCTGAGCTTGATTCCTGGAACCCATTTAAAGTTAGGAGAGAACTGACTCCACAGAGTTGTCCTCTGACCTCTACATGTACAGACAAGAGCACTCTCTCCCCCACCACATGAATTAAATAATTAATTAAATATCAAATTCAGAATTGAATCTACCTCAAAGGCTTTGTCCGGAATCCAACACGAATATCTTAGATATTCAGGGTAACAGGAACATACCTAAACATAATAAAGGCAATGTATCACAAGCTAACAGCCAACATCAAACTAAATGGAGAGAAACTCAACAATTCCTCTATAATCAGAAACAAGATAAAGCTGTCCACTCTCTCCATATCTCTTCAATATTGTACTCAAGGTTCTGGCTAGAGCAATACCACAAAAAAAAAAATCAAGGGGATACAAACTGGAAACGAAGAAGTTGAAACTTTCACTATTTGCAGATAGAATAGTATACATTAGTGACCCAAAAAATTCTACCAGGGAACTCCTACAGCTGGTAAACACCTGCACTAAAGTGACAGGATACAAGATTAACTCAAAAAAATCAGTAGCCCTCCTATATATAGACGATAAATGGGCTGAGAAAGAAATCAGAGAAACATCACCCTTCACAATAGTCACAAACAACACAAAATATCTTGAGATCACTCTAACCAAACAAGTAAAAGACCTGTTTGACAAGAACTTTAAGTCTTAGAAAGAAATTAAAGAAGATATCAGAAAATGGAAAAATCTCCCATGTTCATGTTCATGGATAGGAACCAAAAGCAGTGTACAGATTCGATGCAATCCTCATCAAAATCCCTGAAGCCTTTTAAGACCTTGAAAGAACAATACTCAACTTTAGAACAAAAAACCCAATAGACAAAACAATCCTGTTCTTCCAGAGTCATCACCAACCCTAACTTCAAGCTCTACTATAGAAAGAGATATGTGGGAGGCAGTTGTGAAGCTTTGACCCTTAGGTAAGGGGCCCCTGGCAGTAGGACTAAAATACAAACCTGGTGCATAAGCTAGCTTGTTGGAGTCCACGCCCTATGGCGGGATGCCATGCTCAGCCTTAATGCATGGGAGAGGGGCCTGACCCGGCCCCAACCTATTGTGCCAGACTATGTTGACTCCTCATGAGAACCCTTACCTGTGAGGAATGAATTGGAGGTGGGCCGGGGGAGAGATGGGGTGGGAGGAAGTGAGGGTGTGGGAGATGATGAGAGGGTTCAGAGGAGGTGAGGGTGTGGGAGGAGGTACGGGAGGGAGAAATATAACGAAAGCTCTTTACTGCCAGCCTGGTCCCACAGCCACATCAGCCCCAAATGAACACTCAGAGACTTTTATTAATCATAAAATTGTTGGCCACTGGCTTGGGCTTCTTATTGGCTAGCTCTGTCTTAATTATTAACCCATTTCTATGAATCTAACTATTTCCACATGGCCTTATCTTACCGGAGAACTCTCCACTCGCTTCCACTCATCCAAGGATCACATAGTGATTGCTCTCTGCCTACACTTCTCAGAATCCTCCTCATCTCCTAGACCCACCTATCTTGCTGCCCTATTGGCCACAGTGTTTTAATCATCATCCAATAAGAAAAACATATACAGAATGACATCTCCCATTGAGAGATGTTTCTCAGGCTCCCTCTCCAGAAATGAACCCTGATTCTCCATCCTCCATGGAGGACAATCTTGCCAAGAACAATTAGAAAATCCAATGCCTAATGTAAAAAATTATACCACTCTGGATGGTAGATTGGCTTTGGAAGATGTATCAAACATACACTGAGAAAACAAAAAAATTTATAGACCACTGTGGTTGGATTGTAAAATGAAATTAAAAAGTAAAGCCAGATTTAATTATCAGAACAAAGGAACTCTGGAGTGAATGGGGGATGCAGGAGAGAAATCACAGGGAAGGTCTGGGCTTGAATATTAAACACCCTGTGGGAATGGTCTTGCACAGCTCTGAGGGAGGAGCTAACCCTTAGTGAGCTTTTTGAGGGTGGGGTCTGGAATAGGAGGAGTGGGTCTCCAGGAAACATCTGGTTGGAGTTTTGAATGGAGGAGTGAGACCCAGAGAAGAGAAGACCTAGGACTCCTGAAGCTTGTTTTCAAAAAAAAATCACTTTTTTGAGACAAGGTCAAAGTTATGTATCCCTGGCTGACCTCAAACTCAGAGATTCATCTGCCTCAGCCTCCCAAGTACAGGGCTAACGGCAGACAGCACCACACTCCTCAGAAGTTGCTTTCAATAAATATATACTTAATAGATATCAGATGTTCCCAAGCCTCAGGACCATTTCTTCTGGGACATCATCTTTAAAACATCCAGACATGTTTGAGGAAGTCAGCAAGTGAGAACTGACCTCCTGTGGGTCCATGCTCCTGCCTCAGCTGTTCCTTCCTCTCTCCAGGTGCTGCCAGACTCAGGAGCACTGTTATGATCAGGCAAATGAGCTGGAAAGCTGCAGTTTCCTAGACAGTCCCTACACCAGCTTCTATTCATACTCTTGCTCTGGAAGTGAGGTCACCTGCAAGTTTACCCTCCAGGACATCCAGACTCTGCTTGGAGCTCAGCGTGTTGTAATTTTCAAAAGCAGCCCAAGAGACAAGGAAGCCATGTGACAGAACTCACATGGAGGGTTTTCTATTAGGGGAAAGGGAATGGGAAAGGGGGAGGGGGAGGAAGACTGAACTCTGAAGACAGGAGCAGATGAAGAGGAGAGGCAGAGAGAGAAAGAGAGTGAGGAAGAGAGACAGAGAGAGGCAGGAAAACAGAGGGAGCAGGAGCTGGAGAGATGGGTCGGGCCCTTTTTAAAGGGAATGTAGTGAATTGCACAGGTGGTGCTCTTATTAGGTACAGCTGAGGGTGTGTCCTGTCAGAACCCCAAGGACAGATGCCTGAAAGCTAACACAGCAGTTTTGTAAGAGTGTGTGGTATTATAAATGACAGTCAATATTTAGTGGCCATTCCCTTGGTCCCATTTGACCTCACTACAGCCTTATGAGGTAGATGCTAAAATATAGATGAGGACGTTAATGAAGAGGAAGATGAGGAAGGCTGGGCCACTTGACCAAGTTCACCAAGCTTAGCAGTGATGGCATTTGGCTCTGAAACAATGATCTTCATCATTCCAAAGCCTCTTTTTAAAAAACATTTAAAGATTTTACGTAATTCTCTGGAGTCATGTCTGTGCCACATCACAGGTGTGGAGGTCTAAGGACAAAGTTCAGGAGTCTGTTCTCTCCTTGGACCATGTGAGTCCTGGGGATGGAACTCCACTTCAGATTTGGCGGCAAGTGCCTTTATCCCCTGAGCCATCTTGCCTGCCCAAAGCCTCTATTAGCTGCTGTGTTATACAGATTCCATGTTTACTAAACAACTGAAAGCTGCATCATTGGCTGTAAGCCAAGCACTAGACAAAACACCTATGCAGGGCAAGATTTATCATTCCCATTTTACAGGTGAGGAGTCAGAGGGCTGGGAAAGTAGCTCAGTTGCTAGAGAGCTTGTCGAGCATGCACAGAGCCCTGGGTTCCACCTCCAGAGTCCATACATTGAGTGTGGTGGTGCACACCTGCAATCCCAGCACTGGGGAGGTGGAGGCAGGAGGATTGCCTTATATAATTTTGTATGTAGTATTTGATATTTGTAATTTTGCTGGTTTATATTTAAATATACATGTATATTTTATTATAGGAATGAGTGTTCATCCTGTGTCTTCTTCAGTCACTCTCTACCATGTCTTTAGAGGCTGGGTCTCTCACTCAACAGGACACTCACATTTGAATAGCCTGACTGACCTCAAGTTATGGAGATCTGTGTTTCCCACTTCCAAATAGAGATACAGATGTCCCAACCACTCCTGGATTTTGTTTATTTATTTAATTTTACTTTATGTACATTGGGGTGAGTGTTTCAGACTCCTGGAACTGGAGTTACAGACAGTTATGAGCTGACATGTGGGGGCTGGGGATTGAAGCTGGGTCCTCTGGAAGAGCAGCCAATGCTCTTTACCACTGAGCCATCCATTCTGCCCTATCCCTTTCTTTTTACCTGGGCTCTGGGCATCCTAGGTCAGGCCCTAGTGCTTCTAAGGCAACCACTTTACCAACAGTGACATCACCCCAGCCCCACAAAGAATGATATTTTTATTACAAGTATGTTCTAGTAATTTGGGCAACCCTATGTATTTTAGTTTGCTTTGTCTCTCAACCCTAAGTCTGCACTGGTGGGAGGGCCACCAGTTGATGGGAGATGTCCTTCTGTATATATGTTTCTCTTATTGGTTGCTGAATCAAACACTGTTTGGCCAATAGAGATAGGAAGATAAGTGGGACTAGAAGACGAGGAGAATTCTGGGAAAGGTACGCAGAGGGAGAGATCTCAAAGGAGATGCCATGTAGCTGCCAAAAGGAGTAACATGTCTGGGCATTCTCTGGTAAGCCAAGATCATGTGGAAATAGGTAGATTAATAGAAATGTGTTAATAATTGAGAGAGCTAGCCAGTAAGAAACCCTAGACATCGGCCAACAGTTTAGTAATTTTTATAGTATCTCTGTGTGTATTTGGGGCTGAAGCAGCCTCAGAACATGGCAGAACAGAAAACTCCAGCTACATCCAGGTTCTTTTGGTTAGGAATTGTCAGGAGGAGGGACATGAGATCCACTCAACTTTCTTTCTTGTTTTTTTGCAGATAAAAACAATGCCTGTGAGGACATAATCTGCAAATATAACCTCCAAGCCGTCATCTACTTCTCCAAAGCTCTATCAACAAGCACTACAAGGGTTTTAACTATTAGACATCTCATATCCGTTAATACCTACAACATCCCTCCTGCCTGGTTGGCTTCATTACACACTGAGCCCTCTAATAAACCAACTATTGAAACTGGGCTTTGGTGTCTGTATTCTCTGTCTACTAAACATAACTAGATCCTCAGAGAACATCATTCATTCAGTCCTGAAAGCTGAGTATTAATGGGAAAGACATTGCCATTAGGGGAGCACCTTGAAGAGTAGGTGAGGAGCCCAGCCATGCCTTTCATTCCCGCATTGGGGGATGAAGAGGCAAAAGCATGGCCAGGCAGATAACATGAATTCAAGGCAAACAGGGTCTAAAAATACATTTCTAGGACAACCAGGACTATTACACAACGAAACCCTACTTCTAACTCCTTCCCAAAAAGAAGAATATGGGGTATTGGTGGCACATGCCTTTAATCCCAGCACTTGGAGGCAGAGAAATGTTGATTTTTGTTAGCTCAAAGCCAACCTGATCTACACAGCAAGTTCTAGGACAGGCTCCAAAACTACAGAGAAACCCTTTCTTGAAAAAATCAAATGAAGAGAAGGAGGAGGAGAATCCAAACTGATATACATAGGAAGGCACGGGGGACAGAGAGAAGAAGGGGAGGGGAAAGATGAGGAGATCAAAGGACAGCAAAGGAAGGGAGTGGGGGTGGAAAGGAAAGGGAAAACAGAGAGGTGGGAGAGGAGAGAAGAGAGAAAGAGGCTGTGTCACATGGACACTAACGGGACATCTTGGCCCTAGAAATACCCAACTCAAAGAGCTTCTGCTGTGTGCTCATTATTCCTGTAAGTGGGATTCAGGAAACAAAACAGGAGTGACATGCCATAAATGACTTGAAGGCAGGATTACTTCCTGGTGGGCTTAAAATATTCACTGTGCCTAAAAACACACAACAGGATTAATTGTCCACAAAAGTACACAGAAGCCTAACTTTTTGCAATAAACCAAACAAAACACATTGTCTCCTCTACCTTTCTCCATCACAGGAGCCCACAGGTGCAGTCAGGTTAATCCCTGATTCTCTCTGCTCAACAGATTTAGGAAGAAGGTGTTTCATTGGCTAGTTTGAGGGTGCAAGGTTCCCAGTATCTCTTTTCCTTTAAGAAACAGCTGCCCAAACCTCCTCCTTTACACCCCTACCTCACTCATATCTCAAAGCTGAGGCCAACAAATCCCAAGGTCAGTACTGGTGGACAATAGATGCAGCTAGAGCCTCATGAGCAGGCACAGTGATGGTGATAGCTGGTAGTGGCTTCCACAGTCCCTCTGGAAGGGTACAGGGACTTGAAAATGGAAACAACCAACTCAACTCACCCCTTTTTTATCCAGGTAAGTGGACAGAAGTGAGGAAAAAGAGGAGCTGGGGTGCTCAGGGAAAAAGAACATGAGAGATAACCAAACTGAGAGGCGAGAGGGCATTGGGACAACAGACATTGTTCACCAACCACCATGCGGCTGCTGAGAATTGAACTCTAGACCTCAGCAAGAGCAGAATGTGCTCTTAAGTGCTGTTCCATCTCTCCAGCCCCTGTAATGGTTGATTGTTGGCTTCACACACTGGGGAGAGAGAGCCTCAGCTGAAGGATTGCCTGCATCACATTGGCCTGTGGGAATTTCCTGTCTTTCTTTTTCTAGATTCTGGTTTTTTGTTTTTCCATGCAAGATTTCTGTATGTATCTCTAGCTGCTCTGGAATTCACTCTGTAGGCCAGGCTGAACTTGTACTCAGATATTTCCTGCCTCTGTCCTCTGAGTGCTGGCATAAAAGGCATTAAAGAGGTACACTAATGGGGGAAGTCCTTCTGTGTTTATGTTTCTCTTATTGGTTGATGAACAAAACACTGTTGGCCAATAAGGCAGGAGGATAGATGAGACTAGGAAAAGAGGAGAATACTTGGACAGGTAGGCAGAGAGAGAGAGTTGCCATGTAGGCTGCCAAAGGAGTAACAGGTCCGGGCATTCTCCAGTAAGCCAATACCATGTGGAAATACATAGAGTAATAGAAATGGATTAAAAACTAAGACAGAGCTAGCCAAATAGAAGCCCTAGCCATCGGCCAACAGTTTCATAATTATTACAAGTCTCTTTGTGTTCAAATGGGGCCCAGGCAGGAAAGAAAAATCTCTAGCAACAAAACACCACCGTGACATTCAGGCTACATTCCCAGTTTTAAATTGGAACTTGTAGACTAGTAAGATGTAGCCTATGATGCAAGCCTGTAGACCTGACTTCCATTTCTGGAACCCATTTAAAGGTAGAAGGAGAGAACTTATCCCACAGAGTTGTCCTCTGATGTCCACATGTGCACACAAGTACTCTCTGTCTTTCTGTCTCTCTGTCTCTCTGTCTCTCTCTGTCTCAGACACACACACACACAAATAAATCAATTGATTAATGATCGAAATTGCTATTGAATCTACCTCAAAGGCTGTTTCAGGTCCTTGGGACAGACTTAGCACTTAGTTTATACTGTTAACATGGAGGATTATTGGGGATGGATTCTCCTACCTGGGCACACACATCACTGTCAGCATCCCTCAGACCCAACCCCAGGAGCAGAGTCTAAATGTTATAATGACCTTAAGGAATCCATGGTGGAAGGACTTGGCACTTTGTCAGTCACTGAACTTGAGCTGCTGTGGGGTAATGAGACAGCCCTTTCTCTTGGCCTCTGTGACAGCACTGATTCAGGCTCTGCCACAATCTATAGTAGTTCTGTCTGTCAGAACTGTCTGTGAGGATGGACATAGTCTACTTCTGTGCTACACACACAGTAGTCACAGGCCCCGTGTGCTGACTGGACACTGTCAGAGCACAGCTACAGGACTGTAAAGAGAGAAGTCACTTTTAGTTCTCCCCTCACTCAAGATGAAACTCCTTCTGCTGATCATTCTGCTCACAGGTAGGACCCTTGTCCCTTCGGAGTGCCCCACCATCTCCCTTGTTTTCAGTGCACAGACACTGGCTAGTCACTCCTGAAGTTCTGGTTTGGGGTTCCCATTTGAGTCTAATGGTGTCTGGGTTGGGGGGTCCCTGCTCACCCCAAGTCCACAACAGCTGGAATCTTTAGCCTCTAGGTCTGACCTGAAATGATTCCTTAGAACTTTCTACTAAATTCACCTTCACAAGGAAAGACAGACCCTCTCCCTTTGCCATATTGCCCTGGCACCCATTTCCATCACCATCAGATGCCCTGGTGATTTGATTTTTCGCTTCCTTTAAAAAATATTGACTTTTACTTTATGTGTCTCACTGTTTGGCCTGCATTTGTGTCTGTTAACTGTGTGAGCAGTGCCTACAGAGGCCAGAAAAGGGGTCTGACCCTACAGAACTGGGGTCACAGAAAACTATGAGCTGCCATGTGGGTGCTGGAACAGAGCCTGGGTCTTGTGCAAACTCAGCAAGTGGTGTTGACTGGAGAGCCATCTCTCCAGCCCCTATTACTGATGTTCTTGTTATTATGATTACTATTATTGTTGATATAACCTTATAATGCAATTCATGATGTCTTCAAACTCAACATTATAGACTAGACATGCTGCAACATCCAAAGTGTTGGAATTACATACAAGCCTGGCTTGTATCTGCAATTCTCATTTGGGGGCAGGGTGTTTAAAGACTGGGTTTTTCTGTTCTGGACCTCACTCTATATCCAGGTTTGCTTTTAATGCAGATATCTACCTTCCTTGCCCTCCAGATGCTGGAAATAAAGTCCTGGGATACCACACTCTGGTAACCTTAAAATTTGAATTATCTTGCCTCAACCTTCACAAAGCTGGGATTACAGTTTGTGATCCACTGTACCTGGCTTCTCCTTCATTTTAGTGGTGATCAAGTATCCCACTGCAGACTGCATGCTGGCCTATTTACCTACTGCTCAGCTGAAAAAGTTTGTTATGTCAAATACAGATGTTACACATGATGATCTGACCATTAGCCTTGTATATTATCTCTGTATGTCCAAACAACAGATTCCTTCTAATTCTCCAGTGTAAAACAATAAGCATGTGTTGGCTGCTTCTCTAGCTCAAGATTTCAGCTAGAACTGTGATGAATTCCACTGCTGGCTAAGGCTGGGGTTTCACCTAGGCTTGAGTGGGGCAGGTTTCACACCCAACAGATGGTTAGATTGTTGGGTCATTGAACTAAGAGGTCAGTCCATCCCTGGCTGCTGGCTGTAGAGTGTTCTCAGCTCCTCAACACAGGCACCACAGGGCAGCTCACAGTGTGTCAGCTGTCTGTCCTGACAGTGAGAAATGAGAAGGCAAGCAAGGCAAAAGGCAATGTCTATAGAATTTAATCTAGAAGAGGCAGCTCAGCCCAGTACAGTGGCATTTATTTATAATCTGACCACTGGTGAGGCTGAGGCTAGAGATTTGTTACAGAGTTGGAAGCTAGCCTGGATTACAGTGGAACTCCTTGTCTCAAATAAGTAGACACCTTTCTTCTCAGGCTGTGTGACCTGAGGGTGGTCTCCAAGAACAACAAAGTGGATGGAAAAACACTAATATCTTAAAGTTGTCCTCTAACCACCTCATGTGTAGCATGACATTTATAGGTGCTTCCAAGTGTGTGCATTGCAACACACACACACACACACACACACACACTCCTCTATTCACTGCTCTCCCGATGCAGCAGCTGGTAGGAGTCAAGGAGGAAGCTAGCAGGAAGGCATCACACCCCTGGTAAAGCCAAACTAGATTGATGGAATGTGCTGTGCATTCTTGCAGCAGTCACTACAGCACAGAGCATCAGCCCTTGGGCTGTGTGTCAATTAGGCAATGTGTTCCATGGAGTGCACCATCTCCAGGATTCATTGTACAACAACTATGGCTGCTTCTGTGGCTGAAGGAGCTTAGACACTCCTGTGGATGAGTTAGACAGCTGATGACCCATCTTGTGGAGACTCCAGTGTCTGGGTAGGGCTGGGGATAGGACACAAGCAGAGCATCTCTCTTGGCACCAATAGGAGACCTGTATTCACCAACATCATTTATTTGTTTATTCATTATTTATTTGTTTATGTTTGTTTGTTTATAGATAGGGGAATCGCTGAAGGCCCCTAGTTATCCTGAAACTATCTGGAGACCATTCTGACTTTAAACTCAGAGATCTCCAGCCTCTGCCTCCTGAGTTTGAGGTTAAAGGTGAGCATCACCAGGCCCACAAGCACTTTCCCCTCTTGTCATATAAATGGACCTAACTAGTGGTCCCTGAAAATAGAGTGTCTGAGATTAAATAGTGTGCAATGCTGAAGTATATCTCCAGACTAGGGCGCAACAACCATCACAGCCATAAGAAAGTGTCAGGCTTGGCTTTAAAAACTCATTGAAACTCAGGACATATAATTTAACTATATTCCTGCAGCTTTGTTTAAAGAACCACTTTTTGGCTTATCCTAAACGCAGAGATCCAACATCCTCTGTCTCCCAATGACTGGGATTAATGGTGGAACCACCACACAGAAGTTTCTTTCAATAAATATGGACAAATGGAAATCAGGAATTCTCAAGATCAGGACCATTTCTTCAGGAACATTGTGTTTAAATCATCCTCACATGTTTGAGAGACACTACAGGTGAGAACTGAACTCCTGTGGGTCCATACTTCTCCCTCATCTGTTCCTTCCTCTCCCCAGGTGCTGCTGGACTTGGGACAACTGCTACAATCAGGCCAAGGATGTGGAAAACTGCAAACTCCTCGTATGCAGCCCCTACACCATCTCCTACATATACTCAGTAACCAGGGACCATTTAGGAATCCAACAGCCTTATGATCATTCCACATGGGTCATTACGTTTGAACACACCATTTAAAGCCTCCACACAGTGTTGAGGACAATCTAACCATGTGAAATCGGCAGTGTCTTTGAGATAGATTATTAGCCTGATTCCATCACAATTGACTAACCAAGAAACAGAGGTAGAGGATTAAAATACCTAGAGTACAGCCCTGAAGAAATAGGAAGTCAGCAAACAGTCCACCAACCAAAAAAGAGCCCAAAGCCTATGATTTCGTTCTGAACATAGGCCAGACATTCAACTGTGCCAAAGCTAAGCCTCTAGCTACTCCTCAAATTTTTCTCACACAAGTATGCTGCAGTAATGCCATTTGGTGTATGCTTTTTCTATGAGGCTCCAACTGTGACCTTAGCAACACAGTCCAACACACAAGAATCACCAACAAAAAATGTGAACTTACAGACCAGACTCTGACTACCCCAGAATTCACATTGATGCATCAAAATATCCACATAATACTGCAAATTAGTTACAATCCAAAAAGCACTATCAGAGAAATCATCCTACCATGATACTGATTGGACTCTTGCTATCACCATTAATTGGAGCAGGCATAGTGTGTCAGACTACACAGGAAAACCTCCACTGGCAACTGTTCCAGTCTGCTCATACAGGCAAGAGCCAGATTCCCAAACAGACCAGGACCAGACCAGACCAGACCAGGATCCTGTCTATATACGCCTAACTATAAATTTTGACTAGATAAGTAACTATAATCTACCTTAATTATAGATTCTGCTTTTAAATGAGCTATGTAACACACACCTAAACAAGAGGAGAAATATACACATAACATAGTTAACATAAAATTTGTATCAATAAGCCAAAATCGATACCAATGCAAAGTGTTCATTTCTATGTCATATTCCCCCTTTTTCTTTAGAAATAAATTGGCTGTTATCATTAACCATTTCTAACCAACCCCATTTAAATAAAAATAAACATCTATAAACAATATTTGGGAATGTGGGCATATTTCTCTCCAGAACTGATTCCTGCTGTTTGGGGTGTTATCAGAACCACGGGAATCATGAGAAAATACAGAAACCCGTCCAAATCCTGGCTGATAGTAGTCTGAGTGGCTTCATCATCCCAGGTATCTTGGATGTTGTATCTCCAGTGCAAACCATTAACTTCAGGGGGGCATCTTGCTTGAAACCAAAGTAGTCATATTGGTTGCTTGGAAGGAATCCATATAAACTTTTATCAAGTGTTTCAGGTGTAGTGGGAAGAAAAACAGAAATTCTTTTACAAAGTGTGCTGGAACTCACTATAGATTGAAATCACTGAGATTTGCTTGCCTCTTCCCAATTGATGGGATTAAAGGTGTGCACCACCACTACCCTGCCACTCTGTTTCCTTTTAACCACTTATCATTTTTCTTTCCTCTTACAAGCCTCCGTATATTTTTAAGCATAGTGTAAATCTTTTACACTTTTTCTTCATCTGAATCTGTCTTTACTATATGTATCTCTATCTTGCCTTCTAGGCAAGAGTCTTTTATCTGCTAGATCAGCATTGCTAAGCTTAAAGCAGATGTTTTAGCTGCTGGCATTCCAAAATGACGGAGATGGGTTTATTGCCAGAACTGGGAGCTGTGCTCACAGCCTTGGTCTACACTGCCATCATGAAGCATGCTGCCTGCTTAGAGATGTGGTCACTGCCCCCGCCAACTGCTCATACACAGGATTTAATAGTTAGCAGGGTGTCTTAAAAAGAGCAGTGCTGTTTTTGCAGCTATGCTGAGTCAGGAAACCTTCCTTAAAGGAGCCATGTGAGCCTCTGTTGTCTCTAACAAACACAGCCCACCTGAGAAAATGCTGCTACCAAGAAGCTGTGCCTGTCTCTGTTCTTTTGTTCCTAAAATCCCCCTTTTTTTTTGGTTTTTCGAGACAGGGTTTCTCTGTGTAACTTTTGAGCCTATCCTAGCACTCGCTCTAGAGACCAGGCTTGCCTCAAACTCACAGAGATCCAGCTGCCTCTGCCTTCCAAGTGCAGGGATTAAAGGCATGCACCACCCACTCCCGGCTCTAAAATCCCTTTTTAAGTTTTCTCAGGTTCTAGACAAAAGGGCATCCTTAAGATCTAAAACTGAGAAGTGAGATGTCCCTGGGGGAATAGTAGAGAGGAGTGTGTAAGGGTTAGGAACCACAGGATTGAGGGGCACCACCGCAGAGTTAATGAGCTGGAGGTCCTGAACCAGACCATAAGTCCTATTAGGGTTTTTAACTGCCAGTATAGGGGTGTTAAAGGGGGAGGAGGTAGGATGAAGCAACTCTTTCCTTAGGATGTCAGAGATAATAGGTTTAAGACCCTTAAGGCTCTGGAGTGGAAGTGGGTACTGAACTTGAGCAACGTACCTCAAGGGGTCCTGTAACTGAATGACAATGGGGAGATGGTGTCTAGCCACAGAAGGGTTCTGGGTGTCCCAGACCTTGGGGTCCACCCGAGAGACTGGTAAAGGAAACGACATGCTGGAACCTGTAGAGTGAATAGCTAGGAGGAGATTGGAGGGGAGCCGCTGGTGAGTCTGGAGTCAGACAAATGTGGGGAGCAAAAGAAATAGAAGCTCCTACCTTAGCTAAAAGATCCCTTCCTAGTAAAGGCACCAGACAAGTTGGTACAGCCAAAAATGAATGAGTTAGGGGAATCCCCCTAAAAATACAGCTAAGTGGTGGAGTCTGCTGAGGTAAGTAAGGATGTCCCCCTACCCTGACAATAGGAACACAAGAAGGAGAGGTGGGTCCCCAAAACTCCTTTAGGACTGAGTATGTGGCACCGGTGTCCAAAAAGAAGGAGATGGACCACCCTGATACTTTAATGTCTACCCAGGGCTCCCTTTCAGAGATGACAGTGGTTAAGAGAACCTGCGCCCTGTCATCCATCGTCCTGTCCATAGCCAGGGCTAAGAAGTCAGCTGGAGGGTGGTCTGTGTTTGATGTCCTCTTGTCACTTGGACACGGGGACAGTCCACCGACAAGTGGCCCTCTTCCCAGCATCTTGGACACGGTTTGCATGGTGCCCAGTGCCCTTCCTGACCACACTTGAAGCATGGATGCTTTGGTCCTCAAGCCCCGAGGGGCAAGGAACCCCGGGCAGATGCCGAGGCCAGCCAGATGGCTTCAGCTAGCATCTGGTATTTGTGCTTAAGGGCCTTGTTATTGCTCCCATGGTACACCTTAAATGCCAGTCTTAGGGCCTCGCCCTGTGGAGTTAGGTGTCCTCTCTCCAAATTTTTAAGTTTAGCTCTAATGTCAGGGCAGTTCTGAGAAAAAAAGTATGTCATAAGAAGTTGTCTTCCCTCTGGTGCCTCAGGGTCTAAGTTAGTATACTGCAAAAAGGCCTGTTTTAGGCACTGCAGGAACTGAGAGGGATTCTCTGATTTGTCCTGAACTATATCAAGAAGCTTATCATAATGTATGGGCTTTAAGGTAGCCTTATGAAGACCAGTCATGAGGCAAGTTATAAACTGGTCTCTAGCCAAAATCCCACTGGGGTGTTGTAATCCCAGTGTGGTTCCTGCTCTGGGACAGCGTCATTCCCTATAGGGTGATCTGGGTGAGTTTAATGTATCTCATCTGCATATGCCTTCGAGTGATCCTAAACTCACTTGTGCTCCTCATGTAGTAGGTTGTTACCCAAAATCATGAAAATATCATGGAAAGTAAGACTATAAGACTGAGCAATGTATTGAAATTCCTTTATAAAGGCAGTGGGGTTAGCAGTATAGGATCCTAAACTGTGATGAATCTGAGAGAGTTCCAACAGTGGGAAGGGAACATGGACCCTAATCACCCCATCCACTCCGGCTACCTCCCACAAGGGGAGGACTGTGGCCGGGTCAGCTTTGGCAGGTCGGGATCCCATTCGAGAGCAAGTAGTGGGGGGATGGGGGTAAGGGTGGGAGCCAGGGGTGGGCGTTTGAAAGAGGCTGAGTCAGAGGAAGCTGGGGCAGGAGCGTTTGAAGCAGAAGAAGAGATAGAAGGGTCGGGGTCTTAGCAGAGGCTTCAGAGAGCTTGGTTAGAGGCTGGAGACGAACTGGTGGAAGTTCATCGGCCGGGTCTAAGTCGATAAGATTTACTTCGGGCTTAGATTCTGTAGCCAGAATTGGAGATGAGGAGGGAGACAGAGAGTGCTTAGCAGATAGATAGAAAAAGGCCAAATTAAGGATTTCCTAGAATTCAATGAAAATGCAGACACAACATATTCAAACCTATGGAACACTCTGAAAGCAGTGTTAAGAAGAAAGTTCATAGCACTAAGTGCCCACATGAAGAAACAGGAGAATAATCACACTAGAGAATTAACAGCACAACTGAAAGCTTTAGAAAACAAAGAAGCAAATACACCCCGGAGGAGCAGATGCCAGGAAATAATCAAATTGAGGGCTGAAATCAATAAAATGGAAACTAGGAGAACAATTCAAAGAATCAATATAACAAAGAGTTGGTTCTTCGAGAAAATCAACAAGATAGACAAACCTTTCTCCAAACTTACCAAACAGCAGAGAGTGAACATTCAAATTAATAAAATCAGGAATGAAAAGGGGACATAACAACAGACACAGAGGAAATCGAGAGACACATCAGGTCATACTTCAAAAACCTATATTCCTCCCAAAAGAAGCACATTCATACAACAAGGACATCTGTTCAACGATGTTCATAGCAGCATTATTTGTAATAGCCAGAAACTGAAAGCAGCATAAATGCCCCTCAACTGGAGAATGGATAGAGAAAATGTGGTACATTTACACAATAGAGTACTACTCAGCGGGGGAAAAAAAAACAATGGAATCTTGAAATTTGCAGGCAAATGGATGGAACTAGAAGAAACCATTCTGAGTGAGGTAACCCAATCACAAAAAGACAAACATGGTATGTACTCACTCATATGTGGATTTTAGATATAAAGGATTACCAGCCTACAATCCACACTGCCAGAGATGCTAGTAAGCAAGGAGGACCCTAAGAGAGACATGCATGGTCCCCTGGAGAAGGGGATAGGGACAAGATCCCCTGAGCAAATTGAGAGCATGCGAAGAGGGAGGAGGGAGCTACGAGAATGAGAAGGGAAGAAGAGGAAGGATGCAGTGGTCATGAGGGAGCAGAAAGTTTGAGTCAGGTGAAGAATAGAAGAAAGGGTATTGATAGGTAGGGTTTTAGTTGGGGAGGTGGCAAGGTAGTAAGGGAGGGAGAAGGGAACTAGGATTGTCATGTAAATCAATCTTGTTTCTAATTCATATAAAAATGATAAAAAAGTAGATAAAAATATATATATATATATATATATATATATATATATATATATAGAAAAAAAAGAAAATGAAAAAAGAGTTGGAGATATCACAAAAAAAAAAAAAATCGCCCAAGCAAGGAGGCGCTCCCTGAATCTGGAAACACCCCATTCTTCCTTCCCGATCCGCCAACATGATCCATAATGAGGTCGGTGACCCTCACCCTCTGCTCTTGCCCAACTCCTGTCCAACGCCCCATTCACCCCGATCTCTCTGGAACTGTGCCTGTGCCTGCTTGGGGTACACCCTCCCAGACAGGGAGGAGCTCCCTGAATCTGGAAACACCCCACTCTTCCTTCCGTTCTTCGGACCTGATCCATAACGAGGTGAGTGACCCTCTGCTCTTGCCCAACTCCTGTCCTAAGCCCCAATCACCCTGATCTCACTGGGCCTGCGCCTACTTGGGGTAGACCTGCCCAGGCAGGGAGGAGCTCCCTGAGTCTGGAAACACCCCACTCTTCCTTCCTGTTCTGCAGCCCTGACCCCTACCGAGGCCTAACTCCTTCAGAGTGAGGAGACTACCAGGAGAGGCAAGATCATCCAGAGCTGCGGACATTGAATCCCTGGCCCACACACACACAACTGGGTCACAAGAGGAGATAAAGAGACCCCACCTGCACCCACTGGAAGAAGATATGGGAAGAAGACAGAATAAGAACTCACTCAACAAAAGAAAGACCAATATGACACCACCAGAATCTGGGGACTCCACACCAGCAAGATCTAAAAAGCTCGACACAAAAGATGAAGAAGAGATGGACCTCAAAAATTATCTCAGAAAGATGATAGAGACCTTTAAGGAGGAAACAAGAAAATCCCTTAAAGAAATAGAAGAAAAATCAAACAAAAAATTACACGAAATGGAGGAAAAGACAAACCAAACAATTCAAGAAATAAACAAATCTCCTAAAGAATCTAAAGAAACCCAAGAAAAAACAACCAAACAAGTGAAGGAAGATCTTGAAACAGTTCAAAATATGAAAGCTGAAATAGACACAATAAAGAAAACACAGAATGAGGTGATGCTAGAAATGGAAAGGCTGGATAAACGATCAGGAACTAAAGATGTGAGTATAACTAATAGAATTCAAGAGATGGGTCTTTGCTAGCCATCCACCATGGAGGGTGTGTGAAAGACCCAAGCTAACATGGGGTTAGCTGGTGAAACAACAATAAAGCTTCATGCAGTTTGCAGCAAGCTTTTGACTCAGCCTGGTGATTGGTCCTGAGCTAATATCCTGGAAGCCTGAGCTTTCCGGGGGTCTTACATTTGGGGGCTCATCCTGGATTTGTAACCACTCCTCACCTGAGTGGAGTCAATCTTGGAGGTAAGCAGGTACTCTATTATCTGTGTCTTTATGTTTTGTGCCGGCTGAAATCTGGTTCTGTGCTTTGCAGTCGCTCGTGTCTTGGAAAGAGATGAGAGCTCTGGTCTCGGGAGGAGACAGAGTGTGATCAGCAGACATGCTAGGAGATCACCGACCGCCACCATGGAAGACGTTCCAGGAAGTCTGTGGGAACCTCAGGGACGCTTGGGAGATTCCCGTCTGGGAGCCAGTGAAGGGACCGTAGTTCTCCTGGATTGGGGAATTATACACCCTCCCGGCCGTCTGTATTTCTGGAGTGGTTTTGTCTGTCTAAGTGGAGACAGACATCTGTTAGTTTTTGTCTGTGTGTCTTGGGTTTCTGTTTTGCCTTATTTGTGCCAGTCTTTGTTTCTGTATGGTTTCTGTACAAGGGCAGAGGTTCGGATGACAGCTTCTGCAGTCTGTAGGAGCAGGGACTTGGTAGGACCAAGTTGCTTGCTCCATCTGTAAGGGGACCAAGCGGGTAGCCCAATCTGTAGGACAGGGACTTGCTGGGAGCAAGTTGCCTGCTCCATCTGTAAGGGGCCCTAGGCGGGTCTCCAATCTGTAGGGGAGACTTGGTTTTGTATCAAGTTGATCTCTATGGAGCTAGTCATCTGAAATTCCGAATAGGACCCTAGTCCTATGTTACTGTACTGTCTGCCCACATTTCACATTTATGTTGTGTGTTTGTTAAGCATCTCTTTCTGTCCCTACTGCCCATGCACATGGCATGCATGGGTCAGGGGTCTTTTGTTGCCCTGAGCACGTGGTGTGGACAGGAGTACCTCTGCCATGTGTCACGGGTTAGAATGTGTTGTGATGGAGTCCCCTGAGGCTGCTACTCTGAACTCCAACCACTGCTGTGGCCCTCACAGCTGAGCCTGGACGATGTAGGTGAGTCTGTTTTTCTAATGTTAGACCCCCGGAAAACTCAGGCCTCCGGGGTCCCAGCCCAGGACTGCGGTCACCCCAATCACCAGGCAGATTCGAAAACTTGCTGCAAACTGCATGAGGCTTTACTGTTGTTTAACAAGCTAACCCCATGTTAGCTCGGGTCTTTCACCCACCCGTCATGGCGGATGGCTAGCAAAGACAGCTCGAACAGGCTGCCAAGAGATCTTGTAGGGCAGCGTAAGGGGAGTGTCTAGGGGTATGCACAGGCTCAGGATTGGTGTGCTTCCAGGCTTGGAGGGCTTTCCCTGTGTTGATTGGTCAACTGGTTGTTATGGCCCATAGGCCCTCCCAGGGTGGTTGCTATGCTCTGTGTGTCATTGCTGTGCATTTGTCCGTAAAGCACACCCAGAGCCGTAAAGCATAGCGCCACCAGCTAACTTCTGATTGGTTCCTTGCCATGAGGCAGGGATCTGACTTTCTAGTGACTAGGACAAGGTCAGACAAGCACGTGTTCAGCTGTTATGGCTGCCGACAGGGGCAGGCATCTGACCTTAGTGACTAAGACAAGGTCAGACAAGCTGTTATGGCTGCCATAATGGGAAGCTGGTACCTTCACTATTTTCACCTGCCGGTCTGTGAGGCATGTGAAGTGGGGCTGTCTCTGCCCCAACTGCCATATTGCCATGTTTCCTGGCTTAATTCAGGAGTTTCCCTGCTCTGAGGGAACATGGCTGCAAGGCCGCCATCTGCCTAGCTGCCCGGCCTTCTCTGTGCTCCACACACGTGCTATGCAAGGGGACCTCGGGGGGAGGGGGGGTCTTTTTCACACCCCTGCATTGGCCGAGGGTCTGGGATTACCACCAGCACCCCACCACAGGTCTCATGGAGCTGGGGCAGATGAACTTATGTGGCCTGATCTGGACTTCTAAAAAAACGGCCTTAAAGTTATTTTGAAAAAACCTTAAGGACTTTAAAAGTCCTTAAGGACTTTATGTTGACTAAGAAATAAGAAAAAATGTAGGAGACTAAAATAATAAAGTGAAAAAGGAAAAAATTATCTAAGAATGTCTAAGGAAATCAGAAATGAACTAAAGGTTATAGAGGGTTAAAACAAGTCATAGAAGGTCAGAGGAAAATTATCAAAGGTCAGAGGAAAGGTTGTTACAAGTCAGAGAAAAAATATAAACTGTTAACTGTTTGTTATGGTTTCTCATGTATACAAATAGTAAATTTTAAAAATTGGTAATATAAGTTAAAATTTTGAACATATTGAGTTAATTCTGTTTTAAAAGTTCTGTTTATTTCTCGAATAAATTATGTATACTTGTTTTAAAATGTTCTGTTGCCTGGCATAACCTAAGTTTTGTTACATGGATGACTGGTAGCCATTTTGCTGAAGTTGAAAAAAGATACTTAAACCGCCATCTTGACTAAAGATGACCGCATGGAAATTAGAGGTACCATCTTAGAAACAAGTTTTTCAGTTAAGATTTAAAATGTTAATGCCTCTATATATTAAAAAAAAGACATTAAAGAAATTTAAATTTCTTTTTAAAACCAGGGTTTTTTTTTTATTTATTAGTTCAAGTTAGGGAACAAGCTTGTTTCACATGTTAGTCATTCTCCCTGATTTCCAGAGTGGTCTTACAAGTTCAAACTCTCACCAGCAATGGAGGAGTGTTCCTTTTTCTCCACATCCTCTCCAGCATAGATTGTCATTGGTATTTTTTATTTTAGCCATTCTGACAGGTGTGAGGTGGTATCTCAGAGTTGTTTTGAGTTGCATTTCTCTGATGGCCAATGATTTTGAGCACTTTCTTAAGTGTCTTTCAGTCATTTCAGATTCCTCTGTTGAGAATTCCCTATTTAGTTCTGCACCCCACTTTTTAATTTCATTGTTTGGTGTTTTGGAGACTAGCTTCTTGAGCTCCTTCTATATTTTGGAAATCAGTCCTCTGTCAGATGTGGGATCGGTGAAGATCTTTTCCCATTCTGTGGGTGGTCGTTTTGTCCTACTGACTGTTTCCTTTGCCTTGCAGAAGCTTCTCAGTTTCAGGAGGTCCCATTTATTAATTGCAGACCTCAGTGTCTGTGCTACTGGCGTAATGTTCAGGAAGCGGTCTCCTGTGCCAATTTGTTCAAGGGTAATTCCCACTTTCTCTTCTAGAAGATTCAGTGTGGCTGGATTTATGGTGAGATCTTTGATCCATTTGCACTTAAGTTTTGTGCATGGTGACAGGTATGGATCTATCTGCAATTTTCTGCATGTCCGAATCCAATTGTACCAGCACCATTTGTTGAAGATGCTATCTTTTTTCCATTGTATAGATTTAGCACCTTTGTCAAAAATAAGGTATCCATAGGTGTGTGGGTCAATATCAGGGTTTTCAATTCGATTCCACTGGTCTATCAGCCTATTTTTGTGCCAATACCAAGCTGTTTTCAGAACTATGGCTCTATAGTAGAGCTTGAAGTCGGGGATGGTGATGCCTCCAGAAGATCCTTTATTGTAAAGAGTTGTTTTGGCTATCCTGGGCTTTTTATTTTTCCATATAAAGTTGAGTATTGTTCTTCCAATGTCTGTGCAAAACTGTGTTGGGATTTTGACGGGGATTGCATTGAATCTATAGATTGCTTTTGGCAGTATTGCCATTTTTACTATGTTAATTCTACCTATCCAAGAGCGTGGGAGATCTTTCCATTTTCTGGTATCTTCTTTAATTTCTTTCTTTAAAGTCTCAAAGTTCTTATTGTACAGATCTTTCACTTTTTTGGTTAGTGTTACCCCAAGATATTTTATGTTGCTTGTGGATATTGTGAAAGGTGATGTTTCCATGATTTCTTTCTCATTGGATTTATCATGTGTGTATAGTAGGGCTACTGATTTTTTTAGTTTATTTTGTATCCTGCTACCTTGCTGAAGGTGTTTATCAGCCGTAGTAGTTCCCTGGTAGAGTTTTTCGGGTCACTAATATAGACTATCATGTCGTCTGCAAATAGTGAAAGTTTTACTTCATCCTTTCCAATTTGTATCCCTTTGATCCCCTGTTCTTGTCTTATTGCTATAGCCAGAACTTCAAGTACAATATTGAAGAGATATGGAGAGAGTGGACAGCCTTGTCTTGTTCCTGATTTTAGAGGAAACGCTTTGAGTTTCTCTCCATTTAGTTTGATGTTGGCTATTGGTTTGGTGTATATTGCGTTTATCATGTTTAGATATGTTCCTGTTATTCCTGTTCTCTCCAAGATCTTTATCATGAAGGGATGTTGGATTTTGTCAAAGGCTTTTTCAGCATCTAGTGAGATGATCATGTGGTTTTTCTTTTTCAGTTTGTTTATATAGTGGATTACATTGATGGATTTTCATATGTTGAACCATACTTGCATCCCTGGGATGAAGCCTACTTGATCATGGTGGATGATTTTTCTGATATGTTCTTGGATTCGGTTGGCCAATATTTTATTGAGTATTGTAGCATCGATGTTCATGAGGGATATTGGTCTGTAGCTCTCTTTCTTATTCATATCTTTGTGTGGCTTGGGTATCAAAGTGATTGTAGCCTCGTAGAAAGAGTTTGGCAATATCCCATCTGCTTCTATTGTGCGGAACAGTTTGAGGAGTACTGGAATTAGCTCTTGTTTGAATTTCTGGTAGAATTCTGCAGTGAAGCCATCTGGCCCTGGGCTTTTTTTGGTTGGGAGGCTTTTGATGACTGCTTCTATCTCATTAGGGGTTATAGGTCGAATTAACTGTTTATCTGATCTTGATTTAATTTTGGTAAGTGATATTTATCCAGAAAACTGTCCATTTCCTTTAGATTTTCCAATTTTGTGGAATACAAGTTTTCAAAGTATGACCTAAAGATTCTCTGGATTTCCTCAGTGTCCGTTGTTATATCCCCCTTTTCATTTCTGATTTTGTTAATTAGCATGCTCTCTCTCTGCCTTTTGGTTAGTTTGGCTAGAGGTTTGTCTATCTTATTGATCTTCTCAAAGAACCAACTCTTTGTTTCATTGATTCTTTGTACTGTTTTCCTAGTTCTTACTTTGTTGATTTCAGCTCTCAGGTTGATTATTGCCTGGCGTCTACTCCTCCTTGGTGTGTTTGCTTCTTTTTGCTCTAAAGCTCTCAGTTGTTCTGTCAATTCTCTAATGTGACTTTCCTCCAGTTTCTTCATGTGAGCACTTAGTGCTATGAACTTCCCTCTTAGCACTGCTTTCAGGGTGTCCCATAAGTTCGGGTATGTTGTGTCTACATTCTCATTAAATTCTAGGAAGTCTTTAATTTCTTTTTTATTTCTTCCTCAACCCAGGAATGGTGCAATTGGGTGTTATTCATTTTCCACGCGAATGCTGGGAGACTGGAGTGTCTGGGTTAGGATGGGGCAGGACACAAACAGTGCATCTCAAGTGGCATGAATAGGAAGCAGGCATAGTCACCAAACATCATTTATTTTGTTTTGTTTATTTATTATTTATTTTTGTTTGTTTCCAGACACGGATACTCTGTGCAGCCCTAGTTGTCATGGAACTCTCTCTAGAGACCATGCTGGCCTAGAACTCAGAGATCTTCCACCTCTGCCTCCTGAGTGGTAAGATTTAAAAGTGTGCATCACCACCCAGCATGTATTTTCCCCTCTTGTCATGTAAAAAAATCGGTTCAAGACAACCCTGTATCTAGTGGTCTCTGAAAGCACAATGTGTGAGATGCAAATAGTGGACAATTCTGCCATCTAGCGGCAGTCTAGGGCACAGTCAACCATCACAGCCACCATCAAAGTGTCAGCGTTGGCTTTAAAAAGTCATTGAAGTTTTGAAATACATTTTTTCACTATATTCCTGCAATGTTATTTAAAAATCACTTTTTGAAGCCGGGCGTTGGTGGCGCACGCCTTTAATCCCAGCACTCTGGAGGCAGAGGCAGGCAGATCTCTGTGAGTTCGAGGCCAGCCTGGTCTACAGAGCCAGTGCCAGGATAGGCTCCAAAGCTACACAGAGAAACCCTGTCTCGAAAAACCAAAAAAAAAAAAAAAAACAAATAAACAAACAAACATGGTGATCCTATAAAATACAGGGGGTTATTCCAATTTTTTATCTGTTGAGGTTTGATTTGTAGCCAAGTATGTGGTTGATTTTAGAGAAGGTTACATGCAGTGCTGAGAAGAAGATATAGTCTTTTGTGTTTGGATGGAATTTTCTATAGATGTCTGTAAAACCAAATTGGGTCATAATTTCTGATAGTTCCTTTTTTTTCTTGGTTAAGTTTCTGTTTGCTAGTCCTTCCCAGTGGTGAGAGTGGGAAGTTGAAGTCTCCCACTATAAGTGTGTGAGGTTATGTGTGATTTGAGTTTTAGTAATTTTTTTTACCAATGTGGGTGCCTTTGTATTTGGGGTATAGATATTCAGAATGGAGACTTTATCTTGATGTATTTTTCCTGTGATGCATGTGAAATGGCCTTCTTTATCTCTGTTGATTAATTTTAGTTTGAAGTCTAATTTGTTAGATATTAGGATAACTACACCAGCTTGTTTCTTAGGTTTATTACATTGGAAAATCTTTTCCCAACACTTTATTCTGAGGTAACATCTGTCTTTGAAGTTGAGTTGTGTTTCTTGTATACAGCAGAAGGATGGATTCTGTCTTCATATCCATTCTGTTAGCCTGTGTGTGTGTGTGTGTGTGTGTGTGTGTGTGTGTTGATTTTTTGAGACAGGGAAGGGTTTCTCTGTGTAGCTTTGGAGCCTATCCTGGCACTTGCTCTGGAGACCAGGCTGGCCTCCAACTCACAGAGATCCACCTGCCTCTGCCTCCCGAGTGCTGGGATTAAAGGCGTGCACCACCAACTCCCAGCTAGCCTGTGTTTTTTATAGGTGAATTAAGGCCATTGATATTAAGAGATATTAATGGCCAGTCGTCAATGACATTGATTGTTGATTCTTGTTAGTTTTGGATATGGTGGTGGTGGTGGTATTGTGTGTATATTTCCCTTTTTTGGCTTTTGGTAATGTGCAATTATCCATTGTCTATATATTTGCTAGTGTAGCTAACTTCCTTGGGTTGGAGTTTTCCTTCCAGTACTTTCTGTAGGACTGGATTTGTGGATATATATTGTTATAATCTGGTTTTGTCATGAAAATTCTTGTTTTCCCCATCTATAGTGATTGAAAGCTTTCTGGGTATAGAAGTCTAGGCTAGCTTCCTTGGTCTCTTAGTATATGCAGAACATTTATCCAGGACCTTCTGGCTTTCAGAGTTTCCAATGAGAAGTCGGGTGTAATTCTGATAGATCTGCCTTCATATGTTACTTGGCCTTTTTCCTTTGCAGCTCTTAATATTCTTTCTGTATTGTGTATATTTTGTGTTTTATTTCGTGGTGAGAGGACTTTTTTTGATCCAGTCTATTTGGTGTTCTGTAAGCTTCTTGTACTTTCATAAGCATGTCTTTCTATAGGTTGGGAAAGTTTTCTTCTATGATTTTGTTAACTATGTTTTCTGCAGCTTTTTCTGGGTTTCTTCACCTTCTTCTATACTATTATTCTTAGGTTTGGTCTTTTCACAGTAACCCAGACACAGAAAGAAAAACATGGAGTGTACTCACTCATAAGTGGATATTAGACATACATCAAAGGATAACCAGCCTGCAATCCACAACCCTAGAGAAGCTAGGAAACAAGGGAGAGAAATACATGGACCCCTCAAGAAGGGGAGAGGGACAAGATCTCCTGAGTAAATTGGGAGCAGGGGGAGGGAGGAGGGAGGAGAACATGAGGGATCAGGAAGGTAGAGTTGGGGAAAGTACAGAGAAGGAGAGCAAGGAAGGGATACCTTGATAGAGAGGCTTAATGAGAAATCTGGCACTAGGGAAATCTCCAGGGATCCACAAGGAGGACCCCAACTAAGATTCTAAGCAATAGTGGAGAGGCTACCTTAAATTCCCTTCCCCTATAATGAGATTGATGACTACCTTAAATGCCATCCTAGAGTCCTCATCCAGTAGCTGATGGAAGAAGAAGTAGACACCCACAGCTAAGCACTGAGCCAAACTCCTGGAATCCAGTTGTAGAGAGGAAGGAGTGACGAGCAAGGAGCTCAAGACCATGCTGGGAAATACACAGAAACAGCCGACCTGAGCAAGTGGGAGCTCACAGACCCCAGTCTGACAGCTGGGGAGCCTGGGCAGTCTATGGGCCCTCTGGCAGTAGAACCAGTATTTATCCCTAGTGCATAAATGGGCTTTGGGAGCCCATTCCCTATGGAGGGATACTCTCTCAGCCTAGATACATGGGGGAGGGCCTAGGTCCTGCCCCAAATGATGTGACAGACTTTGAGGGTTCCCCCATGGGAGGCCTCACCCTACCTGAGGAGTGGATGGGATGGGAGGTTGGTGAGGGGAATAGGAAGACAGGAGGGAGAGGGAACTGACTGGCATTGGTATGTAAAATAAGATTGTTTTTACTTTAAATAAAATTAATTTTAAAAAATCATTGAAACTTCAGACTATTTAATTTCACTATATTCCTGCAGTTTTGTTTTTAAAAAAAAAAAACATTTTTTTCAGACATGGTCTCACTTACCTATTGCTGGCTGATCTCAGACTCAGAGATGCATCTGTCTCTGCAGACAGCACCACTCTCCATAGAAATTGTGTGCAATAAATGTATGCTTAATAGAATCAGAGATTCTCAAGCTTGGGACCATTTCTTCTGAGACATCATCTTTAAATCATTAAGACATGTTTGAGGAAGACAGCAGGTGAGAACTGACCTCCTATGGGTCCATGCTCCTCCCTCAGCCTTTCCTTCCTCTCTCCAGATGCTGCCAGACTCACAACCACTGCTATGCTCAGGCAAAGGAGCTGGAAAGCTGCACATTCTAGACAGGCCCTACACCACCCCTACTCAGGGAATGAGATCACCTGCACTGGTAGATTTACCCTCCTGGACCTCTAGACTCTGTTTGGTCATTGGCAGGTTTGGAAGAGACAAGGAAGGAACAGGGACAGGCAACATTTAGTGGTGATTTCCTTGGTCTCATTTGATCCCACAACAACCTTATTGTTAGGAGAGGTTCTTTGTCCTTGATGGTCCCATGGCCCTTGAGCCCAAAATAAACACACAGAGGCTATATTAATTATGAAAATTGTTAGCCAGAGAATAGGACTTCTTATTGGCTAGCTCTGTCTTAATTATTAACCTATTTCTATTAATCTATGTATTTTTACATAGACTTATCTTACTAGAGAATGCCTGATGCATCCTCTCTTCCCAGGCACACATGGCAACTCTAAGTTTCCCAGAATTCTACTCATCTCCTAGGCCTGCCTATACTTCCTGTCTGGCCAATCTGCCAATCAGTGTTTTTATTCTACAAGCAATAAGAGAAACATATATAAAGAAGGGCATCATGTAGACACTTAAATATACATGAGTCACTGTTGAGGAGGGAAGATGAGGAAGGAAAGATGGGTCAGAGGCCCAAAGTCACCCAGCTTAGAAGTGATGGCCTTTGATTCTGAAACACAGGTCTGCATCAGTCCAATGTGTTTTTAAACTCATTTAAAGATTTTACATATTTGTGGGGGATCCATGCCTGTGGGACAGTACACCTGTGGAGTTCTGAGGACAACATGCAGGAGTCTGTTCTCTCCTGGATCATGTGAGTCCTGGGGATAATACTCGGGTTCAGACCTGACACCAAGTGCCCTTATTCCCTGAGCCATCTTGCCTGACCAAAGCCTCTCTTATTAGCTGCTGTGTTATACTGATTCCATATTTACTAAACTATTGGAAGCTGCATCATTGGCTAAACGCCAAACACTGGAGTAAACACCTATGCAGGGCAAGATTTACCATTCCCATTTTACAGGTGAGGATTCAGAGGGTTGGAAAGATAGCTCACTTGCTAGAGAGCATGTCTAGAGTACACAGAGCCCTGGTTTCCACCTCCAGAACCCATACAGTGAGTGTGGTGGTGCACACCTGCAATCCCAGGACAGGGGAGGTGGAGACAGGAGGATTGTTTTTAATCACATAATTTTATAGGTGGGAGTTGATATTTGTCCTTTTCTGAGTTTTAGGATTAAATAGACCTGTTTATTTATTTCTATATATAGAAAAAAGTTGTCACCCTGTGTCTTCTTCCATCACTCACTACCATGTCTTTAGACGCTGGATCTGTCACTAAACATGACATTAACCTATAGCTAGCCTGACCTATAATCAAGTTTTGTGGATCGGTGCTCCCCACTTCCCAATAGAGTTAAAGATGCCCCAAGAACACCTTGTTTATTACATGGACTCTGGGATCCTAGATCAGGCACTCATGTTTGTATGACAACTACTTTACCAACTGTAACATCAACCCCACAACGACTAATTTTTTTATTATAAGTGTGTTCCAGCAATTTGGGCAAGCCCATGTACTTTTGTGTGCTTTGTCTCTCAAACTTGAGTCTGCACTGATGGGATGTCCATCAGTGTCTTTGGTTACAAATCATAGGGAACAGAGTCATGGGATCCACTCAACTTCTAATGTATGAAATTACCAATATGGAGCCAGGTAAAAATACAAGGGAATTAAATAGGGGAAAGCCTTACTTACAGAGCAACCTAGCCAGCCGGCAGGGCAGCAGTAAGTACAGCAAGCCAAAGATGAAAGCAAAAGCAGGGCTGCCATGTAAGCATCCCTCATTCTTAAACTTTCCCTACATCACCCTGACCACACCCTAGGAGACGTGGCTACAGCATCCCCCACAATTCCCCTTTTAGTCTAAAAGAGGATTAAAACTTAACAGTGTAAAGTATCCAAAATTAACAATCATAAAGGTGAAATATAAGAAGATACAACAATCTATTTATGTCACATCCTAACTATGTCTATTTTAACTAAACCCTAAAGTCATCTGAAACAGGTGTCCAAGCCTGAACACCTCCTTCCAATCCCAAGCTATCCCTAACTAGGTATATACACTATCCTAAATGACAACAATGGGAGAAAGGGGACATGCATTCTCCAAGTTACTTCCTGCTAAAATGGGATGACCACAGCCTTGTGGGGTCCTGTAGGAAGAAAATGTTAGTGTAGTGAGTCTTGAATGTATTGTATCCAGTCCATGTTAGATGGGATTCGCTTGATTGAAGATCTCACTTGAAATCCTCAACTTGATTGAAGTCAGTACCCAAAGCTTTTGCTGAAGTGTCAGTTGAAATGGAGCAAGTTGGATCCAGTGCAGTCGAGGAGGTGTGGCCCATTTTCTTTCCAGGGTGTCCAGGGACTGCTGTCAAGCAGGTCTTCATTGGCTGTGTGAGACTCAAACATAAATGTTAGCAGAGAAATGTTTGCTTATGTAAATATGTATACTAGAAAAGGCAACCATGGGAGCATAGCAATTATGAGAGTGTACACCTTGAAAGAAAGAGCCAAGAAAACACAAAGACAGTCCCCAAATTCTTCTCTTATTCTGTATTACATCAATTGGCTTCTTGATACAATACAGAAACACTAAAGCTTAGTTAAATAACATGCTTGGATTTTAGAGGAGGAAAACCAACTCCACCTCTAAATCCAGCATTGGTTTAATTGAATAGGGACTAGGAAATAAAGAGAAATAGAGTTCTCTAAGAGACAGCTGTAAAGTTTACGTTCCTTTTGTTTGATGGTTATAGCTACCTTTTCTTCTTAAGTATCTACCCATGCAATGTTCTTTGCCTTCTGAAGATGAGTTTTCCTGTGAAGATAAAAGCAAAACACTTCCCTTTCCTTTGGGATGTTTCTATTTAGTTTATGAGATATACCTTAGTAGAATACCTGTCATTTGTCCTCGTCGAGAGGTTTTTCCTTTTCCACTCGAATCTTGATCAAATTTGATGGTAACCAAAGTTTTTCTTCTCCTGTAGAAACCAATGCAAAACACCTACCCAATCTTAACACATGTCCTGGTTTCCATACAGAGGTTAGTACATCTTTGAAGTATACCGCTGATTCAATTCAGCAGTTTTTTCCATCGTCCAGTGTCTTTCCGCAGCTGTATGTCCTTTTTCATTGGCATTAAGAAAGTTTAGTGTTAATAAAGATTTATGCAACCTATGTTTGGGGGGTTTAGTCTTCCAAGCTTGTTTGTGGAGCATCTCCTTTAGTGTTCTATTAGATCTCTCAACCACTGCTTGTCCCATAGGCTTGTGTGGTATACTGGTGACATGCTCTATGTTATAATATTTGAAAAACTGTTCCAATTTTGTGGAGACATATGCTAGAGCATTGTCAGTTTTTACTTGTGCAGGTATACCCATAACTGCCATCATCTCTAGCAGGTGTGTAATAACAGAATCAGCTTTTTCAGAGTTAAGAGCAGTAACCCATTGGAACCCTGAGAATGTGTCTATAGTATGATGCACATATTTCAAATTTCCAAATTCTGCAAAGTGAAAGACATCCATCTGCCAAACCTCATTTCTCCGAATGCCGTTAGGATTACAACCTGCTTGCAATGGAGTTTGATTACAAAAGGAACAAGTAGGACAGTTTCTCACTATCTCCTTGGGCTTGTTGCCAAGTGATAGAGAAGTGATGGGGAATGTGTATGTTTATCTTATTGATTGTTAAATAAAATACTGTTTGGCCAATGAGACAGGAAGTTAGACGGGAATAGGAGTCAAAGAGGATTCTGGGAAATGTAATAGAGAAGTGCTGATCCAGGCAGGAAGTGACATAACAAGGAGACTCATATTTAAGCGAAGGAGAAACAGGAAGGGCCCTCTTTTTTCCCATCCGCTCCTGCTCCAGTGGCACAATGTGATCCACCAGCAAGGAGGGACACCAATAAGGCGTCCGATAAGATAAGTCTTATAAAATATATAGGTTTATGATAATTAAGACTGAGCTAACAGATGAGGAATCCTAGTCATTGGCCAATCAGCTTTAAACCTAATACAAGTTTCTGTGTATTCATTTGGGCCTAACTCGGGCGGGTGGCTGGCGTAAAGCTCACACATGGCGGTGGGGCTTGGCGGCTTATGGCAAAAAGATTTATCGTAACAGAATGGTGTCAGTGAGTGGGATGACTCCATGCCCCAAGGTTCCCGGAGAAAGAGGGAAACCTGCTGCCACAGCCTGCCCTGTCGGGCTTATGGCAAAAAAAATTTATCGTAACAGAGAAGTCCTTTTTTAAACCTTTGCTATTTACATGATGTTTCTTATGAAATTCTGAGGTTTCTAGCATGCTTCCTATTAATAAACTATCAATTTCATCATTGCCTTGTGCTAGTGGACCTGGCAGACCCATATGGGATCTGATATGTGTAATGTATATAGGATTACTTGTTTCTGATTGTTTCCTGTAATTGTATAAACAGTGAAGTTAATTCTGTATTATCAGGAACAAATTCTGAAGTCTCAATGTGTAACATGACTTTCTCTGCATATTGAGAATCAGTAACTATATTAAGAGGTTCTATAAAATCCATGAGTACCATGAGAATTGCTTATAATTCTGCCTTCTGTACAGATGTATATGGACTTTGAACTACTTTACTTACCTCACCTGCTTTATAACCTGCCTTACCTGATTTTTGGCATCAGTGTAGAAGGTAAAAACTCCAGAAATGGGAGTTTGTCTTACAATATGTGGAAGAATCTAGATTGTCTTTTTTATAAATTTAATTCTGTCAGTTTTGGAATAATTGTTGCTAATTGTTGCCAAAAAGTCAGTAAGAGCTATTTGCCAATATTCATTATCCTTCCACAAGGAGGAAATTTCCTCATTAGTTAAAAGTACTATAATTTCTGCTGGATCTTTTCCAGTCAGTTGACAGAGTCTTAATTTGCCCTTTAGAATCAAATTAGAAATCTTTTCTATATATGTCTTTAACTTTTTATTCTGTTTATGTGGAAGAAATATCCACTCCAATATGGTGTCTTCCCTCTGCATCAGAATCCCAGAAGGGTGTTCTCTGGATGGCAAGATAACCAGAATACAGTCTAAATTAAGGTTTATCCGATCTACATGTGCATCCAATATTCTGTTTTCTACCCATTGTAACTCTTTTTATGCCTCAACAGATAATCTTCTTGGACTGTTTAGGTCCTTATCACCTTTAAGGGCCATTCTTAAATGCTTTAAGTCATGTCCTTCTACACCAATAATTGTCTGTAATTGAGAAATTTTCCCTAATAATTTCTGAAGAGAATTAAGAGTTTGATAATGATCTCTCCTAATTTGTACCTTCTGTGGCCGGATTCTTTGTAATTCTATCTTGTAACCTAAATAGTTAATAGAATCTCCTCTTTGTATCTTTTTCTGGGGCAATCTGTAACCCCCAATGAGGCAGAACTTCCTTCACCATTTCAAACATACTTCCAGAGTTTCCTTATTAGAATCTGATAAAAGAAAGTCATCAGTGAAATGATAAACAAGAGATTGTGAAAATTTCTTACGAATTATTTCCAAAGGTTGCTGTACAAAGTGTTGACACAAAGTAGGGCTATTTAGCATTCCTTGTGCAAAACCCTCCACTGATATCTCCTAACTGGCTGTGAATTATTAAGAGTTGGTACAGTAAATGTAAATTTTTCTCTATCATTTTCCTGTAATGGTATTGTGAAAAAAGAGTCTTTTAGATCAATGACTATGATAGGCCATCCTTTAGGTACCAAGGAAGGCAACAGCATTCCAGGTTGCAGAGAGCCCATTGGTTGAATTACCTTGTTATAGCTCTCAGGTCTGTCAGCATTCTCCACTTACCTGACTTCTTTTTGATAACAAATACAGGAGAATTCCAAGTGCTGGTAGATTCCTCTATATGTCCAGACTCTAGCTGTTCCTGAACTAGTCTTTCTAAAGCCTCTAGCTTCTCAGAGGTCATAGGCCATTGTCCTACCCAAACAGGATCATCTGTAAGCCACTTCAATGGCAGGGCCTTGGGCTCTTCTGAAGGTCTATCATTTGTACCTAGTTTCTTCTATACAGCCTGGATGGTTGGTAACCATTTTCCATAGCGTCTTACCAGATCTTTTCTATTATCTAAAGACAGTACATAATTTGTATCCAACACTGGAGGAATATTAATGTGAGTATTCCATTGCTGTAAGAGATCACAACCCCAGAGATTTATAGGTTTATCTGCCATGTATGGTTTCAATCTCCCTTTGTGTCCTTCCGGTCCAATGCAGACCACCAAGTTAACACTCTGTTGAACTCTATATAGAGTTCCAATTCCTAAAAATTGTACATTCGCCTCTTTAAGAGGTCATTTCTGGGGCCAAGACTTTTGGGTAATAATAGTCACATCTGCCCCAGTGTCTACTAAGCCAGTAATAACTTTATTACTAATTTTCATTTTCTTTTTTTATCTTTGAATCCTGTTTATTGACATATATCACATTAAAATTATAATTCAGAGTTTTAAAATGTTTAATTATACCATTTTTAATTATAACAGGAGAATGAAATAATTTATTTTATACACAGTGTGAATTTTTAAAACATAAATGTAATATGTAGATAGAAATTGATATAGGAAGAGTGGTTAAATCCAACTAACCAATGTGAGCAGTACCTAATTTTCATTTTCAACTGAGGCCTTTTATCATTAATAGAAGTTTGCCAAAATATGCGTTTCTCATTTTGTCCATTCATATTTGATTCTTCATCACTAGCTAAATTACCATCTAGAGCAGTATCATTTTTCACAATAGGCAAAGAACTATCTATTCCTCCTGTGAGAGATTGTCTTCCACTGCTACTGGGAATGACTGGACCTTTCTCGATGTGGGGACCTTCTTGAGGGTGCCCCTCGGGGTTTCCCAGCCTTAGTGGGTTTCCTTGAGTGTCCCTGGTCGATCTACATTCATTGGTCCAGTGTCTGTCCTTACCACATCTTCTACACAATCCAGAAGGCAGTGGCCTTCCATATGAGGCATTGTTAGAATTCATTTGTCTACAATTTCTCTTAATATGTCCCATTCTACCACAGCTGAAACATCTAGGTTCCTGGTGCCTTCTTGGTCTCCTGGGGAAGGCTCTTCCTACCCAAGGTTCTGGTTCATAGTAGTAGGAACCTCTAGCTTCTTGGTACCTATGTTGACCTCTGTAAGGTGCTTCTCCTTCCCAAGCCCTTGTGTCCTCACCTCTAGAACTTTTAAACTTATGTTGCCTTTTAAAACCTTTCGAGATGGCTTCTCCTTCCCAAGCTCCAGTATCTTGCACATTATAGTCAATGTTGGCTGCATGCAAAACCCATTCTTCTAGTGGAGCTGATCTGATCTTTAAAGGCAAAAGTATTCTTTTGCATATTGGGTTTGCATTTTCATAAGCTATTGAATACATAATTGATTGTCTTGTTTCCATATCTGTTACCTGCAATTCTACTGCCCTAGTTAACCTTTGTAAGAAGGCCTGGAACTGTTCTGTAGGTCCTTGTTCTATTCTGGTATAACCTTCTAGATATTCTCCTGGCTCATGAACCTTATCCCAGGCATTTAATGCTGCTTTCCGGCATAGGGACAGTATATGGTGGTCATATTCAGCCTGAGCCTGTGGGTTAGCATAAATACCCTCACCAAGAATCTTATCTAGGGGGGCTTCATAACCTTCCTTTATGCCTTGATGCTCAAGGAGCTTCACTTCCTCCCTGACCAACGTCCTCCACTGGATTTGGCATGACTACCACCACCAATTGTTCCCAATCTGTGGGTGTCACCCTGTTAAAGGTTGCCCAGGAATGTAATAGCTGTTTTACATATGGGCTATGGAGACTGTATGAGACAACTGATTCTTTAACATTCTTAAGATCCTTCAGCTGTATAGGTTGCCATACATAACCCATCTGTCCCTGAGGGTGTTTCTTAGAAGCTGGTTTTTCTACCAAGGTAGCTGGGTAGACTAGTGGTGTACAAATAACAATCTTAGAAGAATAATCATAATACCTGGGTGGAGTAGGTGCCTCGGATTGGAGTGATTCTGCCTCTGAGGCATCCCAATGATTTTTAAGCCTAGTAATGATATCCTCATGAAAAGTTTCAATTTCCTGCATCATAAAAGATTCCGCCTGGCAGTGGTGGTGCACGCCTTTAATCCCAGCACTCAGGAGGCAGAGGCAGGTGGATCTCTGTGAGTTTGAGACCAGCCTGGTCTACAAGAGCTAGTTCCAGGACAGCCTCCAAAGCCACAGAGAAGCCCTGTCTCAAAAAACCAAAAAAAAAAAAAAGATTCCAAGCATGTTAGTGAATCTGTAAATTGCTCTAAATGCTCCTCTACATGTTTTTCTAGGTCTTTAATATGCTCGTCCTTAGACAGCATCTTGATGGTATGGAAACTGCCTTCTAGGTATTGGAGTCTAGATTTGAGGTCATGATTTGCTGATTTTGAGTCCTCAGCAATTGACCACTTGGACCTATCTAATCTGTCAGCCCTGTTCTGTAAATTATCTTCCAAACATTTGAATCTAGACTCAAATTTGTGATCTGCTACCTTAGATGCTTCAATAATTGATTGAATGGCATTGTCCAATTCTTCAACCCTATCCTGGGTATTCTGCACCTTTGCATCTAGTTTCTGGGTCACAGAGCCTATCTGAGTTTCTAGCTGGCTACAGATATTCTTTAGTTCATCATGGTCCTCAGACAGCCTAGCCTCTAACGCCTCAGACATGGAGGATCTCTCTGTGTTTATCTTATCATAAATATACTGCATCTCATCTTGGGTAACAGACAGCTCTGTCTTTAGTGTATTGGACACAGAGCCAAGCTTATCATCCAATTTCTGTTCCACTTGCTGCACAATTGTGGCATGAACTAATCTGTTCTCCAAAACCTCATTGTGTAAAGCTGTTACTTCCTGTAACCAGGTGGTGAGGTTATCTTTGTCCCTGTTCCTGGGACCTCTGGCTAATAATGTTATTTGTACCAGCAAGCTAACTACCATTACTGCATATAGGCAGGCAATCGGCAGATTAGCGTCTCCTCAAACATTGAATTCATGTAAAAAGCAAAAATATTAGCAATTTTAGCAAATGATAAATATTCTGTCATGATTTTACCTGATTTCTACTCCAGATGCAGTAACTATCTTTGACCAGCAGTGACACAGGCGTTCAGCTAGTCTGCAAGGCTTTTGGCAGTGTTTGGTCAGGCAAGATGGCAGTGGTGGTGAAGCTGAGGTCACACAGGCTGCTGCACTTAGCTTAGAGAGTATATGGCCTTGCAGCCACAACCACTGAAAGAGGCACAGCTTTATGGCTGTTGCAGCCAGGGAAAGCCGTAGGCCCTGCTAAAAGCCGAGGCCTACTCGCCTCAAGGACAGGGGCCTCTGGACGCAGGTAGGCCACAGTCCGGGCTGGTCCCATGCTCATGGTGGTAAAACCATGGGAAATCTGGAGAACTCTCCCAGCTGGCAGACTGTTCTGAGCAGCTCAGCGGCAGCTGAAATGCGCTTGTGTGGTGCAGCAGGTTGGCTACAAGCTGGGGGCACCTGTGGAGAGAGGGCACTTTCCTGGCCTAGGCCTCCGTCCTCGTGAGATGTGCAGACTCTCCCAAACGGAATCTAGGTTTACAAGATCCCACTCTGACAACCAGATAATGTGGGAAATTACCAATACAGAGTCAGGTAAAAATACAAGGGAATTTAATAGGGAAAAGCCTTACTTACAGAGCGACCTAGCCAGCTGGCAGGGCAGCAGTAAGTACAGCAAGCTGAAGATGAAAGCAAAAGTAGGGCCACCATGTAAGCATCCCTCATTCTTAAACTTTCCCTACGTCACCCTGACCATGCCTCATAGGCACACCTGTAGCCAGTCCCTAAGCAGGTGTAGCTACAGCATCCCCTACAAACTTCCTTTCATGTTTCTCTGCAGATGAAAACAACACCTGTGAGGCCTTGACCTGCAACTGTGACTGCCAGGCTACCATCTGTTTCTTCAAGGCTCTATGAGCTATCAGTAGAAAGGCATTCACTGTTAGACTTGCCACCTCAGTTATTGCCTACATCATCCCTGTCTGCCTGGTTGTGTTCACTACACAATCTGTCCTCTCATAAAGAAGCTATAGAGCCCGGCGTTGGTGGCACATGCCTTTGATCCCAGCACTCAGGAGGCAGAGGCAGGAAGATCTCTGTGAGTTCGAGACCAGCCTGGTCTACAAGAGCTAGTTCCAGGACAGCCTCCAAAGCCACAGGGAAACCCTGTCTTGAAAAACCAAAAAAAAAGCTATAGAAAGAGCTCAGGTTTGGTGATTTTATTCTCTGTATATTGAACATAATTAGACTCTCAGAACATCCTTCCCTCTACCCCTGGAGCTGAAGATTAATGGAAAAGACATTGCTTTTGTGGGAGTACCTGAAAAAGTGGGTAAGGAGTCCTGCTGTGCCTTTTATCCCATCATGCTGGGATGCAGAGGAAGAGGGAGGAAGATCTCTCTGAGTTCAAGGCCAACCTGATCTAAAAATCCAGTTCCATGATATCCAGGACTATTATACAAAGAAATCCTAGCTCTAAATTTACCCTCCTCCAAAATAAAAAACAGCAGAAGGAACCAGTGTGAGATACATAGGAGGATAGTAGATAAAAATGGAAAGAAGAGGGGAGAGGTGAGGCATAGAAAAGGAACAGAAAGGAGGGGAGGGTTGGGAAGGAAAGGAAAGAAAAGACAGAGAAGTAGGAGAGAAGAGAGGAGAAAAAGTTGCCATGTCACATGAACACTAAAGGAACATCTTGACCCTAGAAATATTGAACTCAAAGAGCTTCTGCTCTGTGCCCATTCTAGGATGTGAGATATAGGAAACCAAACCAGACTGACAGTATTGACCTTAAGGCAGGATAACATCTGGGTGGCCTTCCAGTCTTCACTGTGCCTAAATACAGGCCACAGGACAACTTTAGGTCCTGCTAAAGTACACAGCAGCCTAGCTTTACAACAAACAAAAGAGAACAGATCTTCACCTCTACTTTTTTCTCATGGGACACAACAGGTGAAGCCAGGCTAATTCTTGGTTCCCTGGTCAATGAAATTTAGGAATAAGATGTCTCATTGACTGGTTTAAGGCTACGTAGTTCTTGGTCTTGCTTCCTTTAGTGAACAGCTTCCCAGTCCTCTGTGGATGGAAGTGTCTGTCCTGCCCAGTCCCGCAGCCATTTAGTCCCAACTAAACACACAGTTAATTATAAATTCCTTGGCTGATGGCTCAGGCTTCTTATTGACTAGCTCTCAATTATTAACCCATTTCTATTAATCTATGTATCTCCACGTGGTCTTAGCTTAATGGAGAATGCCCAGTTGTCCTACCTTCCCAGTAGCTCCCCCACGAAGTACTTCTTCTATGAAGCTAGACTGTCTCAAGAAGCCAAGGAATAGGATAAAACCAGCAGTCGCTTTAATCCTAGCCATGCTGTTTAGCAGATTAAAGACTCGTGGTCAGAAAAAAAGAGAGATATACAGTAAAGACTGATTCTGATGAAGAAAAATGTCTAAAGGGTTTACAGTGTGTTTAAAAATATACCTAGGCTTGGGAGAGAAAAAGGATGATAGAAAAAGTACTTTAAAAAAGAGTAGCTGGATGTGGTGGCACATGCCTTTAATCCCAGCACTTGGGAGGCAGAGGCAGTTGGATATCTGTGACTTCACAACCAGCCTGGTCTACAGAGTGAGTTCCAGGACAGCCAAAGATAAACAGAGAAAGCCTTCCTCAAAAACAAAAAAATAAAAAATAAAAGAAGTAGAGTAATTTTTAAAAGCTATATAAAGATGGAAAATACACAAAGAGTCTGGATACTGTATGTTATTTATTGTCTTTGAATTGTTTGATTGCTGAGGAAGGAGCAACAACTGTAAAAGACATTTGATTATAAATGCTGCTGGATTAATCCAACCTATAAACCTATGTTTAAAATGTCTTTACTTCAAACTGTAAGTCTAAGGACACATACTTAGGAAAAAGATATTCTGTTTTTGTTTACACCAAAGATGAAAAACTGTGGATTCTTTCCAGATTACATAGTTTGATCAAACAAGACACCCTGAAGGAGTGACCCAGGTGATCCAACATGCAAAACAGCTGAGACCCTGCAGCCTCGAAGACTACTACAGCCAGGATATGGAGAGGGTTCTGGGTTTTCTTAGGATCCCCTTGGGATTGACAGCACCCCCAAATAGCAGGAACTAGTTTGGAGAGAACTATGCCCATATTCCCAAATATTGTTTATAAATGTTTGTTTTCATTTAAACAGGGTTGGTTATAAATGGTTAATGATCATAGTCAATTTCTTTCTAACGTGAAAAAGGTAATAAATATATATAAATGAATACTTTTCATTAGTATGGATTTTGGTTTATTGATACAAATTTAATGTCAATTTTATTATATGTATATTTCTACTCTTGTTTAGGTATTGTGTTTATACAACTCATTTAAAAATGTTATGTAGGGGTCAAGACCATGATGGAAACCCACAGAAACACCTAACCTGAGCAACAGGGAGCTCATGGCCCCCAGTCTGACAGCTGGGGAAAGAGCATAAGACTGAACCAGGCCCCTGAAAATGAGTGTCAGTTGGGGGCCTGGGACAGCCTATGGGGCCTCTGGCAGTGAAACCAGTATTTATCTCTGGTGCATGAATGGACTTTGGGAGACATACGCATGGAGGAATACTCTCTCAGCCTAGACACGCTGGGGAGGGCCTAGGCCCTGTCCCAAATGATGCGACAGACTTTGATGATCCCCGTGGGAGGCCTCACCCTCCCTAAGGAGTGGATGGGGGGTTGGGGGGAAATGGGAGGATGATAGGAGAGGGAATTGGAATTGGTATGTAAAATAAGATGGTTTTTTTGTTTGTTTGTTTGTTTGTTTGTTTAATATCCAGAGTATCTTTTATTCCATGGGGTCATTCTTTTTTTTTTCTTTTTTTACTTTTTTATTTTTTTATTTTTTTTTTTTTAATTAATTCAAGTTAGGGAACAAGCTTGTTTCACATGTAAGTCCCTTCTCCCTCTCCCTCCCTCACCCCCAACCCTCCTCCCCCACCCCCAACCTACCCCCCACCCCATCCACCCACCACTCCCCAGGCAGGGTAGGGCCCTCTGCAAAGTCCACCAAATCTTCCTGTGCTGGGCCTGGGCCCTTCCCCATGTGTCCAGGGCCAGAGTGTATCCCTTCACGTGAGATGGGCTCTCAAAGTCCCTTCTTACACCAGGGAAAAATACTAATCCACTTCCAGAGGCTCCCTGGAGTGCAGAGGCTTCCTTATTGGCATCCATGTTCAGGGGGCTGGATCAGTCTTGTACTGGCCTCCCAGATAGCATCTGGGGTCGATGTGCTCTCCCCTGTTCAGGCCAACTGTTTCTGTGGGCTTCTCCAACCTGGTACAGACCCCTAAAATAAGATGTCTTAATTTAAATAAAAATTATAATTTATAATTAAATACAGATTATAGGTAGTCACCTATAATAGTCAAAACTTACAGTTATGTTAGTTAAGTTTTCTAGATATGCAGAGATATATTTCAAATGGATAGGTATTCTTCAAAACCTTTCAAAGACCTACAGAATATGGTATTTAAAATGGTTTATTAGGGGTTTTCATGACAATCAGGCACAACTGCTCCTGTCAATACCAATTACATCAGAAAGGAAGATGAGCATTGAAAAAACTCGTTATGGAGTTTGCCTTCAACATGACAGGGATATCAATTTGGACAAGAAATTGCTCTTGTCTGGACTTCTTGAGAGCATGCTGTCCAAACTGGACAAGCAGTTTACAAAGAAAAGAAACTGCTGAACTTGCCAAGGGACAAGATGGTTCTTCAATGTTCCTGCTTCATCAAAAAGTCTGCCAGATACTCTGGGCCTATAGACTGAAGAGGGATTCCCCAACATTACACGGGAACTTTGGGTGACTGTCCAGGCAGCAAGATGATTCTGTCTCTCCTTCTGGGGTCTTTGGTGGAATTTAAGACAGATAGTTATATTTATGGTTTTCCTTTGTTATGGTAAAATATAAGTTACATATAAAACTTTAGACTCACAAAGATGGGACAGATGATAGAACATTTTCTTTAAATTTTGCCAAATACTAATGGACTATATATAGTTAACTACAGTTCTTACTTGATAACTGTTTCACTATATATAATTTTACTATGTTAAAACCTTCCTTTTTATGCAGAGGTCATGAGGGAGCAGAAAGGTTGAGTCAGGGGAAGAATAGAAGAAAGGATATGTGATAGGTAGGGTTTTAGTTGGGGGTGTTAGGGGAGGACGGGAGGGAGAAGGGAACTGGGATTGTCATGTAAATCAATCTTGTTTCTAATTCAAATAAAAAATGATTTTAAAAAATGAGAAAGAGAAAAAATAAAATAAAACCTTCCTTTTTATTTAGACAGAAAAGAGGAGATGATGGGGATGTCTTTCTGTATGGTGTGAATATATATGTTTCTCTTATCAGTTGGTGAATAAATCTGTTTTGGCTAATTTACAGGCAGGAATAGAGAAAGGTAGTAGGTGGAGGAGAGGAGATACCATGTAGCTACTGAGAAGGTAGGATGCCCAGGCATTCTCTGGTAAGCCAAGACCACGAGGAGATACATAGATTAATAGTTATGAGTTTATAATTAAGAAAGAGCTAGCCAATAAGAAGCCTTAATAATAAGCCAAACAGTTAATATATGCCTCTGTGTGTCTATTTGGGACTAACCTGCTGCAGGACTAGGTGGACAGACACTTCCATCCACAGTCCTCTGCCTTTCCACCCCATCACCATCTCCACTCCTATTCCAAAGTTCAGACCTTGCCCCTCCCAATGTCAGTTCTGGTGAGCAACAGGTGCAGCTGGAGTCTCCTCACAGACAGTGTGTCTGGTAGCAGCTGGTAGCAGCTGTGCAAGTCCCACTGGAAAGGTAGAAGGAGCTTGAACATAGAGACAAATGACTAAATTCACCCCATATTTGGTTTTTATGGAGGTGAGAGGTGAGAAGTGGGGAAACTGAAATGCGTAAGTACCAAGAGAGAGGGTACAAGAGAGAGGGTGTATGTCCAAACATAGAGGACAGAGGACACAAAGCCAGCAGACATTGTTCACCAGCCACCATGTGGTTGCTGAGAATTGAACTCCAGATCTCAGCAAGAGCAGAAAATGCTCTTAAGTGCTGAGGCATCTCTCCAGCCCCTGTAGTGGGATTGTCAGCTTCACACAGTGGGGAGGAAGAGCCTCAGCTGAAGGATCGTCTGCATCACATTGGCCTGTGGGCACAGCTGTTGGCCATTTTCTATCTGTCTTTAACTTTTTCATTTTTGTTTTTTTAGAGACAGGGTTTCTTAGTGTATCTCTGGCTATCTTGGAACTCAGATATGTGCCTGCCTCTGCCTCCTGAGTGTTGACATTAAAGTCACGCACCACCACCATCCACTACATTCCCAGTTTTTTAATGGAATTTGTAGCCTAGTAACATGCAGCCTAGGATGCAAGCCTGTAGACCTGAGTTGGATTCCTGGAACCCATTGAAAGGTAGAAGAAGAGAACTGACTCCACAGAGTTGTCCTCTGACCTCCACATGTGTGCATCTCTCTCTCTCTCTCTCTCTCTCTCTCTCTCTCTCTCTCTCTCTCTCTCTCTCTCTCTCTCTCTCTCTCTCTCTCTCTCTCTCTCTCTCTCTCTCTCTCTCTCTCTCTCCCTCTCACACACACACACACACACACACACTCTCTCTCTCTAGTTAGTTAGTTAGTTTAGTTAGTTAGTTAGTTAGCTAGCTATTTAATTAAAGATTGAATTTTTAACTGGATCTACCTCAAAGACTGTATCCTTTCTTGAGACAGACTTAGCTCTTAGTTTATACATTTAACATGGAGGATTGTTGGGGCCACCTACTCCTTCCTGGAACCACACATCACTATCAGTATCTCTCAGCCCCAACCCTAGGAGCAATGTCTATATTTTCTTATGACCTCAAGGTACCTACAAGGGAGGGACTTGGCACTTTGTCAGTCACTGCATATGAGCTGCTGATGGGGTTGTCCTCCTGTATATATGTTTCTCTTATTAGTTAATGAGATGGGAAGATAGGCTGGTCTTGGTGACAAGGAGAATTCTGGGAGAGGTAGGCAGAGTGAGCCATCCACACAGTCTCAATGCTGACAGAGGAGTAACATCATACCAGACATTGCTGGATAAACCAGAGCCCCGTGGCAAATCATAGATTGATAAAAATGGGTTAGTAATTAAGACAGAAAAAGAAAATCAATAAAACAGAAAAAAATAAAAAATAGAAAAAAGGAAAAAACAGAAAAAAAATTTTAAAAAATTAAGACAGAGCTAGTCAATAAGCAGCCCTAGTCATCAGCCAACAGGTTAATAATTAATAAAGTGTCTGTGTGTTTATTTGGGGACTGAGCAATGGAGGGAGCCATGCTTTCAGGACAAGAAAAACAGCAACAAGCTGCTGTGGGGTGTTGAGCCAGCCCTTTCTCTTTGTGTCTGTGGCATCACTGATTCAGGATCTGCCACCATCTACAGTAGCTCTGCCAGTCAGAACTGTCTGTGAGGGTGGACATATCCTACTTCTGTCCTACACACACAGTAGTCACAGGCCTCGTGTGCTGACTGGACACTGTCAGACACAGCTACAGGACTATAAAGAGAGAAGTCACTTGAGTCCTCCCCTCACTCAAGATGAAACTCCTTCTGCTGGTCACTCTGCTCACAGGTAGGACCCTTGTCCCCTCTGAGTGCCCCACCAACTCCCTTGTCTTCAATGCACAGCCCCATTTGTCACTCCTGAAGTTCTGGCTTTGGATTCCTATTGGGGTCTAATAGCCCCTGGGTTGGGGTTCTCTCCTCAGCCCCATGTCCACAACAGCTAGCACCTTTATCCTCTAGGTTGAACTCAGATGAGCCCTTATCAAGTCTGCGGTGATATCTTGCTACCACCACAAAAGTCCACTACATTCACCACACAAGCAAAGAAAAGACTCTCTGCTTCTGCCATACTGCCCTGACACCCATTTCCCTGGCCCAACATTGTGCTGAAAATTTGATTTTTCTCATCCTTTTAAAACATTGACTTTTATTTTATGTGTATGAGTGTTTTCCCAACTTGAGTGTCATTGAACTGTGTGTGAGCAGTGCCTACACAGGCCAGAAGAAGGGTCTGGTCTTCCAAATCTGGGTTCATAGACAATTGTGAGTTGCCATATGGGTGCTAGAAACAAGACTGGGTCCTACACAAGTGCATCTGACTGCAGAGCCATTTCTCCAGCCCTTATTATTGTTTTATTTACATGATTTTATTATGGGGCTCAGGTTGTCCTCCAACTCAACATTATAGCCCAGACTTGCCTCAACATCCCATGTGTTAGGATTACTTACATGTCTGGCTTGTGTCTGCAATTCTATTGCATTTTCCAGTTTTACATGAGAGGGTTTCTCTGTGTAGCCATGGCTGTCCTGGGACTCACTGGCTTTGACTCATATATCCACCTGCCTCTGCCTCCAGAGAGTTGGGATTACACAGTGTGTGATCCACTGTACCTGGCTTCTCCTTCATTTTAATGTCAACCAAGTATCACACTGCAGACTGAATTCTGGCTTATTTACCTACTCCTCAGCTGATGAAG
Organism: Cricetulus griseus; assembly: GCF_003668045.3. Classification (NCBI taxonomy): domain Eukaryota; kingdom Metazoa; phylum Chordata; class Mammalia; order Rodentia; family Cricetidae; genus Cricetulus; species Cricetulus griseus. The sequence continues at coordinate 95,543,525 of NC_048597.1, forward strand.
AGTTTGTTATGTCAAATACAGGTGTCACATGCTGATCTCACCATTAGCCTTGTATATTACTGTGTGGTCATACAACAGATTCCTTCTAATTCTCCAGTGTAAAACTATAAGCATGCAACAGCCTGCTTCTCTAGCTCAAGGTGTCAGCTAGAATTGTGATGAATCCCACTGCTGGATAAAGTTTAGGTTTCACCTGGGCTTGAGTAGGGGTGGGGCAATGTAGTCAAAAGTTTTCTGTCTAGAACTTCAAGTCCCAAAAAACCACACAGAGGCTTATATGAATTATAAATGCTCTGCCAATAGCTCAAGTGTATTGCTAAATAGCTCATCCATTTTTAGTTATCCCATATTCCTTATCTGTGCTCTGCCATGTGGCGGTACCTTTATCAGCATATTACATTCATCTCCTGCCCCCTCTTCCTCTGGCTGGCAACTCCTGACTCCACCCTTCTCCTTTCCATCATCTGTAAGAGTTTGTAATTGGTGTCTATGGATTTGTACTATCTGTGGTTGAATTTTTTGTAATCCTATCTTATATCCTAGGTAATTAACAGATTCTCTTCTTTGGATTTTTTCAGGAGCAATTTGTAAACCCCAGCAAGGCAAAATTTTCTTGACTTCTTCAAACATTATCCCTTATATATCCACATTTGAATCAGCTAGTAAGATGTATTTCATGTAATGGTAAATTATACATTGAGGAAACTGAATATGAATTATTTCCATAGGCTGCCATACAAAATATTGGCACAGGGTGGAGCTGTTTAATTATCCCTTATGTAAGAACTTTCCACTGGGGCTGGAGAGATGGCTCAGAGGTTAAGAGCACTGACTGCTCTTCCAGAGGTCCTGAGTTCAATTCCCAGCAACCACATGGTGGTTCACAACCAGCTATCATGAGATCTGGTGCCCTCTTCTGGTGTGCAGGCAAATATGCAGACAGAACACTGTGTATGTAATTAAAAATAAGTAAATAAAAATTTTAAAAAAAGAACTTTCCACTGAAAGTTTTGTTTGTTTGTTTGTTGGTGACAGGGTTTCTCTGTGTAACAGCCCTGGCTGTCCTGGAACTAGCTCTGTAGACCAGGCTGGCCTCGAACTACAAAGATCCACCTGCCTCTGCCTCCTGAGTACTGGGATGAAAGGTGTGTACCACCACTGTCTGGCCCACTGATATCTTTAAATGGCTGAGACTTATTGTAATCAGCCACTATGGAGGCAAACTTTTCTCAATCCTGTTCTTGCAAAGGTATACTGACTGAATAAGTAATCTTTTACTATATCAATCACTATAATAGACCATCCTTTGGGTAACAGAGAAGGCAGGGAAGTTTTAGGCCCATAAAGAGCCCACCAGCTAAATTACTTTGTTTATGGCTCTCAAATTTGTTAACATTCTCCATTTTCCAGATTTCTTTTTTTTTTTTTTTTTTTTTTTTTTTTTTGGTTTTTCGAGACAGGGTTTCTCGGTGTAGCTTTGGAGCCCAGATTTCTTTTTAATGACAAATACAGGAGAATTCCAAGTACTAGTTGATTCTTCAATACATCGAGCTTTTAGCTGCGCCTGTGCCAGTTGTTCTAAGGTCTGTAATTTTTCTGATGTCAAAGGCCATTGTTCCACCCAGGTGGGTTTGTTTGTCAACCATTTTAAAGGTAAAGCTGTTGGTACCATTAAAGATCAGCAGCTGTTGTGCCCTATTTTGTACAACCTAAATAGTCACTGAATGTTCTTTATACTATCTTTCGTTTTTATTTAGACAAAAGGGGGAAATTCTGTAGAATATTACTTTAAGATGTGTTACATTTGTTTATGCTGTGAACCATTTGTTTAATGATGCAAAGATATGCTGTATTCTTTTTATGTTGCATTTGTTTAACTCTGTAAAGCGGTGTAACTTTGTCTAAAATAACTGATTGGTCTAATAAAGAGCTGAATAGCCAATAGCAAGACAGGAGAAATGATAGGCAGGGCTGGCGGGCAGAGAGAATAAATAGGAAGAGGAATCTGGGAAGAAAAATAGAGGAGCAAAAGAAGGAGGAGGAATTCAGAAGCCCAGCCACCCAGCTACACAGCAAGCCAAGGAGTAAGAAGTAAAGAAAGCAAAATAGAATAAAGATAAAAACTCAGAGGCAAAAGGTAGATGGGATAGTTAGTTAAGAAAAGCAGGCTAGGCCGGGCGTTGGTGGTGCACGCCTTTAATCCCAGCACTCAGGAGGCAGAGGCAGGTGGATTTCTGTGAGTTCGAGGACAGCTTGGTCTCCAGAGCGAGTGCCAGGATAGGCTCCAAAGCTACACAGAGAAACCCTGTCTCGAAAAACCAAAAAAAAAAAAAAGAAAGAAAGAAAGAAGAAAGAAAGAAAGAGAGAGAGAGAGAGAGAGAGAGAGAGAGAAAGAGAAGAAAGAAAGAAAGAAAGAAAGAAAGAAAGAAAGAAAGAAAGAAAGAAAGAAAGAAAGAAAAGCAGGCTAGAAACAAGCCAAGCTAAGGCAGGGCATTCATAATAAGAAAGAATAAGTTTCCATATATTTATTTGGGAGCTGGGTGGCAGGCCCAACAAAGAGTAAAAGGTCAAAACAACAAGTTCACTGATGAGGAAGGTCAAGCCACTTGCCCAAGGTCACCCAGCTTAGAAGTGATGGCATTTGGTTCTGGAAAAAGATCTACATCATTCCAAACCCTCTTTTTAAAAACATTTAAAGATTTTATATATTTGTGGGGGAGGGAGTCATGCCTGTGTGGCAGTACACCTGTGGAGCTCCAAGGACAACTGGCAGGAGTCTGTTGTCTCCTTCAACCATGTGAGTCCTGGGGATAGAACTCAGGTTCAGACTTGGCAGCATAAAGTGCCTTTATTCCCTGAGCCATCTTGCCTGCCCAAAGCCTCTCCTATTAGCTGCTGTGTTATACTGATTCCATATTTACTAAACAACTGAAAGCTGCATCATTGGCTATAAGCCTAACATTGGACTAAACACCTATGCAGGGGAAGATTTATCATTCCCATTTTAGAGGTGAGAATTCAGAGTGCTGGGAATGTGTCTCAGCTGCTAGAGAGCTTGTATAGAGTGTACAGAGCCTTGGGTTCCACCTCCAGAACCTGTAACTTAGTGTGGTGGGGCACACCTGCCATCCCAGCACTTGGGAGGTGGAAGCAGGAGGATTGTCATAAATCATATTATTTTAGAAGTGGTGGTTGATATTTATAGTTTTCCTGGTTTTAGGATTGAATATCCCTGTTTATTTATTTTTATGTATAGGAATGAGTTGGCACCCCATGACTTCTTCAATCACTCTCTACCATGTCTTTAGAGGCTGGGTCTCTCACTAAACAGGACACTCACCTTTAGCCAACTTACTGATCAACAGGTTTTGGGAATCCGAGCTCCCCACTTCCCAATACAGGTACAGATGTTCCAACCACACCTGGCTTTTTACATGATCTCTGGGCATCCTAGCTCAGGCCCTCATGCTTGTATGGCAACTGCTTTACCAACTACACCATCTCCCCAGCACAACAACAAGTAAATTTAAATTGTAAGTGTGTTGCAGCAACTTGGGCAACCCCATGCACTTTTGTGCGCTTTGTCTCTTAACCCTGACTCTGCAACTATGGGAGGTCCACCAATGTCTTTTCGTTATGAATCATAAGGAACAGGGTCATGGGCTCCTCTCTACTTCCTTTCTTACTTCTCTGCAGACAAAAGCAATGCCTGTAAGGCCTTCATCTGCAACTGTGACCGACAGGCAGCCATCTGTTTCTTCAAGACTCTGTACATCAAGCAGTACATAGGCATTAGCTGTTAGACTTGTCACCTCAGTTACTGCCTACACCACCCCTGCCTGCCTGGTTGTGTTCACCACACACTGTGCCCTCTAATAAAGAACCTATAGAAAGAATTCGGCTTCAGTGATTGTATTCTCTGTCTACCAAACATAACTAGATCCTCGGGGAACATATTCAGTTAGCCCTACAGCCTGAAGATTAATGGGAAAGACAGTGCCATAAAGGGAGCTCCTTGACGAGTGGGTAATGAACCCGGCCAAGCCTTTCATCCCAGCAAACCCGGGTGGAGAGGAAGAGGGCAAGTCAGCCAGATCTCTTGAGTTCAAGGCCAATGTGATCTAAAAAGTGAGTTCCAGTACAGCCAGGAATATTACAAAAGAAACACTACCAAGAAAACCAAAAGAAAAAACATAAACAAAAAACCTGAAGAAGAATCAGTCAGCAGAGATACATATGGGGTAGAGACAGAAAGGGGAAAGGGAGGGAGGGGAGAGATGAGAGAAAGAGACAGGAAAATAGGGGAGTGATGGGGTGGGAAGGAAACAGAAAACAGAGAGGTAGGTGGGGAGAGAAGAGAGAAAGAAGTGTCACATGGGCACTGAAGGAACATCTCGGCACCAAAAATACTGGCCTCAAAGCCTTTCTTCCGTGTGCTCATTCTAGGAAACTGGAGTGACAGTAAATCATCTGCAGGCAGGATTACATCCTGGTGGCCTTTGAGTCTTCACTGTGCCTAAACACAGAACACAGGATAATTGTCCCGCTAAAGTACACAGCAGCCTAACTTTTTGCAACAAACCAAACAGAACACGTAATCTTCTCTACCTTTCCCTGTCACTGGAACCAACAGGTAAAACGGGGTTATTCTCTGGTTCCCTCATAAACTGCATTTAAGAATTTGATGTCTCATTGACTGGTTTAAGGCTATGTGGTTCTCAGTCTCTCTTTTTCTTCACTGAACAGCTGCCCAGTCCTCTGCCTTCCCACCCCCACCCGGATCCCCACTCAGGTTCCAAAGCCCAGGCCTCGTCCCTCCCAAGATTAGGCCTGGTGAGCAACAGCTGGAGGTAGAGCGCCCTGCACAGACTCAGTGACTGCTAATACCTGACAGCGGCCGTCCGGAGTCCCGGTGGAAAGGTATGGGGAGCATGAGCATGGAGACAACCAACTCAACTCACCCCTACAGGGTTTTTATCCGGGGAAGAGGTGAACAGTGGGGAAAAGGAGATGCTGGGGTTCTAAAGGAGAGGGTACATGAGAGACGACCAAATACAGAAGTCAGAGGGCATTGGGCCAGCAGACATTGTTCAACAGCCACCATGTGGTTGCTGAGACTTGAACTCCATTCCTCAGCAAGAGCAGAAAGTTCTCTTAAGTGCTGAGCCATCTCTCCAGTGCCTGTAATGTTTGATTGTCAGCTTCACACACTGGGGAGGGAGAGCCTCAGCTGAAGGATTGCCTGTATCATATTGGCCTGTGTGCACAGCTGTTGGGCATTTTCTTTCTTTCGTTTTTATTTTATTTATTTTGTTTTCTGGGTTTGTGAGACAAAGTTTCTTTGTATTTCGCTGATAGTCCTAGAGCTCACTTGTAGACCAGGTGGGCCTTGAACTCAGATATTTGCCTTTCTCTACCTTCTGAGTGCTGACATTAAAGGCATGCACCACCACCATCTAGCCACATTCCTGGGTTTTAAATGGAGTTTGTAGGACAGAAAAATGCATCCTATGATGCAAGTCTGTAGACCTGAGTTCAAATGCTGAAACCCATTTAAAGGTAGAAGGAAAGAACTGGCTCCACATGTGCACAAAAGTGCTCTCTCTCTCTCTCTCTCTCTCTCTCTCTCTCTATCTATCTATCTATCTATCTCTCTCTCTCCTCTCTCTTGTTATCTCTCTCTCCTCTCTATCTTTCTCTCTTTCTCTATCTCTAACTCACACACACATTAATTAAATAGTTAATTAAAGACTGAATTTGTAACTGTATCTACCTCTAGGCTGTGTCAGGTCTTGGGACAGACTTAGCACTTTGTTTATATAGTTAACATGGAGGATTGTTGGGGATGGATACTCCTGCCTGGGACCACATGTCACTATCAGCATCCCTGACACCCAACCCCAGGAGCACTGTCTATATCTTCTTATGACCTCAAAGCATCCGTGGAGGAGGAACTTAGCGCTTTGACCATAATTGCTTTCCAGATGGTATGGGATGCTGAATTAGCCCTTTCTCTTTGCCTCTGTGACAGCATTGATTCAGGCTCTGCCACCATCTACAGTAGCTCTGCCAATTGGAACTGTCTGTGAGAGTGGACATATTTTCTTCTGTGCTACACACACAGTGGTCACCAGCCCCGTGTGCTGACTGGACACTGTCAGAGCACAGCTACAGGACTATACAGAGAGAAGTCACTTGAGTCCTCCCCTCACTCAAGATGAAACTCCTTCTGCTAGTCACTCTGCTCACAGGTAGGACCCTTGTCCCCTCTGAGTGTCTTACCATCTCCCTTGTCTGACAGCACCCAGAGGTCATTCGTTAAGTTCTGATTTGGGATTCCCATTGGGGTCTAATAGCCTCTGGATTGGGGTTCCCTGATCACCCCATGTCCACAACAGCTGGCATCTTTAGCCTCTAGGTCTAAACTCAGATGACCCCTTAGAAAAGTCCACTACTGCCGGGCATTGGTGGTGCACACCTTTAATCCCAGCACTCAGGAGGCATAGGCAGGAGGATCTCTGTGAATTTGAGGACAGCCTCCAATACCACAGAGAAACCCTGTCTCAAAAAGGAGGAGGAGGAGGAGGGAGAGGAGGAGGAGGGAGAGGAGGAGGAGGAGAAGTCCACTACTGATCCCCCATGGAAGACCTCATCCTCCCTGGGGAGTGGATGTGGGGTGAGATGTGGGAGTCATGGGCAGATGAGAGGGAGAGGGAACAGGGATTGATATGTAAAATAAGATTGTGTCTAAATTAAATAAAAAAAGATTTTTTTAAAAGTCCACTACATTCACCTACACAAGCAAAGAAGCCCCTCTGCCTCTGCCATATTGCCCTGACACCCATTTCCCTGGCTCTAAGCTGCCCTGGCAATTTGAATTTTCTTACCCTTTTAAAAATATTATTTTTTATTTTATATGTATGAGATTTCCCCTGCATGTGTCTCTGTGAACTGTGTGAGCAGTGCCTACAAAGGCCCGAAGAGGGGTCTGATCCTACAGAACTGGGGTCAAAGCCAGTTTTGAGCTGCTATGTGGATGCTGGAACCCAGCCTGGGTCCTGTGCAAGCTCAGCAAGTGTTCCTGACTGCAGAGCCATCTTTCCAGTCATCATCACTAACTTAATTATGCAGCTTTGAATTTCCTCCAACTCAACATTATTGCCCAGACTTGAACCTTCTTACCTCTACCTTCCAAGTGTAAGGATTACATACATACCTGACTTACTTCTGCAATTCTTTTTTGTTCTTCTTTTTTGTTATTTGAATCATGGCTTTTCTGTGTAGACATGACTGCCCTAGAACTCACTCTATAAACCAGGATATTTATGAACTCAGATATCTACCTGTCTCTGCCTCCAGAGTGCTGGGATTAAAGTCCTGAGATACAACCCCTTGAAAACCTTGAATTTTCTGATCCTCTTGCCTCTGCCTCTAGAACTCTGGGATTACACATTGTGTGATCCACTGTATCTGGTCATTTTAATGGTGGCCAAGTATCCCACTGCAGACTGAATCCTGGCTTATTTACCTACTCCTCAGCTGATGAACAGTTTGTTATATCAAATGCTGACATTACACATGATGAACTGACCATTAGCCTTGTATTGAGCCTTGTGTGGCCATACAACAGATTCCTTCTAATTCTCCAGTGTAAAACAACAAGGCTGTGTGGCTGCTTCTCTGGCTCAAGGTCTCAGCTAGAACTGTGATGAATCCCACTGCTGGCTAAGGCTAGGGTTTCGCCTAGGCTTGAATAGGGGTGGGGCAGCTTTCACACTCAAGAGATGGTTGGGTTGTTGGGTTACTGAACTAAAAGGTCAGTTCATCCTTGGCTGCTGACTGGAGAGTGTTCTCAGCTCCTCAACACAGGGACCACAGGGCAGCTCACAGTGTAGCAGCTGTCTGACTGACAGTTATAAATGACAAGACAAGCAAGACAAAAGGCAACTCTTATAGAACTTAATCTCAGAGAGGTAGCCCAGTGCCATAGAGTGGTGTTCATTTATAATCCTACCACTAAGGAGGCTGAGGACAGAGGGTTGCCCCAGAGTTGGAGACTAGCCTGGGTTACAGGGCAACTCGCTGTCTCAAATAGGTAGACACCTTTCTGCTCAGGCCTGGTAACTTTAGTTTGGCCTCCTAGACCTACATCATGGAGGGAGAAAACCAACTCCCTAAAGCTGTCCTCTGACCTCCTTATCTATAGCATGACATTTATGAGTGCTAACAAGTGTGTGCTTGCAAATTTGTGTGAGAATGAACACACACACACACGCACACACACACACACACACACACACACACACACACACACACACACACACACACACACACACTCTATTCACTGCTCTTCCAATGCAGCAACAGGTGAAACTCAAGGAGGAAGCTAGCAGGCAGGAATCAGACCCCCAGTAAAGCCAAGTGGGATTGATGGAATGTGCTATCTGTTCTTGCAGCAAGAGCTATTGCACAAAACATCAGTCTTCAGGCTGTGTGGCAGTTTGGCAATGCATTTGAGTGTATCCTTCCTCTGCCTGTTCCCACAAAGGAGTACACTGCCTATGGCTGTTACTGTGGCTTGTCCAGCTGGATCCCGTTTCTGGAAGACTTAGATCCGTGAGTGATCCATCTGATGGGAGACTGGAGTTTCTGGGTTGGGGAAGGAACACAACACAAGCAGAGCATCTCATGAAGCATGATAGGCATAGCCACCATACATAATATATTTTGCCTTGTTTATTTACTATTTATTTTTGCTTATTTCCAGCCCTAGTTATCATGGAACTCCCTCTATAGACCCTGTTGGCCTTAAACTCAGACATCTTCCAGTTTCTTCCTTCTAAGTGTTGAGATTTAAAAGTGTGCATCACTACCCAGCATGTATTTTCCCCTCTTGTAAAGAAATTGCCCAAGAGAACCCTGTATATAGTGGTCCCTGAAAGCAGAATGTGTGAGATGTAAATACTGGGCAATGCTGCCATCTAATGCCAGACTAGAGCATGGTGAAACATCACAGCCACCATCAAAGTGTGAGCCTTGGTTTTAAAAAGTCAATGAAGTTTTCAAATACATAATTTCACTATATTCCTGCAGCTTTGGGTTTTTTTTTTCGAGACAGGGTTTCTCTGTCTAGCTTTGGAGTCTATCCTGGCACTCTCTCTGGAGTCCAGGCTGGCCTCGATCTCACAGAGATCCGCCTGCCTCTGCATCCCGAATCCCGGGCACAGCTTTGTTTTTTGTTTTTTGTTTTTTGTTTTTAATTTATTTATTAGTTCCAGTTAGGGAACAAGTTTGTTTCACATGTAAGTCCCTTCTCCGTCTCCCTCCTCCCACCCATCCCTCCTCCCCACCCCAGCCTATCCCCCCACCCCATCCACAGCTTTGTTTTTTAAAAAATCATTTTTTAAGACAGAATCTCACTTATGCATCCATGGCTGATCTCAAATTCAGAGATCCGTCTGCCTCTGCTTCCCCAGAACTGGGATTAAAGGCCAGCACCTACCACACTCCACAGAAGTTAATTTCAATAAATATATGCTTAGTAAAAATTAGAGATTCACTGGGGAGTGGTGGAACACACCTTTGATCCCACCACTCAGGAGGCAGAGGCAGGCGGACCTCTGTGACTTCGGGATCAGCCTGGTCTACAAAAGCTACTTCCAGGACAGGCTCCAAAGCTGTGCAGGGAAACCCTGTCTAGAAAAAAAAAAAAAAATTAGAGATTCTCAAGCCTCAGAACCATTTCTGCTAGAACATCATGTTTAAATCTTCCTGATATGTTTAAGAGAGATGGCAGGTGAGAACTGACCTCCTGTGAGTCCATACTCCTCCCTCTGCTGTTCCTCCCTCTCTCCAGGTGCTGCAGGGCTCGGGACAACTGCTACGCTCAGGTCGATTATCTGGGAAACTGTGCATTGCTCATAAGAAACCCCTACACCAGCTCCTACTCATACTCCTGCTCTGGGACTGAGATCACCTGCAGTGGTAAGTTTACCCGCTGGAACCTCTGGACTCTGCTTGTCCCTAGGCTTGTTTGTAAGGGTCACAGAAGTAACAAGCACAGTCACCATTTAGTGGTCTTTTCCTTGGTCCCATTTGAACTCAAACAACCTTATCAGGTAGATACTAAATACAGGTGATATCTCAGATGAGGAGGATGAGGAAGGCTGGGCCACTTGCCCAGGGTCATCCAGCTTAGAAATGATAGCATTTGGTTCTAGAACACTGTTCTACATCAGTCCAATGTGTTTTTAAACTCATTTAAAGATTTTATATGTTTGTGGGGGAGTTATGCCTGTGCCACATCACAGGTGCAGAGATCTGAGGACAACATGTCTGCTCTCTCCTTTGACCATGTGAGTCCTGGGGATGGAACTCGGCTTCAGACTTGGCACCAAGTGCCTTTATTCCCTGAGCCATCTTGCCTGACCAAAGCCTCTCCTATTAGCTGCTATGTTATACTGATTCCTATTTACTAAACAATACAAAGTTGCATCATTGACTATAAGCCAAGCACTGGACTAAACACCTATGCAGGGCAAGATTTATCATTCCCATTTTACATGTAAGGATTCAGAGAACTGGTAATACAACTCAGTTGCTAGAGTGCTTGCCTAGTGTGCACAGTGCCCTGGGTTCCACCTCCAGAACCCATACATTGAGTGTGGTGGTGCACACCTGCAATCCCAGAACTTGGGAGGTAGAGGCAGGAGGATTATCTTAAATCATATAATTTTAGAAGTGGTGGTTGATATTTGTAGTTTTCCTGGTTTCAGGATTAAATATCCCTGTTTATATTTTTATGTATAGGAATGAGTCGGCATCCTGCATCTTTTTCGGTCACTCTCTACCAGGTTTTTAGAGGCTGGGTCTCTCACTAAGCAAGACACTACACACTGTACCCTCTAATAAAGCATCTGTTGAAAGAACTGAGCTTTGGAGATTGTATTCTCTGTCTACCAAACATAACTAGATCCTCAGAGAACATCAATCTCCCTAGCTGTGGGGGCTGAAGATTAATGGGAAAGACATTGCCATTAGGGGATCACCTTGAAGAGTGGGTGCACCTTGAAGAGTTGCTAGCCTGACTGACAAACAAGTTGTGGGGATCTATACTCCCCATTTCCCAACAGACTTACAGATACACCAAGCCAACAGACTTACAGATACACCAAGCCACCAAGCCCACCTTGTTTTTCACATGGTCTCTGAGCATCCTAGGTCAGGCCCTCATGCTTGTATGGCAACAACTTTACCAACTGTGCCATCTCTGCAGCCCCACAATGAATTTTTAATTGTAAGTTTGTTCCAGCAATTTGGGCAAACCCATACACTTTTGTGTGCTGTGTCTCCCAACCCTGAGTCTGCACAGATGGAAGGGCCACCGGTTTCTCTAGGCTACAAATTTCAGGGAACAAAGTAGTCAACTTCTTTTCTTGTTTCTCTGCAGACAAAAACAAGCTTTGTGAGGCCTTCATCTGCAACTGTGACCAACAGGCCGCCATCTGCTTCTCCAAGATTCCATACACTAAGCAGTACAGAGGCATTTACTGTTAGACTTGTCACCTCAGTTACCGCCTACACCACCCATGCCTGCCTGCCTAGTTGTGTTCACTACACACTGTACCCTCTAATAAAGCATCTGTTGAAAGAACTGAGCTTTGGTGATTGTATTCTCTGTCTACCAAACATAACTAGATCCTCAGAGAACATCAATCTCCCTAGCTGTGGGGGCTGAAGATTAATGGGAAAGACACTGCAATTAGGGGATCACCTTGAAGAGTGGGTGATGAGCCCGGCTATGCCTTTTACCCCAGAACTCTGGGATGCAGAAGCAGAAGTAAAGGGAGGCAGGTCTCTTGAGTCAAGGCCAAAGTAGTATAAAAAGTGAGTTCCAGGACAGCCAGGACTACTACACAAAGAAACCCTGTCTGGAAAAAAACAAGAAGAAAGAGAAGGAGGCAGAGAAAGAAGGAAGAGGAAGAAATGAGGAGGAAGAGGAGGAGAGGAAGAGGAAGAAGAAGAAGAAGAAGAAGAAGAAGAAGAAGAAGAAGAAGAAGAAGAAGAAGAAGAAGAAGAAGAAGACATTGCTTGTACAAATAAAGCTTGTCCGAGGGTTGGAGCTTGCCTCTAGCTAATCATAGAGGTCTGGAGTCTGTACAGACAGACAAGAAGTGAGGGCTGGGCAGAAACAGGATATAAGGTGGGAGAAATAGGAAATCACTCTCTTGTCTGCTGAGATGCTAAGGAGGTAAGGTGTGCTGTAGCTTCCTCCTTCTCTCTGACCCTCGGACAGGCTTTATTTATACAAGCAAGATATCACAACAAAAAAAAGTAAGAAAGAAGAAGCAGCAGCAGCAGCCAGCCCAAGATAAGGGGGAGGGGGCTGAAAAGGGAAGGAGAGAGGAAAGATGAGGCAGGGAAAGGAGAGGAGGTGAGGGGTGGGGAGGGAAGGAAAGGGAAGACAGAGAGGTGGGAGGGGAGAGAAGAGAGAAAGAGGCAGTGTCACATGGACACTAAGGGACATCTTGGCCCTAGAAATACCCGACTCAAAGAGCTTCTGTTGTGTGCTCGTTCTAGGATGTAGGATATAGGAAACCAAATTGGACTGGCAGTAAATGACCTGAAGGCAGGATTGCATACATCCTGGAGTCTTGGAGTCTTCACCGTACCTAAAAAGGCGTCAAGGGATAATTGTCTCACAAAAGTACACAGAAGTCATTTTGCAACCAATAAAATGTAACATGTGCAGGGTGGTGGTTGCGCACACCTTTAATGCTAGTGCTTTGGAGGCAGAGCAGGCAGATGTCTCTGAGTTCGAGACCAGCCTGGTCTACAGAGTTTTCCAGGACAGGCTTCAAAGCTACACAGAGAAACGTTATCTGGAGAAAAAAAAAAAAAAAAACATAGCACATCTTCTCCTGTGCCTTCTGTATTACAGGACTCACAGGTGTAGACAGGTTAATGTCTGGTTCCCTGGTCAACAGGATTTAGGAATAAAATGTCTCATTGCCTGGTTTAAGACTACATAGATTTCTGTGTCTCTTCCTTTAGTGAACATCTGACCAGGCCTCTGCCTTTCTACCCCCACCCCATCCCCACTCCTGTCCCACCCAAATCTCAGGACTTGCCCCTCCCAAGGTAAGGCCTGGTGAGCAACAGATGCAGCTAGAGCCACCTGCACAGGCACAGTGACTGCTAGAGACTGGTAATGGTACTGGAGGATTATGTTAGATGGTACATGAGAGATGGCCAAACAGAGGGGAGATGGTATTGGTCCAGCAGACATTGTTCATAAGCCACCATGTGGTTGCTGAGAATTAAACTCTGGTCCTCTGGAAGAGCAGAAAGTGCTCTTAAGTACTGAGCCATCTCTCCAGCCCCTGTAATGGTTGATTGTCAGCTTCACACAGTGGGGAGGGAGAGCCTCAGCTGAAGGATTGCCTGCAGTGTATTGGGCTGTGGACACAGCTGTTTTCCTGGTGATGAAGGAGGGCACAGCCTATTGAGAGGTCAGTGTCATCCCTAAACAGGAGAGCATGGGCTGTGTAAGCAAGCATTCCTTCTTGTGATCTACAACAAGTTCCTCTGGTGATTTCTCAGTGATGGGTTGTAATCGGTAAGATAAAATAAACCCTTTCTTTCCCAAGCTGCTTTTGGTAGTGATGTCTATCACTGCAACAGATAGAAAACTTGGGAGGTGCCTCAGGAGTCTTGCTTTTCAGGTTTTTGTTTCAGATGCTGTCGACTGAACCTAGGACTCTGACAACCCTAGAAAAGCTGAGTAACCTCATCTTTTAAAAGATAATAGTGTCCATATTATACACCTTAAAGGTGTGGGACTGGGGTGTGAGACGATGGATGTAAAATGGTGTGTGGTAAATGTTGAATAAACATTTTCCTAAGGGGGGGGAATCTTCACTTTGTTTTGGCTCTTTAATATCTGTGATTTTGTTAATAGAAACACATAAAAAGATAACGAGGGGCCATCCCTTTCCGCCAACCGACCCAGGAACTAGGTGAGTGAGTCTCTGCTCTTACCCAACTCCTGCCCAAAACATCACTCACACCGACCACCCCCCCACCCAACCACCCACCCCACCCCACCCACCCCACCCCAGCCTGCCGGCTTGGGGTACACACTGATATCCCTCATGAACATCGATGCTAAAATACTCAATAAAATATTGGCCAACCAAATCCAAGAACATATCAGAAAAATCATCCACCATGATCAAGTAGGCTTCATCCCAGGGATGCAAGGATGGTTCAACATACGAAAATCCATCAATGTAATCCACCATATAAACAAACTGAAAAAGAAAAACCACATGATCATCTCACTAGACACTGAAAAAGCCTTTGACAAAATCCAACATCCCTTCATGATAAAGATCTTGGAGAGAACAGGAATAACAGGAACATATCTAAACATGATAAACGCAATATACACCAAACCAATAGCCAACATCAAACTAAATGGAGAGAAACTCAAAGCGTTTCCTCTAAAATCAGGAGCAAGACAAGGCTGTCCACTCTCTCCATATCTCTTCAATATTGTATTTGAAGCTCTGGCTAGAGCAATAAGACAAGAAAGGGGATCAAAGGGATACAAACTGGAAAGGAAGAAGTCAAACTTTCACAATTGCAGATGACAGGATAGTCTACATTAGTGACCCAAAAAACTCTACCAGGGAACCCCTACAGCTGATAAACACCTTCAGCAAGGTAGCAGGATACAAAATTAACTCAAAAAAATCAGTAGCCCTACTATATACAGATGATAAATCCAATGAGAAAGAAATCAGGGAAACATCACCTTTCACAATATCCACAAGCAACATAAAATATCTGGGGGTAACACTAACCAAAAAAGTGAAAGACCTGTACAATAAGAACTTTGAGACTTTAAAGAAAGAAATTAAAGAAGATACCAGAAAATGGAAAGATCTCCCATGCTCTTGGATAGGTAGAATTAACATAGTAAAAATGGCAATCCTGCCAAAAGCAATCTACAGATTCAATGCAATCCCCGTCAAAATCCCAACACAGTTTTTCACAGACATTGAAAGAACAATACTCAACTTTATATGGAAAAATAAAAAACCCAGGATAGCCAAAACAACTCTTTACAACAAAGGATCTTCTGGAGGCATCACCATCCCTGACTTCAAGCTCCACTATAGAGCCATAGTTCTGAAAACAACTTGGTATTAGCACAAAAATTGACAGATAGATCAATGGAATTGAATTGAAAACCCTGATATTGACCCACGCACCTACCAATACCTTATTTTTGACAAAGGTGCTAAATCTATACAATGGAAAAAAGATAGCATCTTCAACAAATGGTGCTGGTACAATTGGATTCGGACATGCAGAAAATTGCAGATAGAACCATACCTATCACCATGCACAAAACTTAAGTGCAAATGGATTAAAGATCTCAGCATAAATCCAGCCACACTGAATCTTCTAGAAGAGAAAGTGGCAATTACCCTTGAACAAATTGGCACAGGAGACCGCTTCCTGAACATTACACCAGTATCACAGACATTGAGATCTGCAATTAATAAATGGGACCTCCTGAAACTGAGAAGCTTCTGCAAGGCAAAGGAAACAGTCAGTAGGACAAAACGACCACCCACAGAATGGGAAAAGATCTTCACCGATCCCATATCTGACAGAGGACTGATTTCCAAAATATACAAGGAGCTCAAGGAGTTAGCCACCAAAACACCAAACAATGAAATTAAAAAGTGGGATGCAGAACTAAATAGAGAATTCTCAACAGAGGAATCTGAAATGGCTGAAAGACACTTAAGAAAGTGCTCAAAATCATTGGCCATCAGAGAAATGCAACTCAAAACAACTCTGAGATACCACCTCACACCTGTCAGAATGGCTAAAATCAAAAATACCAATGACAATCTATGCTGGAGAGGATGTGGAGAAAAAGGAACACTCCTCCATTGCTGGTGGGAGTGCGAACTTGTAAGACCACTCTGGAAATCAGTATGGCGGTTGCTCAGAAAAATGGGAATCAGTCTACCTCAAGATCCAGCCATTCCTCTCTTGGGTATATACCCAAATAGTGCATGTTCATACAACAAGGACATATGTTCAACCATGTTCATAGCAGCATTGTTTGTAATAGCCAGAACCTGGAAGCAACCTAGATGTCCCTCAACTGAAGAATGGATTGAGAAAATGTGGTCCATTTATACAATGGAGTACTACTCAGCAGATAAAAGCAATGGAATCTTGAAATTCGTAGGCAAATGGATGGAACTAGAAGAAACCATCCTGAGTGAGGTAACCCAGTCACAAAAAGACAAACATGGTATGTACTCACTCATATATGAATTTTAGACATAGAGCAAAGGATTACCAGCCTATAATCCTCTTCACCAAAGAAACTAGGAAACATGAAGGACTCTAAGGGATAAATGGTCCCCAGGAATGGAAGTGGCATGAACTCCTGAACTAATTGGGAGCATGAGGGTAGGGGGGGGAGCTGCTACAATAAGAGCAAGAGAAGAGGAGTAGAGGAGAGGAAATGGAGGGGCAGAAATATTGAGTTGGGGGAAGAATAGAGGAGAGAGAGCAGGATGAGAGATACCATATCAGAGGGAGCCACTATAGGTCCAAGAAGAGATCTGGAACCAGGGAGATATCCAGAGACCTACAAGGATGACACGATCTGACAATCCAGGCAATGGTGGAGGATAACCTAAAAGCCCTTCCCCTAAAATGAGATTGATGACTTCTCTTTATGCCATCCTAGAGCCCTCATCCAGTGGCTGATGGAAGCAGAGACAGACATCCACAGATATACACTGAGCCGAAATCGGGAATTTAGTTGAAGAGAGGGAGGAATGAAGAACGAAGGGGTCTGTACCAGGTTGGAGAAACCCACAGGAACAATTGGCCTGAACAAGGGAGAGCACATCGACCCCAGATGCTGTCGGGGAGGCCAGTACAAGACTGATCCAGACCCCTGAACATGGATGTCAATAAGGAGGCCTCTGAACTCCAGGGAGCCTCTGGTGGTGGATTAGTATTTTTTCCTGGTGTAAGAAGGGACTTTGAGAGCCCATCCCACATGAAGGGATACACTCTGGCCCTGGACACATGGGGAAAGGCCCAGGACCAGCACAGGAAGATTTGGTGGACTTCGCAGAGCCCCAGCAGAGCCCCAGGGCCCTACCCTGCCTGGGGAGTGGTGGGTGGATGGGGTGGGGGTAGGCTGGGGGTGGGGGAGGAGGGATGGGGGTGAGAGGAGGGAGAGGGAGAAGGGACTTACATGTGAAACAAGCTTGTTCCCTAACTAGAACTAATAAATAAATTTTTTTTAAAAAGATGAGGGCCTAAAAGGAGTAAACTAAACTCAAAGGCTTCACTTCTAGGAATAAAGGGACCAGACCCTCACTCAGCCACTGCTTTAGCAGCCATAACAGGCTACAGAAAAGACACGTAGGCCTCTGACACAAGGAAACTCCAGATCCTCTGGCCTCCTGGAGCCTAGGGCCAAAACTGAACACAAAGAAACTCCAGACCCCCCAGCCTCCTAGGTACTTGGTTCCTGGGAACTGTTTGGCCACAAAAAAAAAAAAAAAAAAAAAAAAAAAAAAAAAAAAAAAAAAAAAACCTCCAGGGGAAACCAAAACCTCTGTATAGTCTCCAGGATACAGTTTTGAAAACTATTGGTATCTGTGTACAACAGGCCACCTGCAAGTAACATGATAAAGCCATAGAGACCACAGAATGTTCCCTCTCAGCACTGACCAATGAGAATAATTGATACACAGGTATTTCATGCCAAAATATGACTTTGAGAAATTTCTTGATTGTTCCCTAAATGCCAACCAATCAGAAACCAACCTGTACCTACTGATGTAACCCTGTGACTTTTGTCTTTGAAACCTAGCAATAGACAGGGAGCTTCATCCCCTCTGGAGGCTGCTGTGTCAGCTTGCTAGATGGGATCCCTCCCACTGTAGAATTAGAATAATCAATAAACCTCATACATTTGCATCAGTGGTCTGTCTCCCTGGTCTCTTTGGGGATCCTTGTGACTTGGGCACAACAAGGCCTAGAGAGATGGCTCAGGGGCTCAGGGCATTCAGTGGCTGCTCTTCCAGAGGTCCTGAGTTCAGTTCCCATCACCCACATGGCAGCCCACGACCATCTAGAATGGAATCCGATGTCCTCTTCCGGTGTGCAGAGGTACACGAAGACAAAGCGCACATATACATAAAATACATACATAAATAGAACTGTACAAGAACAGAAAAATGAGGCCCTGGGGAAGATCATCAAGAGATCTGGGTACACTCGATAGGGACAAAGGTAAGCAGAATCCATGCCATCTCCTCTTCTATCCTATGCTCCAGTGATTGTGGGGGCATTTGCCTATTGTGGGCCAGATACTCTGCTATGTGACTCATTCTTCAAACTCCACTGAAGTAACTGTTACTCTAACTTTTAAGTTTTCGAGGGTCAGGCCAGCCTCAGAATTACTACATAGGCATGGTGACCTGGAGCTGCTCATACTGCTGTCATAAACCTGAGATTTGGGATTACATGTATGTACCACCATGCCTCGATTACATGTATTTATCACCACTCCAGTTTATGTGCTGGGGATCTAACCTAGGGGCTTTGTGTTGCCAAGCAGCCAACTTGCTACATCACTAGCCAATCCTTATTTATTCAAAAATGCCTGAAAGTCACCAAAAATAACTTAGGTTCACCTAATTAGTAAACAGTAAAACAGATTGAAATCCACTTCTATTTCCGAGTTTCAGTTCCATGCTATGCTCTATTTGTGGTAAGTGAAAATGAGAAGAAAAGGCTTTCTGGGATGGGTGTGCTGGTATATACCTTTGATCCCAGCACTCGGGAGGCAGAGGCAGTCAGATCTCTGTGAGTTAAAGGCCAGCCTGGTCTATAAGAGCTAGTTCCAGGACAGCCTCCAAAGCCAACAAAGAAACCCTGTCTTGAAACAAAAACAAAACTAAGATTTACAACCCTGAATCTCTTAGAAATAAATGACTGGGCAGGCACACCACTCTGCACAGCCCAAGACCACGAATTACCCTGTGAGCTGAGACTGCTCCAGAGGCACGGACAGGGTTAGCATGAGTAGAGTATGAGTCTTCCATGGCCCTCACATTTCAGGGTACACTGATTCCTTCCATTGAGGGCCGTGACTGAATGAACATACCAGCTGAAGAACCCACAGGGAATGAACTGTTCTCTCTTTACAAACCAGGTTCAAGGTAGGCATCCCCTTCTGAGAGCTAACATCAAGTAGAAATTGTTACAACACAGTAGCATAAATCCCAACTTCCTTATATACAAATGCACAGGTCACACACTTGGTATGCTATTAAAAATAATTTATTATTCATGTATACTATTACTCACGTTGTTCAAAATATCAAAGTGCTTCAGTCAGACACAACCACTTGGAATTATAAATAAATTATAGATGCCCTTCTAGTTATTCCCTGAATTCGTGAGATCGCAATGTTGGCCCTCCACAGACCATTCTGGTTTATTACTTCCCCACTGTTTCTTCTTCTGGGGGGTATGAAAAGGAAGGTGACACAGCTATGCCATCAAGAACAGCTACTTAGCTGGGTGGTGGTGATCCACGCCTTTAATCCTAGCACTTGGGAGGCAGAGGCAGGTGCACCTTAGTTCAACCTACAATCCTGGTTCCAGTACAGCCAGGACTATTACAGAGAAACCCTATCTCAGAAAAAATAAAAATAAATAAAACTTAAAAAAAAAAAAAAACAGCTATTTTTTGAAAGTCTTTCTTGTGGGGGAGGGCAGCTCTCATGGACCCAAGGATGCTGACAGCTGGTCTGTAAACAGCATGGTGCAGCAGTGGACGGGCCTGTAGACATTGCTTTGCTGCCCTCTAGAGGCCAAACCCATAAACTTCCGTTAGTCTGAAGGTCAGGGAAGAATCCTTAGGGATCTGAAAAGAATCAAACAAGTTAATACCAATGGGGAGAAAGAAATGGTTGTAAATGTCAACCTACCCTTTAAAAACCCAGGGTGGAGCAGGCACATTGGCACACGCCTTTAATGCCAGCCCTCTGGAGGCAGAGGCAGGCGGATCTCTCTGATTTCGAGGCCGGCCTGGTCTACAGAGTGAGTTCCAGGACGGGCTCCAAAGCTACACAGAGAAACCCTGTCTCAAAAAAACAAAACAAAAAAGAAAGAAAGAGGGGGAGGGAGGGGAAAAGGGTGGGAAGATGGAGGGAGAGAGGGAGAAGAAGAAGAAGAAGAAGAAGAAGAAGAAGAAGAAGAAGAAGAAGAAGAAGCCACCAACAACAACACAGGACTGGAGAGATAGCTCAGCCTTCATGAGCATTTGCTGCTCCCAAAGAGGACCTGCTTTGGTCCTCTTTGCAGTGCCCATGTAGTAGATTACAACCTGCAACTCCAGTGCCAAGGAATTTGATGCCCTCTTCTGGCCTCTGTGGGCCATGCATGAATATGTTGTACAGACATAATAGCCAAGCAAAACATCATACACAAAAATTAAAAATAGGGGCTGGAGAGATGGCTCAGAGGTTAAGAGCACTGGCTGCTCTTCCAGAGGTCCTGAGTTCAATTCCCAGCAACCACATGGTGGCTCACAACCATCTATAATGAGATCTGGTGCCCTCTTCTGGCCTGCAGGCAAAATACTGTATACATAATAAATAAATCTTGAAAAAAAATTAAAAATAGTCCATTAACAGGACAATAGAAAATATAAAATAAAAATAGGATAAAAACAAAAACAGTAAAAATCTCATCCACTCTATTTTTTAGTTAAAAAATAAAAGGCCATAATGTTAAGCCTAGAATAGTCTCTTTTCTCATCCACCTGACTCCTCAGTCTAATGGGAAGCTGAATCTGTCATCTAGATTTTGTTGTTTTTGTTGTTTGGAGTTAGGGTCTCATACCTGTGGCCTAATCTAACCTAGAAACCACTATGTATGGAGACTACCCCTGAGCTACAGGCCACCCTCTTCAATCAGCCTCCTGAGGGCTGGGATCACAAGCATGAACCGATATGCCAGGCTAGACCCTTCCGTCTGAGAAGACATCTACCTTTAGCAACAGGACTCAACGGACAGTCCATTTGTAGCTTTTGAGCATCAGTCCTCAGTCACTGTGGGTCTATTAAAGGCAGCAACTCCCCACAGCGGGAGTCCAGCTTCAGACAAGCCAAGTCATCCGACCTAGTGGGCCCAATGTTCAGGATGGCGATTGGGAGCTTCTTCTCCCGGGCGGTAAGGATGAACCTGTAGCCAGAGTACACCTGCCCAAACGGAAGACAGAGTGTTTGCTCTAGGTCCAGGAAAAGAATCATTCCATAAACTCAGAAACAAAACAAAAACAAAAGAAAAAAAAAAAGATGAAAATGAGCTGAGGGGCCGGTGAGATAGCTCAGTGGGTAAAGGTGCTTTGGAACCATGCCAGATGGTGTGAGCTCAGTTACCAAAACCCACAATGAAAGGTGAGAACTAACCCCCCACAGGTTGTCCTCTGACCTACACACACACACACACACACACATCAACCATCTACAAAGGGGTAATCATGCTTGGGAAATGGTTCACTAGGTGAAGTTCTTGCTATCCAAGTGAGATCAGATTCCCAGAATCCATGTAAACCCATCCAGTGATGGTGGTCATCACGTGTAATCCCAGTGCCCACAGAGGAAACAACAGGGCTCCTAGGAGCTCACTGACCAGCCACCATAGCCATTCCATGACCTAAGTTCAGTGAGAGACTGTCTCAAAAATTATGCCAGGGGCTGGAGAGATGACTTAATGGTTAAGAGCATTTGTTGCTCTTACAGAGGACCCAGGTTCAGTTCCCAGCACCCAGGGCTGTTGAAACCCTGTCACAAAACAAAAACAAAAAAATCTAAGGCAGACAGCAACAGAAGACATCCAACACTGACACACCTGCATACACATGTGGAAATTCATGACTACACATGCGCACTCACACTCACACACAAACACCAAATAAGAGGGAACCGCTAGGATTTCTCACCCTGTAAAACAGGCAAGGGCACCCGCCACACTGATGGAGTCAGGTACCTGCAGGGACGATCCGACCACCAGCAGGGAATCAGCCTCTTTCACACGCCTGTGCACAAAGTCAACCTTGTCTGGCTTCACTGTGTCCCCAAAGAAAACGACATCTGGTTTCAGAGGGCCACCGCATCGATCACAGGACGGGACCTGAAAGCTCCGGACCTGCTCCTCCGTGAGGAACACATCACCGTCGGGGGCCACACCCTGCGCCTCAGCGCTCCAGCTGGGGTTCAGGACTTGGAAGCGTTCCTGCAGCACCCTGCGGGGAGTCTGTTCCCCACAGTTCAGGCACAGGACTCTAAAAGCAAATATGAGACCTGCTGAGTATAGTTCCTGGGAGGGATAACTCGGGCAGAGCAGACCCAACCATTTTTAACTCCCTACAGAAAAAAGGCACTTTCTCTTCCTAGTAGGACAGCCATGCTCATCTTCATCTTCTCCTTTGCAACCTCTAGAGCAGTGGTTCTCAACCTGTGGGTCGAAGCCCTTTGGGAGACCTTTTTTTTTTTTAAGATTTTATTTATCTATTATGTATACAACATTCTGCTTCCATGTACGTCTGCACACCAGAAGAGGGCACCAGATCTCATAACGGATGGTTGTGAGCCACTACGTGGGTTGCTGGGAATTGAATTCAGGACCTCTGGAAGAGCAGTCAGTGCTCTTAACCTCTGAGCCATCTCTCCAGCCCTGGGACAGCTTTTTCACAGGGTGTTGCATAGCAGATATCCTGCACATCAGATATTTAAGTTATGATTCATAACCATACAAAAGTGTAGTCATGAAGTAGCAACAAACATAACGCCATGGTTGGGGGTCACCACAACGTGAGGAGCTGCATTAAAGGGTCACAGCCTGAGGATTGTTGAGAGCCACTGGGCTAGACCAACCATGGACTGAACTCATGTTTGTTTACTCCATTTGCATTTTGCCAGCTTGGATTTGTCCTTAAAGAATCCACACATGCGGGCTGGAGAGATGGCTCAGAGGTTAAGAGCACCGACTGCTCTTCCAGAGGTCCTGGGTTCAATTCCCAGCAACCACATGATGAATCACAACCATCTGTAATGAGATCTGGTGCCCTCTTCTGGTGTGCAGATATACATGGAAGCAGAGTGTTGTACACATAATAAATAAAATCTTAAAAAAAAAAAAAAAAAAAGAATCCACACATGCTCTGCTTTTCCTTAGTACTCAAACCCATACCCCCTCCACACTAGTTCTGCAGTCACTGTCACTATCACTCCCTGTGAACACACCTTTGGAAGGGTGGAGACACAGCTGTTTGACAGAGTGCTTGCCTCGTATACACAAAGCCCTGGGGGTTGGATCCCTAGCAGCTCACAGACATGGTATGGTGTCCCACAATCATAACCCCAGCAGCCAGGAGATGGAGGCAGGAGGATCAGAAACTCAAGGCTGGGTCAAGGAAGATGTCTCACTTGGAGAAGTGTTTGCTATGCACATGTGAGAACCTAGGTTCAGAAGCCCCGTGTAAAAGGGAAAGCCTGTCACCTCAACTCTGGGGAAAGCAGCGACAGGGGGATACCTGAGACTTGCCAGCTGATGGTTTTGGTGGAGATGACTGAGGAAAGATACTCGCTTCCACCTCTGGTCCCCACATATGCATATACACCCAAATATACACAAACACAAAGTGTCGAGGTCATCCACAGCCACACAGCAAGTTCCAGAGCAGCCGGGAATGCAGGAGGCCCCGTCTCAAAAAGAAAAAAAAAAAAAAAAAAAAAACAGGAGTCTGGGTGTGATGGTGTCACACACCTTTATTCCCAGCACCCTGGGAGGCAGAGGCAGGTAGATCTCTGGGAGTCTGAGGCCAGCCTGGTCTACATAGTGAGTTACAGGTTACCCAAGGCTATGACACAGAGAGTCTGTCTCCATATAAACAAACAAACAAATAAGAAGAAAGGAGAAGTGACCACGTCAGGGAGTTAATTCCCCAACTGTGGTGCTGGACCAAGATGGGATTGGAGATGGTTCGTTAACACCCTAGCTTTCTTTACTTTTGGTGAAATAATTCTTTTTCTCAACCCAAACTCAGGGATGACAATACTACTCACCACCTCATGGTGGCTCTTTCTGTACAGTTGCAATAACTCTGAATTATATTCTAGACTAGGAGTCACTGCAGGAGGCAGCCCCACTCACATGATTTCTCCTGCTGCTAGGAAACCAAACCCAGAGGTGGTGCAGCACATGCCAGGGCTGCACCAAGAGCACCAGACAGACAGACAGCACCCTTGTTTGGCTTGCTCCCTTTCCTGTTTCTGTTCCTACCTCCCCTCTCAGTTCACTAGACCTAACTCCAAAGTCAACACTTGCTGAGGAAGCCTTTGTTCTGGAACTAAGACAACCCTGGTCAAGACAGCCAAAGGCCCTTCGCCTGGGGAACCACGTGTCCTCTGATGGCCAAACCCATACACTCCAGCACCTGTGCATGCATCCATGGAGCTCTGTCAGCCGCCGATTCCCCGCCTTGGAGTGCAGAGCATCGACATTCTGCGTCACCAACCAGTGCAGCTTCCCAAGTTTCTCCCAGTTGCTCAAGGCCCAGTGTGCTGGGTTGGGTTGGTGAGAGGAGAACTGCGGCCAGCCCACAAAGTTTCTGGCCCAGTACCGCTGGCGGACGGGAGCACTACGGATAAAATCGATGTGTTGGATGGGTCTCCGGTCAGTGCGGGCGTAGAGACCCACCTTTTCCGACCTGTAGTCTGGGATCCCAGACTCGGTGGAGATTCCTGCGCCTGTCATCACTATAAGTTTCTTGGAAAGGGTAATGAAGCGCTGTAACTCTTTGATCTTCTCAGGGTCCAAAGGAGGGCTTGGCGGCACAAATAACCCAGTAGGTCTGTGAGAACGCGGCCTGCTGAGGTTTGTCATCCAATGGCCCTTTGTTGACCTGAAAGTCAATCGGCTCATTCTCCTTCTAGAGAAAAAGAAATCCATGAGAGGAGCTGGGTTTTACCAAGAAAGTTAACCACCAACTTAGGGATGCATAAAAATGTGGCTACCCACTTCGGGAATACATTCAGCTATGAAAATTTCCCAGGATGGCCCTTCCTGGAATTGCAGCACTCGGGAGATGGAAGCAGCCAGGTTATGGGCTATTCTCAGCTTTCAAGAGACCAGTCTGTCCTATACTCAAAGGAGAGAGAGACAAATAGTACATGGGAGGGAGGGGGGAATGGAAAGATGGCTCAGAGGTTAACGACACATGGTGTTCTTCCAAAGGACCAGACTTAAATTCCAAGCACCCACATGGTGGCTCACAGTGATCTGTAATTCCAGTTTCAAGTGATCAGACACCCTCTTCTGACCTCTGCAGGCATCGGGAACAAAACTGGTACACAAATATATGTGCAGGTAAAATATCCAAACACATAAAATTTAATTTAAAATTTTTTTAATATTTTAAAAACGACCCTCCCCCATTGGAGCCCTGTCTGTCCTGGAACTCGCTCTGTAGACCAGGCTGGCTCAAACTCACAGAGATCCGCCTGCCTCTGCCTCCCGAGTGCTGGGATTGAAGGCGTGCAGCATCACGCCCGACTATTTTCTATATTTTTGTTCATATTATCCCTCAATGGACTATTTGTTCTATAACCCTACTTGGTTTGAATCTGAATTCTTTTCTTTTCTTTTCTTTTCTTGAGACAGGGTTAGCCCAGGCCAAGGATTACAGGGCACACACAGCTAAACCAGAATGATCTTATTTCTCCTTGAGACATTTAATTCTAGTAGATAAGGTTTTTGGTTTTGTTTTGTTTATTTTGTTTTGTATTCCTACATGGTGCTGGGTATCAAACCCGGGGCCTCTGCGACACAGCTATATGATATGGAGTGATATTCTATCACTCCAGCCCAATATGGCAGGTTTTCAGGACGTTGACCTGATCTTTCAGACTTCTGATTTTATTCGTGCCTTCCCATACATACCTTAATTCCTTCATTTCCCCCATAACATGTTTAGTGTGCATCGTAAATTCTGCTATTTGAACACAGAAGACACACACACACACACACACACACACACACACACACACACACACACGCTTGCCTGTCAAGTTTTCTAGTTGTAAAAACAAGCCTTTGACATAGGCTTTGATATAATGCAAAAATTACCTAGCGGTTTCCTACACTTGAGCTCAGGACCCGGCTTTCTCCGTGACATTCCGCAACTGCATGTGAAAAGCTAAACAAACAGTCGGGTTTTTCTGGGACACGCTGTTTTCCTCCGTGTACCCCACAAGAACAAAGAGGACAAATGGAATCCCTCGTAAAATTCAAAGCTGAAAACCTAAAGACGGATCAGAACACTTACCCACCACAATTTTCACCCAACAGTGGGACTATCTTGCTGTGTGTGCATCTTGGGAAGTGTAGTCCATGAAAGCAGACATAATTGGAAGAAAACTACAAGTCCCACAATGCTGCGGGTCTCCCACTTTAAGGTCCTACCGCGGTCGTCCCCTGACTTCCGTTTGTCTTTCCTGGTCCTCTCAGTTACAGTTCCGGATGTGCTGCTGACACCTGAGACAATGAGTGCGTTTTGGTGTTTTTGTGTTTGGTTGGTTGGTTGGTCTTTCTATGTTGTGTTGTTTTTTTGAGACAGGGTCTCATGCAGCCGGCTATGACTCCAAATTCCTGATCTCCTGACTCCATCCCACAAATACCAGGTTACAGGCTAGTGCCACCATGCCCGGCAAATAAATGATTAGTTTCCAATGTCCTGCGAGCAAAATGGCATCTAAACAGCCCTACTTTAGGAATTCATTCTATTTTTGTTTGTTTGTTTGTTTGTTTGTTTGAGGCAGGGTTTCTCTTTGAATCTCTGGCTGTCCTGCAACTCAGTATATATACCAGGCCGGCCTCCTCGAACTCAGAGATCTGCTTGCCTCCTCTTGAGTGCTGGGACTAAAGGCGTATGCCAGCATGCCCACCTAAAAGACACTTAATAATATAAAATTGACTTGTTTTCTTCCTTTCTTTATGTTTTGGCGTGTTTTTTTTCTTTTTGTTTTTTCTTGTTTTGTTGTTTGAAACAGGGTTTTACTATGTAGCCTTGACTGGCCTGGAACTTGTTACGTAGACCAATTTTAACCTCGGACTCACAGGGATTCACCTGCCTTAGCCTCCCCAGAACTGTGATTAAAGGCATGTGCCACCAAGGTTGACAGAACTGACTCGCTTTCCTCTTCCATTGCAAAGTAATTAAATTCCCTGCTATGAGTTAAACATAGTTTGGGGCCTGCCAGGTGGCTCAGCAGGTAAAGGCTTGCTGCACAGACCTGGCAACCTGAATCTGATCCCTGGGACCCACATAAGGGTGGAAGAAGAGAATTGACTCCACAAAGTTGTCCTTTGCCCCACATGTGCACACATTTTTATTCTTAAAAAAAAAATGGATTATGGGTGCTAGAGGGATGACTCTGTGATCCAGAATTGCTGCTGAAGCATGAGGATGTGAATGTGGATTCCAGCACCACATAACCTGCCATGCCAGCACAGAGGGGAGCAGAGAGAAACAGGATTTCGGGGCTTGCTTGCTCTCAGCCTGGCGGAAGGATTTGAGCTCAGTGTTTAGTGGGAATTTGCCTCAAAAAGAATAAAGTAGGGGGAACCCCAACATTCCACTGTGGCCTCCACTGGCTCCCCTACACATATGCACACATGACACACACACACAATCAATAAGGATTATGAAGAAATATGTCCATAAATTTGAAAAATGGAGTTTTTTTAAGTCAATATGAGCAAAGCTAAGTATAAAACATAGAGGCTTATTCACTCATTCTCTTGGCCAGAAAGCACACAGATCCACCAGCCTCTGCCTCCCAAGTGCTGGGATCAAAGGCTCAGCTACTGTTGGATTTCTTTTTCAAGACAGAGTTTCTCTGTGTAACAGTCCTAGCACTCAATCTGTAGACCAGGTTGACCTCCAGCTAACAAGAGATCCAACAGCCTCTGACTCCTGAATGCTGGGATTAAAGGCATGAGCCACCAGCTATACTGTTTGAATTTTAATAAACGGCGAACATCAAATAAATATGGACAACTTCCCTCGGGGAAGAAGTTCAGACACAGGTTATGAACAGCTTTCCACTCGACAAAGTAAAGCAGGCAGAGAAATTTACTTCACATTTTATACGCTGCAGCATTTCTGGGGGATAAAGCCACTTAACCTCTCTCCTCAGAATTAAAGTATTTTCACAAAAGGATTAGGAAGTCCATCATGCACAAACCGTGGGTTTCAATCCTCATACCATAAAGGGAGGGCTTGGATGTGGTGGCCTTTAATCTTTGGCACTTGGATGAATTCAATCCCTGGGACCCACAGAGTGGAAGG
This sequence comes from Cricetulus griseus, assembly GCF_003668045.3. Lineage (NCBI taxonomy): Eukaryota > Metazoa > Chordata > Mammalia > Rodentia > Cricetidae > Cricetulus > Cricetulus griseus. Next base: position 95,572,011 of record NC_048597.1, read on the forward strand.
GGAGGACTCCCTCCACAAGTTGTCCTCAGATATACACACACATACACAGGAAAATAAATAAATGTAATAAAAAAAAACAATTGAAAACAGGAGCTCAAACTGATAGTTGCACACCAATATCAGCATTAGTTATGTTAGACAAAAGGTTCAAACCCAAATGTACAGCTAATGAGGATTATTCAATGTGTCATTATTGCTAATTGAAGAATGAAGAGGTAAACGAAATCCCATTACATGGGAAATTATTGAGCCATAAGAAGGCATGAAATCCAGATGTGTATTACAATATGGATGAGTCATAAAAATATTACAGTAGGCCTGGTGGTGTTGGCACATGTCTTTAATCCCAGACTTGGGAGGCAGAGGGATGCACATACAAAAAGTTGCAGTAAGGGACTGGAGAGAGATGGTTCAGTTGTCAAAGCACTGGCTGTTCTTGTAGAGTATGTGGGCTTGGTTCCCAGCTCCCACATGGTGGCTCACAAACCACTGTGACTACTCCAGGATATCTGAGTTCCTCTTCTGACCTCCACAGTCATTCCCAGGAGGCATATATGTGGAAGAAAAACACTCATACACATAAATCTCTCAATCTCTCTCTCTCTCTCTCTCTCTCTCTCTCTCTCTCTCTCTCTCTCTCTCTCTCTCTCTCTCTCTCGTCTTTGCTGACCTCGAACTCAAGAGAAATGCACCTGCCTTTGGCCTCCCAAATACTAGGATTAAAGGTGTGTGCCACCGCGCCCAACTTTAAAATTATTCTTACAGCAAGAGAAACGCAGTCGTTAATTGTTTTCAGTTATGTAAAGTATCTAGAGTGTGAGTGGTTGCACGAAAAGGGACTAGAGAGCTCAGAGTTCAATGCCTACAAAGTTTTAGTTTGGGAAGATCGAAAGGTTCTGGAGATGTAATGTGAATACAATCAACGACACTAAATTTACCCTTAATATAGTTAAAACTACATTTTATGTTACATAGACTTTACACACATACTTTATCCTGTATAAAAATCATAAACAAGGGGGGAGGGGAGTGGGAGGGAGAAGGGATTGACATCTGAAGCAAGCTTGTTCCTAATTTGAACTAATAAAATAAAATAAAATGAATCATAAAAAAGCAAGCCTCCTTGCAAAAGATGGTAACATTTAGCCAAAGGAACACCTTGACTCCGGCCCTTTTCTCCAATTGCCGCTTGCACGCTCCGAACTGACTCTATTAGCATATTCGCTCCCATAGTGCTTTGCTGCATGTCTATGCCACGCCACACACGTGAACCTATTTAAACAACCAGTTATATCCCTCCTACGTATCACACAGAAAGCACCAAAAGATTGTACTAGGCGGTATAATTTTCAGACTAACAATAATTGAAGGTTTTTCCATTCGACCGAAAACCCCCTCTTTGAAATAGGACCCGCACTTCCTAGGCATGATGCCCAGGGCGGGGCAGTCTTTAGCTTTGCGCAGTGGCAGTATCGTAGCCAATGAGGTTTATCCGAGGCGCGATTATTGCTAATTGAAAACTTTTCCCAATACCCCGCCGTGACGACTTGCAATATAGTCGGCATTGGCAATTTTTGACAGTCTCTACGGAGACTGAATAATTGTGGTTTAAAGAAAAACTATTTTAGTTCTACTTTGTGAGTGCTCTCTTGCAAAACTTCGCCACGTTACCCAACATTGTTTCCTTTCTGAACAGTTAATTTCTTTCTCTGTGCTTTTGTTGCTTTTAAAGTTTATGTACATCGGTGCATGTATGTGTGAGTATCTTGCAGTTATAAACAGTTGTTAGCTGTCATGTGGGTACTAGAAATTCACTGCTCAACCACTGCGCCATCTCTCCAGCTCCTGTTTTCTTTTCCTTTTTTTCTATCTCTAATCTGTTAACGTTTTCTGCTCACGGTATCTCTAGGTGTTAGCGTAGCAAGGTTTACGTCTTCAGTTATTTTCTCAAAAGTATCGTCACAACCACGCCCTCCCTCGTTCCTCCTTCCCCCCATCCGTTCGTTTAACTCAAGTCTCAGTTTTATTGAGAGATCTCTCACTTTGTATCCCTGTATGGCTGACAACTCGCAGCAATCCTCCCTCCGGGTCTCACTACTTATCCGGGACTGGGCCTGAAACTCGGGGCAATCCTCCTGCCTCCTCCTCCCGACTGCAAAGAGTGACAGACGTCTTTACGCACCCCCGCCCCTACAGTCCGTCTCTGCATCCCACCGATCGCTCGCCGGATCGCTCGCCCCTTCGGCTTACCGGCGGGTTGAGTCTCCACCCGGGCCATGGCTGTGACGTTAGCCTGATTTGCATAAGCGTCTCCCCAGCATCCCAAGCGACGTCCACGCTGTTTGCAAATCACGAACGTTCGGGCGCGAGATGGCCCACCGGCAGGAATCCGTCCACGCAAATGACTGAGAGGGAACTGCCGGGCTCTGGCCATCACGCGGCGGTCGCGGGTGGGCCAGAGCTCACCGTGACTGTGATGGGAATCTTTCGCCCAGGGAAGCTAAGCGAGCCCCGTTACTCGTCAGCTTTGCGCAGTGGCAGTATCGTAGCCAATGAGGTTTATCCGAGGCGCGATTATTGCTAATTGAAAACTTTTCCCAATACCCCGCCATGACGACTTGAAATATAGTCGGCATTGGCAATTTTTGACAGTCTCTACGGAGACTGAATAATTGTGGTTTAAACATTAGATTATATTTACCTCCTAGTTTGAGAGCTTCATAATTTCCGATTCGTGTTTTATGTAATAATTCTGACTTTGCAGAAAAGGTTAAGGACGATTGACGCAAAGTAAATCTAGAAAACTTGTGGTCTGCCCTTTTCATTTCTGTGGCCTACGTCTCTGTAGACTAATTCGTACTTAGTTTTCACCGAAAGTACTGGAGCGGTGATGTTTTTCACCCTTGTGGAGAACCGGGGTTAGTTTCCCAGTATCCACATCAGGCAGTTCACCGTTCTGTGAGAGAGGCAGAAGGATCAGGAATTCAGAGCGAGACCTGTAACAAACAAAAGACAGTCCCCTGACAAGTATGTCAGTTCTGGTCAAAGCCAGCCTGGATAATTTAGTAAGTCTGCTAACAGGAGTTTATGTCAGGCCTAATAGAGTTCCATCCTCAGTTCCCACAAGGTGGGGGAGGAAGAGAATAGCTTCCTACAGTCTGTCCTCTGAACTCCACATAAACTCTGTGACAAAACAACACCCTACCAGCGTGCACACACACAATAAAGGAATAATTTTATATTTATTTTTATCTGAAATAAAGAATTTAATGGGCCAGACGTTGGTGGCCCTGGTCTTTAATCCTAGCACTCCGGAGGCGGAGGCAGGAGGATCTCTGTGAGTTCGAGACCAGCCTGGTCTACAAGAGCTAGTTCCACGACAGCCTCCAAAGCTACAGAGAAACCCTCTCGGACAAAAAAAAAAAAAAAAAAAAAAAAAAATTATGTATACAGTAGTCTGTCTGCATGTATGCCTGCATGCCGGAAGAGGGCACCAGATCTCATTACAGACGGTTGTGAGTCATCATGTGGTTTCTGGGAATTGAACACAAGACTTCTGGAAGAGCACTCAGTGCTCTTAACCTCTTTGAGCCATCATCAAAGTTATGCTTGTTTTATTTGTTCATTAAGGGGTTTTTTGTGCGTGTGGTTTTGGAGGCTGTCCTGGAACTAGCTCTTGTAGACTAGGCTGATCTGGAACTCACAGAGATCCGTCTGCCTCTGCCTCCTGAGCGCTGGGATTGAAGGCGTGCGCCACCAACACCCCGCAATAAGTAAATCTTTAAAAATTAAAACAAGCATTGATTCTGGTGATTTATACTACAAATGGCTTCCACAAACACCAGAGTGGCAGACTCATTTAAATATTCGCCTGTATCAGTGCAGCTCTGGGACTGAAGCCTGAGTTTTAAAAAAAAAATTTACAGGGCATTGCTATGTAGCCTTGGCTGTCCGGAACTCACAGATCCGCCTGCCTTTGCCTCCCCAGTGCTGGAATTAAGGATATGTGCCACCACTGCCCAGCTCAAGTGTGTGTGTGTGTGTGTGTGTGTGTGTGTGTGTGTGTGTGTGTGTGTGTGTGTTTAATAATAGAAAGGTTAAAAAAAATAAAAAGCTGACTAGTGGTGGTGCATACCCATCACTCCCAGGAAGAAACAGATAGATCTCTGAGTTCGCTGCCAGCCTGGTCTACTGAGTGAGTTCCAGGACAGCCAGGTCTGCATAGAGAAAGCCTGTCTCGAAAACAACAACAAAATCACCTTGTATAGGAAAGGAACTTACAATGTCATAGAAGGACGAACACAAAGACCCAGGTGAGATGTTTTTATTAGGGGTACATAATTTAACAGGGTGACCCAAAACTCGGTAATCAAATAAACAATATTCTTAGTGAAATGAGTCAGGAGGCTGAGGGCTAGATATGCAAGGACAGACTAAGAGCCCTCTGTGAGACAGGATCTTACTCTGTAACTTCCTCAGGCTCCCGAGTGCAGGTGTGCACGCGCCTTTTTTCTTTTTTTTTTTTTTTCTTTTTTTTTTCCCCCGTTCTGTCTTTTCCCAGTCGTCCCAAAGGACACAGTTTATTAGGCGGCAGCTGGGAAATGAGCAGTTAGACTTGGCCACACGATCCAGCTCACGCTTCTTCTTGATGGCGTGGGAGTTGGAGGAGTCCTCAGCGGCCCGGATGAGCTCATCGGCAAAGCATTCGGCAATGGTCTGGGTGTTCCGGAGAGACCTCGCGAGCACCTGTGCACAGCAACCAGATGGTCTGAATCACCAGGCGGGGACACGCCCACAGCCTGCAGCCTTCTGTCCCTGCGCGTCCAAAGCCTGTTGAATCTTCCCCAGGGACCACTGTTGATGATGACATTCGCCAAGATCTTCAGAAGTTTTTTGGGGTTGGGTTGGGCTTTTTGGTTTGGTTTGATTTTTCGAGATAGGGTTTCTCTGTGGCTTTGGAGGCTGTCCCGGAAATAGCTCTTGTAGACCAGGCTGGTCTGGAACTCAGAGAGCCTCCTGCCTCTGCCTCCCGAGTCCTGGGAGGCATCACAACCGCCCAGCTCAGGTTTTTTTTTTTTTTTTTTTTTTTTTTTTATTTATTTATTTATTTATTTTGGTGAGCAGGTGTGTGATCTCAAAGGCATGCTTGTCTGTGTGCACTGTCATGAGCTGTGTGCATCATCACCAAATTAGGAAGGTACCCTGGAATGGGGCACCGCGCTTCGCATACCTCCCTGCTGTACTGGACAGGGGATTTTCCACAGCAGTGTAATCCCGAAGAGAAATACAAATTGATCTACACAGAGCTTCATTTCCCCAAAAACTCAATGTCTGGGATCTCTGCCACTGCTGGTGTGGCTGTCTCCTACTCGGTCATTCTGAGGATGAAGGCACACCGTCACCTGGCTTAATTTACTATTAATTGGAGCTCAGTCTCTGAGACTCTGAGCTCAGTCTCAGCCAAACTTTCGCTTTTTCTTTGTGGGATGGTATAAGGCTTTTCAAGTCCACTAGAATCTCTATTGCTGTGATGAAACACCAAGACCAAAAGCAACTTGGAAGGAAAGGGTTTGTTTGGCTTACACTTCCACATCACTGCTCATCAAAGGAAGTCAGGACAAGAACTCACACGGGGGCAGGAATCTGGAGGCAGCGCTGACAGAGGCCATGGAGGGTGCTGCTCACTGACTTGTTCCCCATGGCTTGCTCAACCTACTTTCTTATAGAACCCAGGACCACCTGCCCAGGGGTGGCCCCACCCACAATGGGATGGATCCTACCCTTCAATCACTAATTAAGAAAATGCCCTACAGCTGGATCTTACAGAGGCATTTTCTTAATTGAGGCTCTCTCATCTCTGACAATTCTAATTTGCATCAAGTTGACATAAAACTAGCCAACAAGGGACCATATCATCTCAAAGTCTCAAGACAAGATGAAGAATGGACTAATTTTGAATGTTGTAGTCAAAGTACGGCCACCTTCCACAAGATTAGCCTCTGCTGGCCAGGAGGAATTCCTTCCTCATCCTGGATCTTGCCTCTTACATTTTCTGTGGTGCATGAGGGTTGAACTTCTAGTGTGATGGGCTATGGACATCTGCATCTTGGTGGTTCCACTGTGGATGATGGATATCAGAAGCCTTTTCAATTTTTTTTTTCAGACCTTGTCTTGTGTGTGTACCCTAGACTTTCTTTGCCTCCTAAACTGCGATTACGGATTACAGACTTACACCATCACCCCCTTTTTTAGCATTTATGTGTTGCCGGGAATGGAACTGAAGTGATCATATATACTAGGCAAGCACTCTGCCAGCTGCCTACCAAATATTATTATTATTGCTTTATTATTATTGAATTACAGACTTCCCCAGTAGACACCAAGGCGCCATTCTTGAGAAAGGGGCTAAAAGTCCTTCCAGCATTGTCATTGCACGCCTGTTCTTTCCCCTCACAGTGGCATGGTCTATCTGGAAAGCTCTTTCATGTGGCTCTCAATAGCCTTGAACTCAAATATCTCTCAAGTTCTGGAATTGTTGGTATGGCCAATATTTGCTCATTTGTCAGTTTTGTTTTTCTTTTTTTTATTATTTTATGAGCATTGGTATTATGCCTTCGTGCATGTCTGTGTGAGGGTGTCAGGTCCCCTGGTACTGGAGCTACAGACAGCTGTGAGCTGCCATGTGGGTGCTAGGAATTGAACCCAGGTCCTCTGGAAGAGCAGCCAGTGCTCTTCACTGCTGGGGCATCTCTCCAGGTCCTTATTTTGTTTTTCACACTAAGTTTTGAGAGACTAGAAGTTAGCAAACTCTCTGTTAGACAGACAGGTGGGCAGAGGGGCACGGCTAGGTAATAAGGTGGTAAGTTGCCAAGATGGTCACTTCTTCCTCAATGACAAAGCAGCTTTTGTCTCTCACCAGTGGGGGGCAGCTGATGGACTGTCGCCACAAGTTTAAGGACCGATCAGGACATGTCACACAACAGTTCTGAGGCCATCAGCCATTGTAGCTTTCTTCAAGCTCAGGAACCCTGAGTAGGGGAGGAACATTCTTCAAAGGCTTTAAAACCCTCATCCCTCAAGAATGGATCCTCCGGCTTTCCTGGGTCTGGGTGTGTGTATGCACGTGAACACGCACTTGCGCGCGCGCGCGCGTGCACACACACACACACACACACACACACACACACACACACACACGCCATCTGCTTTGCAGTGCATCTTTGTGTGTCTGCTGCATGTTGTGTGTTTCCCCTCCCCCCCTTGTTACATGTGTGTCTCCCCTCCCCCACTTGTTGCATGTGTGTCTCCCCTCCCCCACTTGTTACATGTATGTGTTTCCTCACCTCCACCAAGAGTCTTTCTTAACTCCTGATTCTGTCTACAGTGCTTGAGTTTTTCTCTGTTGCATCACAGATTTTCCCAGCCTTTTAGTTCTTTAACTGACAGAGAAAACGAAGTGATCCAGCCCCTTAGTCTATCATTTTAAGACCTCTAGACTGTTTCAGTTTCATGATGTAGTTCTGACTGTCCTGGATCTCACAGAGGTCTTCTTGCCACACACCCACCCCACACACTGTGATAAAGAGTGTGTGCTACCACACCTGGCTATGGCTGGGTTGTACATGTTTTACAATTTCCATTTTCTTTCCACCAATCAGTGTATCCTGGATGTATTTTCCATCTCAGCAAACAGTTTGGCTTTCTTCTGTGTAGCTGAGTCCTGCCAAGGCTAACCCCTTCTGTTCATGGACATTTTGGTTGTTCGATGGGAATGTTGTATTACTACAATGAATAGTCTCACGGCTACATCATTCCTGTGAGTCTGTCTGTCTGTCTGTCTCTCCCTCTGACAGTTTCAAATAGCCTAGGCTATCTTTGAACTCTCTGTGTAACTGAAGATGGCCTTTTACAGCCATCTCCCAAGTGCTGGGATTACGTGTATACACACTGTAACTGGTTTCCTTGTGGGGCAGTTTGTGTGGACATTTCTGTAAATTTCTGGCTTTGCCTGTTTAAAGCATTTTGTGTTAGATTTTTGTTTAAATTGGAAATAAAAGGCGAGGCACAATGTGAGACACAAGATGAGACATATTAGACATATTAACCAGTTTATTATAGGCCCAGCAGAGTGGAGAGAGGAGGAACAGGGTTAATGGCTGCCTGCCATGGCCGGTCGCCATAGAGAGGCAGAGAGAAGAGAAGAGCAGAAGCAGAGAGAAGAGTAGAGAGAGGAATATAGAGAGTGTGTGTAAGTGGGCAGTAACTGTCTTTTAAAGGGGTCCTCTGCACCTGTATGCAGACTTAGTTCCCATGGAACCCTGGGCTGACTAGGGTATTGCCTGTTCCGCCAGGTAACAGGGGCAGGCCAGCATAATGCCTGAACCTTTCATTTTGCATTTTGAAGGATACTTCCAATTTGGTATCTGAAAGCTTGCTTATATATTTGCCCCAAAAACCATGAGCGGAAAGATCTGGAGATACCCAAACATGTGCAACACACATATGCTTTTTTTTCCTTTTTTTTTTTTTTTTTTTTTTTTGAGACAGGTCTTGCTATGTAGTCCAGGCTGGCCTTGAACTCCTGATTCTCCTTGACGGCACCACTCTAACTAGTCTCCCATTGGAGAATGGAACAGAAGAAAACAAATGTACATCCATATCCTGGCTGTGCAGTACGAGGCACTGAGCAGGGAGGTCATGGTGGTATCTTTAATCCCAGCACTCAGGAGGCAGAGGCAGGCAGATGGATTTCTGTGAGATCTGGTCTACAGAGTGGGTTCCAGGACAGCCAGGGCTACACAGAGAAACCCTGTCTTGGAAAAAAGAAAAAAAAAAAAAAAGATCAATATCCATTGGCCTCCAGCTCCTTTGCAGGCTAGGAGCAAAGAGGAGGGATGGATTGGATGAAGGGATTCTCATCTCTTAGGGGAGGAGTAATCTGGACCTATCCCATACTGACCCCCTCCCCTCCTTGTGTATGGAAATATAATCAGAAACACCACACACAGGCACACACACACACACACACACACACACTCACTCGAGCGCACTCTTCAGAGCTTGCCCAGACCCACTGGCTGCCTCCAGGGACCAGTAAGGGATTGGCTCCAAAGCTGCCCGCAGCAGGGAAAGGGCTCAGCAGCCCCCAACAATCTGCTTAGTGTCTAAGTCGCTGCAGGACGTTTGCAAGAAGAAGCACCAGCTTCTAGGTTAAAAATATCCCCTGCCGGAGGGGCCTGAGTCTGTCTCAGAACAGAGCTGCCCCACAGTCCCGGGCTTCTCTGTCACTAGGGGAATCAAGGAGACCAATTGATTCCTCCCTCACCCCCACACCCCCACCACACTTTGAAGTCAGATTTTCTGTGTTCCAATCTGGCTCCATTACTCACTAGCTGTGTGACCCTTAGCCACACAATTGCGTCTCTGTGTCTTGGTGCCCAAGGCTATAGAAGGGGAGTCTTGAGCCTCCACCCTGGCTGCCAATTGCCTGATACACAGAAGAGGAAGAAGAGGAGGAGAAAAAAATCCTAATACCCAGACAACATTCCAGACCAATTAAATCAGAGTGTCTGGGGATTGGGTCTGGGAAAATAAGATATTTAAAAGCTACCCAGGTACTGTGCCTTCAGGGCAGAGGCGAGATGTGCTGGTGTGTATTAAACAAGATAATGTAAGGAGGAAGTGTACATGAAGACTGTTGGGCACAGGGGTAAGGTTGAGTCCCCGTGGTAATCACAGAGGCTTCCTGGAGGAGGCGGTAGGCACATTGTAAACTGAAAAGAGAGATGAAGTTACTAGGACTGAGAGGGCTGGACGGGTTCTAGCAGGGCTTGGTATCTGCAGAGCCAGGAACCTTTTGCTCTGGGAGGAGCTTCCTTCCTCTGTGTTGGGCTCTAGCTCAGTGGTAGAGTGCAGTCTGCATGTGTCCTGGGTTCTGGGTTCAGACCCAGTGTCGTCGTCCCCCCCCCCAGACTGGAGGAGGTAAGATCGAAAGAAGTAGGGAGATAAGGGAGAGGGAGGAGCACAAGGCCCCAGTGCCCAGTGCTGAGGTCGTAGGTCTGTGCAGCCATTGCAGCCATGTGTGCCTGGTTTTTGTGTAGCGCTGGGGATCAAGCAGGGGCCTTGTAAGCTAGGCAAATACTCCACCAACTGAGCCACATCCCTACCTGGGATAGGATTTTACTTTATTTTATTTTGGGGAAGGGGTCTTTTTAAGACTGGGTTTCTCTGTAAACAGATGTCCTGGAACTTGCTCTGTAGACCAGGCTGGCCTCGAACTCAAGAGATCCACCTGGCTCTGCCTCCTGTTGAAGGAACCGGCTTCCCTTTTGGCAGCCATAATGGTCGAACATGTGCTTCTATGACCTTGACCTAGACACTAGAAAGTCAGATGCCTGTCTCGTGACAGGGAGCCAATCAGAAGTTACCTGGTGGCGCTATGCTTTATGACCCTGGGTGTGCTTTACGGACAAGCGCACGACAATGACGTAGAGAGCATAGCAACCACCCTGGGAGGGCCTATGAGCCATAACAACCAGTTGACCAATCAACACAGGGCAAGCCCTCCAAGCCTGGAAGCACACCAATCATGAGCCTGTGCGTAAGCCTGTGCGTACCCCTAGACACTCCCCTTACGCTGCCCTATAAGATCCTTTGGGAGCCCATAGGAGCCGTCTTTTCTAGCCGTCCGCCATGGCGGGTGGGTGAAAGACCCTAGCTAACATAGGGTTAGCTCGTTAAATTACAATAAAGCCTCGTGCAGTTTGCAGCAAGCTCTCGAATCCGCCTGGTGATTGGGGTGACCGCGAACCTGGCCTGAGACCCCGGATACTTGAGTTTTCGGGGGTCTAACACTGTGTGCTGGGATTAAGGGTGTGTGCCATCACCTACAATTTGGGATTGGATTTATTTGTTTATTTATTTATTTAGGTTTTTTGAGACAGTGTTTCTCTGTGTAGCTTTGGAGCCTATCCTGGCACTCACTCTGGAGACCAAACTGGCCTCAAACTCACAGCAATCCGCCTGCCTCTGCCTCCCAAATGCTTAAAGCAAGTGAGGTGGAGAGTGTGTCCTTGCTCCCCAGCACACAGCTACTGTGTGACAAACCTGCGAAATCTCACTCTCACCGTAAGGATGAGAGAGAGTCCATGCTTGGATGGGTGAGGACACACAGGCAGCAGGTGCAGAGCCGGAATTGGACCCTGACCTGTCTTGGTGTTTGCCAGACAATAGGGTCAAAGTCTCCACTAGGATCCATCCACCCTTTAATTGCCAGGGCTCCTCCTTGAGATGAACACACACACACACACACACACACACACAATCTTTCTGTGTGTCCCTCCCTTCCTTTCTCCTCCTCCTCCTCATTTTATTCATCTTTTATTCATCGTCATCATCATCATTATTGTTGTTGTTATTTTAAGACAGGCTCTCACTCTGTAGCCCTGGCTGGCCTGGAGCTCTCTATGTAGACTAGGCCATCTTTGAGCTCACAGAGATCCCTCTGCCTCAGCTTTGCAACTGCTGGGATTAAAGTCAGGAACCAGCAAGTCTGGTTTAGCAGGCAAACCTTCCAGGCATTCCTTTCTGAATACCAGCCTCTCCTTCTGAAAGTCCTTCCTACAGCCTCTGGTTCAAAAACCAAGGTCAGAGTTAGCCCTCCTTCTTCCCTCCTTCCTTTCTTTCTTCCTTCCATAGTATCGTAATTTTATTCTCTTCATAACAAAATCAGCTTAGAAATAGGTCACTCTGACTTTTCTCTCTCTCTCTTTAGAATCCTTTTTTTTTTTTTTTTTTTTTGGTTTTTCGAGATGGGTTTTTCTGTATTGCTTTGGAGGTTGTCCTGGAACTCACTCTGTAGATCAGGCTGACCTCGAACTCACAGAGATCTGCCTGCCTCTGTTTCCCAAGTGCTGAGATTAGAATCTTTTCTTAAAATTTATTTTTTATGTACATTGGTGTTTTGCCTGCATGTCTGCCTGTCTGTCTGTGAGGTTATGCGATGCCCTGGAGCTGGAGTTGTGAGCCACCATGTGGGTGCTAGGAATTGAATCTGGGTCCTTTGGAAGAGCAGTTAGTGTTCTTCACCGCTGAGCCATTTCTCCAGCCCCTGGGCCCTTTCTCTTATCATATCCCAATTTAAAATGCTGGAATGTCAAAATAAATAAATAAATAATAAAATAAAATAAAATGCTGGAATGTCATTTATTTTATGGCGTGACTGTTTTGCCTGCATGCATGTATGTACACCATGTGCATGCCCCATGCCTGCAGAGTTCAGAAGAACATACCTGATTCCCTGGAATGGGATTTGCAGGCCATTGTGAGTCACCACATTGTTGTTGGGAATAGACAGGCAATGCTCGAAACCACTGAGCCTCTCTTCACCCCAGTGCTTGCATTTCTTAGATCTGAGGTGAATCTCCATACACGCCCAGTCTCCTTTGTAGTTTCAGATAGATAGCTATATACACACACATATATACATACATACATACATACATACATACATACCACACACACACACACATATATATACATATATACACACACACACACACACACACACATATATATATATATATATATACACACACACACACACACACATAAACACATATATGTAATTTATTTTATGTGTGCATTGGTGTTTTTCTGCATGTCTGTCTGTGTGAGGGTGTCACATCCTCTGGAACTGGAGTTACAAGCAGGTATGGTGCTGGAAATTAAACACATATGGACCTCTGGAAGAACAGCCAGTGCTCTTAACCACTGAACCATCTCTCCAGCCCCTGGTTTCAGCTCTTTGAGGAAAATAATCTCAATCTGTCCACTGTGGCCCCTCTGCCTCCTGTCATAGCCCAGATTTCCCTGGGCAGACAGAGTCCTTGTCCTTGTGCTATTCTGCTTTGTGGGCTTGGTGCTTGGCACATTTCTTGCAGACAGTTCGGCGGGCTTTAGGACCATTCCCCATGTCCTCCATCTTCAAGAACACTTTCAGCACAGAAAGTAGGAGTCTTAGGAGTTTCTAGAAAACACTCCCCCATTTATATTCCCTGTTCCACCTGGTTTATCACTTTTTCCCTCCATGCTGGGGACTGAACACAGGACTTCAAACATGTTAAACATGCCCTCCCGGAGATCTATAACCCATCATTGTGTGCCATTTTAAAAATACAGTTTTAAGGGCTAGAGAGATGGCTCAGCGGTTAAGAGCACTGACTGTTTTTCCTGAGGTCCTGAGTTCAATTCCCAGCACCCACATGGCAGCTCACAACTGCCTCTAATTCCAGTTCCAGAGGATCCAACACCCTCACACAGACTTACATACAAGTAGAACACCAATGCATGTGAAGTAAAAAAGAAATAATATATAAAAAATTAAAATAATAAAATAAAAATAATTTAAAAAATACAGTTTTAAGTTGTTTGTATAGATTCATTTTGAGAACCAATGAAATCACATCTGTGAACAGTGGGCCCTGTGGCTCAGCCTGTAATCTTAGCACCTAGGTGGCAGGGGAAAGAGGTTCTTGATATGGAGACCAGCCTAGACAAAACAGCAAGACTCTGTCTCACAAGCAAAGCAAATCAGAACAGAACAAAAGGTGTTGAGTGAAGTCCTGAAGTCTCTTTCCTACTTCTGACCTCGGGCCATCCTGTCCCCAAGCCCTACCAGGTGACTTTGGTACTTTACCCTCCTGGCTGGGCTGTCTTCCAATGTGTGTAAGCCTCCCGTATTTCTTCACTCTTCCCCCTTTTCTCTCCCAATGACTCACATTGCATACCCTGCTCATTTTATTGTTGTTTTTATTTTGCAGATGGTTTCATTGCAGAACATAGTAATCTTCCTGAATCTTTTGTATGAGTGTATAGTTTTCCATTTTTGGAAATGCATGTCATTTATCTGACCAATCCCCTAGTGATGGATATTTGAATCATTTGTAGTCATTCCCTTTTTCTGAGGTGGTGTCTCCTTATGTGGTCCACACTGGACTCTGCCCTCAGCATTTGTTAAACTGGAGGTATAGGCCTATACCACTATGCCCAGGTTCATCATTAGCTCTGGCTGTCCTGGAACTTGCTCTGTAGACCAGGCTGGCCTCGAACACCCAGAGATCTGCCTTTGTCTCCTGAGCACTGGGATTAAAGGCAAAAACCATCTTGGTCAGTCTTTAGATGCTTTTCTTGAAGGTAAATCTGTGCATCTCAAGTGTGCAGTGTCCGAGGAGGCCACAAGAGGGAGCAAGATCCCCAGGAACTGCATCATGAGCTGCCATGTAGATACTGGGAAACAAGCCAGGGTCCTATGGAATAGTAAGCAGCCAGTGCTCTTAACCTCTGGAGCAGCGCTCCAACTTCACTGTCCTTAACACTGATTTCCTTACTGTGTGTCGTATGTGCATGCTGGCGCACAGGCCACAGCATTCCTGTGGAAGTCAGAGGACAACTTGTGGAAATCAAATCTCTCCTTCCACAAGTAGTTTCTGGGGACTGAACTTGTTTTGGGAGACGTGGTGGCATGTCTCTTTACCCACTCTGGTTAGCTATAACTATCGTTCTTGTAGCATCTTAAAGTGTGGGGGGGGAGATGATTAATAAACAAGTAAATAAAGCCCAGTGGTGGTGGCGCAAGCCTTTAATCCCAGCACCCGGGAGGCAGAAGCAGGAGGATCTCTGTGAGTTCAAAGCCAGCCTGGTCTACAGATCGAGTTCCAGGACAGCCAGAGCTACGCAGAGAAATCCTGTCTCTAAAAAACAAACAAAATAATAAAGACAAACAAACAGGTATGCAAGGTAAATAAATCCAGGACATAATGTCTGATGATGAAAGGAAATAAACTAGGATAAGGAGACAATGTCTAATGAGAATCAGAGACAATAATGTAGAAATAAACCGGGAGTGGTGTCTCAGGCCTTTATTTCCAGCACTCGGGAGGCAGAAGCAGGCAGATCTCTGTGAGTTGGAAGCCATCCTGGTCTACAAAGCAAGCTCCAAGACAGCCAGGGCTTTTATATGGAGAAACCCTCTCTGGAAAAACAAACAAACAAAACAGAATTTAGAGATAAAATATCTAGGTGGGGATGATATGACACGAACAGTCATGAATGATCTATAAAGAACATTCCATAAAGGGCAGGCTTAAAGCTTCGAAGGCCCTAAATTAGAGCTAGTTACAAAATACAAATCTGGGACAGGGCTATTGAAAGTTTCAGGCATCATGCTGGCCTGCTCCGGTCACCTGGCAGAATGCACTCAGGCAGTACTCTGGTCAGCCCAAGGTTCCATGAGTGCTAAGTCTGCACACAGGTGTAAAGGACCCCTTTAAAAGAAAATCCCCTATCCACTTACATTTTCTTACTCTCCTCTTACCGTTACTCTCTCGTTCCTCTTACCTTCTTCTTCCTCTTGGCTCTCTGCTCTTCACTTATACCCTCTCTCCCTCTCCCGCCCTGTAATAAACTGGCTAATGTACTCTCTATGGTTCGCGTTCCATCACACCAGTTCCATCTCTCGCCTTCTAATTTTAAACTTAAACAAAAGAACAATAACTATAGCTCATTGCTAGCATTTACCTATCATGCGTGGTGATATCAATGCCACACACAAAAAAATAATAAAACAAGAAAAAGGACATAACCCTGGAACTGTGGTCATTTTAAACTAGTAGGTGGGGTTACCCCTTTGAAGAATTCTGCTGTTCGGTGGGAGTAGTGTCATGAAGGCACGAAGACTGAAGATATTGCTCTGACTCTTTGTCAATCGGTGTCTGAAGCCTTCGGAGGTAAATAGTGTCCTCTACAATAGGTCCCTGCCAGGATGTACTCAGAGCAACAGAGCAAAGCGACCATACAATGAAGCTTTGAAACCTTCAAGAGATCCTGAGAGTCTCCTGATGAGGGTGTGGGTCCATCCCAGCTAGCTGTGACACTCCGCAGGGTTCACTGCTACACTGTGTCGTTTTCCTGAGCAGAGGAAACTGCGGTCATGAATCCTATGTGTGTGGTAACTTGTTACACAACTGTAGGAAACAAGCCAAAGAAAGGGATGTAAGACTCCGTGCAAGAGAAACAGAGAAGTAGCTTGCTGTGTTTGAGACATCAAACAGGATGAACCCGGTTTGGCTCCAGTATGAGAAGCCGGGGAAGACTGGATAAAGCCCAGATGAGAGGGGGAGCTGTGTGAGGACTCCAGGTCGGGTTTTATCCCAAATGTAACAGGAAACCACCAGAGTGGAGCTGAGGAGACCTAATTTGCATTTTTAAACCTTACATTGCAAGCCAGTTGTTCCACTTTTAGGTATTTACCTAAGAGAAATGAAACCATATGTTCACATAAAGATTTCCAGACGTCATAGCGGACCAAACTAGAAAACAACCTCAACGTTCATCAACAGTATAATGCAGAAATTGGTTCTGGCACATCCATACAAGGGAGTACTACTGAGCAATTAAAAATGAGCAAATTGATGATGCCTAATATAGACAAAGTTCACAAACCTTACAATGTGCCAAAGAAGGCAGGCCTCCCTTGTGCACCCTAGAAAAAAGTACCCAGCCCCCGAAAAAAAGAAAAGAGAATGCAACGTGTACATGTGGTTAATTAAAGAGATAGAGAGGCAGGGAATCAGGAGTTCAGGGTCATCCTTGGCTACATGAGGAGTTTTGAGGCTACCCTGGGCTACATGAAACACTGTCTAAAAAAAAAAAAAATGACAAAACAAAAATCAAAGCATTCAAACTAACGCCAGGCGTTGGTGGCGCACGGCTTTAATCCCAGGATCTCTGTGAGTTCGAGGCCAGCCTGGTCTCCAGAGCGAGTGCCAGGATAACACAGAGAAACCCTGTCTTGAAAAAAAAAAAAATTCAAACTAACCTGTAGTGACAAAAGACAAGTCAATGATTATATGGGGCCTGCAGTGAGGGCAAATGGAATGTTCTAGGTTTCAAGTGAGATGCTGTTCAGTCAAGGCTATACATCTCACTGAGCCTAGCGCACTGGGAATTACTGGTTGTTTTGAGACAGGGTCTCACTTTATAGCTGATGCTGTCCTCCAAATCCTGCACCATCACTGCATTTACAATTTGTGTTCAACACACAAATTGCTTTACTTCATCAGGTGCAAATTATACCTCAATAAAGTGGCTTCTAAAAAGGTAACATTGGAACAAGCCTAAGCTACCGGCTGAAATTTCATAATTAATAAGTCTCGGTGTCATGATTGGGACCTCACTGGTGGGACAGAGATAAACTAGCTACAACTACGTGGCCCTGGTTAACCCTAACCCTAACTTGCCTATGTAGACTGGACTGGACTTGAACTCAAAAGAGATCTGCCTGCCTCTGCCTCCCGTGTGCTTGGGGGGGAAAGGCCTTTGATATAGCAGGTGGCTTAAAGATTATATATTTATTTTGGTTTTTTCGAGACAGGGTTTTTCTGTGTAGCTTTGGGGGGCTGTCTTCGAACTAGCTCTTGTAGACCAGGCTGGTCTCCAACTCACAGAAATCCTCCTGTCTCGCCTCTCAAGTGCTGGGACTAAAGGTGTGCACAGGTTTTCTCTGTGTAGCCCTAGTTGTCCTGGAATTTACTTTGTAGTCCTCAAACTCAGAGACCCGCCTGCCTCGGCCTCTCCAATGTTGGAATTAAAAGTGTGTGTCATCACCGCCCTGCATTAGGCTTGTTTCTAACTAACTCTTATAATTTAAATTATCTCATACCTTTTAATCTGTGTTCTTTTACATAGCTCAGTTATGTTTATATTGCCCCTGCTGCTTGTCCTACATCTTCCGGCGTCTCCCCCTTCTTCCCAGCATCCTCTGTGCCTGAAAATCCTGCCTAGCTATTGGCTGTTCAGCTTTTTATTAAACCAATCACAGTGACATATCTTTACACAGTGGAATCAAATATCTTAAAATACATAGTGAAGCTCTTTTTAAAAAATTCAGTGAGGCCGGGCGTTGGTGGCTCACGCCTTTAATCCCAGCACTCGGGAGGCAGAGGCAGGAGGATCTCTGTGAGTTCAAGGCCAGCCTGGTCTCCAGAGCAAGTGCCAGGATAGGCTCCAGAGCTATGCAGAGAAACCCTGTCTCGAAAACAAAAACAAAAACAAAACAAAACAAAACAAACAAAAAATTCAGTGAGACGCTTTAAAAAAAAATTAAAAACAAACTATAATGCTGGCTTCTTCTTCTTCTTCTTCTTCTTCTTCTTCTTCTTCTTCTTCTTCTTCTTCTTCTTCTTCTTCTTCTTCTTGCTTGTTTTTTGAGACAGGGTTTCTCTTTATTGCTTTGGAGCCTGTCCTGGAACTCACTTTGTGGCTTCAAACTCACAGATCCGCCTACCTCTGCCTCCTGAATGCTGGGAATGCTGGCTTCTGGCTGGAAGCTTCCAGTTTAATTTGAAGGTTATTTAACTAGTTGCCCAGGCAAGACGATGGTGGAATGGTCAGAGGGAAAAGCAGAGAAGGTAGTAGTAGGAATGGAGGCTCGTCTGTATGGATGGGAGATGAGTAATGGAAGGGTTTAGAGGTGACTTCCTGTCACTTCCCTCACCCAAGGAAGGGCCACATAGTCTCTTTGAGGAACAGGCTGGGGACTGAATTTAGGGTCTTGGGCACACTAGGCAAGCATACCTAGCTATGCTACCTAGCTGCTAGCTATACTGCTGAGCTATGCCCAAGCCCCCTACAGTTAACTCCTGACACAGCAATTCCACTTGTCGGAACCAATGATTTTCAGGCAGTAATGAAGGATGTGCTCCAGGATTTAGCTACAAGGAAGGTCTCTCGACCTTGCTAATTATGTCGAAAGCGTGGAGATAATTACATTTAAATGGTTAAATAATGCTGACTCAGGTGTATGACTCAGCACTGCTATGGCTGCTCAAGAAAATGAGGCCTTTAGGATAAATGGCAAGAGAAGATAGCATGGTACACGGACAGCGCACACATCACAGGCCCTTCAGCAATGCCCTAGCAATGCAGTCAAGGAGAGATTTAAATTTCTGCTTCACAGAGGACACATCTTCGTAGTAGGCTTCCACAGACCTTTCTGCTTACCTCGAAACATACCAAGGCACGGTGAAAATGTGACACAGAGGCAAAGTGCTTAAGGGCAGGGTGCCTACTTCTAACTTGGGAAGCAGCCACAGTGTGGTATAAGGTGTGGCTTGAGAGGGTGACAGTGCTTGAATCTCCTGTTGTTTCCACAGAGGCCTTGAGCTCTGTGATGAGAGAGTATGTGTATGGCTCAGGCAGGATAGTGCCTGTACTGTCTGCACCGCATCCTCAAAAGTGAGCCTGGGGACGTGGTGGCCAGGACAACAGAGTCAGTACAGACCAGGAAAGGCATGGCTGTCACTGCACTGAGCTCCTATCTTTGTCTCACAGAGGTGTTAGGAGCCTGTGTTTCCCGAGGGGCCCTCACAGGGCAAAGGAAGACACTGAGGACATGCTAGACTGAGCAGATACTCTGCGCAGCTGATTGGCTAAATGACCCTTCCTGCTCTAAGACCAGAGTGACAAGAGAGTATGGAAGCAGTAGCCATCCACTAGATCCACCTGAGAGATCACTCCTCCCTGCTTGTGACCACTCCCCAGAAGACAGTATGAAGCCTAGGAAAAAGAGCAGATTTCAAAGCACTGCAAATCACAATTTAAGCAGTGTGTGTGAGAGTGTATATGTGTGAGTGTGTATGTGTATTATGGATGTATTGTGTAAGTGTGTGTGTGTGTGTGAGAGAGAGAGGGGGGAGGGAGGGAAGGAGGGAGGGAGGGAGGGAGGGAAGGAGGGAGGGAGGGAGGAGGGAGGGAGAATCATGTAGGGTAGTGGGCCTCAACCTTCCTAATGCTATGACCCTTTAACACAACTCCTCATGCTGTGCTGACCTCCAACCATAAAATTATTTTAATGTAAATATCTGTGTTTTCTGATGGTCTTAAGTGACCCCTCTGAAAGGGTTCTTCAACTCCCAGAGGGGTCACAACCCACAGGTTGTGACCTCTGACCACTGATCTAGCCGAAAATACAACTGGAAATGGGGCAGGTAACTCAGTTATTATAGTACTTGCCTAGCATTTATGGAACTCTGGATTCAGGCCCCAACGTGAACATCTGAAATCCTAGCACTCATGAGGATCAGAAGTCCAAGGCCATCCTTGGCTACATATCTAGTTTAAGGCCAACCTAGAATACAGGAGACTCAAAACAAAGTAAAATAACAAAACAAGCCAATAACAAAAACGCCTACTGTTTAACTCTGTTGCGTTACAGATATTTTTTATTTACTATTTTATCTGTTTGTTTTTTTTTTTTTTAAGATTTATTTTAGCCGGGCGTTGGTGATGCACGCCTTTAATCCCAGCACTTGGGAGGCAGAGGCAGGCAGATCTCTGTGAGTTCGAGACCAGCCTGGTCTACAAGAGCTAGTTCCAGGACAGCCTCCAAAGCCACAGAGAAACCCTGTCTCGAAAAACCAAAAAAAAAAAAAAAAAAAGAAAGAAAGAAAAAAAGATTTATTTTATGTCTGGTGGTGGTAGCTCCCAGCACTCAAGAGGCAGAGGTATGTGGATCTCTGAGTTTGAGGCCAGCCTGGTCTACAGAGCAAGTTCCAGGAAAGCCAGGGCTGCACAGAGACCAGGCCAGCCTGGTCTCCAGAGCGAGTGCTAGGATAGGCTCCAAAGCTATACAGAGGAACCCTATCTGGAAAAACCAAAAAATAAAAAAATAAAAAAAGAGTCCCTGTATGGGACTGGAGAGATGGCTCAGAGGTTAAGAGCACTGACTGCTCTTCCATAGGTCCTGAGTTCAATTCCCAGCAATCACATGGTGGCTCGCAACCATCCATTATGAGACCTGGTGCCCTCTTCTGGTGTGCAGATATACATGGAAGCAGAATGTTGTATACGTAGTAAATAAATAAAATCTTAACACCCCCCCCACCCCGCAATGAGTAACGATTATGCGTTTATATTGTAAGCTCTGGGAGTTTGAGTTTGCTCTTCCAAATTGTTTTTTCCTTTAATTCCCTCTTCTTCCTAGAAACATTTAGCACATCGATGATAAATGGATGTTTAATAAATGTCATCCATACACCTATTTTCTTGGGGACAAGGTCTCATTGTGTAACTCTGGTTACCCCAGAGCTCACCATGTAAACAGATCAGGGAGCAGGTGTTTGTGTTGTTCCTCTGGCCTCCATCTCCTATGCTGGGATTATGGGCAAGCATCACTCTGCCCAGATTTTTAATTTCAATTCTCATTTTTTTTTGTTTTGTTTTGTTTTTCGAGACGGGGTTTCTTTGCATTGCTTTGGAACCTGTCCTGACACTCACTCTGTAGACCAGGCTGGCCTCAAACTCACAGAGATCCACCTGCCTCTGCCTCCCAAGTGCTGGGATTAAAGGCATTCACCACCAACGCCCCACTTTTTTTTTTTTTTTTGTTAATTTCAATTCTTTAAAGACAGTGTTTACCAGACAGGCAGTGGTGGCTCACACCTTTAGTCCCAGCACTCGGGAGGCAGAGGCAGGGTGATCTCAGAGTTTGAGGCCAGCCTGATCTTCAGAGCAAGTTCCACGACAGCCAGAACTACACAGGGAAACTGAAAACCTGTTTTTTTTTTTTAAAAGTATTCTGCTCCAGTGGAAAGCCACACACCCATGAATATATGGGCAGCACAAGTTGGACGTGGTGGAGGAAAAAAAGAGGACCTAAAGCTGGGTGTGTAGAGAAGGGGTGGTGGTGGACCTGGGAGGGGCTGGGGGAAGGATAAATATGGTCAAAACTCATTGTACAAAATTCTCAAAGAACTAAAAATATACCCGTGAGAAGAGCACTGTAGGGGATCTCTGAAATCCATTGTGCATTCCACAGTTACAACATATTTGAATTCATCAGATTAAGTGCTCTGTAGCCACGCATTTGTGCAGTGGCTACTACACTGTACTTCTGTTTGTTTGTTTTGATTTTTAGACAGGGTTTCTCTGTGTAGCCCTGGAAGTCCTGGAACTCATTCTGTAGGCCTCAAATTCACAGAGATCTTCCTGCATCTGCCTGCCTAATGCTGGGACTAAAGGAGAGCACCACCACTGCTCGGCTAAGTTTGATTGATTGAGACAAGGTCTCACTGTGTAGCATTGGTCAGCCTGGAACTAACTCTGTAGACCAGGCTGGCCTCTGCCTCTGCTTCCCAAGCACTGGAATTAAAAGCATGTGCCACCATCACCCTTCCTGCCCCAGCTATGGCTTCCATTCTGTATCTAGTGGATGGTGTTAAGTTCCTGGGGCTCCCTGGAGATCTGCAATGTGGCTCAGTGGTATTGTATGTCACCAGCTGTAGTGTTGGGCATTCCCACAGTGGGCAGGTCACAGGCTAGACTAAGGGGTCCTCTTGGCTTTTGGTTCCCAGGCTCTCTGCTGGGTTACCCTATGTTTGTAGGTTCCGAGTTTCTACTCGCCCAACTCTGTTTGCCAACCTCTTGTCTTTCACAGGCATCACCCCTAGTTTGATCTCTACATCTTCTTAGAGAACCTGGCCTGGCACAGAAAACTCGATGCCTTGGGTCTTGAGAAACAGGGGAAGCTGAAGTTGTGTGTGCAGGAGTTTTTATATACAACTGATAGACTATCATCACCTTAACTACCTCATGGTGTCTTAGAAAATAGTGCCAATATATGTGTATCCAAACACTTAGTAAATGAGAGTTATTTATTTATTTTTATCACTTGTCTAGTTAGTTTTCAGTTGCTGTGACAAAACACCATGAACACACACACACACACACACACACACACACACATACACACACACACACACACACACACTCACACATACACACACACACACTCACATACATACACACACACACACACACACACACACACACACTCACACACCACCAACAACAACAACAAAAACAGCCAGGCCGGGGGGAGGGGGGACTAGGAGAATGAGAAGGGAAGAAGAGGAGGGATGCAGAGCACATGAGGGAGCAGAAAGGTTGAGTCAGGGGAAGAACAGAAGATAACACAAGAATGGAGATACCATAATGGAGACATTTTAGGTTTACAGAGAAATCAGGCACGAGGGAAATGTTTGGAGGTCTACAAAGATGACACCAGCTAACAATCTAGGCAACAGAGGAGAGGCTACCTTAAATGCCCTCCCCTGATAATGAGATTGATAACTGATTTATATGCCACCTGATAGCCCTCATCCAGCAGCTGGTGGAAATAGAAGCAGACATCCACAACTTATCACTGAACTGAACTGGAATCCAGTTGCAGAGAAGAAGGAGTGATGAGCAAAGGGGTCCAGACCAGGCTGGTAAAACCCACCGAAACAGCTGACTTGAACATCGGGAAACTTGCTCCCCAGACTGATAGCTGGGATACCAGCATTGGACTGATCCAGACCCCAGGAACATGGGTTTCAGTGAGGAAACCTCGGAAATCTACAGGACCTGTTCAGTGCTTATCCCTAGCACAGGTGTGGACTTTGGGACCCCATTCCACATAGAGGAATACTCCCTGAGCCAAGATACACGGGGGGTGGGCCTAGGCCCTATCCCAAAGGATACGATAGACTCTGATGACACCCTATGGAAGACCTCACCATCCAGGGGGAGCAGAAAGGATATGTGATAGGTAGGGTTTTAGTTGGGGGGGGGTAGGGGAGGAAGGGAGGGAGAGGGAACTGGGATTGTCATGTAAAACACTCTTGTTTCTAATTCAAATAAAAAAATTCTGAAAAAAAAAGGTGGTGGTGGCGCATGCCTTTACTCCCAGCACTCAGGAGGCAGAGGCAGGCAGATGGCTGTGAATTCAAGACGAGCCTTGTCTACAAGAGCTAGTTCCAGGACAGCCTCCAAAGCCACAGAGAAACCCTGTCTTGGGAAAAAAAAACCCCACCATGAACAAGGCAATTTATAGACCAGTTCATTAGAAGCTTACAGTATCAGAGGGTGTGTCCATGATTATCCAGGTAGATAGCATTGCAGCAGCAGCAGCAGCAGCAGGCAGGCAGGCAGGGTGTGGAGCCATTCTGAGAGCTTAGGTCTTGATCCTCAAGAAGGAAGCAGACAGAGTGGGAATGGCTCGGGTGCTTTTGAAACCTGGAAGCTTGATCCCACAGTGACACACCTCCTCTAACAAAGGCCACACCTCCCAACCCTTCCCAAACAGTTCCACCTGCTGGGGACCAAGTATCCAAATATACAAGACTATGGGGGCCGTTTTCATTTCAACCATCGCATCACTCAATCTTTCTTTTTTTAGGGGGGGTATTGGAAATTAAACCTAGGACTTCAGGCATTCTAGGCACATGCTTTGTCACTGAGACTTAAAAAATTTGGGAGAGGTTATATTTTTGAGACAGGGTCTGTCTATTATGTATCCCTGGCTCCCTGGCTGTCCTGGAACTTACTATGTAGACCAGGCTGGCCTCAAACTCACAAAGATCCTCCACCTGCCTCTTTTTCCAGTGTGCTGGGAATAAAGGTATGTGCCCATGCTTGGCCCAAGAGTCCTTTTTTTTTTTTTTTGGAGACAGGGTTTCTCTCTATTGCTTTGGAGGCTGTACTGTTGTCCTGGTACTTGATGTGTAGACCAGGCTGGCCTCAGAACTGCTTCCTGATTTCTGAGATTAAAAGTGTGTGCCACCAACACCTGGCTTCAAATTTTTATTAGTTATTTTAGACAGAGTCTTATATAGACCAGGGTAGCCTATATTCAGTATATAGCCAAGGATGGCCTTCTGAGTTAGGGTTTCTATTGCTGTGAAGAAACACCACGACCATAACAATTCTTTCTTCCTTTTTTTTTTTTTCTGAGACAGGGTTTCTCTTTGTAACCCTGGCTGTCCTGGAACTGGCTCAGTAGACTAGGCCTGCTCTGAACTCCTGCCTCTACCTCCAGGAGTGCTGGGACTAAATGTATGTACTACCACTGACCAGCTCTACAGCAACTCTCATAAAAGGAAAACATTTAACTGGGGCTGGCTCATAGTTCAGAGGTTTAGTACATTATCTTCATGGTGGGAATATGGCACACAGGCAGACATGGTGCTGTAGAGGTAGTTGAGAGTTCTGTATCTGGATCCTCTGCAGGTAGCAGGAAGTGACCGTGACACACTGACCTGGCTTGAACTTCTGAAACGGCACCTCCCCCCCCATGACACACTTCCTGCAATAAGCCGCACTTCCTAGTAGTGCCCCTCTCTATGGACCTATGGGGGCTGTTTACATTCAAACCACCACAATGGCCTTGAGTTCCATACTCTCCTGGCTCCACCTCCCAAGGGCTGTGATTAAAGTCTGGCTTTCTTTCTCTCTTTGTTTTTTTGTTTCTGTTTTTGTTTTTTTTCGAGACAGGGTTTCTCTGTGTAGCTTTGGAGGCTGTCCTGGCACTCACTCTTGTAGACCAGGCTGGCCTCGAACTCACAGAGATCCCCCTGCCTCTGCCTCCTGAGTGCTGGGATTAAAAGCATGTGCCACCATCGCCTGGCTGCTTTATTTCTTTCATTATTCATTTGTTTTTTGAGATGGGGTCTTATGTAGCCCAGGCTGATCTTGAACTGAACTCACTGTAGAGCTAAGGATGACCTTGAAATCCCGGTCAACCTGCCTCTACCTACTAAATTCTGGGATTACAGCCTTGTGTTATCACACTCAGTTTGTGTGTGTGTTTGTTTTAGAAAGTTTTTTTATTTTAATTTTGCAGGGCAGTGGTGGTGCAGCACTTGGGAAGCAGCGGCAGGTGGATCTTTGTGAGTTCCAGGCCAGCCTGGTCTACAGAGTGAGTTTTAGTACAGGCTCCAAAGCTACGCAGAGAAACCCTGTCTCAAAAAACGAGACAAAAAATTAATTTTGAGATAGGTCTCCATAAATTGCCTAGGTTGGTCCTGAATTCTCTCTGTAGTCCAGTCCGGCCTTGAACTTGTGATCCTGCCTCAGTCTCCTGACTATCTGAGACTACAGGGTTGAACTACCATGCCAGACTCTAGTTCAGCTTTTATCACCCAGTTTCTTTCTTTCTTTTTTAATTATTTATTTATTATGTATACAGTGTTCTGCCTACATGTATTCCTGCAGGTCAGAAGAGGGTACCAGATCTCATTATAGATGGTTGTGAGTCATCATGTGGTTGCTGGGAATTGAACTCAGGACTTCTGGAAGAGCAGCCAGTGCTCTTAACCTCTGAGCCATCTCTCCAGTCCTCAGCGCCCAGTTTCTAAATGCAGGGGAGCTCTCTGGGCAACTGTGCCAGGCTCTGGGGATGTCTTTTTGGTAGTTTTCACTTTATTATAATGTGGAGGTATCTATGCCCTGTGCAGAATTTTGTCAGTGTCTAGGAAGGGTTTAAGGGGCAAACAAGGTAAAATTAAAAGTTTCATAACCTCCAAGGTACTGGATCTGGAGCCAGAATTTGTCCCGGACACCTCTAATCTCAGCAGTTAGGAGACCAGGTCACAACGGTCACAAGTTCCTAGCTGGCTGGAGCTACAAAGAGACCCTGATTCAGAAAAACTGCCTCTGGGTCACTGCTCTGCTGTGACCCGCATTGCCATCACTGCAGAGGGCAACCCAAGGACCGTCCCAAGGCTCCATCCAGGCCTGCCGATTTAATCCCACTGGGAAGCGACCTACTGGGACTCAAATGGATGCTTGGGTGAACAAATCCGACTCTACCCGAGTGGCGCTGACAGGTGTGTACGTTGGTCTGAAAGTCGGCGTGACAAATATGACTTTGAGAGAGACAGACTGAACTCAGGGTGTCACGGCCCGGAGACGCCTCCAGCCCACTCCGCCGCAAGGGGGCGCCACCGACACGCCGGTCGGTCGCCCCCCGCGGGACTGGGCGTGCTCGGAGTCGGCGGCGGGGGCGTGGCCAGCGTGCGCGCGGGGGCGTGGCCAGCCTGCCGCGGGCGCGCGCGGCGGCGGCGGCGGCGGCGGCGGCGTGGCGGCGGCGCGCGCGGCAGCGGGTTCCATTCCGGGCCGGGGCTGGAGGCGGAAAAGTTGCGGGGCGGTGAGGAGCAGCTTCGGGACGGTCAGCGAGGGCGACAGCGAGCCGGGGAACGGCGTCTACGGACCCGCCATGGACGACCTCGGTGAGTGCGGGAGGCGGAGGGCGGAGCGGCCGGGGCCCGGCGGCCGCGAGCGAGCGCTGGGGTTTCCGATCCCACCCTGGCGCCCGGCTGGGCTGCGGTGCCTGCGGCCCGGGGCTGTGCGAGCCGCTCTCCGCTGCGTTGCCTGAGGTCCCCGAACCCCACACTGGGTTCGGGGACCCGCCCGGTCCGCCACGGGTGGAGGGACGGTGCCTCGCTCCCGGGCAGACCTCCTCCTCAGTTGCGGGACCCTCACTCCGCTTCCCCACCCCCACTTCCGAGCGGCTGCCTGCGGGACTCGATCTCGGAGGCCGTTCCCCCTCTCTGTGTCCCGCTTCGGATCCCTCCAGGCCACCTCCCACTTTGCAGACAGGCACCCCTCTCCTCGTGTCAGGGCCCCCTTTCGGGAGCCCACCCGTTTCCCATCACAAGCTACAGAAAAGCTTGTGAGGACCACACCCCCATTCGAATGACAAGTGTCCCACGCTAATGCATGGACAACCCCCCCCCCCCCCCCCCGCCGTCGCTTCAAGTCTAGTCACCCCGTTTTACAGGCTGTATTAGTGAACAGTATGGACCAGCCTTTCATTCACAGACCTGCCCTTTTCCTTCAAGTCTAAACTTAGAAAGGCAAGGTGTGTGTGTGGGGGTATGACTCCCGCCTCTCACCCACTATTCTCAGACCCTGGTGAAATGCCAGAGGAATGAGGAGGGGAATGGGCCGCAGGGTATGGCCATCTCTGAACGTGTCCTAGCTAGCAAGGTCCCCCACCCCCAGCATCAGGCCTGCTGGAAGCCACACAGGGAAGGAGGACAGGATGCCCAGAACAGAGTTTCACTGTCCTCATGTTATTGGAGCCTGGAGGCTGTTCTTTTCAGTCCACGCTTGGTCTGGTGTTTGTTAGGACAGAGGAAAGAAAGACTCTCCTGGAAGTTGGTTCTAAACCCATGGGGATTGATACAAGGGTTCCAGGAATGCCCTGAGCCCCCTGAATCCCAGAGTGAAGGATCCCTTGTCTTTTTCTCCTCCTAGGGCCCCTCAGTTGAGGTGGTGTGTAGGGGGTAAGTTCCCTTCTCTGTAGGAGCCTTGTCTTCTCTCTCTGGACTGTGGGTGGCTTGTGTGACCACTGGTGCCATCGGTGTTCCTGGCTCTGGGGAGTAGATAAGACTGAGGGGCCTCTCTCAAGCTCACAGGGCACCAGGTTAAGGTGGATTATTTGTAGACATTGAATTTCACTGCTTTCCTGCAGTTGCCTTGTGGAATCAGGGAGCCCCTGAATGAAACACCCTGGAGGTAGGGGTGGTGTTGGGTCCTGTTTGTTTCGCTGAGTAGGATCGCTGCCAAACATAGTTGTGCCTTTGGGTCAGGCTTGGCATCCGCATTCCCATCGAACTCAAGGTTGGCATAGCTTCCAGGCAGGTATTTTGAATTTTATATTTTTCCACATAAAAATACCTAAGCTGAAAGGAGGCTGGGGCGATGGACTTTTGATTAGGTCCCCGAAAGTCTCCAGGTTTCCCTGTAGGAACCCGGGAGCTGGAGCTGAGTCACAGAGTCTCACACACTGATGAGGGCTCTGTTGGTTCTGGACAGCCTCTGTGCTGTTTGAAGGACTGAGGAAGTCTTTGTAGAGTTTGCAGAGCCCGGAATTCCCATCTTCTGACGGTCTTCCATTTAGGGCCAGAACACTGGATTGTCTTTGAAAGGAAAGAGAGTGTCTGGCAGACGGGACTTGTCGGAATCCAAATGTGCTGTTTATGGAGTGCTTGCTTACCCATGCCTGGATTTGCCCCGTCCTCACAACAGCCATCCTGTACGATGGCCCCAAGGCCACTGCTGGCACCACTGCCTCTTTGTAACAAAGTGAGAGAACAGAGACCAACAGAGGCCGATTCTCTAACCCAAGGCTGCACAGCCAAGAAACACATCCAAGCCAGGTCCCTGTGCCACCTCCTGTGTACATTTCTTCTCAGAAAGGGGACAAGCAAGCCTTGGCAGGAGGGGGGGCAGTGGAGATGGCCTGCCACCTGTGACTTCTGCTGCCTTCCCTAGACTCTTCAGTTGTTTAATCCATGTTACCCGACTTCCTTAGTATGAGCTCTCAGGGGGCCAGTCACGCCTGGCTGACCAGAGTTTAGGGTGGGGGGAATGTGTGTGCAGGAGGGCAGAGGAATTTGCTTCTGAGCCCAGGCGGTCAGCTGTCTGGATGGCTGCTCAGCACACTGCCCGTCAGCTGTTTTCCTAGGTTAGGGTGGATGTGATGGCCAGCCCTTTTGTTTTTATTTGTCTCCCAAGAGAGATCTCAGCTGTGAAGTCCCAATCACTTAACATAGGGGATAGTTGAGGGTGGTCTCCCTGTAGCAAGGCCACAGGGTGCATAGCTTCCACGAAAACTTTGTTTTCTGGCTTAAGGGTAAAAATAAATAAATTGGAGCTCTCCTCCCCCTCCCCATAGTGGCCAGTGAGAGAATCGCCATGTGCTGTTTAATAAGTTACAAATTTATAGCTCTTTGGGCAGAAAAACATAAACACAGTGTGTCCTGCCCTTCCCTGTGTGTTCTCTACTCCTTGTCGGGTGGCTGCTTGGTGGTGGCTTTTCTCATTAGAGCTTAGATGCTGGTTTGGCTGGGAGCTCCTTGTGTTCAAGTTCTGGCCGGAGTTTCCTGGACAGAGTTCTCACAACACAGATGCACTGATTCTGCGTTCTGCCCTGGCTCTTTTCTGGCTCCATGCTAACATTCGTAATGTATTTGGGGAGGCCATGACCACGGGGAGGCCATGACCACAGCGAGACCTGGTGATGATCCCTGGAGCTCCATGGGAGACAGGCACTGTGCTCAGCACTTTTTTCTCTATCTTTTTTTTTTTTTTTTTTTTTTTACAACTGTAGAGAGGGAGGTGTTTTTATCTCTGCCTCACAGATGGAGAAACCTGAGCTGGGGAAGTTCTGTGGCAGAGCTGGGGTTTGAACCTAGACAGATCAAGTTCTGGACCTCGTTGTCTTAATTACAAAGCCATAGGAGCTGGTACTAATCAGGGGGTGAACCCAAAGGCCTGCTGAGTAACTGATAGCTACCTTTAAAGCTCCTGCTTTGCTGGCCAGGGAGGTCCCCAGGAAATGACTTGATAGCATTGCCTTCTCATCCACTAATGTGGGACACAGCCAGCTGTTGGCAGTGTCCAGTCTCTGGAATCTGGTCATGTCTCCTTTCAACTTCTCAGCAGTCTTGACCCTTTAGAAAACAGTGCTTCATTGTGTTTGGGGGTGATACTAGGGAGGGTAAGGGAGTTGCCTGGGGGTATTCCAGGCTACAGAGCCACCCAGTTTCCATGGACAGTCTGGCCTTAGGGATTGCCTGTATGTGGTAGCTCTGTGTGTTAGGTCTGCACCAGGTCACCCCATTGCTGGGCTGTGGCAGAGGCAGCATCTAACCATGAAGCAGTGGTACCCTCCTGGTGGATGTTTTGCAAGGTGCATGCAAGTAAGAAGTTTGGCTTGGATTCAAACCCTGGGTGGTGTTAAGTTCTTAGGCAGGTGCCTTTTTTTTTTTTTTTTTTTTTGGTTTTTCGAGACAGGGTTTCTCTGTGTAGCTTTGGAGCTGTCCTGGCACTCGTTCTGGAGACCAGGCTGGCCTCGAACTCACAGAGATCTGCCTGCCTCTGCCTCCCGAGTGCTGGGATTAAAGGCGTGCTCCACCACTGCCAAAACCCACAAGTATAACTCTTCTCTGTGACGTTTCGAAACTTTTTTTTTTTAAAAACCACATGTAGAACTGGAGAGATGGCTCAGACGTTAAACGCTTGGCTCACAATGGAAACCACGCATAGAGAACTCTTGTACATTTCTTTTGTACTTACGTTCAGGCACTACTGGGCATCTGGCATCTATTGTTTGGTCATAGGAAGTAAGTTCTCTTGTTACTCTCAGTTTCACCAATCCCCACTTCCAAAGGAGAGAACTGAAAAATGGAACAAGCCCACTTGTCTGAGTTCTGCAATTAGTGAGTGCCAAGCAGGATTAGGGGTCGAATCCTGTTTCACTGACTGTAGAGTAGAAATTATTGTTAGCATTTTATTTATTGGTTTGTTTATGAGACAGGCTCTCTCTACATAGCCCTGGCTGGACTGGAACTCCCAAAGTTCCATGTATCTCTGCTTCCCAGAGATGAAAGGCGTGTGCTACCACATCTGGCTGCCCAGTTTTTCCTTAGCCCAGACAGGTTTTGAATAAGTAAATCTCCTGCCTCGGTTCCTGGAGAAACTGGGATTATAGGCCTGTGTCCTGAGACCTGGCTCCACAAATCTTTTCTGTTTGTCCCTCCCTTCATCATCTGTTAAGCCCCACTTCCCCTTTCTTGGGGACTGTGGGTCCTCTGGGGGAGCTGAAAGGCCTTGGTGGCTATGTCTGCTGATGGACAGAGGCCTCCATTCTGCTCTCACCAGCCACCTGTCCAGTCACTTGTCCCCTTGACACAGAGCTGTGGGCTTAGAGTACAGCTGCCAGAAGTGGATGTCTCTTCCAGGTCTCAGCAGCTTTCTTTGTGCCGTCGGCCTATGCTGCTGCCATACATGGGTGCATTCTTAGTCTTAAGGTATATATATATATGCACTGCTGTCATTTGAACAATATGGTTTCTAGTGGAGAGGCTGTTAAAAATGTCAAGGTAGGCTTCCTGTGGTGGCACACGCCTCTAGCCATAGCATTCAGGAGGCAGAGGCAGGCAGATCTTGGCTTGGTTTACATAGTTCCAGCCAGCTGGGGCTACATGGTAAGACCCAGCCTCAAAAAGAAAATAAAAATGTTAAGGAAGAGAAACAGAGGGTGTCCTGTGGGAATAGGAAAAAGGGCGGGGTGAGGAAGAAGAGAAATAAAAGCTGAGAAATGTTAGTTAAAGCAGTTCATTAAAAGGAAAGGTCAGGGTTCACCTCACCAAGCACAAGCTTCCATCCACTCGCCTCTTATCAGGTCTCAGTATACATCCATATCCTGATTCCAGCTGACTGCCTAACCAGTGGGCTTAGGACTGGCCTCCCTACGGAGGCTTTGGACACTGGGCCAGTAGCAGGCAGATGTGCCATTAGGAAGGCCTACCACAGCCTTGAAGATGGCCCTAAATGCTTATTTCTGGTGTGATTGTGGTATTGTGGTTTATGGGAGAAGATCATCTTTCTTAGGGACATGGGAAAGTAGGAGTGAAGTGTCATGAAGCCTGCAACATTTATTTTTGAGACAGGGTCTTACTACGTAGTCCTGACTGGCCTGGAACTTACTATATAGACTGGGCTGGACTTGGAACTCAAAAAGATCCACCTGCCTCTGCCTCCCAAGTGCTGGGATTAAAGGTATGCACCACCATACCTGGCTCTGCAAGTTAATTTTAAGTGATACAGAAAAAAACCCAAACCAACCAAACAAACAAAAAAACAACCAACAACAACAAAACCCAAAAATCAAAACCCAAACCCAAAAGTCACATATATGTGTTGGTGTCTGTAGAAGAGTGACTGGACCATCACTTCCCTGCCATGAGATATTAAAGTCTTGTACACTCATTTCCCTGTATACAAAACTTTATTGCTTTTTCTAAAAAAAAGGTTTGTTTGCTTTTTTTGCATTTATTTATGTATATGTGCTCACACCTATATCTGTGTATCATGTCCATCCTAGAACTGGAGTTATGGATTGTTGTGAGTCAACTGTGGGTCCTGGGAATTTAACCTGGGTCTTCTGCAGGAGCAACCAGTACACTTAACAAATGACTCATTCCTTCAGCCCCCCAATTTTTTTTTAAGACAGTTTTTTAGTCTAGATTGGCTTCAGACTTGCTATGTCATGAGTGAGACAATGACCTTGAACTCCTGGTTCTCTGGCCTTTCCCCTCAGGAACTGGGATCGAAAGAGTACTCCAGCCAGTTTATGCAGTGAGGGAGATCAGGCCTAGAACTTTGTCCAGTTAGGCAAGCATTCTGCCAACTGAGCTACGCCCCCAAGCCCTTCCTGTAAACTTTAAAATTGAAACCATCCCAGGCTGGGGAGATGGCTCAGTGGGTAAGGTGTTTACTTCGTTAGATTCGTTAGATTCGAAACCACCCACATGACAAAAAGACCGTGGTGGTAAATGTGGGGTGCAGACACAGGCTTATCCATTGATTGAGCTCCGGATTTAGTGAAGAGACCCTGTTTCAAAAAATAAGATGGTGGATCTCTGGTAGTTCATGGCCAGCCTGGTCTACAGAGTGAATTCCAAGACAGCCAGGACTACAGACAGAGAAACCCTGTTTCAAAAACACAAAACCAACCAAACAAACAAAAACCCCCAAACAACAACAAAAAATGATAGGGGCTGGCTAGATGGCTCAGTGGGTGGAGGTGCTTGCTGCCAAGCCCTACAGCTGGAATTCAATCTCAGGCCCCACACAGTGTGAGGAGAGAACAAACTCGCACAAATTATCTTCTGAACTCTATACATGTGCTCTGGCATGTGTCTGTACCTCTCCTCCATAAATTAATGTTCAATTAAAAAGGGGGGGGGGAGTAGTATAAGACACTACCTGTCCAAACTCTGGTCTCCACATGGATTCAGACCCTTACACATATGAACATGTATGTGCATACATGACCCTCTTACCCCCCAATTTACTTAAAATACCTGGTACGATGTTAAGTGCTTGTTATTTCAGCTCTACTGCATTGTTAGACAGGAAAGGACTGGAAAGGAATCTCTGCTTATAGTTGAGCATGGTACAGAGTTTTTTGTATTTCCCGTCCTCTACTGTTGAGTCTGAAGGTGTGGAACCTGTGGGTATGGAGGGCCTGTTGTATATGGATTTACACATGTATGTACGTGGATACATGTGTCCACAGAAAGCATGTGCCATACATTTGCACGGGATGGCAGAGTCTCAAGTGGAAGGTACATTTTCCATTGTGTGTTTTTCAGTTTCTCTGAATGTTTGGACACTGTTAAGATAATAGGTATTGAGCCAGGTGGGGGTGGTGGCAGTGGCGGCGTACACCTTTAATCCCAGCACTTGGTAGGTAGAGGCAGGTGAATCTCATTGGGTTTGAGGCTAGCCTGGTCTACAAAAGGAGTTCCAGGACAGGCTCCAAAACTACACAGGGAAACCCCCGTCTCGAAAATCAAAAAGAAGATAATAGGTTTGGAAAAAGTTCAAGCCCTTCTTTTCTATGGTGGGCTCTGAGCTGTAGAGCCAGGGTGCTGCTGGCTTGTGTTGGCTTGGGACTGCCGGTGTTGGGAAGACAAGCTGATAGGAGGTGTGCTCTCAGCTGGGGAGGTAGGTCACAGTTGGGCAGGAAAAAAAGATCAGAGAGACAGCTCAATTCTGTAGGTGAAGTGTTAGCTCTGGTCATTTTGGCTAATGTGACATTAATTAGACAGGGTCAGGACAAGAGAGATGGTTGGAATTAAGGGGTTGTTTGGGCCAGTGGTTTCAGAGCAGGAGTGGATGTCTTCAGGCAGTTTGAATCCAGGGAGTTGGGGTGGGTGTGGGTGGGTGCGAGTTTGCCTCACATGCATAAACTCCTTTCCAAGACCAACATCTTTAGCCTGTGGGCATAGGGCCATGAGCTCTTAACTTGCAGTGCAGATCTGGCCCTTCTGGTTCTCCAGTCTTTCCAGCTCTCTCCTGGAATCTCCATTCCCTTGACTCCCTCTTTCTTATTGAGCAGTGTGCTGAGTCAAAGCTGGGCCACTTGAGCCTCAGCTTTTTGGTGGTGGTAGGGAATTGACTATAGTCTGGCACTAGTGGCCCCTGGGCTCAGGCAGAGAGCTGAGGGCCCATGGGCTTAGCAGAAACATTCTGAGCAGTCAACAGGCCCTCAGGAAGTCGGTGCTTTGAGCCAGGAAGTGGGTCTTGGAGCTTCAGGTTTGTCCATCAGCATGGCTGTTTGGGAGGGGATCACGGAGGCCTCCTAACGAGGTCTGGAAGTGGTGTGTCAGGGCCTCATGCTGCGGGCCTGAGAAGTAGCCTGATGTGTGTTTCATGGGGGAGGGGACTGGGTCTGGAGGAAGCTTTATGTAATTCTTGGCTGGAGCTCAGGTAATTGTTTTAATGAAATGGAATGCAGCTTATTCAGAACTGGCTTGGCAGAAACAACCATGTTCTGGTCCGTTTTCTTGTTGAGGAGCTCGGGGTATATATTTCCAGCTGAACAAGGTGGACAGACAGACAGACAGAAGCCACTGGGGTGCTCCTTCCTCATGTGGATAATCAGGGAGCTCTTTCATTCAGGCTGCCCCATTCTCACCCGCATGCTAGTATGTCTCCTGTGTTGTTGGGGGTCCAGCCTGCTGTCTTGGTCTATTCTTTTCCAAGCATGCCCCTGCCACTGAGCCACCCTACCCCAGTGCTGGTGTGTCTTTCTAAATGGGCCTTGGAGCTTGTGACCTAGCAACAGGAACTCTGCTGGAAGCAGTCTGTGAAGACTGTGCCCCGTGCAGAACTAGAGATGCTGAGCATACAGCAGACAGGCCCTTGGAACAGTGTCTTTACTCATTGGAACAGTGTCTTTACTCATGGTTTACTTCATCCTCACAGCCAGCCCCAACTGCCCGTGTGTGTGTGTGTGTGTGTGTGTGTGTGTGTGTGTGTGTGTGTGTGTGTGTGTGTGTGTGTGTGTGTGTGCCTGCTTGTCTACATGTACACCCTGTGTAATGAGGTGCCTACACAAGCCAGAAGAGGAGTTCAGATCCCTTGGAACTGGAGTATATATCTCCTGCCACCCAGTGTAAGTACTGGGAATTGAACCTGTGTCCTTTAGAAGAGCAGTTAGTGCCTTTAACTGCTGAACCTCTTACTGGCCCCTTCTCAGTAAAATACCTGTAAGTTAAAAATTACATTTATGAGGGGAGTGAGAGGGAGCTGGGATTGACATGTGAAGCAAAACAAGCTTGTTACTAATTTGATGATGATGATGATGATGATGATGATGATGATGATGTGATGATGAAGAGGAAGAAGAAGAAGAAGAAGAAGAAGAAGAAGAAGAAGAAGAAGAAGAAGAAGAAGAAAGAATGGCACACACACACAAAATTACATTTATGCTGGATGGTGGTGATGCACACCTTTAGTCCCGGCACTTGGGAGGCAGAGGCAGGTGGATCTCTGAGTTCAAGGCCAGCTTGGTCTACAGAGCTGGTTTCAGAACAGGCTCTCAAACTCCGCAGAGAAGCCCTGTCTCGAAAAACCAAACCAAAAAATAAAAAAACAAAAAACAAAAAAAAAAACCAAAAACATTTATTTATTGTGCATGAGCATATGAATATGTGGGGTCAGAGGATACCTTGCCTGAATATTCCCTTTTCTTCTACCATGTGGGTCCTGGGGATTGAACTCAGGTTGTCAGGCTTGGTGACAAACACCTTACCCACTTGCATCAGTTTGGTCTGCTTTGGACTATTGTGGCCTCATGGTCCTAATCTATTGCTATTCATCTTGGCTCTCTGTTCCTCTTTGTTAGCTTTTGACCTAGCCTGGGACATCTCTCACACTTGCTGACATGCTTCCTACCCTAGTGAGTGTGTTTTCTTGTCCTCTTCTTCCCCGCACTCCCCCGCTTTCCTCATAGGTGTTCTGAGTGGGAGCGCCTTCCCGTTTTCCCTGAAGCTTTCTCTGGGCTTGCTATTTTTCTCCTGTTTATTTACTTCCATGACCTCTTTTAGAACTTTTGTGCTGGCTACTCCCAAATTTCTATCCCACCCCTGACGTGGATGCTATTGTCCAGATTCTTCCGGTTTGCAAGCCAGCAAAGACCCAGCTCATTTCCTTCTTTCTCTCTCACTTGGAGGCCTCAGCTATTGTCTGAGCTCCGTGTATGCCCCTCCCCTTTTCTTGGCCTAAGTTTAGAAAATGGACATAACTTTTGAGGTAGGAGACAGTTATCCTGACTTACAGATGAGGAAGTGAGACTGAAGCTCACACTCATAGGGGTTAGGGGAAGGGGGACACACCCAGTGCCCATGTGCTGCAGACCACGGTCTTCTGGTACTCACCCCCCACCCTCTTGTCCCCACCTCCAGGCATGAGGGCGTGGGGTGAGACAGATTCATGTAGCTCAGGCTGGCTTCAGACTTGCTCTGTAGCCAAGAATGACCTTGAATTTATACATTCCCTACCTCTGCCTTCCCTTCTGGGATTACTGGCATGTGCTACCATGGCTGGTTCTTGTTGATTTTTCAGACTGGACACCCAAAGGCAGGAAGTCACAGGTCACTCAGATTTTACCTATAAATCTGTGTTATTTGGCCTTCCTGATATTCAAAATATTTCAGGTTAGTTGCCAGTACTTAAAACACCAAGAGATTATACCTCAAAACATTACTTCATTTCTTTTGAAAACTCAGATTTGATTACCATGGTGTTATTATATCACTACAAATTACACTGTACCCACATTCTCTCTCGAACAGTTTAGATAACCCCACAGTCTCTGCCCTGAGAGTTGATCATCTCTGCTCCTGCATTGAGTTTTGTGTTCCTCCACATTCCTACCTGGCCCCTGCTTTCAGTTATCTGTAGCCTTTTTTTTATAACCAGCACATGGTTACCGAATCTAGGGTTTTTTTTTTTTTTTAAATTTTATTTGTTTATTATGTATACAACATTCTGCTTCCATGTATATCTGCACACCAGAAGAGGGCACAAGATCTCATAACGGATGGTTGTGAGCCACCATGTGGTTGCTGGGAATTGAACTCAGGACCTCTGGAAGAGCAGCCAGTGATCTTAACCTCTGAGCCATCTTTCCAGTGTCCTAGGGGTTCCTGTTTGTTTTAATCTGTGCACCTGTGCATGGCGTGTGTGTGGCACACGTGCCACAGCATAATTGTGGTGGTCAGAGGACAATATTGTGGAGTTGGTTCTCTGCTTCCACTTGTATGTGAATTTCTGGGGTGTGCCCTGACGTCTGTTTAAGCTACAGAAAAATGGCCTCTTTACTCATCTGCCTCCCCGAACCTCTGCCTCTATTAATGTAGTGAGCCACCTTTTTATTTTTTCTTCAGAGACAGAGTTTCTCTGTGTAACCCTAGCTGTACTGGACCTCACTCCATAGACGAGGATGGCCTGGAGCTCACAGAGATCCACCTGCCTCAGCCTCCAGAAGGCTAGGATTAAAGGCATGCACCACCACCGCCCAGGGAGATGTATTTTTTCCCCCAATTAAAACTAGCTAACCTTCTGACCCTTCCACTTAAATATAGCTTGGCAGATCGGCATAAACCAGGCTTCTTAACAAAGTTTTAATAGAAAGGGCAATGGACTTCTTTTTGTCTTCCTACTGTAGGCTCCTTGAGGACAGGGCACTCATTAGCTGTCAAGTGTGTCAGCTCTCAGTTCTGTTCTGTGCTCGCCACTGTTGCTCTGTAGATATTCAGTGGTAGTTGATGATAAATTGGCATCAACTGCAGATACCCATTGCAAATGTAGGCCTCCAGCAAACCACTTCCTCCTCTGGAGGAATTCAGTGAGCTTCTCTAGGTTTGGGCTGTGGAAGCTGCTTGTTGTCACAGATGGAATCTGGACTCCCAGCCTTACCTGGGTCTGCACTGCTGCTACTGTTAACTTCAACAGGGTCAGTGTACACCCCTCACATCCAGAAATGAGTAACTTTTCCTGAAACAGTGTTTTATTCTCCGTTGATACATTTCTCTCTCTCTCCCTCCCTCCCTCCCTCCCTACCTCTCTCTCTCCCTCCCTCCCTCCCTCTTTTGAGATAAGGTTTTTCTGTGTTTCCTGGCTGTCCTGGAACTTGATTTGTAGACCAAGCTGGCCTTGAACGCACAGAGATCTATCTGCCTGTCTCTGGCTCCTGAGTGCTGGGATTAAAGGCATATGACACCACAGTCCAGCCTCACGTTTTTATTTCTTGAGACAGAGTCTTGCTTTGTAGCTGTGGCTGGCCTCAAGCTCTGAGCAGTCCACCTGCTTCAGCCTCCTGAATCCTGCTGTTAGAGGGGTACTCCCGTACCTGGTTTAATGGCAATGGCAATGACTAACACTGACTCTTGGAATCATGTGGACTCTAGGGTTTGACTCTGTGTTGCCCTCAGTGTTTAAACTTCCACCACACATCTGTGACCTTGGCAGTGGGAGTCAGTGTATTTGCCTGCTAGGCTCCCTGGGGAATATGGGGAATATGATTCTGGTGGTTCCCTGGGAGAACATAACTTGCCCACATCTTGGCACCATGTAGAAGTAATAGTCTTACTTCAGCGCCGGTAGCATAAGGTTGTGTTTTGTGGCATTGGGCAGGAGGTTGTTCCTAGCTTGACTTGCACCGACCACTCACTGACACTGATATCCGAGAGCTCCACATTGATCTCTTCTGAGATCTACTCCCAGTCAGCCCTGGCCTGTCAAGGATGCAATGTGACATCCATGAAGCCTCCGGAGAACGCCGCCACTCAGGCTTCTTTATCAGTAGGGAAAGGGAGAATTAAGCTGGGTGTAATGGCATATTCTCATGTTCGTAGTATTTGGGTAGCTGAGGTAGAAGCATTGCCATGAGTTTTAGGCCAGCCTGGAATACAGAATGAGATCTTGTCTCAAAACAACACAACAAAAACAGGATCTGGAGAAACAGCTCAGCAGTTTAGAGCACTTGTTGCTCACCCAGAGGTCTGGGGTTCGGTTCCCAGAATCCACATGGTGCCTTATAAACATCCATAACTCCAGTTTCAGGACACCCAGTGTCCTCTTCTAGCCTCCAGGAATGCATGTATTGCATAGACATACATACACGCAGAATACTTACACAAATAAACTAAAGAGAGGGAGGGAAAGGGAGAGCTGTGTTGTCTTCTTGGATGGCTAGGTGTATAACCCTTCCATGGAAGTTGGCTCAATGGCTGTCCTCTCCCCAGGGCACTTGATCTTATTGGGGCTGCCCTGGGTTTTGTTCAGGTACGGAGTGGCTCAGCATCCTGAGCAGGCTTTTCCTGTCGGTTTCTAGAATTCCTCTTCCTCGGGTGGAAATGGGAGTGTCCAGTGGCCCACACTCAGTTTCCTGTGGGCTCCTGGCTCCCAGGCTGGTAGGGTGGTCAGGCCTTCTCATGGAAGATGAGCTCCGGGGCAGCAGGTTTGGTTCGGCCTCCTTGGGGCTGGTGTGAAGGAGCTGCTGTGGTGCCTGGACTTCTTCACTCCTTCCTTGGCTGTGGCCTGAGCTCTGTTGTTACATGCTGCCTTCTTGGAAAGTTCTCTGCCCCCAGGAGTGGATGTGTGGTCCCTTCACCGTCCTGAACGTCAGCCTTGCTACATGTTTGGGCTGAGGCAGCTGCTAGACAGCTGGTGGCCTCTCTTTCTTTGCCTTACTACCTCAGATGGCCTCTGCTGCCATGTCCTGAGCTGTCCAAGAATTCCTGCCCCTTCCTTCCTTTCAGGAGAAGTTAGCTTGTGAAGTTGGTCTGCTGAAGGGGCCAAGCAGGAACAAGCCAGTGTCACCTGGAGGTGGTTGTCATAGCTTCCTGTGGTCACTTGTGGTCATCTGTTTCCACACATCCTGTTTATGCCTCTAGAGCAGAGTAGTTGTCCATTTCAGCTGTTTTCTGCCTCACCCTTAGGCAGAGTGCAGCCAGGGTATCAAGGTTCATCCACTCGCAAAAGCACTCAGTTTGCTGTCTCTGGCTACAGTGGATGTGGCTGGTGGTAGATTGTTTGAGTGTATCCTCTCCTGGCTCTACGGTCTCCTCTCCCTGCTTTGACTGCCTGGGACATTTCCCCCCAAATGTTCTGTCAGGTGAATATTGATGGGCCCCACCCTACTTCCAGAACTGGGTGTCTCAGAGAGTCTCCAGCCAGAGCTGCTTAACTTGTGCGTGCGTGCGTGCGTGCGTTGAGTGCGCGCGCGCACGTGTGTGTGTGTGTGTGTGTGTGTGTGTGTGTGTGTGTGTGTGTGTGTGTGTGTGTGTGTGTGTGTGGGCTTTGGAAGGGGTTTTGTTGGGGTGGTCCTTCTGTTCTTTGTGTATCCCAGGAGGGCCTTCAATTTAGGATGACTTTGAACGTCTGATCCTTCCACCTCCACTCCCAGGCTCAGTTTGTGCAGTGCTTGGGGTGAAACCCAGGGTTTCATACATGCTAGGCAAGCCTTCACCGTCTGAGCTGCGTCCCCAGCCATGTAGCTTTTGAAGTGTTTGGGAATAAAAATGTAAAGGCATTTGAAAATCAGTTATCAAGTTGAGCCCCATACTGCCTGAGCACAAGAGGCCCGGGGTTCTTCCCCTCCCTTCATCTGTGGTGGGTGGTTGGAGCCCTAGTTTTCCTTCTAGAACTCCACATATGCCACGGTGCCCCCACAAGTTTTCTGTTTCATGCCACTTTGTTGGTGATGCTGTTATTTATTTTAATTTCTGTTGAAGAAGATTCATGCTTACTGTAAAGGCAAAGTGTGGAAGTGCAAGTGTCTGTGTTTATGCTCACTAGCATTCAAGCCAGGT
The DNA here is from genome assembly GCF_003668045.3 of Cricetulus griseus. NCBI lineage: Eukaryota > Metazoa > Chordata > Mammalia > Rodentia > Cricetidae > Cricetulus > Cricetulus griseus. The sequence continues at coordinate 95,613,569 of NC_048597.1, forward strand.
GGTGGTGGCACATGCCTTTGATCCCAGCACTCGGGAGGCAGAGGCAAGCAGCTTTGAGTTCGAGACCAGCCTGGTCTACAAAGTAAGTTCCAGGACAGTCAGGGCTATACAAAGAGACCCTGTCTCAACAAAACAAAACAAAACAAACAAAAAACACACACAGGACTGGAGAGAAGGCTCAGTGGTTAAGAGCATTGATTGTTTTTCCAGAGGACCCAGGTTTAATTCTCAGCACCCAGATGGTCTCTCCCAACTGTCTGTAACTCCAGTTCCAGGTGACCTAGGACATCCACACAGACATACATGCTGGCAAAATACCAGTGCACATAAAATAAATAAATTTTAAAAGGAAAGAAAACTAGCATTTTCAAATAAATACCCGTACATAAATGGTCCTGTTTACCATAGCCGAGAGTGGGATCTGCTCTTAAGCAGTTTGGTGTGTGTCTTTTCCAATAATTTTCCATGGATTTAACAAATATATTAGCATGCACATAAGATACATCCTTCATTTTTATTATTCATTTATTTTAAGAGAGTCCTTTTAAATTTTTTTTATTTATTTTTATCTTATGTGCATTGCTGTTTTTGACTGTATGTATGTTTGTGTGAAGGTATCAGATCTTGGAGTTAGACAGTTGTGAGCTGCCATGTGGGTGCTGGGAATTGAACCCTGGTCGTCTGGAAGAGCAATCAGTGCTCTTAACTACTGAGCCATCTCTCCAGCCCCCTTGATACAGGGTGGCCCAGAGCTTGCAGTGTAGACAAGGATGGGGATTACAGACTTGTGCCACCACAGCTGATTTATGTTATTCTTGGTGCTGATAATGGAACCCATGGCCTCACACGTGCTAAGCTGGTACTGGGGTACATCCTGGTAACTTTTGTTACTTTTATTCTTTTCTGTATTTGGGACCAAGCGCCCACCTTGAACTTGCTAAGCGATCTGTGACTGAGCTAACTCTTCAACTTTCTGTTCCTTTTCTTCCCCTCTGTATCTCTCTTTCTCCCCGCTTCCTTCTTCCCCTCTCTATCCTTGTCAGGGTTTCTCTGTAGCTCCTGCTGACCTGGAACTTGCTCTGTAGACTAGACTGGCCTTGAACTCCTGCCTGCTTCTCTGCCTCCCCAAAGCAGGGGTGTTTCTTATTTAGATGAAGTAGTATAAAATTAACCATTTTAAAACTATAATTAAAAAACCCTATAATCCAGTGGTATCTAATGTATTCACAGTTTTGCTCCTTCTAGCTCCTTTTCTGTTTTAGTTTTCTGAGACAGGGTTTCTCTGTGTAGCCCTGGCTGTCCTGAAACTCGGTCTGTAGACCAGACTGGCCTCAGACTCAAAGATCTACCTGCTGCTGACTCCCGGGTGCTGGGATCAAAGGCATGCACCACCACCACCAGCCTGGGGATTGTGTTTTAACCTGCTGCCCTACACAGCCCTCTGGTCACACTGGACTCTGATTCCCACTTGTCATGAGGGTGATACAAAGGATGTTGGGTGGCAGGCGTTGGGGGACGACAGTTTGGGGCTAGTGTTTGTGTTTGTGTATATTTTATATATGTGCAAGTCATCTGTACATTGTATTGAAGCTTGCTTGGTACTGCTGCCATTGAGACAAGGCCCTGCAGGTATGTGGGAGGGGGATGGGAGGGTGGCTGAACCTAGTTACCAGATTAGGAGGGAGGGGAGGCTGGAGAGAGAGTTAAGTGTGAACAGTCAAGTGTTCGGAGGGGAGGGGTATTTTCTGCTGTGTGCCCATTCTTCCCCCACCCCCTGTGTCTCAGTGAGGAAGGCACAGCCTCCTGTGCCTCAAACTAACAAGAGCCTGTTAGCCCTCTGTCTTCTTGCCAGTTCTTGAGTTATTTACTTTTCTCTCTGGCTTCCTCAATTACTAAGCTTTCGTTCTTTCCCTTCCAGTTCTGTCAGTTTTTGCTTCCTCTGCTTGAAGCCCTGTCTGTAACTCCAGTTCCAGGGATCTGACACCTTCACACCATTGCACATAAAATAGAGTTAGAATAAGTAATATTAAAAAAAAATCCCAATGCACCTTTACTGTGGAACCTTACCTTGTGTGTGACTAACAGACACATTTTAAACTATCCTTTCCCTTCCTCTACTCTCTTCTTTCTTGCTATTCAGTTAACTAAGATAGTTGGGATCATTGCAGTGCATTGCTGACCTCACTGGACGCCTGGCTCTGTGCAGATGGGCATAATGTGTCCCTTAGCCTGGAGGATAGCGGAGCAGGGCCTTGATCGAGGACCCTCATCTGCAAACAATCCCACATCTTACAGCCTTCCTCACAGGAAGTTTCTTGTCATGTGTTAGGCACCCACACTGGTCCTTGAACTTGAGAGGCTTTTCTTTTGAATCTCTGAACAAATCAGCCCACACCTCTTGTAAGGTTTGCATTGTGACCCATAGAGACATTCTGCAAGAGTGGTGGCACTCTCCCTCACCTCCACCCAGAGACAGGGTTTCTCTGTGTGTCCCTTGCTGTCCTGGAACCCACTCTGGAGACCAGGCTGGCCTCAAACTCAGATCTGCCAGCCTCTGCCTCCCGAGTGCTGGGATCAAAGGGGTGCACTATCACTGCCGGGCCATGCTGTCTCTCAGAGCCCTGGCTGCAGAGTTTTCTTCCTGAATGACTTGTTCCTGGTGACAGTGAATGAGCAGGCGGCAGCAGTCAGGGACAGTCTGGAGCTCTCTGGAAGCTGTCAGCCACTGTGCTTTCCTCAAAGGGTCACTTCAACTTGTTTGTTTGTGATGCTCAGGCTGGCCTTGGAGTCCTAGGCTCATGGGACCCTGAGTATCAGTGTCAGTGGTGGGCACAGGTCATGCTAATTGCACTTTGACTTTTTTGGGGGGAGGGGCAGGGCTTTCTACCACTGAGCTACATCCCGCCTTTGGCTTTTTTAGAGTTAGTGTTTTCATGACATATCTTTGCGTATTGCTTTTGAATTTGCTTTTATATTCACAGTTCGTTTCTTATAGCCTATATAATTAAAGTCTCATTTTAATTAGTCTGACAACATCCATCTTTAAATTAGATCCTGTAGGCTTCATTTAAATAACTGTCAGTGTGTCGGGTGTAAGTCCCCTGTCTTCCCATTTGTCCTCAAGTGTGACATCTGTTCTTCCTTTTTTTTTTTTTGCCTTTTGGAGTCATTATTTTTAGGATTCTGTTTTGCCTTACTTAGCTATAATTCTTTGGTTTATTATTTTAATGGTTTGCAGGCTTAACCTATCAGTTATTTGCAAATTTTACTATTCATGTTTAGTGTAAAAAAGAATCTCTTTTTTGTTTGTTTGTTTTTGTTTTTTGAGGCAGGGTTTCTCTGGCTTTGGAGACTGTCCTGGAACTAGCTCTTGTAGACCAGGCTGGTTTCGAACTCACAGAGATCCGCCTGCCTCTGCCTCCCGAGTGCTGGGACTAAAGGCGTGTGCCACCACCATCCAGCCCCTCCTATGCTTTTTTTGTTGTCATAATTACATAAATTATAAAACTCACAGTGTTGTCTGCTTTTTAAAATTTGTTCTCAGTTGCCCAGTGGTGGAGGTAGTGCGCATCTTTAATCCCAGCACTCAGGAGGCAGAGACAGGCAAATTTCTGTGAGTTTCAGGCCTGCCGAAGTGATTTTCAGGACAGCTAGGTAGTGAGACCCTGTCACACAAAAAAGAAGTGTGTGATGTGTGTGTGGGCAGCGTGACGATGGCTGGTGGGAGTGTAGTTCAGTGGTGGTATGCATGTTTAGACTTCGTGGATCCCTTGATCCATTCCTCAGCACTAGAAACAAATAAACAGCCAGGACATTTTTTTCTTCCTCCCTGGCTGCTGTCCTCGCCATAGTGTTCAGCCGGGCCTCACTAACTAACTCATACTTTGCAGTCCATCTCTTCTTGGGGCAGGCATGGTAACCAGATGCTGGCTTGTGGAGCCCATGTTTGATGGTGCCCATACATTGTAGCATGTCTGATAACATGCTCACGGTGTTTGCTCTCCTGACCTATGGGCAATTGGTGTGACCAGTCCTCAGGACTCAGGCTACTCCTGCGTAGTGCCTCCTGCCCAGCACCAGGCCAAGGTGCTGCCCAGTGCAGGCCCTGACCCTGCCTGGTGCCCACATTCCCTCCCACGGCCTCATTCCTGAGCAGTGAGCTCCCCTCTTCCCTTTGAAGGACGCTAAGTAGACCACACAGTGAGCTTAAGTGCCCACAAGGGGCTATGCTCCAGCCACAGAGTCTTGTGGAGTATTCCTTTGCTTTCTTCTTTTTTTCCCCCTCTTTTCTTTCAGAGTTAAGGGGTAGTGTAGCTGGAGGGAGGAGGTGGTGGCTAGATCATAGTATGTATGCAGAGCACAGCAATAGTAGATGGAGAAAACCCTGGGGTAGGATGGGGAGACTTCTGTGTCACTCTCCACTCTGCTTTGTATACACTGAGTGCTCATGGAGGATCGGGAGGCGGAGTGTCTATGTATTATGGAGATTTTAGAGGTGGAACACTCATGGAGGACTGGGAGGTGGAGTGCTCACGGAGGATCAGAAGGTGGAGCACCTAAGGATTATGAAGGACCAGGAGTTGGAGTGCTCACGGAGGACCTCCAGGAGGTGGCATGAACTGAGGTGGGAAGGCAGATCTTTGCATGGATGGCTCGTAAAGGGTTGTTAACTCATTGCTTCTGTTTGTACTAGACTCTCAGTGCTCGGAGAGGCTGGTGGGTGTGAGCCTGCTGTTCTCTGACCTCCCCGGGCTGTTTTAGGGGCTGTGGGATAATGTGCTTTCATCAGGGAAGAGTTTGAAGAAGGGGCCCTTAAACCCTGAGTACAGACAAGGTCAAAGAGAAAACAGTGCTCTAAACAGTTTATGTTTATTTTACTTAGAGCATGAACAGTTAGAGGAGATAGGCTGCCTTGTGGTGGAGTTGCCATAGACAAACGTGGGCATTTAGAAAGGTTTTGTCTTTGGAGTAGAAGCCGTTCTGGGGTTATGTTTGAGAGCTGCTCACAGAAGAGGTCCCCAGAATAAAACCAGCACTGTTCCTTGCTTGCTAGGTAGATGAGGTGAACCTTTTTAACCCTTATGTTGCCCAAGGGGAGACAGGTGTGTGGATTTCAGTGGATAAGACAAGATTTATTTAACCTGGTAAAGAAGATTGGAGAGTGGTGTGTGCAGGGGGGATGGTAGGTGCAGAGGCCTGGAGTGAGGAGGCACATATCTACACATGTATGTGCACGTTAAACTCTTCATTTGTGATTTGGTACCCTGTGTCCTCTTAATTGGATCTTTCAAGCAAGTCAAACAGCCTGAATCACAAGGTGGAGGACAGTCACCAGTCTATGCTTCCTCCACAGAGTGACCTTTTAGGGGTAGCCTTGATGTGGCAGCCAAGTTGAGGCTGGAAGCTGAGGCTGGACATCGGTGCCTGCCAACCTCTAGTGAGATGCTGAATTTTGTCAGGTAAAAGCTCTCTAGGCTCAGATGTGTCTGACTGCCCAGGCAGTTCTGAGGGTATTTCCATGAAAGTAGGGGGCCTGAGATTATAGCCTGGAAGGGCCCCAGGGGTCAACTTCAAGCTCCTGTAGCAGGAAGTACCTGGCTTCCCTGATAACATGCTTGGTTAAGCCCTTCTTCCTGGAAGAGAGCTGTCATACATGGAGCTGGCTGTGCCTGTGGACCCCTGAAGCTGTCCTCAGGCAGGGGGAGGGAGCTCTGAGAGTTCCTGGAGCAGGGTACATGCAGCCTCCATAATTTTCCAAGGCTTGGCAGTAGAATGACTTGTTTTCAGCGGGGGGGGGGGGGGCAAACTTGAGGTAGGACACCGTGTCATTTTCCAAACCACTACTTTCCAGGCCCCTGAGCGATTCATAGAGTTGGGTAGTGAAAAGGCTCTTTCCTCCCCCGACGGCTTCCTTGTCTTACAGTGCCCCTGCCTGTCCTTGGTCCTTACTGTGGTCCTTACTACCTTAACTCTGATCCCTCCCCTCCCCTGGGTCTGCTTCCTCCTATCTTCCCGTCTCAGCTGGTGGTGTTCTATCCTCCTACATGGGAGGCATCCTCCTCCTCCTCCTCCTCCTCCTCCTCCTCCTCCTCCTCCTCCTTCCACTCAGTTACCCAGGTCTTGGTTTTTTTTTTTTTTTCCTTGTTTCATTTACAGCATTGCAGCTTGTGTTCTTCTTGCAATTGAGTCCTGCCTCCCTCCCCTCCTGCCTGTACACACTGACTGAGCAATCTAAGAGGCAGGCCTGGTCCTGCATTCCCCTGACAACCGCTCTCTGTAGAAGCCCTTGTAAGTCCAGACTCTTCCTGAAGGCCCTGGGCCCTTGACTCCCTCTGCCAAGCTGGGACTTGCATTCTGAGCTCTATTCTCTCTCTGGCCCTTTCCCATTTTTTTGTTTTGTTTTGTTTTGTTTTGTTTTGTTTTGTTTTGACACAAAAGTTTCTCCTTGTAACAGCACTGACTGTCCTGGAACTCACTTTGTAGACCAAGCTAGCCTTGAAATCATAGAGATCTGCCTGCCTCTGCCTCCTGAGAGCTGGGATCAAAGGCGAGGGCCACCACTTCTCTGCTCCAGGTTGTTGTTCATCTCTAACTGGAAATTGCTGTCCTGGCCTTCTGTTCCTCCCCTTACAATAGCCTCTCACTAATTAGTGGTCTCTGCGGCAGACCCTGTGTCTCTGTCCTTCATGTTTTGGGGCCACCAGTTGAGTATTGGGGTGTTAAGGTATCAAAGTATCGAGGCTGCCTCCCATGAGGGATGGATAGACCTAGAGCAGGCAGGGAAGCTGGGTACAAAGTGAGATGGGGGAGGAGGACTAGAGAGATGGCTCAGTGGTTAAGGGCTCTGTCAGCTCTTTCAGGGGCCCCAGGTTCAAGTCCCAGTACCTACATGGCAACTCACCACTGTCTGTAATTCTGGCTTCAGGGGTTCTGACACCTTCATACAGACACACATGCAGACAAAACACCAATGCACATAAAATAAAAAGGAATAATTTTTAAAAAGTGAGACAGTCATTGTGCCCTATGACCTGTGGTACCTTTGTGGAGCATGTACTGCTCAGCACATCCTATTCCAGGAATTCCCGTCACCTGATAGGAGGCTGAACAGCTTTAGTTCCCAACGCCACACTCTTCTTCAAAACAGGCAGCAGTGAGCTGTGAGGCGCTAGGCCATGCTCTCAGCTCTGCCCCAAGCTAGTGGTTTCCCTTGTATCCATTACCATCTCCTTTGCACTGTGACTGACTATTGGGATCCAGAGTAGTATGGTAGGGACCCCCACACAATGTGGTTTACAGATCTCCTGAAGGCCAGTCATGGACATCAGATGGTAGTGTAAAAGTCATTTTCCTTTGTGGGATTTGGAGGAGGATCTCCATCCTTTCTCAGGGAATGGCCAGTCCTGCCCAGGACGGGAGCTGACTGAGTCAGGAGGAGGAGGAAGATGGCAGGGCCAGGGAAAGGCCACACTCGGGTTCATGGCCTCTGGAGTGAGTCCTGAGCTGTGTCTTGAGGCTCCTCAGAGGCTGAACTTTGAAGTCTGGAATTAGAGGGTTTAGTTAGACCAATCCCTAGACTCCTTCCTTGTTGCCATCTTTGTTGGGAGCAGATATTTTTTGGGAGTGTGTTGGGCTGGGAGGCTGGCCTTGGACCATATGCCCAGGGGAACCAGCGGCATCTTTCTTCCTCTTGGCCATGTGCACTGAGCTTCCACATCCTGAGCACTGGACTCTTGGATACTTATACCCGATGATCTTTTGAATTTGGGAATGGCTTTACATTCAGGGAGAGAGATTGGAGTTTTAATGGGGTCTTAAAGCATACTCCCTTGTCTCCTTTTCCCCAGACAAGGTCTCATATAGCCCAGGCTGGCCTTGAACCACTAGTCTTTTCTGCTTCCACCCCTCAATCTCTGAGATGATAGGTATGAACCGAAATGTTCTGGCTAAAATCTTTTTGACAGAGACCAGTCCTCTGCTGCTGGTGTCATAATAATGCTGGTGACAGTGTGGAGAGTCCAGCCGCCCAGGTGACCCCTGTCAGAGAGCCTTCTCTGCAGTTCATCCTTGTAGTTTTGGGCATTCTCTCACACCTGCTCAGGTGGGGCAATTAGGGTTGTCAAATTTGTTGACATCAACTAGCATCACCTATTGAGATTGGTACTGAAACTGTATAAGGACTGTGTGTGTTACATTTTTATTGCATTATATCATTGTATTTATTTACACATGTGTGTTGTGTGTTTGTGTGTGTGTATGTTGTCATGTATGTGTAGATGGCAGAGGGAGTTGGTTCTCTCCTCCTACCATGTAGTCCCAAGGAGTGGACTCAAGTCCTCAGGCTTGACAGCAAGCCCTTCCTCATACTCTAGCATCTCACCAGTCACTATGCTTTTGGTACTCCTGCTCTGCTCTATGTTCGTTGTCTTGTTTGTTCCATCAGATGGCTTATGGAAGGCATGGGAATCTGCAGAATGCAGTATGCTCAACTTGCACACAAGGAAACTGAGCTCAGAGGTGCTGTGCTAGCAAATGGTGGAGCTAGGACTTGAAGGCTTCTTGTTGAATGGTTACAAATCCACCCTGCTTTTGGTCACATACTCATGCACCTGCCAAAGCCAGGCAGGTGATGTGAGTGGCTAAATGAGCAAGGAGGGAAAAGGGACCAAATCTCATGCTGCATCCAAAGAAGGCAGCCACATCACTTCTCGTGGAAAGTTCAGTTCCGTGGCTTAGTGGTAGATTTACGTCCCAATAAAACTATTGCCAGTTAAACTGAAAATGCCTTTAATACAGTTAGTCTACTGAGCAGCACAGCTTAGCACCCATCACCCAGCAGGGTGCCAGCTGTTTACCCTCATGATTGGGTGGGGTCATTTGTTACTGTCTAACAGCTCAGGATCACGAACCACATGCCACATGCCATCGGCACAGGAAAGTGGCCATTCAGAACTTGAGCATGGCTCCTACTGAGTGCATAGTGTTGCCTTTGCTCCACTGTAAAGTTGAAAAACTGTCAGTGAAGCTGCCATTCATCAGGGGCCATCTGTGTGGGACCATCTGTGTTGTTAGCTCCTAGGAAGCTAAACGTCTTAGTTTTCATGTGCAGTCTTGTAGATTCTTCATCTGTCTTACTCCCTCCCTCCCTCCCTCCCTCCCTCCCTCCCTCCCTCCCTCCTCCTCCCATTCCCCTTCCTTCCCTCCCTCCCCCATTCTCCCTCCCTCCCTTCCTTCCTTTCTTCCTTCCCTCCCTCCCTTCCTCTTTCCTTTTGTTTGAGACAAGTTCTCACTATGTAGCTTTGGCTGTCCTGGCTGAACTTGCTAATATAATCCTGGTTGGCCTCGAACTCACAGAGCTCTGCCCACCTGGGTCTCTTAAGTGCTAGAACGGCGCCTGGTTTGTGTGTGTAGGAGTGTTTGCATGTCATGGCACATAAGTGAAGGTAAAAGAACAACTTCAGTAGCCTGTTCTTTCCTTCTACTGTGTGGTTCTAGGGCTTGAACTCGGGGCATCAGGCTTAGTGGCAAATGCTAACAGTGTAGCGCCATCTTACTGGCCCCTTGGGATTTCTTAAGCACCGACACACCTTTGAAGTGATTCATGTGCAGGCTTTAGACCAGGGCTTTCTGCTTTCTCTGCTCCTCTTCTAAGCCTGGCTCTGCTGCCTCTAGGATCCCCCATAGGAGGAGAATCAGAGTTAGTGCTGAAAGACACCTTGGAAGTCTGTTTGTCCAACCAGTGGCCATGTGTAATTCCTAGTCCACCAAAAAGGTAAAAGGGTAGGCGGGGTCAGAGGTAAGGGGTCATAGAGTAGGATGTCATGGACCAATGCACACTGGAGCTTTGGTACTGAGTTAGAGCAGTCTGGACTCAGGCCTCACCTCTGGCCAGCCCATCCACCAGCTCTCTAGGCTCTGGCTGTCCCAGCGACAGCTGTAACTTCCTACCCCTTCATCCCTACACACATGCATCCATGCATGCACGCACACACGCACACCCTCCTGCCCTCCGCTCTTAGGATAGCAGTCACTGGTGCCTCTGGTGTCTTCTTTATCATCTTTTTTTTTTGGAGACAGGATTTCTCTGTGACTTTGAAGGCTGTCCTGGAACTAGCTCTTGTGCTCTTGTAGACCAGGCTGGTCTTGAACTCAAAGAGATCCGCCTGCCTCTGCCTCCCGAGTGCTGGGACTAAAGGCGTGCACCACCACTGCCCAGCTATTTTTTCATTTTTTTTTTAAACATATATTACATAATGTGTTTCGGTATGACATTTTTATACATGTATATAATCTTAATTTACTCCCTGTTGTTCTCCTTGCCCACTCCCACTGACCCTCCCCCTTCCACTGTTTCTTGTTATTATTTCAGTGATCTGATGAGTTCCATTAGGGTTGTTTACTGGACCATGGACACTTCATGAGCGGCTCTACCGCCCTTCCCTACCCATTGATTGATGGAAAGCATGCCCCCCCCCCCTTTTGCAAAGGACCTGGATACTAGGCCAATGTTACAGTTGCTCTTTGTGTCTTGGTTTGAAATTTGTCCTCATGTGGAACAGGAAATCTTACTTACGGTCAGGGAGATTGGGCCGATCTTATTCCTGCTCCAGCTTCATCTAGGTGTCTCAAAAGATGGAGTGGGCCTTCCACCCAGGAATGATGTCCTGTGGAGACAGGTATCACAGTTCAGAGTACAACAGGGAGGGGGAGAGGACAGAGCCTTCCCTTCTTTATAAAGGACAAATGAATTGCATCAGACAGGTCAGTGGTGGGACAGGTCAGCTCACTGACCTCTGGTGACCATTTCCTGTCTGGATACCAAGATTGGCTGACAGCTTTGTTCCAACAGAGGTCACTTGTTTAGCCACTAGACTCTGATTCACACCGCTGTCCCATTTGTCCTTGGGAAGTTTACCTAGCAGTACCCTAGACAACTGTGCTCCATACATGGCAAAGAGTAGGAACAGTAGGCAATTCAGGTGCTTTAGATTAATTCCAACCTGGCCTTAACCCAGGTGAGTTGTCTGTCCCTTCCACACTTCATCCAGAAGAGCACTCTGCAGAACCTAGAACCTGTGGATCGGGTGATATGAACAGTCTACCTGGACAGTTGCCCAGCCTCCCTCCAGAATATGGCTTCTACTGGAAGACTGTCTCTATGGTTCAAAATCCAACTTCTAAACAAGCTTTGGAATGCTCCCTGTGTGTACATGGGGACTTCCTGTGTGATATTTCTGGGCATTACGACCAGGCACTTCTGTTGACATCTGTCCCATTCTGCTGGGTTGCATCCCCTGAGCTCCAGACTGTCTCCTGCAGTCAAATCCAAACTGGGGGTATGGTAGGTCCCACCCTGCTCTGCCTCCATGGGTCTCCTGGGCCTTGGATCCCCCTCTTCCCCTGAGCGCAGTGCATGGATTACCTCAGTCAGAGTAACCCTGGGGATTTGTATCTGCCTGGCTAGAGGCTCTGGGGTTGGTGGGCTTCTTGCTGGCTGGTCGCATGGCCTTGCGTTGATTGTATTCTATTTTATCCTCCCGTGTATCTTGTCTCTGCATGTGAGCTCTGTTAGCCAGACTGAGCCCAGAGGTCCCTGGACACATTTTGTTTCAGGAAAGCATATTTTTCCGTTTTCTGCTGTTGTGGTTTCCCCAGTATGACTTTGCAGCCACCATCTGCTTCCTCCCTGTCCAGAAGAGGCAGGTTTCCCACTGTGAGAATTGAAGAGGATCTTCAGTTCTGGTGAGATTTGCTTTCCCCCTTTAGGATAGTGACTGGAAGCATCCCACCTTTGCAGGGAGGCACGTCACCCCACCAGGGCCTCGTGCTGAGTTTGCAGGTCACCTGTGAGCGAGTGTGGAGTGACTGTGGGCAGAGGACTGGGATGGGACCCAGAGCTTCTGTGCGTGGGATGGGCTCCCTTTCGGGAGGTGCCAACTGTCTGTGGTGACACCAGCTGTCAAGGGGCCCCAGCATTTCCTGGAGCTCTGAACTCAGCAGATGGCTTCCTAACATTGTGACACTGAGGAGACCCAGGGCTGCATGGTGTCGGTGCTTCTAGGGAAGCAAACGTCATTGAGGGTTGATGGGGGGAGCTGAGCTGGTCCTTTCACTGCTTCCTCATTCTTTAGAACTCCCAATCACTGAGAAGGCCATTTCAACTGATGCCAAGGGTGTGTGTGGGGTCCTGTGTGCTTTCAGCTGTCTCACATTCAACACTGAGACCTACTGTCATGGAGTCATCTTGAACCCACTCCGGTTGCATTTCTCAAAGTAAAGATCACGACATATGTCAGTACCTGATGACTGCTGGCCAATGATGGGTGGTGCTATACCTCATGATTGACTGCACATCAGGCTAGAGATTGGGGGCCAAGGATAACTCTTGACTGTGTCTTTTGTTACCTTAGCATGTTTGTACCTTGACCTCTGGGACAGGTAGGAACAGCATTTACAGAGGGCAAACCTGGAACTATTTAACTATTTGTGTGTGTGTGTGTAGGAGAGCAAATGCTTGGAACATGTACTTGGCTGTCCATTGGGAACATCCAGGATGGCCTGGGAGTTCAAGTCAGCTGTTTGTCTCATCCTTATTTGACTGGTTCAGTGTTCATAGGAGAGCTACGTCTGCCTGCTTGTGGCCTGCTCTGTGACCTGCTCTGTGAGGCTGCAGGTCTGTGCCTGGGGGAACCTTGATTTGCTTGGCAGTGCTCAGATGGGAGCAGCTGTGATATGATTAGAGGCCAGGAGGGAAACACGTGTGCAAGCTGACCTGGAGTACAATAGGTTACAACACGGAACCTTCCAGAAGAGAAGGATGGGAAAGGGGCTATGGGTTAGGGTAGGCAGCGGTAGCAATGTACTCCAGTGGATTGCTTTCTTGGTTCCTCCAGGGGCTGCAGAGTTCACTCCCTGGGCCTCAGCCTCCAGGCTGCAGTCCAGGAAGCTTGGGTGCTCTGGAAGGTTATTTCTCTCTTCCTGAGCAGCTGTCTCACCATCTTTGGTCCCTGTGTGTCACTCTGTACTCTCCCTGCGACAGGGGCAGTAGCTGCTCTGTCCTGGCCTTATTTCTCGGGTCTTTGTTGGAACTTGGGCATCTCCAGGTTTAAAGTCACAGGGCCCATCTGCAGTGGAGATGGGGAGTGGGGAGCATGGGGAGTGCTAAAGCCCCTTAGTTCCTCTGTCTTGCCTCTGCTGGGGAGGGTGCCTGAGGCTGCTGGGCTCAGCTGATGTTCTCTGAGGAGGACTTGGAATGAACCCCAGGCAGAGAGGGGTGATGTCAGTGGTTTGCTCAGCAAGAAGGCCAGAGTTAGTGACGACCTGTCACAGCTCCCAGGATCTCTGGCTGCAGTCGCTGGCTCCAGCTCCTCTCCTGTCCTGTTTCAGGGGACATGGAAATCAGCGGTGCAGATTTATTTATTATGGGCCTTCTCTGTGTTAGAGTGGGAGGCCCATATTTATTTTCTCTCCAGCCACCACGATGGCGTTCTCCATGCTTTCTCTCCCATCACTCAGTGAGCTCCATGAGGTATCTGGGTAAGCCGAAGCTAATAACATTCTAGTAAATTCTCACCAGGCTGCTGAGCAGTGACTCTGAAGTTATCCCATCTCTGTTGGGAAGGCTGTCATTTCCACTGTAGCACAGTGTCCTGGGGGTGGGTTACCAGAAGGGTGTACAAAGAGCCATGTGACTGTCCCAGCCCCCAGTGACACCAGAGCAGCCAAATCTGTGATATGGACAAGGTGGCTTTATGTGTGGACAGTGGGGGCTTTGTGGCGCTTCGTAAAACTGTCCACCGAAGTCCCTGAGTGCAGTGCAAAGGACTCTTGGAAGCCTCCTGTGTCTCTGTGTCACTTGCAGTTCCACTGCCTCCGGCATGCAGCCTTGCTTGTTTTAGATTCAAGGCAGTGATTTAAACTTCTTCCTTCTATGTCTGTTTGGTCCCAGAAGGCTGTCTGTGGTTCCCTTAAGGTTTGTTGGGGCACCTTTGTCTCCTGGAGGTGTGAACATCCAGGTAACAGCAGATGGAGGTTTGGACTGGATTGGATGTTGATAGAGAGAGACGCCCACAGTGGGGAAGGGAAGGGGGGTGGGCTGAGGTGGGGGTCTTAGTCTAGCTGAAGAGGAATGTTGTGGTCAAGGCCCCAGCAGGGAGTGAAGCATGGTTTGGCTTCACATTCTAAGAGGCTCAAGACAAGTTTCAACTCCAGGGGTTCTGCCCTTACACACTTAAAGCAAAGAGGGCTATTAGTAGGATGCTTTGTCCCTCTATTTCTGTGGATTTATACTTGAGGCTTCAGAAATATTTGGGACCAGAAAACACAGCTCAGTGGTTTAGTTCTTACATTGTGTGAGGCCCTAAGTCTACAGACCCAGTGCTAGGATAGGCTCCAAAGCTACACAGAGAAATCCTGTCTTGAAAAAAACAAACAAGCTGGGCGTTGGTGGCACACGCCTTTAATCCCAGCACTCGGGAGGCAGAGGCAGGCGGATCTCTGTGAGTTCGAGGCCAGCCTGGTCTCCAGAGCCAGTGCCAGGATAGGCTCCAAAGCTACACAGAGAAACCCTGTCTTGAAAAATCAAATAAATAAATAAATAAATGAAACAAACAAACAAACAAAACAACAACAAAAAAATCTTTTCTAAATGTTACATCTAGTGGCAGACGAGACATCTTAGCAGGTAAAGAAAGACGCTTGTGACCAAGTTTGGTTACCAAAGTTCAACACCTGGGATCCACACAGTGAAAACGGAGAAGGGACTCCACAAACTGTCCCCTGACATGTGCGCGTGCACACATAAAAATAAATAAAGTGTGATAGATCAAAAAAAGATTTATTTTTGTGTATGACTATTTTGCATACACATCTGTGTGTGCAGCGTGTGCATGCCTGATGTCCGAGGAGGCCAGGAGAGAGGCTCAGGTCTCCTGGAACTGGAGTTACAGGTGGTTGTGAGCCTCATGTGAGAGCTGGGAACTGAACCCGAGTCACCCGCAAAAGCAGTGCACACTCATCACTGCTGAGCTGTCTCTACAGAAATGTAAAGAAATGTAAAGCAACAACAACAAAATAGTCCACAGGTATGCTGGGCACAATGGCTCATGCTTGTAATCCCAGCTCTCCAGGACACTGAGTCAGGATTGAAAACTGATGCCAGCCTGAGTAATACAGCGAGACAGCGTCTGGGGCAAAAATCAACAAGTAAATACCTATATAGGAAGATGTACACAGGATGTATGCTAATCCTATACTGTTCCATACTTATGGGGGAACAGGCATCTGATCACCCTGCCCCTTTCTCAACACACATTCGTTCCAGTCCTGGGAGAGGCCAGAAAAGGGTGTCCAGAAGTAAGGGAGGACGTTCCTTCAGAGAGCCTGCACTCCGGTAGGAGGGGTGAAAGTGAAGTGTGGGCTTTTAGCTGGGAGTGGTGGTGTAGACTTATCCTAGCACTGGGAGGCGAAGCCCAGTGATCAGAGGCTCAGGGCCAATATGAACTTCACGAAAAGCCACAGCTGCAAAACAAAAAGTGTGTGCTGGGGAAGGGGTGGGGGTGTTTCAGAAGCTCAAACCATTTTTTATCCACTAGAAGAGGCCTTAGGAGAATCCTCAGGGATGTGGCAGTGATTCCGAGAAGGGCCTGAGCTTGGTGTCAGATGCTAGACCATGCTGTAAGGGATTAAAAAAAAAAAATAAGGATGATGGATGATGTGTGACATGGAGAGTGAAGGAAGAGTTGGTAATAACCTGGGGACCGGTTACACATGGGAACTAGAGGAGGGTGGTCAGCCCAGGAGGAGGTCAGAGCCTTTGCCTGGTTGTTTTGGGCTGTGTTCATCAGTAGAATTTGGCTAGTAAGGAGTAGAGTAACTGGTGCCTGTAAATCCATAAACACTGGAAAGATTACAGCTCATCGCAGGAACAGGCAAACTTTTGAACTTTTTGTTCAGGTCTCTGTGGGGCCAGGGATGACTCACTGCTGAGCCCCTCCTAAGCTCTGTTGGTGATTAGCAGGGAGAGCAGCCGAGGACCCGCCCTGCTCTACTGCAGACTCATGTGCTTGGAAGAGCCAGATTGCAGGAAGGGCCTGGAGTTTTGCTGGAACAGACTCGGGACATTTACGGGACAGGATTCTCCTGGGCTCCAGGCAGCTTCTTTTCATACATGAATCAGTTTTACCCCCTGAAGGAACTGTGGGGCTGGGCCTGCAGGAGGGCCTCAACTTGACCTTAAAAGGTTTAGTGTTAGCTGGATGGTGCACACGTTTAATCCTAGTGTTGGGAGGCAAAGGCAGGTGGATCTGAGTTTGAGGCCAGTTTGAGGTCTACAGAGGGAGTTCCAGGACAGTCAGAGCTACAGAGAGAAACTCTGTCTTGGAAAACAAAACAAGAGGGTATAGTGCATCGAGGTGAGCTGAAGAGGTACATAAGATATGACCAAGGAAATGAATGTGTCCGTGGTTTCTGGCATCTGTGAGGGAGGGGCCCTAATGACGAGTTCTTAAGGTGTGAGGTTGCTGCTTCCTCACCTGGGTGTGTTGCCAGATCCAGTAGCAGGTGAGCCTAGGCACCTTCTGCTTCTCACTAAGTTCTGGAACCTGCTCAGGAGGGGAGGCTACAACAGCGGGGGGCTGCTGAGTGTGGCCTGTGTGGGTGATGAGTACCTAATTCAGAGGGGAGGCCTGGCAAGTCGGGCATCTGTCTGGAGCTTAGGGTGACCTCACAGAAGCCTTTCAGCCTTTATTTTTTTCTGTCTCAGCTCACCTGTGCCCTGTGACATTGGGGACAAAGCCGCGCATCCAGTAAAGAAAGGGGATCTGCTTGCCACTCTGGCTGTGTGAGCCTCTGGGAAGGAGCCGCTCTACCTTGAGCCCCTTGCTGCTGCAGGCTGGAAAATCTAGAGCCTTTTCTCCTGGTTTCCTGTGTGTCACCCCAGCCCACACTTCCTCCAGGGCAGTTCCTGTTGAGTGAGGCATGAGTCAGTTAGGGAAGCCTGATGGCGAGTCTTCATAGCCTGCAGCATGGCTATTAAATATTTAAGTGACACTATGGTATTGATCCCATCTTCTCCATCCCTGGTGTGGGATTCATATAATAGCAGTGTCTTGGATTTAGACAAAGTCCTGAAGAGCTAGCTCACGGTGCTGTGTCTCATCTGTGACCCTGTTTCACCTCCTTAGAACTTGTAGGTTACCATTGCCCGGGTCCCTCCGCAGACTGGCCTGGTGCTTGACTCCTCCCTTATGCCGGCTTTTGTCCTTTCCACCCTTCTGTCCCAGCAAGATGAAACAAGGCTGTCGATCTCTAGAGTTTAATTTTGGTGAGGAGACAGCTGATGAGGCTGTAGAACCCACATTGTGAGGGAAACCACTCTAGAAGGTTGAGTTCCTCGTGAGTATTGAGGCCTTAGGTCCCTGGGCTGGGTAGGAGCAGAGATCTTCATTGTGGATT
Source organism: Cricetulus griseus (assembly GCF_003668045.3). Classification (NCBI taxonomy): domain Eukaryota; kingdom Metazoa; phylum Chordata; class Mammalia; order Rodentia; family Cricetidae; genus Cricetulus; species Cricetulus griseus. The sequence continues at coordinate 95,631,023 of NC_048597.1, forward strand.
GGGCCCTTGCTGGCCACAGCTGCCTTCCCTTCAGACAGGACTGTTACCAGGATAAATATACCCAGCTCCCCATTCCTGGGGAGTTACTCACTGAATAAAAGTACCCAGCCTTGGATTAGATTACCTCTACTCTAACTGCTCTGGCAGGTTGAGGGGGACAGGGACTGGGAGTCATCGGAGGGGGAGGGGCAGAGCTGCCTCCTACTCCTCTCTCCTTCCTAATGGAGAAGTCTCACCAAAGGGACCGGAAGATGGGCCATCCTGAGCTGGTCTTGCTGTTTCTGTAGCTCCACTCACTTTTCCTAGCCCTCTGCTGGGCAGCCCCACAGCACTTAGGGCTCCTGGGCTACCCAGGTGGGTTGAGCCCTTTTCCGGCATAACATGGTAGACGGGCTGCTTAAACGTGTGCTGGATCTGGTACTTGTCAGTGTAGCACTGAAGGCATAGGCACCCAGCCGCTGGGAGAGCCCTCAGGTACTGCAATCCCTTGCTGCCCGGGCACTCAGGAAGCACGTGGCTGTGCCTTCCTCCTAAGGGAGTTGTGCCAGGCCTTCCCCAGGTTCCGCTGGGTTGCAGAAAGGTGCTAGGAAGAACTGCTGTGCACTGTTCCCTGCCAGGCCTCCTGTACAAGGCATGGTGAAGTGGGCCTTCCTGAGAACCTGGGGACCAGCTCTCTGCTGAAGCCTGGGCCTGTGGACAGTGGATCCGGAGTGGTGAGGGCCCAGGCAGAGCAGCTGCAGCTGGAGAGGGATGAGAAAGGCGGCTCAATGTCTTGCCTTTCCAGCCACGGGTTCAGAAGTAGAGATGTGTTAGGAGGTGTGTTAGTCAGGGTTCTCTTGATAACAGAACTTATTCAATGAATACATATTCATATACTCAAGGCCATATATGAAATAGTTTACAGTCTGTGGTCCTGCTAGTCCAATAGTGTCTGTCTACCATCGGAAGATCCAAGAATCTACTTGTTTACTCCACAAGTAGTCTTAGCTGGCTGTCTTAGCTGGTCTTCAGGGTATGCCAATGTGGGGGTCCCAGCAAACGCCACAACCGGCAGAGTCACTATCCTAACTATCCGTATGAGGCTAGAAGGAAACCTGGTTCAACACGACTTAGTTAGCTGGTGTTGGTTCAAACTTCTGGAGTCTGGCCCCAAGCAGTTTATTTTAGACACATTTAGTACAGTACCACTTGGAAAAAAATTTTCCTGCTGACAGTTAACCCAATATAGCTTCAACTCTGTTGAGACTCTTTCACAATGTACAAGTGACCTCTTCCACAAGCTTAAAGGACAAGGGGAAGATCTGGTGTGGTTTAGGTCACCGTAGAGGTCACCAAGCTACTAAGTACATGTGACATCTCTCCTAGGGATGGGTTTTATTGGCTGAGAAACAGTGCTTGAGATAAGTCTAGGAAGAGTCTGGGATAAAAACTTCTGGGGGATTCGGGCATGGCCTGTCCCTGCAGATAGCACAGATCACCAGGCTATTAACCTGCCTTCTGGGTGGAAAACAGGTTACATCCCTCCCATTGAAGAGACTGCCTGCACATCTAACATTCTTGATTTCCCTAGTGCTTATCTGTGGCCACAAGACCTTGTGTCCTCTACACACCTGAGCAGTAGGCTCTAATGCCGGTGAAGGAGTGCACTTCCCAGTGAGAGCTAGAGCAAGGCAGAGAGCTTCCTTCCTTCCTTCATGTCCTTTATATAGGCTGCCAGCAGGAAATGTGGTCCAGATTATGGGTGGACCTCAGAAGATGCAGATGAGGGCCTGGAGAGGCCCAGAGCTGCTCTAGCTCAAAAAAACAAAAAACAAAAAAACAAACAAACAAAAAAACAGATTGAAAGTGGGTTTTCCCACTTCAAATGATTTAATGAAGGAAGCTCCTCACAGGTGTTCCCAGCCGCTTGGGTATTCGTTAATGTAGTCAGGTGACAATCAAGAATAGCCATCACAGGAGGTTTCCCTTGTGGCCAGATTGATGCCCTGCCTACTGTCCCAGCACTGGATGTGGCCTTCTTTGTCCTCAGAGTGGGACATCCTTTTTCTCATTTGCAGGAGCCCCTGCCCACCAACAGCTCCCATCCACTGACTGCAATGTTTCAGGCCCAATGCTAAGTTTTCATCTTTGATCCTAGTGCTGTGCTTAAAGCGATGACTTTCCTGGAAACATGTTCAGGTGGGCGTTTGTGCCTTAGGTTTCTGAACCACCTGCTCAGGCAGTGAGCAGGCTCTGTGTTCAAATTCCAAATCCCTGTACACAGGCTGTAACATCCAGCCACCGGAAGAGAGCGAGAGGAATGAATAGCCCAACCTTCTCCCACATAACTCCAGTCATCTTGGGTGGGCCTTTAACTCACCTCGCTTGGCAGCCAGCCAGTGTCAGGACTTTGTCCTTCGACAGTCTTTATCACAGACCTAAGATGTGGCTAGGGATTGCCAGGAGAAAGGGGCGAGCTTGTCAAAGAGCCCTGAGTGACTTCTTTGCTCTCTCTGTGTGTGTGTGTGTGTGGGGCGGCTCATGGATTCTCCCTTTTGCTGCCGTTTTGGTGGAGGAGGAGCTAGGGATTGAACCCTGGTTTGCTAAACAAGAGTTCTGAGGTACTTGCTACGAAGTTCTGAGGTAGTTGACAACCTAAGTTCAGTCCCCGGAGGTCTTTAGGGTAGAGGAAGAAAACTGACTCCCTGGAAGTTGTCTTCTGGCTTTGCTTGTCCACACCTGGGCAATAAATGGACTGGAAACTTGAGAGAGACAGAGACAGAGATAGAGAGACAGGAGAAACACAGAGAGGGAGAGGGAAGAAAGAGAAGACAGAGTGTTCTGCCATCGACCTCAGTTTCCTAGTCCCACTGATTGTCTTTAGTCCATTACCGGGTGCTGTGTATCTTGTTGGTCAGCTTGAGTCCTCAGAGGGTGGTCTGGTAGACACCCCTCATGTTGGGGGCTGGAGGGACTTGGGCTACTTGGACCTACATCTCTGTGCTGGCATGGGAGCTTGAGGGGCACAACTGTGGCATTTGCTGAGAAATGTGATCAGAGTATTCTGGTTAGCCTCTATGTCTGCTGCCCCTCAGGCTGTGGGCCTGGTGCTGCCTCCCTTGCCTTCATGGGAGCTCCCTAAGGACTACAGCCCTAGATGTTTCTACCTTGGTTAGTTACTGGGGCCTGGGGAAGAGTCCTTCCTCCCTGCTTTAATTATTATTATCGTTGTTAGTTTGTTTTGAGACAGGGTCTTGCTATATAGCTCTGGCTGCTAGCCTGTTGGTCAAAGCAGTCCTACCTCAACCTACTGAGTATGTCACCACACCTGGCTAAGGGTTTCCTTGTCTTGGCTTAGCCACCTGTGCCCCGTGTCATCAGCCTGTCTTGGAACAGTCTCTTGGCCTGAAACTGCTGTTGCTTTGAGCTGTTGGCTTGAGCCAGGCACAGCTATAAAATAGAAATGGGGGTGTTGTACCCTGCATTTGCGGAGAGTGAACTTCATTCCATCCTTGAGTTGCACCTTCATATGTCCTGGTTTGCATGCCTAGGGTCTTGGCACCGGGGCCGATTGACATGCCAGCTCTGTTCCTCTAACTCAGCCAGCTTGTCTTGGAACTGAAACTTCTCACTGTAGCTGGGGACTCCCTAGTCTTCCCCCAGCTCAGCAAGAAAATTCCGTGGTTGCTTAAGGCCACTCCGGATGGCAGGAAGGTGAGACAGCCAATGGCTCCCTCTGGCGGTCAACAGCAGATGGTATGCACCCTGTCTCAATTATGCATAGCCCAGTGATTTTTGCCCCTCTCTTCCTTCTCTTGCCCTTCCATACACAGGGTTGCACGGACTTGCTCAGTGGCCTCTGCTTTTTTCCTCTTCTGTGGGTTCAAGATTTAGGCCTTGCATTTGAGTTGCAGTGGTGTCAGGCCTGGACCTGACAATTTAGCAGTGCGATGCTGAAGACTTTGAGGTCTCCAGCTTGTGAGGAGGGTGGAGGTGGCTCTGTGAGGAGGATGGAGGCTGTGTCTGATCTTTGTGCTAAAGGACGGCGCCATTGAGGTGTGAGGTGAAGGAGTTACCAGTACCCCTTGTATATTTAGAGCTAGGCAAAGGTTGTAGCCAGGTATACTCCTGTGCAAGCTTCTTTCTGGCTCTGTTTACTCAAGGGCAGGGCAGGGTGGGAGGATAGGGGGAAGGAGGAGAGTTGCTGAGCTCCAGGGGGGACTTTAGCCTTTAATCAGTTTGTGGCCTATGGGAAATGCTAGGTGTCTGCTGTGGAATCCAGAGTCCCAGAGTCTCTTTTGGCTGTCTCGTATATTCTTTTAGCAGCTTGTTGGGGCCTTGGGGCACAGGGGCTCCAGGTCCTGTTCAAGCCACCAGGCAAGGACTCAGGGTAAAGAGACAAGAGGAAGCCATGTCAGAAGGCTGTGCCTGTTTAGGTACCTGCTGAAGTTCCCCTCTCTCTCAGGCAGTCAAACATTTGAAGGAAATTGGGAGATAGTGTACTTTCTCCTACACACACACACACACACACACACACACACACACACACACACACACACAATTTTGAATGTTCTTTTTTTGTTTTTGTTTTGGAGACAAAGTTTCTCTGTATAGTCCTGGCTGTCCTGGACTTCATTCTGTAGCCCGGGCTGGCCTCAAACCAGACAGATCCACCTGCTTCTGCCTCTTGGATGTTGGGATTAAAGGTGTACCCCACCCCACCTGGCTAAATACTTCTTTCTTGTTCCGTGACTCTCGTCCAGGCTGACTTCATGTTTTATCCAGAAAAGAGCAAGGTCTTTTTCTGGATGTCACAAAGTAAATAGTCTGATGTCACTGCTAATGCATTTCACATGCCTTTATAAACTGCAGAGTAAGAACTATTCACAATGAGGGATGGCTCAGTGGGTCACAGCGTTGGCCAGGCAAACCCGACATCTTGAGTTCATCCCTAGCAGCCGTGTAAAGGGGTGTGTGGCTGCAGTCTAGCACCGAAATTCCCATGCAATGTAGGCCGTATCGCAAAGCGGAAGGAGAGGTTGGCTTCCGTAATGTGTCTTCTGACTTTCATACTCATGTGCATAGAAATAAATAATAAATGGATGTGAATCTAAAAGTTATTTTATGTGCACGGGTGTTTTGCCTGCATGTGTGCAGGTGCACTGAATGCATGCAGTGCCCGCAGAGGTCTGAGAGAGGGTGTTGGATCTCCCGTTACTAGAGTTAACAGGTGGTTGTGAGCTACCTTGTGGGTACTGAGAACCGAACCTAGGTCCTCTGCAAGAGCAGCCAGGGTTCTTACTGTGGAAGTATCTATCTCTCCAGTCCCAAATTAAAAAAAAAAAAAGAGAGTTCTCTCCAACACAAACACCTGAGTGGTTAGACTGGATCTTGAAGAGAAGTCTAGCGCTGAGCTAGGCCCCACTATCCATATCACCTAGAGCTCTTCTGTAAACCCTAAATGATTCTCTTTTCTTGATTTGTAAAAATTTCTTTTTGACCGTGTTTGAGGTTGTGTCTGTATGTGTTTGTGTACACCAGTGCAGGTGCCTGCAGAGGCCAGAGGCTTTGGAGACCCCTAGAGCAGCTGTAAGCTGCCTGATGTGGGTGCTGGACACCAAACCAGGGGCTTATGCTCTTACAACGCCTTTGCTATCTCTCCAGCCCTCTCTTTCTTTTAAATTATATTTTATATGGTGTGTGTGTGTGTGTGTGTGTGTGTGTGTGTGTGTGTGTGTAGTGGTGGTGGTGGCCAGAGGACAGCTTGCAGGACTTGTTCTTTGCTTCTACCGTGTGGGTCCCAGGGTCTGTTGGATTCAAGCCATCAAGTGTAGTAGCAAACATGCTAAGTCATCTTGCTGGCCCCAAACCTCTCCATAAATTGAAAGGAAGGAAGGAAGGAAGGAAGCAAGCAATCTGGGGTGATGACTTGATGTGTAAACATGAGGACCTGAGTTTAGATCTTCAGCTCCCATATAAAAGCCTCGTGTAGCAATGTGTGTTTAGAACCTCGGTGCTGTGGGGGTAGAAATGGGTGGATCCCAGGGACTCAGTGACTAGCTAGTTTAGTAAAACCCTATCGCAAAACAAACAATGTTATTTTTTGAGGCCAGCCTGTTTTACATAGAGAGCTCTAGGACAGCCAGGGTTACATAGACCATATCTCTAAAAACAAAAACAATAACAAAAAAGGATGGGCTGGTGAGATGGCTCAGTGGGTAAAGGTACTGTAAGCTTGGTGACTTGAATTTAATACCTAGAACCCATGCAAAAGTGGAAGGAGAGAACCAACTCTACAAAGTTGTATTCTGGGCCAGGTGGTGGTGGCGCACGCCTTTAATCCCAGCACTCAGGAGGCAGAGGTGGGTGGATCTCTGTGAGTTTGAGGCCAGCCTGGTCTACAGAGGTTAGTACCAGGATAGCCAAGGCTACACAGAGAAACCCTGTCTCAAAAAACAAACAGAAAACTCCAAAAACCAAAGTGGCATGTGATAAAAGAATATACCTGGTAGCTGGGTGATTGTGGCACACACATTTAATCCCAGTACTTGGGAGGCAATGGCAGGCGGATCTCTGTGAGTTCGAGACCAGCCTGATCTACAAAAGCTAGTTCCAGGACAGCCTCCAAAGCCACAGAAAAACCCTGTCTCGACCCCTCCCCCCAAAAAAGGACATACCTGGCATAGATTTCCAACCTCCACACAGGCTCGAACTGCTGAGCACACATACACACGCACACACAAAAGAAAAGAAAGAAAACAAATAAATGAGAAAGGCTCGTGCCGCTGGGAGTGGTGATGGAGGTCGGAGAATTGAGAGTTTGGGGCCACCTGGCTTACATAACAGGACCCTGTCTCCGTTCAGAGGTGGACGTTACCATGCTGCAAGGCACCAGGTTCTAGCTCTAGTACCATAAAAATAGAATAGAAAAAAAAAAAAAAAGAAGTCAAACCAGAATCTGGCCCATAAACCAATAAAGCCAGACACAGCATCGCACCATGGGTGCAGGGCATGGGGACTTGTTGAGCGGGCAGTGGAACTCCTGATTTACCGGCTAGCAGGGAAGGCCATTGTCTTCCTTGGAGTGTTTGGAACTGGAGGGAACTGTGTTATCCCTTAGCCATCTTTGGCAAGGGGGACCTCAGCCCAGCCCTCTATGGCAGTGTTGTTGGGTTGGGGGATGGCAAGTTCCACAGGTGAAGCTCTTGGCCCTGATAGGTGTACAGGACTGCTCTTGCCAGCCCCATCAGGGCTGTATTTGTGGCCTGCTCTGTGGAGCTGGCCCTGCAGGCTCAGTCTGTGATGGAGGAAGAGGAGTTCCGCCTACTTTGGGCTGGGCCCAGAGGAAATGGACAGCAGGTGTGGCCCTAGAGACTCTTTGGGATTGGCTTTGGACATTAGTTCCTTTTATGCCCTTACCTAGACTCATAGAGACTCCCTGTAGTTCCGGTTTGTTGGAGGCAGGAAGTCAGAGCTCCTCCGGGGGACCTGGACGGGGAGGGGCTGCAGGAGCAGAATTTCTTCAGCAGCAAGAGACTGGGACCCAGGGTCCCGGCCTTCGAACAACTTCTCGTCCAGCCATACAGCAGGAGCCAGGGGTAGGTGCACCCACCCTAGTGACAGGTAGTCAGGGCTGCTAGGAGAGGGCATGACCTCAAAGGCCCTTGCTTCCCTTTTCTCTGCATGGGAATGGAGCTACAGACAGGGCCGCCAGCAAGGATCAGAGCTCGAGCCCCTGGTGTGTAGGAAGTTGAGTTCCTTAGATTTGGTATCTTGTCTCTTTGAAATCACAGCAGTCCCTCCTGCAGGCTTGGTGTCTGGGACTTAAGGAGTCTGAGGAGTCTTGTGATCCTGCCCTTTCCTGCTTTATCACTCAGGGCAGGTACTGCTAGCCTCCAAGCCTACTTTCCTCAGCTCCAAAGACAACAGTTTGGCCTTTTAGGTCACCAGAAGGGGCACTTGTTTGTGACCACGCGTGTAGATGCCTTTAGTGGTTCCTAGTAGATGGTGATCAGTGCAGTGCAGCCACTGCCCCTCGATTGCCACTCACGAGGGCCCAGGAAGCAGGTCACTAGATGCTGAGAGTGAGCAGGTCAGTGAGCAGTGCAGGAAGGAGGGAGGGTGTGGTGAGCGGGGCTGGACTGTACCCAGGCCGTGGCACTGTGGAAGGTCCCAAGATGGGAGGCTATGGCAGGAAGGTCAGTACCTCCAACTCCTGTCCCTCTAGCTGTCCCTTCCTGTCGAGAACCTGAGCCTCTTGTCGGCTACTGCATGCCAGGGTAATGGCAGCTTGTGTTGGAGATCTGACCCACCCCCCATTAAAAGCGGAGTCATGGGGCCCTGGAGTTTCTAGGGCTGGGCTGCTTGCCAGGCTTTGGCAGAGCAGTCTTACTCCCAGCTTGTTGAGGGGGTGGCTGCTGCCGAGCTGGCTTCATGCCAGCCCCCTACCTCTCTGCATACCTTACCCACAGCCTGGGGCCTCAGGAGGAGCTTAGAGCATGGAATTCCGCTCCTACCTGGAGCACAGGTGCTCCCTAAGGCCACCCCCTGTCTTTAGACTTGGGCTGAGGCTCTTAGAAGTCCAGAGAGGACCTGGCTCTATCTACCCAGCCCCTCCCTGTGCTGTGACATGACGTAGGACTCCTCCCACCCAGCTCTCCCAGTTGCCCTCAGGAATCAGAGTTCTAAGCAGGCATTTCTTGCTTACACCAGGCAGCAGCAGCCTAGCCTTGTCAGGAGGAATGCAGAGCCAGGCATCTAACCCCTGAGGGAGGAGAGGACGGGCAGCCGATGTGGAAACTCCAGGTCTCTTCTCCCATCGAAGCAGCAGGTGTCTGCCAGACAGGATCTCTTCAAGTTCAGGAAGGCAGGACACTGCCCCTGGGAAGTGCCCAATAGGGCCAACTCTCACCAGTGGACGTCTTCTCTTTGCAGACGCCCTGCTGGCAGACTTGGAATCAACCACCTCCCACATCTCCAAACGGCCAGTGTTCTTGTCAGAGGAGCCCCCTTACTCCTACCCAACTGGAAACCATACCTATCAGGAGACTGCAGTGCCACCCCCTGTTCCACCACCCCCATCCAGCGAGGCCCTCAATGGCACGATCCTTGACCCCTTAGACCAGTGGCAGCCTAGTGGTTCCCGATACACTCACCAGCAGGTAAGGTGGGGTCTGCGGAGCCCTTGGGGGCTGAGTGGTAAAAGGAGCTGATCTGCCGAGGAGATGGAAAGCCATTGGGGATGGACTGGGATTCTGGGCTCCTAGTCATACACTGCCCTTCTCACCCACCATGTGAGGGGCCAGTGACCAAGTATTAATCACCTGACTAGCTGTGGAAATTCCCTGGTGAGACAAGCTATGAGCAGGAGCTGCCTGGGGGTGGCCTGAGTAAAGTACTCTTTCTTCTGCAGCCTCCATCCCCGTCACCTGTGTACAGCTCCAGTGCTAAGACTTCCGGTGCCTCTAACCCTCAGGACAGCGCTCTCTGTTCCCGAGCAGGCGAGGAAGAACACGTCTACAGGTACAGAACCAGCACTGTACATCAGCCCGGCTTCTGGGAAACCCTAGGGCCACTGGTGGAACTATAGAAGGCCTGAAGGCCCCTGCCAGGCCCTGTGCTTGTCAGCTGGCTCCCCTCTGCCCTGTCACTGCCTTCTCTGTAGAGACAGCATCTCTGTAGTTGAGAAACTGAAGCAAAATTTCCTTCCTCCTTGCCTTACCACATTCCTTCCCTACCCTCCGCCTTCTTGCTGAAGAGACTTGGTAACATTCCACCCCTCCGGCCTTGAGAATCTGGGGCCTGCCACATCCAGTGCAGGGCAGAAGAGTCTTACTTGTTTCCTCTCCTTCTCAAAGCTTCCCCAACAAACACAAGTCCGCAGAGCCTTCACCTACCATGATGAGCTCCTCCCTGGGCAACAACCTCTCGGAGCTTGACCGTCTGTTACTAGAACTGAACGCTGTGCAGCACAACCCTTCAGGCTTCCCTGCAGGTGTGAGCGGGTCTCTGGACTACTCATGGGCCTTTGGGTTCCTAGAGGACTCAGGGATGAGCAACCATTTTGTTTCCTTATCTCCAAGATGAAGCCAACTCAAGCCCCCCACTACCTGGAGCCTTGAGCCCCCTTTATGGTGTCCCAGAGAGTAACAGTACCCTGGGAGGAAAAACTGGGCCCCTGATGAAAGAGAAGCCAAAGCGAAATGGAGGCCGGGGCCTGGAGGATGTGCGGCCCAGCGTGGAGAGCCTCTTGGATGAACTGGAGAGTTCTGTGCCTAGCCCTGTGTGAGTATCCATTAGGGTCTCCCCAGGCTGGGGAAGCTCTTGAAGTCTCACCCCGACTGTCTTCGGGCTGTGTGGTACCTGTCCATCAGCCCTGAAGTCACCTGCTCCCTACAGTGTCTGCTACTTGCCAGGTCCTGGGGATATGGCATGACCCGGCAAAGCCAGGGTTAGCACAGGTTTGCTGATGTGGCACAGGGTTTAGATCATGGCTGTGCCAGCTACAACAGTCTTACTCTCGCTCTATAAGTTGGAATAAGCCAAAGTAGGGCATGGTGACACATGGTTATAATCCCAGCATTTGGGAGGTCGAGGTTTGGAGATCTCAGGTGCAAGACCAATCTGGGCTATATAAGTGAGTTCCAAGACAGTCTGAACTGCATGAGACCATAGCGCAAAAATACGACATAAACTATAAAATAGGTAAAGCAGACAGTAATAATGGAGATGACCCTACATAGTAAATAGAGTGAGACCAAATAGTATATAATAGTATATAATGTTGGGGGGGGTGGGGGCTGGCTCGTAGCTGTGGCAATCACAGCTATTAGGGAAGCCCCTAATAGCGTCAGGTCTTGTTTATTTTGAGGTAGGGTTTCACTCTATATCCCAGACTCTTCTGAAACTCACTATGTAGTAGCCCTCCTGCCTCAGCTTCCCAAGTGCTGGGTTACAGGGATGAGCCACCATGTGTCAGTGTTTATTGATGTGTAATAATCTCGCATGTGTATAGTGTTGAGAGGCTTTGTAGTGGTGCCCCTGTCTTCCTGTAGGGGTACTGTGAACCACCTACCTTCTCTGGTCACCTCACCTCAGCACTGTTTCTTAGCTAGTCACTCTTTCCCAGGGATGGGGATCCCTAAGGTGCTGCTGGGTTCTGGTGGCCTTCCCTGGAGTTGGAGGTGTCGTTGATCTGGAGCCCCCCCCGTGGAGCCTGGGGCTGACCCTTGGGCTCCTTACTGACTCCATGCCTGCCCCACAGCCCGGCTATCACTGTGAACCAAGGTGAGATGAGCAGCCCACAGCGAGTCACCTCCAGCCAGCAGCAGACACGCATCTCGGCCTCCTCTGCTACCAGGGAGCTGGACGAGCTCATGGCTTCACTGTCGGATTTTAAGGTGCCCTCTGATTCTCTCTGTCTTCCCTGCTCCCATCCATTACCCTTCCTCAGTATGACTAGCAGCTCCTCGGGGCCCTGGAGGAGAGAGGCTAGGTAATATTCAAGACTGAGCTCCTTAGCAGCTTGTGAAGGCAGAGAAACCAGAGATGCCTTTAGCTGGAACATTCCTCCCTCTCCTGGTGATCCCAGCCACCAGGTCAAGGGGACCAGGAGCTGGAACACAGTGACAATGAGCCCTGTGTTGATAGCTGCTCTTGGTGGGGGAGGGTATGTCCTGCTGGGCCCCGTGGGACCAGGACCTCATGCCTGAGAGGTCACTTGTCCCAGAGCTGTATCTCCCACGCTATCTGTCCTCAGAGCACCCGCTTTCTTTCTGCTGTGGGGATGGGGTTTTCCAGCATTTCCAGCCAGCTTCCTTCTACCCTCACTTTCTTCTTTAAGGGCCTGAGTTCCCAGAGTCCTGTCTGTGGGAAACTTAACCTGCCAAGCACCTGGCCAGTCGGCATGAGGCGTCCCACCTTCCCCTCCCAGGCTCTCCAGGCCTGCCTGTCCACAACGTTTTCTTTAGAAGATGTGGTGCCTCAATAGGGATTAATACTGACTGAAATTTCTCATAGTTGCTGACTTCAGCTCCATGTGGGTCAGCCAGAGACCTTTGAGGCACAGCTTGGGGAATATGAGAAGGGAGCCAGGCTGTCTGTCCATTCTTGGCCTAGAAGGTGCCTCCTGCCTCCCTTCAGCTGGACTCATACTTGGAGCTCACACGGAGGTGGGAGATTGGGTGGAATTGGGGCTGGTAATAGCAATCACCTTGTTGCTGTGGTGATAAGCAGCCAGTCAGGATCCAGGCACTGATGGTGCTGGTACCTGTCCCTTAAGGCTGCAGTTGCTTTCTTAGACCTGTAGTCCAGTGCCACACGAGGAAAAGCTACACTGTGTCTTGGAGCCCTAGAGAAAGGACTTGAGGATATAGGAAAGCTGGGGTGGGCGGAGCACAGAGCTGGTGCCTGTGCCAGCTTCCCCTTGTTTGCACCTAGAACCAGCTCTGGAGCTCTCTTCCCATCATACAGCTTATTGCAAGTCCCCTTGGTGCTTACTGTGGGTGACTTTGTAAGCATGGCTTTGTGGATGTTTTCTGTTCCCTGGGTCTCCTAGAGTGCAAGGATGTGAGGCTCAGGCAAGCATTTCTGGGGTTAGACTCTTCCCAAAGACTCTTATGTCTATGCATTGCGGATGGTGGCTCTCTCAACTCTCAGGCCATGCCTGCCTGTTGCCTCACCTCTCTCCATGTCTCTCTCTCCCTTTCCCTTTGTCTTTCTCCTCCAGACTAGCTCTTCTGCTGTGGTGCTGAGCTCCCAGGGGCTGCTGCCCAGCTCTACTCCATTCCTACCCATCACCCTTCTTCATCCTCCTCCTCCCACTAAATTCTCCCATGGAGGCCACACCCCCATGGTCCTCAATAGGGAAGGAAATAGTCAGGTCCTTCTACCTTCTGGGGCTCCCAGGAGGCTTGATTTGGTCAGTCTCAAGGGGACATCTGGCACTCCGAACTCATGGTGTCCCTCTGGGGAGGGTTCTCAGCAGTCATTTGGTGCTAAGAGCCAGGCTCAAGTTAGGAATGACCTCACAGACTCCATGACTAAGCCCTTTCAGACTCCCCTCTGCCACACTCTGCACCCAGCTGTGAGCACAGGATCCCAGGGGCCGCTGGCCAGCTATGTGTGTTCGGAGGAGACGGTGGCTCCCGTTGAGAGATGGCCACAGGCTGTGCCAGGATCCAGGCCTGAGATTCCCCCCGGAGTGACTTACAGCATCCAGGAAGGGACCGAGCCAGCTGTCATGGCAGTGGATCGGCAGGCTGTCCTCCCAGACACCTGGAGTCTCACCAAGGAATGTGGCCAGCAGGAGCGAGCACAGTCAGAACCAGAAGGCCTAGAAAGCAGTTGCCCTGCCCCAGCTAATGAGGAGCAATTAGGTGGAAAGATTCCCTGGAGAGGAAGCCTGGGGGGACCAACCCAGGCACTTGAGAACCCAAGGAACCCAGAAGGTGCCACCAAAGCCACTCTGGAGGCCAGGAAGGAAGAGCCGGAGTTTCCTCATGCCGGGGTCATGGGCACACCCAACACCTCAGAGAGGATCTCCACCGCTGGCCAGGCAGGCAGCAGCTTGTGCAGCCACTAGGCTTGAGTGTGGGCCACTCCTTGCTAACCGCATGCAGCCCCTATAAATGTCTGCCTGGCAGAAAGTGCCAAGGATGGTGGCCCTGAGGATGTGTCGGGCAGTATTGTTACCTGGACCCTGCTGAGTGGTGGTGATGCTCCACCTTCTGCTTGCTCAAGACTGCCTTTAGAATTGCTGTCCCATTTTCAATGTGCAGAACAGTGAAAGCATGGATTTGGGAACCATACAGACCCACACACCACTCTGGCAATACCTGCTAGCCATGTGACCCTGGGGAACCACCCAGAGGCTCAGCTTTCTCTTCTTTAAAATGGGAGCAATAATAGCACACTTTCTCAGGTCACCCAGAGGATTAGATGTGATAATTCCTGAAAAGTAGATAAAACACCATACCTGGTTTTCCTTCCTTCACTCCTGGCTGTTGGTCCTGCCTTAGCCTTCTGAGTGCTTGGATTATAGTTGTGCGCCATCATGCCTGGCTCTTATTTTTTTCTTGTATGATTCGAACTTTACACCTCTTTCCAGCCCCCCCCCACACACACACACTGCAGATGAGTAAGTTACAAGGTCAACTGGGAAAAACACTGGTTAAAAGATGTAAAGAAAAAAGGAGCCTCCCTTTTTCTATTTAAGTCGGAAGGAAAGAAGGGAGGGAGGGAAAGGGCTGTCAAATAATTACTGTGATAACCCTATGAGGTAAGCCAACAAAATGCTGCTGTCCCATTTTAAGGATAGAGAGACGGAGGTCCCTGGAAGTTAAGTTAGTGTTCCAGGCTAGAGGCTGACTTGGAGGTGGATGCAGGGCCGCAGGAGTGTCTTCAGCTTGCTGTGCCCAGTCAGCCTTGTCTACTTCCTGCTTCCCCACCGCAGCTCTGCCCTCCTCACTCTGCTTTTGCCTCCCCTGTGACACCCTAATGTGAACTGAACACCATTAGACCTTGCCTGGAATGGGATGGTGACAGCTTTGCCCTCCACCCCCAGATCCGCTCTGTGATCAGGAGGAGCCGGGAGACAGGCCATGTCCATCCCATGTCCCGGGAACCCTCCCCTCGCCGCCGGCTGGACCCTGCCACCCTGAGCAGGACCCCATCCCAGGAGCAGCTCATTGCAGAGCTGCAGGGCCGGCTGGGCATCCAGCTGGAGTCAGAGGAGGTGGCGGGGGCCTCTGCACAGGACTGGCTGACTGAAGGCGTTGTCATCACTGTGCAGCCACGTGGGAGGCGGGCCGGGGGGCAGCTGGTAGAGAAGGTAGCCAGCAAATGCTGGGGCCAAGGCCTGGGAAGTGGGATCTGGAGGTTTCCTGGGCCCCAGTGCTGACTGAGAAAGATTTGGGGGTGGTGGGTGGTTTCTGCATTCCATGGCCTAATGACAAGGCTGGCCACATGGCTCTGCCCTCTCCTGGCTACTGGAGTTCCTGCCTTCCGTATCTCTCTGCTTTCTTCTTCCCAGGTCATCTACCCTCCCGACTCTCCCATTCCCCTGAGAAGAACCCTCTCTGTTGTGGCTCCTTCTCCTCCTGACCCTTTACTCCAGCCTCACCCTGACCCCTTGGCCAGCAGCCCTCCTCTCCGGCCCAGCCTGCCCACTCCCTCGTGTCCAGGGCCCTTGGCTGGTGCATGTGCTTCTTCTGGGGTCCCGAGTGCAGGGGGGAAGCCCCAGGAGGAGGACGGGCACGGCCCTCCTGGTCTCATCCCTGTACCCCACACCATGAGGTCTGTGGGCTGCCAGACCAACGAGGACACGCTCTTCCACCCAATGCAGGCAGGCCTCCCAGGGTCCCCGTGTCTGCCCTACCTGAGCCCTGTGTCAGCCCTGACGCAGTAACTGAGTCCTTCCTTAGAACCTGACCCCGGCTCCTCCTGAGCCTGATGTCCAGGCTCCATCTCAGGGAATCCCACCCCCACCCCCAGCCCCTTCTCTGGGGCCCTTTCAGCAGAGGAAGCCCTCCCATACCGGAAACTCCCAACTTCTCTACCCTTGTTGCCTGGGCCTGCGGTTGTCAAGTTTCCTTCCCATTATCCTGCCCGATGCCTACTCTCTCTCTCCTCTCCTCCCTGGGCCTCTGTCTCAGGTTCTTTTGCTCTAGATATATTCTCTCTTTATCCCCCCACCCCCACCCCACCCCCGCCCATCTTTGGTACTGCCAGTAGTGAGAAACCCTCTTATCCTGTGATCCCTGTGTGAAACAATCCAGTGACGAGGCCTCTTTATCTTAGTTTCTAAACAGTGTCTTCTCCTCCTTTCTTTCCCATCTAAGATGCACGGCCTGGAACAGAGAGTGGATGGAGAGCGGCAGTGGGCAGCCGGCTGGCCCCCCAGCAGCAGGCAGAGCAGCCCTGAAGGGCAGGACGAGGGAGGGGTCAGTGCTCGGGCTGGGGGCTGAGTTCTTACTTGGCATGTTTTCCCTGGGCTTGGTCGTACAGCTGGGTGCTAGAAGCCCTCCTTGACCCTAGGACTGCCTGCTGATATCACTCCCCTACCCCCAGAGGACACTGCCTTTTGCCTCAGTCAGCCCATCTGTTCAGGATGCAAAGCCTCATGGGTGTTATGCCGTGAGTTGCCCACCCCAGGCCCTGGAAATCTTATAGGCCTTCTCTGTGCCCACAGTTCATGGCCCAGGGGAAAACTGGGAGCAGCCCACCCCCTGGGGGACTCTCAAAGCCTGGGAGCCAGCTCGACAGCATGTTGGGAAGTCTGCAGTCTGACCTGAACAAGCTGGGAGTCGCCACGGTGGCCAAAGGGGTCTGTGGGGCCTGCAAGAAGCCCATCGCTGGGCAGGTAAGAAGCAGGGCACCTACTGGCACTGGGACCTTTGCTCCTGTCCTCACCGTGAGTCACTTTGTGTCTGTCTTCTCAGGTTGTGACTGCCATGGGGAAGACATGGCACCCCGAGCACTTTGTCTGCACCCACTGCCAGGAAGAGATCGGATCACGGAACTTCTTCGAGCGGGACGGACAGCCTTACTGTGAAAAGGACTACCACAGCCTCTTCTCCCCCCGCTGTTACTACTGTAACGGGCCCATCCTGGATGTGAGTGTGCACATGTGGGTGGTAGGCTCTGGCCTCGGGGCTGTCAGTCTGGGCTCCAGCCATGGTCTCAGTTTCATCTCCACTGTAACCCTCAGTCTTCTGTTCCGAGAAGTGTCAGCCCCAAGGCTCACACAGACAGGAAGTGATAGGTCCCTGCTGAGTCCTAGCAGCCTTGGTGCTCTAGCTCCCACCCACCTCCCAGTCCTCGAGTTCAGCTGCAGAGGATTAGGAGCCCCATAGATAGTGGGCTGGGTGCCAGCTGTCTCACTTTCCACAATGTGTAAATGTGTAATGTTAGGGAGAGGCCCTGGAGCAGGGGTCACAATAAAAAGCATGGACTTGGAGCCCACGAGGTTTGAAGAAGTGTGTGTGTGTGTGTGTGTGTGTGTGTGTGTGTGTGTGTTATACTTCAGCAGCTCTAAATACTTAGCATTTACAGTTCCCTGGCTGTGAGCAGGGCTGAGGTTGGGAGGGAGAACCTTACCCATGATCCCTTTTTCTGCTTTCACAGAAAGTAGTGACAGCACTTGACCGGACATGGCACCCGGAACACTTCTTCTGTGCTCAGTGCGGAGCCTTCTTCGGTCCAGAAGGTATGGCTATGCTGGAAGGCATGCCTGTCACTCTCTGGGATGTCCCAGAGGGTGGTGGGCTGAGCTGACAATCAATGGTGGAATCAGGGTGGCTCCATGTCTAGAGGCCCCAAATCTACCTCTACACCCCCTGACCCTCAGGGTTCCATGAGAAGGACGGCAAAGCCTACTGTCGGAAGGATTACTTCGACATGTTTGCGCCCAAGTGTGGCGGCTGTGCCCGCGCCATCCTGGAGAACTACATTTCAGCCCTCAACACACTCTGGCACCCAGAATGCTTTGTGTGCAGGGTAAGGCAGGTCTGGGAGCAGGTCTCGGGAGAAGGTGGGGCTCTCAGGGAGTGAGTAGGGGTGGGGGGTGAGGTGGAGTGTATTGTGTGTGCTTCTTCAAGACAACGAGCAAGTTAGAGGTGCCCAGTGCGCTAGAGCTGTGGAGGCCGCGGGACTGGGGCTCAATAGAAGTGGACAGGGAGCCCCAAAGCTATGACTGGGCCCCAGCAAGGGCTGGTGGACAAGTAACCCCAGGAAACTCTTGGCTGCTGCCTGTGCCTGTCATACCTGTGCGTGCACACTAATCTCCAAATGGAAATCCAGGATGCAGAATTTCAGCTCAGGCTTCCTTCCCATCCCTTCTCCCGCCCTGCCTGGTCCCATTTCTGGCAACAGCTTTCCAGCCATCTGCTTGAATCCAGAACGCTCAGCTCTGTTTGAATGCAGGCTGCACAGTTTAGTTGTGACCTTGATTAGGTCACCTCACTTACATCCCTTTTCCTCCTCCAGGGGAAAATTAAGTATTTAGCCTAACTCATAGGAAATGATAAGTAGACAGGGGCCACCACAGAGGTGATGGTCCTCTGAGCCCTGCCCAGGACAGCTCTTGAGCCTTTTCCCTCTTCTGCCTGGCAGGAATGCTTCACGCCTTTCGTCAATGGTAGCTTCTTTGAGCACGATGGGCAGCCATACTGTGAGGTCCACTACCACGAGCGGCGAGGCTCCCTGTGCTCTGGTTGCCAGAAGCCCATTACTGGCCGCTGCATCACCGCCATGGCCAAGAAGTTCCACCCGGAGCACTTTGTCTGTGCCTTTTGCCTCAAGCAGCTCAACAAGGGCACCTTCAAGGAGCAGAATGACAAGCCCTACTGCCAGAGCTGCTTCCTGAAGCTCTTCTGCTAGGTCCCTCCCATCACCCACCCCTCCCCAGCCAGCACCACCTACTGCTACTGTGACCCAAGGACCTCGCCCAGGGGTGAAGGGCCGATCCGACAGAAACTGGAAGCTTGTCCGTGGCAGGAGCAGGACAGGACTGTGGAGGTCCTGCGTGATCCTCACCCCACAGAGTTTCAGGGGCCTCCTTCCCCTTCTTCAGCTCTCCTGGGCTCTGTGCACTTCTTCCTCCCCGGTGGTGGAGTCTGGGGCCCAGTAGTCCCTAAGTGTGTCCTCATGAGCCAGCACCCCACCCACCCTAGAGCTTCTCACTGTCACCGTTCAGTGTGGAGTCAGAGTGGGAGGGCAGCGAGGGTCAGCCAGGGGCTCTTTTTATCCTTATTTCTCTCACCCTAATTACCCTGAGTGTACTGGGGACTCCGGGCCCCCTCTAGACAATGCCAGCATAAACTCACCCACAGGCCACCTAAGGCACTTTGGGTTCCACTGTCCAGTCTCCCAGGATCTGGGTGACTGCCCCGGGTTCACCGAGAGAGGCTTCTCCAGCAATAATGTTTTATGTAGCCACATCTCCATCTCTGGGGATGGCGTGAGGTGGGGATGGCCACCCGTGCCTCAACACTGTATCAATTTTGATAGATTTCTACACTGAGGTTCGACTTCGTATTGCTCAAGTTGCTTTTACTTCTCTCTACAAGATGATTTTGAAGAGATTTGAAGAACGTCCCCTTTTGTATTCTTGACTTTGTTCACCGTCACTGGTCCTGCCAGTGGCCTCGGCTTTGGTATGGACTTTGCTTTGTACTGAGGGATTGGGATGGGTAAACAATTTGTATTTTATTTTGTTTCTTAGCACAAGCCAGTTGAGACCCTGTTCTGTAACTTCACAGCTCCCCAGGACTGTTTTAAACTGCTGTATTTCCAAACTTCCCTTATTGCCCAGGCCAACAGGCTCTTCATTAAGAACTGGTCTGAGGGTCTCCAGCCCTTTTGGACCTGGAATTTTGAACCTCCTGTGTCCTGTTCCCAAGGGAGGCAAAGGGGAAAGTATATATTTGGGGTCTGCTTCCTGCCTGAGCAAGCCATCAGGAGCCAGTCTCTGCTCCTCATGAACTTTCTGGCAACAAGGAGAGCCCATTGGACACTTACTTAGCCACCTCGTTGCTTCTCCGTGCTCCTTCCGCCTTCTCAGGAAAGCTGGGGTCTGATTTTGACCAGGAAGAACCATAAGGGTCTCTGGACTCGGTCCTACTGGGTGTATCACTTCCTCAAACTTCCTGGTGATTGGAGCAAAGTTTGCTGCCTCTCACAGATGGGATTCATGCTTGTGGGGGGATGGGGGTCCTGGGAAGAATGCCCTAAGTTGGTGAAGAGAGCCTGGTAGGATTTGGAATAGAGGGACAAGATCCTGTTAGAGCTATGGAAGGCTCCATAGCTCCCATTCCAAAGGATGGAGTGGGAGCAGCCAGCCCTGGAACAGGCACGCACACCAGAAGGGTCCAGAGGCAGGGGACCCAGACATTACATCACCTTCCTAGTAGAGGCCCCCTGTGATGGGATCCCAGACAAGAATCCTTGGTCAGGGCTAAGCTAGCAGCCCTGGTCCCGGAAGGTGAGCTTGGCGCTCCAGAGGTCTGACACAGCACTGCCACTCACAGGCCTTTACTGCTCTGTTTACAGTGACCCGTTCCAGGCCCCTCTCCAAGAAGAGACTGGGGTATCTGGAAGGCCATTCTCTGGGTCAATGGATGTGTGATCATTTGACTTTTTACCTATAAACTCCTAACCTGGCTTTTTCCATTTCAATTCCTGTGATTTATGCCAATAAAGTTTGCCATTATTTTCACTTGTGCTGATGCTGTCTCTTGGACATTTGACCTAGTTGCCACAGCGGAGAAACTGAAATCTCTCTAGACCCAGAAGAGTCACAGAAAGAAGGCAGATCATTGACTTTCCCTTCCTGGAGGTTGCAAAAGCCAGAGAATGGGATCCTGGGAGCTTGCCTGTGCCCTGGGTTCTCCTGGCTCCAGCATGAGCTTTCCTGGACTAGGGGGCATTTACTGGGCCAACAGAGGCGGGTCCTGTTCTGGGGCTGTCAAGTGGATGCACTGAGGGTGTCTCCCATTGGCCTGTGGGTGGCCTTCCAGCTACTGATGAAGGAGAAAGGAAATGACCAGGCCCCGGGACAACACCTTGGTTGATTCTCTATGGAATGCCACAGACTTCCTGCTGCTGGTCAGCCTCTACTGCCTCCTTGTGGTCATGTTCATACATGCTTGATTTCTCTTGTCAGATCTCTGGGCCCCCAAACTGGATGGTTTCATTTGTGATAAGCTGCCTCTGCCTCCCCAGTGCTGGGATTAAAGGTGGGTGCCACCAAAGCCCGACTAGATCAGTTTCTAGGCAGTAGAGTAAATACTATTCCGAATGTTGACTCTATCGTTGTGAGCTTGGAAGTAGCCGTTGTGAGTTGCTGTGCTTACTGTGACCTTCAACACCCACTCAGAGATAAAGACTTGGCCTATTTTTCCTACCCTTGCTAGATACTTCCTTACAGAAATGTGATTGGCCTTCTCAGTAATGCGTTACGGATACTTTCCCATGCCGCTGGATATAGATTTGCAGCATTTCTAATGGCTCCATGGCACAATGTTTATTGATATACCACAGTTAGAGACAGTATTTATATTGTCAGGGCCAGCATGTCCTTGGAAATGTCATTTGTATACACCTGGAAAGATGCATTTAGAGAAGAACAGATGTAGGGTTTGGTTGCCTGTAGCACAGTGAGGCCCATGAGCTTTGAACCTGTTCCTAGGTCCTACTTCTGCAATACCAGACAGTTTAACCTTTGGGACTTTTCTCATTAAGATACTACACCTCAGGGTTGAGGGGGACAGTAACATCAGGACCATGCACAAGTACTTAGCACAGTGCTGAGTTTGCAAAAACTGTCATTAAAGAGCGACCTCAGCAGTCAGTGATGCCAGTGGTTCTCAAACTGGGCTGCTCTTCAAAACTACAAGTATACTGCTTGCCTAGCATGAACAAGGCCCTGGGTTCAGTACAGCCCCCCCCCACACGTTTATTTATATCTCCATAGATATTTATTCATGGGTCTGGAGAGCTGACTCAGCAGTTAAGAACAAGTGCACTCTTCACTCTTCGAAGGCCCTGAGTTCAGTTCCCAGTGTCAATGGCTGACAGCTCACAAAACACCTGGAGCTCTAGAGGCTCTGACCTCTGTGGACACTTTCACTCATGTGGCTTACATTTACACGGGCTCACACACAAACTCACAAATACACAAAACCTTAAAAACAAAACAAAACAAAAACCCTGGGTCCTACTCCAGTACACTCTTCCTGGCTAGGGGCCGTGGATGTCTGTGTTTGTGAAGCTCCTGGGCTGTTGTTGGGTCTGGGAACTGCAGTGTGAAAAGATGGCCTCATACCTGCGAAAGCAGGACTAAACTGGCAGGACTGGATATCAACCCGGCAACCACCCCCCTCCCCCCAAGGCTAGCCGAGGGGAACATTTCAAGAAGCAGAAACATTTGTAGCAAATGTTTGTTGGCCACATGTGGCCTAGATACACTCACTGAAGATTTCCAATCAGCTCAGGGAAGTAGTGGAGATGGGAAGGAAAAGCCCCTCCCCCCCTCAGTCTTAGGATCTTGCGTTTAAAAACTATGTCTTGAGCTTTGTGCCTGTGCGGTCACTGGGGAGCTTGGGGCAGGAGGATCAGTGGAAGGCTGGGTCAGGCTACAGAGTCAGACTCTGTCAAAGATAAAGCAAAACAATTATCCCAATAAATGTTGAATGAATGTATATAATAAAAGAAGCTAATGTATTGATTTTCTCCTGTATCCCAGCAATGGTATAAGAACCTCCTGTTACAAATGAGGAGGGAAGGCAGATAGATGGCCAGCAAAGTGGCAGAACCAAGTTATGGATCCAGGTCATCTGGCCACCCTGTGGTCTCCCATCCAACAAACACTTATATACCTAATGTCTGGAGGCACAGGACAAAATGTCTGCCTTTATGAGGCTTCCATTCCTGCAGGGAGAGGCTGATGAATATAATGTGATAAACTATACAGTGAGAAGGCAGGGAAGTGAACAGTAGGTTTGATCCCCCTTTCTCTTAAAATTTGAAATCAGGACTCAGGGCAAGTCTCGTTTGCAGCAGGATTTGGAGGAGGTAGATGAGTTTCTCAGGCAGATACTGGCCAGCACCATTTCAGGAAGATGGAAAAGTTTGGCAAAAGCCCTGAAACAAGGGCACACTCTGGAAAAACAGACATCAGGCTGGAGACATACGTTTCAGTAGAAAAGCAAGAGACAGGATCGCAGGGAGAAGGCGGGAGCGGTCGTGTAGGACCTTGTACATAATCTGGGTTTAAGGCTTAGAGGTTTTACTTGATATGTTTTGTGCAAATAAGGACGGAGGTTTTGAAAGGCAGAATTGTCAATTTGCTGTACTGGCTCGGTGACGCTGCAAGGCGGCTCCAGCCCAGCAGAGGGCAGCAGCTCCCGAAGCGCTTCTCTAATGCAGCAGGGTGCAGTGTCCTTACTCACCCTACTTGCTGGAGTGGCAGCGGTATCACCCAATGGCTGCCTACATTGATTTGGTGAGGCGGGACGGTTGATGGCGCCAGCCAATAGGTATGGATGTCGTCATCGGATAACCAGGCCGCCCATATAAAAGGCGCACGCGGGCGCGCGGGCCTCCTCTCGCCAGGCGTCCTCATTAGAGGTTGGGCTTACGTTTATCTGTGAGGGATGATGGGGGTCAGGCGCGTGGGGACTCTGGGGTCGGGGACGGTGGACTCGGGACGCGGTGAGGGAGGCACGGGACCGGCCGCCCCGTCCTGCCTGCGGCCTCACTCGCGCTGTTGGCGGCGTCCCCTCCGGGCCCAGCTCCCGCGCGGCCGCCTAGGCCTCAGGCCGGAGACTGGTGTCGAGGTGGCCAGGCTTACACTGCCCTTCTCTCCCTAGTGACATCGTCTTTAAACCCTGCGTGGCAATCCCTGACGCACCGCCGTGATGCCCAGGGAAGACAGGGCGACCTGGAAGTCCAACTACTTCCTTAAGATCATCGTAAGTGCGGAGCGGGTCGTGGGAGAGCCGCTTCCGCCCCGGGCTCTTGGGGGCAGCCACCTGCCAGGCGCTTTTCCCTGAATTGTGTTATCTAGAGGACGGATTTAACCTCAGGTTCCGGATGTAGGTTCTCCTGTTGCAGAATTACTTCACCGAGGGGTTCATCCAGTAGAACCCCTATCGTCTGCAAAGGGCTGAGACAGGAGTGACTCACTGTAAGGAGGAGGCATGTTGTAGCAAACCAGACACCTACCAGTCAAGCTGGTGTGTAGTGACTTACTACAAAAGGCCTTTTAAGCTGTTTTTTTTTTCTTCTTTTTTAAAGTTTAATTTACTTATTACATATACAGTGTTCTGCCTACATGCCAGAAGAGGGCACCAGATTGGATTGTAGACGGCCACCATGTGGTCGCTGGGAATTGAACTCTGGAAGAGCAGTCAGTGGTCTTAACCTCTGAGCCATCTCTCCAGCCCTGAAGCGGTTGTTAATGAGATCTGCTGCTAGCCTTGGTAGGCATTAGACTGGTTTAGTTTCCTTTGATTACCATTGTGAGTTTTAGACACAGAATTGGGTATGGCAACTTACATATTCCCAACTTAAATTCCCTTGTCAGCTCTGCCATAGTTTTTCTGTGCTGTAACGCCATCTCTTGCCATCTCTTACCTTGATCGGTGTCATTTTAGTCAACCAAGTATTCCTTACTTCAAAAACACATTTTTTTTTTTTTTTGAGTTAGGGCTTCCCCATGTAGCTCAGGCTGGCCAAGAATTTGCAATTAGGCCTCAACCGGCCTGACAGGTTTGTGCCATCACACTCAGCAGAGAGGTAATTTTTGGCTGCCTCTCAAATGTAATTTATTTCGTTCATAATAATGTTAAGCTCAGGTGGCTGACTCTTAATGAAGTGTCATAGCTTTGACAGCATGAAAGAACACTGACGGGGCTTCTGCTGTTTTTTGGTTTCAACTTGATTTCCTGGCTTGTTTTGTAGCAACTTTTGGATGATTACCCAAAATGCTTTATTGTGGGAGCAGACAATGTGGGCTCAAAGCAGATGCAGCAGATCCGCATGTCCCTTCGAGGGAAGGCTGTGGTGCTGATGGGCAAAAACACCATGATGCGCAAGGCCATCCGGGGGCACCTGGAGAACAACCCAGCTCTGGAGAAGCTGCTGCCCCACATCCGGGGGAATGTGGGCTTTGTGTTCACCAAGGAGGACCTCACTGAAATTAGGGACATGCTGCTGGCCAATAAGGTAAGGGGGGAATCAGACTGGGTGAAGAGTGGAAGCAGAATTTAACCATCCCCATGTTTATCGGTTTCTCACTGTTCATACCTTTGTTCTGTTCAGGTGCCGGCTGCTGCCCGTGCTGGTGCCATCGCCCCATGTGAGGTCACTGTGCCAGCCCAGAACACTGGTCTGGGGCCCGAGAAGACCTCTTTCTTCCAGGCTTTGGGCATCACCACTAAAATCTCCAGGGGCACCATTGAAATTCTAGTGAGTAGGCCAGGCTTGCAGTGGTAGCTTGGCATTTGAGAGGGTTGGTCCCTTGGAGGCTGTGGGCCTATTTTATGTCCAGATGGTAACTGCCTGATGTTTTCTTGTTCTTTAGAGTGATGTGCAGCTGATAAAAACTGGAGACAAAGTAGGAGCCAGTGAAGCCACACTGCTGAACATGCTCAACATCTCCCCCTTCTCCTTTGGGCTGATCATCCAGCAGGTGTTTGACAATGGCAGCATTTACAACCCAGAAGTGCTTGACATCACAGAGCAGACTTTGCACTCACGCTTCCTAGAGGTATGCTACCAGCTCCTAACCCCAAATGCTGGGAGCATGGCAGGTACAAGTGTATGCCAACCGTCTTCAGCCTGTTCATTTTCTCATCTGTAAAAACCAGGAGCAACAGCTGGGTGTTGGTGGCACACGCTTTGGGTGGAGGCAGGTGGATTTCTGTGAGTTCAAGGCCAGCCTGCTCTACCGAATGAGTTCTAGGACAGACTCCAAAACAATACAGAGCAAGCCTGTCTCAAAAAACTGTAAAACCCCACCCCGCCCCGAAAAAAAAAAACAGGAGTGACTGTAAAGTGTGTGGGGGGGTTTCAGTGAATTGTGTGCTTATTTATAGCCTGTAATACAGCTGGGTATGGTGGCCTGCATCTTTAAGAGGAGACTGGCCATCTCTTGAGAGTTTAAGGCTATCCTGGCCTACATAGTGAGTTCCAGGACCAACAGGTCCATTTAAGAGACACCCTGTCTCAAACATGTACAGCACTGTTGTTTTTTCGAGACAAGGTTTCTCTGTGTGACCTAGAACTCTGTAGACCAGACTGGCCAAAAACTCATATCCAACCGCCTCTGCCTTCTAAGTAATCAAAAGGTGTCTGCCACCACTGCCTGTCTTACCTTTTTCTTAAAAAGGTATTTTATTCTGAGGGTGTTTTACCTGGTTTTGCTATCAAGTTCTCATTTAATGACTTTTTTCCTTTTGTGAACGACATACTGAAATTACATTCTTATTAAATTTTTTTGAGAGTTTGGTATTTATAGTTTCTACTCCGTCCAACTCCTACCATGCCTATACCCAATCATATTTGAAAGATGTACTGAGCAGGTCTTACAGCATTTCCATTGCATTGTGAGTTGGAAGTAACAGCGTTCATAGGTCTGAAGGAAGTTGTGTAGACCTATGAAAGACCAAAACATTTTACATGTAAAGACTTGAATCTGGATTCTGATGTCTGCAGTGGGCTATGAGTAGCTCTGCTTATAAGAAGTTTCATAATTGGCAAATTACATCTAGAAATAGATAACAGCTTAGATTTTCAAGAAAATGTGTGTGGAACACCCAGGTTTGGAGTAAGGGTAAACTGATGGGTCGTCTGGTCTGCCAGGAGTATCTGATGTGAGAAGGCTTGGAGACCAGGGGTGTGAGTTTAAACATTGGCATTTGTTTCTCCTCCCATGCAGGGTGTCCGAAATGTTGCCAGTGTTTGTCTGCAGATTGGTTACCCGACTGTTGCCTCAGTGCCACACTCTATCATCAATGGTTACAAGCGGGTCCTGGCTTTGTCTGTGGAGACTGATTACACCTTCCCACTTGCTGAAAAGGTAAAAGATATTCTTCTAGGACCATAGTGGCTTGAATGACATCAGGGTAACAAACAGCAGGCTGCTGAGTTGGTGAATTAATACTCCATTCTTTAAGACAAGGGGTACTCTTTGAGACAGTTGAAAGTAGCCAGAGCTGATTTTAAGCTGTGTAGTGGGTGACCTTGATTGTAGGTATATGCACCACCAGGTCTGGGCTTTGCTGCTATGCAGTCTACCAACAGAGGTATTATTAATAGATCCCCAGTACATTGCTGGATGGGGACTTGGTCTCTGTATAGCTCTGGCTGGCCTGGAACTATTAGGTTGGCCTCAAGGGATGCACTTGCCTCTATCTCAGTGCTGGGATTAAGTGTGGTCCACCACTGTATGCCTGAGTATATTTTTTTGTAAGAGGCAGGATGTGGAATTAATTCCTATAGCCCTATCATTACTGTGAGTTTGAACCTGCCCTGCCTGAGCTACATATACATAGTGAGGTCCTTTCTTAATAAAAAAGGAAGCCAGGCATTGGTGGCGCACGCCTTTAATCCCAGCACTCAGGAGGCAGACGCAGGTGGATCTCTGTGAGTTCGAGACCAGCCTGGTCTACAAGAGCTAGTTACCAGGACAGCATCCAAAGCCACAGAGAAACTGTCTCAAAAAAACCAAAAACAAAAAGGGAAAACATGGATTTTTAAAGATGAAGAACAAAGGTATGCAAATTCTCACATTAAAAATGTCAAACCCCAGTGCCCCTCCCAACACACTCTACTTCAGATCTCCTGATGGGGTAACTGCTTGTACACATGTGGGAGCTGCAGGAGCTGCACAACAGCAGGAAGGGTGTGGGTGGTGTATGAGAGTGGAAGATGACATTGGCCATCTCTTTCTTCAAGGTCAAGGCCTTCTTGGCTGATCCATCTGCATTTGCGGCTGCTGCTCCTGTGGCTGCTGCCACCACTGCTGCTCCTGCTGCCGCTGCAGCCCCAGCGAAGGCTGAAGCCAAGGAAGAGTCGGAGGAATCAGATGAGGATATGGGATTTGGTCTGTTTGACTGATCCCTCAGAGCAACCTACTCAGCCAGTTTAATTTGAGAAATATGGAAATAAAGAATAAAGTCTTACTTCTGTTAAAATTGTCTGTCTGAATTTATTTTGTATACTTCGAAAACTAAGTCTCACCTTGCAGCCCAGGCTGGCCTTGGATGCAGAGATGTGCTGGGATTAAAGATGTGCCACCAATCTTTTCTTTTTTTAAGAGTAGTTCCCTTTATCCATGGGGGATATATTCCAAGATTAGTATACCAACTCTGTACAGTTGAACCTTGATATCTATAACTGGTCTCTGGGCTTTTTTTGGATATCTAGGCTAGTGGCTACTACTGCTGGGGATGCTTCAGATCTGGAACTCCATCCCTTAGGCTGAGGCAACAGTAAAATGCTGGGTTTGAGCTAGGGTTGGTAACAGGTCTGAAATCCCACTCTTGAGTGCTCACTGAGCCATCTGCCTCACCAGCCCAATGGTGTCTTGACATTAAGTACTGCAACCCATGTTGGTGTAGAAATTGGTTTTCCCGCCTTAGCCTCCTGGGTACAGCAAACTACACGCACTGCTATGTGTCTGGCACGGATGAGTTCTGTTAAATACCCATGTGTTTGTGTACATAAGATGTGCATCTGAATCTGGAGTAGAATATAAAGCTGACTTTTCATTAAGGTGGAATAAAACAATAAAACAGGCTTAACTGAATACAGGGACAGTTAATAACTGGCCACTAAGCAAGTAGTGTACATAGTTTCATGTTTGTTCTAGTTGGGAGGGTGCAAACTAGAAAATTGTACGACTTACCAAAATGTATCTTCAGTTCGTGTGCATGCACAAGTAAAGGTGTGGACAAGGAATTTATGCTAGGATTCTGGCCTTTCCGCTAGAACTGTAGCTTGATGTCAGTTCATATAGACATTCAGTAAGTGTCAAGTCTGAAAAGCTCAGGGTTTAAAAACGAATTGGAGATCTAATTCGTAACTAATATCCACTGGTATTAGTTATGAAGCTTGTGGCTTATTACTACAAATCTGTATGGTTTAACTCGTTTGAACTAGGTGTTTGAAAGCCACTGCTGAGGACCACGAAGTAGCCTGGAGACAGCGTTCTCTAAAGCATAGAGTCCCATTAAGCATTAAATCTTCCTCACTCCTGCCCGCAGCCAGTTTAGGGCCCAGACTCCCAGCAGGACCGCTCAGCGATTCCCCAGGCATCCCTGCATTCTCCCTGTCTCTCATCCACCTGCTGTAACCTCCAGGTCCTCTCCGGACTGCAGGACGTCAGACTAATTCTTTGGGTTCAGCTCCCGGAGCCCGGGGAGCCGCATTTAGTGGCTCCGACAAAGAACACAGAACCTTCAGGAAACTCCCGGTGGGGTGTCGGGGCTGACTCCCGGATGCCCAACGACGCGGAAGCTGCCGGGCGTCTCCCCGGACGCCAGGCTGAGAAAAGCCTGCGTCCCGGGGTTCCAGCGCGACCCAGCAGTGGCCGCCCTCCCGCCCGGGGGCGCCAAGCGCAGCCTTGCCGCGTGGGCTCCGCCGTGACCCGGAAGAACTCCGGAAGAGCCCCGGAAGCGGTTCCGGAGTGGGCGCCGGCAGGATGGCGGCGGACACGCAGGTGAGGCGAGCGGCCGCGGGGCCAACGCGGCGTCCGGCCGGGCCCGAGTGCGGGCGGCGGTGGCGGGAGCGCTGGGTCCGAGGTCGCGGAGCTGACTGCGGCGGAGGCCGCAGGAGGCGGCGGGGTGGGGGAGCTGGCGCCTCGGCTCGGCCCGGCGGCCAGAGCGACCCTAGACTCGAGGAGTCCGGGGCTTCGGCTTGGCTTCCGGGCAGCTGGCGCCCTGCAGGGCCTGCTCCCGCCCCGGCGGCTGCAGAACTCCCCCTCGGAGTCCGCCACGGTTTTCCAGAGCCCCATGGCCGGGGGCCGCGCGCGGGGCAGGGCAGAGACCCCCCGGTCTGCGGGCATATAGAATGTAGCTTTTATGTCCACACCGAACTGGAGTTGACTCTGCTCGTTGGTTTCTCCCGGGAAGTAGATAAATGACACCACCCCTCTAAGTTTCAGTCTTTTTATATGTAAAGTGGTGTTGAGATAATACCTATTTCATAGGGTTGTTGGGAAGATCTCGTGAGGTAGAGGAGTAGGGCTCCCATGTAGTTTGGTTGTTACTGGGTCCGTTCACCTCTAAGAGGCGTCTTGTCACCTTTGAGGGTTAACACCTGTGGGTACATTGCAGTTCAGGGAGCAATTGAGGACACCTCTTTCTCCATGCCAGCTTCTTCTGTAGCCGTATGGAAGGATGAAAAGAAACTCCTTATCCCCCCACCACAATTACAAAAAAAAAAAAAAGTAGATCATGCTGGCATTCTATTTGTAGCTACCCTGCCCATGCCTCCCTAATGCTGGGATTACCCTGCCTGGCAGAAACTGGCATAATAAAAGATAGTTAGTTTGGATCTCCAGGGTGAGATTAATTGAATTTTATGTTTGAGCCTCAGAGGCCAACCAAAGAGGGGCCGTTTTAACCTGAACATTCAAAGGGTATTTTGCAAGGGTCTCCTGTACAAGGTCTGGTAATTTGTTTAGAGCTGTGTCATAGTCAATTATAAGAAGTGAAGTTCTTTAGTGTTTGTAGAGGATTGAATGTTTAGTACTCAACGGTGAAAGAATCTTTTGTCCAGCAACACACCTTTAATTCCAGCACTCAGGAGGCAGAGACAGGCAAGATCTCCGTGAGTTCAAGGCCAGCCTGAACTATAAAGCAAGTTCCAGGACAGCCAGAGCTAAAACCCCATCTCGAAAAACAAAATAAACAAACAAAAACAGAATCTTGTATCTAGAGTTGTTTTCAGTAGAATTATGGTAAGTAGCCCTTGCCCGTGTTATCAAAATAGCCATAAGGCTTACTTAAGTTAGTCACAATTATATGAAATTAAAAATTGTTAAGTACATTTCAGTAGTCACGTGTGACTGGTGGCCAGTGTTTTGGTCAGACTAGGAGAATGTTTCTGTCACCTTGGAAAACTCTTTTTTTGGGCAGCTATCCACAGTGCTGCCTGTGAACTTGGAAGGCATGACCACCGATCTTTCTAGCATCCAGTGTGACCCCTAAAGGGTCTTAGTATTCTTTTTCCTCAGTTTTGACAAGGTTTCCAGGGTGTTACTAACTTTTCATATTTTCCTTTGCCATGCTGGGG
This sequence comes from Cricetulus griseus, assembly GCF_003668045.3. Lineage (NCBI taxonomy): Eukaryota > Metazoa > Chordata > Mammalia > Rodentia > Cricetidae > Cricetulus > Cricetulus griseus. Next base: position 95,661,803 of record NC_048597.1, read on the forward strand.
ATCCAACCCAGGGCTTCATGTGTGCTAGGCAAGGGCTGTGTTACAAGCTACATTCCCAGCCTTCCAATTTCCAGTTAAGAAGATCCTTAACTTCTTTTTCAAATACAAAAAGTTGTTTCATATTTGTGAAAGAAACTATAACCATGAATTTAATGCTGTGTTATTAACAGTGTAGTGGCACATGCTTTTAGTCTCATCATTTGGGAGGCAGAGGCAGTTCCAGGCCATCCAGGGCTACACTGTGAGACCTTGTCTCAAAAAAAAAAAAAAAAAAATCCTGGGGTGGTGGCACTCACCTTTAATCCCAGCACTCTGAAGGCAGAGGCAGGAGGATCTCTGAATTTGAGGGCAGCCTGGTCTACAGAGTGAGATCCAGAACAGCCAGGGCTACACAGAGAAACCTTGTTGGCATGCATGCATGCATGCATGCATACATACATACATACATACACACACACACACACACAAAACCAAAAGTTTAGTGTTACTGTATTTTTTAAGGCAGAGGTGGTCTATATGCTTCTATTTTTTTGCTCAAACCTCACTAAGGTTAGTAAAGGATTTAAAAAAAAAATAATGTAGGCCCAGTAAGATGGGTTTTTGGGTAAAAGTGCTTGCTGCTGTACAAACCGGATGACCCAAGTTTGATTGCTGGATCCTTGGGGGAAGGAGAGAACTGGTTCCTGAAAGTTGTCCTTGGACCACCCCCCCCCATCACTCCCTCCCCACCTGAGGATGATTCAGTGGTAGAACTCTGGCCTAATATTCATTAGGTGCCATCCCTAGCAGCTTTCCTACAAGATGTTTTAGGGCTGAGGGCATGGCTCAGTGATAGAACTCCTGTCTGACATGTATGAGGCCTTATGTTTGATCCCCAATGCACCAAAAGCAAACCCAACAAATGGATGGGGAGGATGGAGAACACAGCCAATAGTAGCAAACTTTTGGAAGCCAGAAAGTGACAATAAGAGATACAGATTTGCAGGACATCAGTGGCCCATGACTTTATTCCCAGCACTCGGAAGGCAGAGGCAGGTCTGGTCTCCAGAGCAAGTTCCAGGTCAGCCAAGGCTACACAGAGAAACCCTGTTTCAAAAAAACAAAACAAAGAGAAGAGAGAGAGGGATGCAGGTTTTTGAACACCAAAGGAAGTGAGTCCTGACCCATCAGGTAGGAGACTCAGGAACCACTCGAGTCCCTTTACAGAGCCTTTGAAGGGTGGATGCAGTTCATGGGTCAGCTGACATGGGAGTGAGGGCAGCTTTGTTAAGGAGGATGGTTTGAACCCCAGGGTTAGATGCTGTCAGATTCCCAGATTTCCCCACTCTGGCAAGAAGCTCAAGTTTTCTCTCTGGGGGCCATAAAACCCAATACTGTGATCCCAGTGTTGTGAACACCCATCTAGGATCAATTTTCAAGGAAATTGTTAAAATAATTCAAGAAACTTTACCCCAGTGGATGGATATGTTTCTGCACCAGAGGCCTCAGCACAATAGACTCACAACAAAGCATATCGCCTCGAAATTTCAGAATCCTAAAGAGATGTAGAAACTTCTAGAAGGAAAAACCGGTGTCCTCCAGAAGATCAGTCAGAGTCGGCATTCCTATAGTCCTGAGTTGGATCAGTTTGGGGACACAGTGAGATCCTGTCTGAACAACAGAAATGTTATGATGGCTTTGGTCTCCACAACCACAGCTGAAGGTTTGGTTTCATTGGAGAGATAGAGTAACTTCAGTATTCTGAAGGAGAGTGAGAGATTTCAACAAGTTCTGGGTCCTGACAAACTTGAGTATGACACTAGAACCTTTCCACACTGCACGACCTCTCTGAAATGAAGGATGTGCTTTACACAGACTGGTACACTTGATGATGGTCACCTGCCAAATGGGGGTAGGACAGAAAATTCAGAGATTCCTTCAGGAGGAAGAACAGAATTATCTGGAATGAAGACACACAATTAAGTATGAGTTGAATGATGAATAAGATTAGGTAAAACAAGACAAACAGTCGATTGTGGAAAGGGCAATTATTAACTCCAGGGAAACATCCTGGACGGGATGAGAGGTACAGGTCATTGAATAGAGGGTGCATACTGTTTATGCATAGTTGGAAACACTAACCACCCCTAACTGAGTCCAACTAACTGAGGACTGCTGTTGGTGGGATGGGGAGAGTGTAGTGGGGTCAGGGGAGAAAGAAGGCCAAGTAAAACAGTCCCAGTGCAAGGAAACCTCCATAGTACTGAAGTGTCATCTAGGGGCAGACTTTCTGGAATTCTTGGGTTATGTGCCTATGTGAAAGTAAAACAAAGAACACTTAAAATAACCAAAGCAAGGCCAGATGTGGTGGCACAAACCTTTACTCCTAACACTTGGTAGGCAGGCAGATCTTTGAGTTCAAGGCCAGCCTGGTGTATATAGTGAGTTCTAGGACAGCTAGGGCTGTTGTCTCAGAACCAGACCAACAAACGAACACACCCAAAAATACCAAAGCAAGAAAATGTTTATGTACAAGTTTGAATACCATTGTATTCGTTGCCAAGAGAATTATGGCAGAACTTTAAGCATAGAAAAAGCAGGGATTAGCAAGATACCCCAGTGGTAAAGGCACCTACAGGTGACGGAGTCCAGGACCCAGCACCACAACTCCCTCCCACAAGGCGTTCCCTCATTTCCATACTCAAAAGCAGCCCTTCTCCAAACACATGTGAAAGTAAAAGCATGGCCCCAGCAGTACCTTTAATCCCAGCACTCGGGAAGCAGAGGCAGTCGGACTTCTGTGAGTTTGAGACCAGCCTGGTCTACAAGAGCTAGTTCCAGGACAGCCTCCAAAGCCACAGAGAAACCCTGTCTCAAAAAACCAGGAAATAAAAAAGGAAAAAAGGCATGGTTCCGTGTCTCTCCACCCTTGTCTCGTGTTACTAATGTGGGCTTCCTTTGAAGTACCCTCAAAAACAACCCCCACCCTGACTCCAGACTTGATTGCCTCGTGGACCTGCAGCTTGCTCACATGAACTTTGCAGACAACCGATCAGGAGCAGGTGTCCCCAGGTTTCTGAGAATGTTCACAAACTGCCCTAAGCAAGAGACTGCACCTGTGCTGACTCAGATGCTGAAGGCTATGGGCATGTTGGTAACCCTTTATAGACATGTTTGGTTTTGAGAACGCAGGTGCTGTGACCATTGGCTCTATTTGAAGCAGAGACTTGTGTCTTGGAGGTGGTTCTTTTGGACGCTACCCTTGCTGGTGCATCAGTGTTATCACACAATTTTGTGCTTTCGGCGAGACTGAGTAGCCATACCAGTCCCACAAAGTGAGTGCTGTTGATTGTTTTAGGTAGAGAAACTGGAGATTAGAGTGGACATTGTCTGACTTTTTTTCCCCACAGCTAGTGAGAGCAGAGCTGGGATCCAGCCTGATTTCACCTTTAGCAGTGTGTGCTTCTGTTCCACCAGAATGGCCAGGATGCTGGTCTTCTCCCCTAGAGGTCAAAGTGTGGTGGTGGAAAGGGAGGGAAAGTGTGCTGGGCACATAGTAGACGTGTACTTTTTCTTTCACAGAACTTGCTTTGCCTGTCTGTATTTTTTTTTTTTTTTTTCTTTTTCGAGACAGGGTTTTTCTGTGGCTTTGGAGGCTGTCCGGCAACTAGCTCTTATAGACCAGGCTGATTTGAACTCATAGAGATCCTTCTGCCTCTGCCTTCCAAGTGCTGAGATTAAAGGAGTGCACTGCCACCACCCTGCTGCCTGTCTTATCTGTAGTTCTTTTTATTTTAAGATTTATTTATTATATACACAGTATTCTGCCTGCATGCATGCCTGCAGGCCAGAAGAGGGCACCAGTTCTCATGACAGATGGTTGTGAGCCACCATGTGGTTGCTGGGAATTGAACTCAGGACCTCTGGAAGAGTAGTCAATGCTCTTAACCTCTGAGCCATCTCTGCAGCTCCGGGGTTGGTGGGGGGGCCCGAGTAGTTCTTAAATTGACTTAATCTTAAATCAGAAATCAGTACGTTTAGTTCTCATTAGCTCTAGATCTCTGCAGGAGCAGTAAGTGTTCTTAAGCACTGAGCCATCCCTCCATTCCCTCCCTGCTTTAAAACTAATTCACTTTAAAGTGTGTCTATGTGTGAGCAGGAGTGCTCTTGGGTTCCCACGCCACATTGTGTGTGTGCAAGTCCATTTTCTCCTTTGCTGTATTTATATTTAGTCCAGTTAGTGCTGCCCACATGCACGTGGGTGTGGGGCCACCCACTGGAGCTGAGGCAGCTTATCAGTGGTCACGGCCCTTCAGAAAAATGGCTCCCCTCCTCTAGTAGTCATCAACCAGGGGTGTACATTCGGGGTATTTCTGAAAGGGTGCTTTCTGTCTAGAAATTTTTGAGAAATTTAAGAAAGGTGTGTTGACTAGATTAAAATAGTGCATCTAAACCATGGGTGATTTTTGCTCTTTGTCTCTGGAGATTTGACAATGTCTAGAGACTTGATTGTCACAACTGGGGCAAGAGAAGAATGGGCTACTACTACTGGCTGCAACTAGTGGACAGAGCTGAGAAAAGCTGCTGAATCCCCATAATGCACAGAGGCAGCGTCCTATGACAATTATCCCATCCCCGGCTGTCAGGAATGTGGCAGTTCTGCTGTGTGCACACTGCATGCACACCCTCATTGTTTGTGGTCTGAATGCTGACATTTTCCGTGGGTTTGGTCTTCACAGGTTTCTGAGACACTAAAGCGTTTTGCCGTGAAGGTGACAACAGCCAGTGTGAAGGAGCGGAGAGAAATTCTCAGTGAGCTGGGGAGATGCATTGCTGGAAAAGGTGTGTGTGTGCCCTGTGCCTGCGGTACTGTACTCTTTCTTTTGGAAAGTCAGTTGTGCTCTCTCACCTTCCTTTCTTCTGCCCCTGCTCCACTTCTGCCTTCACTTCTTTTTTTAAAAAATGTGTTTCAAAACAGTTGAAACAGTTGGGTCAGTGCAGATAGGTACTTAAGTTATTTATAGTTTTAACTATGATTATTTCAGATGTTTCTAAAAGATACACCATTCTTGAGCAGTACACTGGGCACACAGACTTTTTTTGGGGGGAGGGATGTGTGTGTGTGTGTGTGTGTAAAGGACCCTGTATAATGGTCTCAAACTGCCATTCTCCTTTCTTAGCACTTGGTTCTGGGATTATAGGTGTTTATACCACACCAAATTTAAACAAACTAGCCAGCTGGCCAGCCAATCTTCTATCTCTCCTACCCTCCCAAGACAGGGTATCACTGGATGGACCCAGCTGGTTTCTTGCTCATGACTGTCCTCTTGCTTCACACTCCTCAGGGCTGAGATTCCAGGTGTGAGCTACCTACTGCACCTGACTTTTCCTCTCACAGTCCTTGCTGCTTTCAACCTACTGTTGCCTGGGTAACAGCCAAGCTTGTTAAAGCTGTAAGTGGAGTCAGTTGCTGTGTGTGAGCTTTTGAACTGTCCTCCTGTGTGTTAGTGCTGAAGTGTATAATTTTATGCTTCCTGGGAGGTCATCCTTTCTCAGCAAGGCTCTAGTTAGTTAAAGTCGGTGTGCCATGACACCAAATGTGTACGTGTATGGAGCCCTAATGGTTGGATTTCCCTGCAGAATAGCTGCCAAATACTACCTTCTGCTCCCCCAGTTTATGGAAGAGGTTTTACTTCTGTGTCTGAGTTTGTGAACCACTCTGAATTTCTTTTGAGGGTGATTTTGCTTTTCTGGCACCCTGAAATTCTGTAGTTCGGAGTGAGTCCTAAAGTGCTCCGGCATGAAAGTGCAATCTCCTGTCATTTTGTGGTCTCTAATGCTCTGAGCCCAGGTTGAACATGATGCTAGTGATGTCTCTCATAGGGTTCGTGTGAGGGGTAAATGAAAACACATAGCACGTGGCAGTGGCACACTTGTAACTTGTTTTCTGTCATTACTACTGGTCTACCACCCTGTTCCTGGCTCTGGTTACTGTTTTCCTCACCTGGCGCTGAGAGCTCTACAGGGAGAGGCTGGGCTCTCTACTACATTTCTTTCCTCTCCATCATTCGGGCCCTGAAATGAGAAACACCAAGAAAACTCTTCCTGGGCTTGATTTGTCTTACAAGATAGGCCGGATTCCCCTAGTCAAGCTTCTCTCTGTTGACTGTGTGCTCTGGTCTGGCAGGTAGTGCTTGTCCCAGTTGATTCTCCAGCAGGCATGGGCACTCTTGTTCAACCCAGCTACCTCTCCGGCTGGCCTCCTAGGGTTTCTGTTCTCTTTCTTCCTTGTAAGGTGGGTTTAACAGCAGAGCCCACCTTGTGGGGATGGCATGCATTAATGTATATGAAGTACTTAGAACAGCACTGAGTGCCAGGTGCTCACAGTCCACCCATTTTCTTACTGTCTTTCTTCTTGTTAATCCCATTCAGCATCTGCTTCCCTCTGCATTTCCTATAGTTGACTAAGCTCTTGGCAAGTTTAGACTTTCAGAAGCCACCTAGTTAAGGCATTTTTCCCTTTCTGGCTCCTCATAGTACTTCAGTCTTTTTTGTTTTTTTTATTGAGACCCTGTCTCTCTATGCATGCAGTTCTGGCTCTCCTTGAACTCACTATGTAGACCAGGCTGGCCTCAAACTCACAGAAATCCACCTGCCTCTGCCTCTCTTGAGTACTGGGGTTAAAGGAGTGCATCACCATGCCCAACTTATGGTACTTTAATCTTGGAGCTTTTAATTTTTTGTTTTGTTTTGTTTTGTTTTTCAAGACAGGGTTTCTCTGTGTAGCTTTGGAGCCTATCCTGGAACTCGCTCTGTAGACCAGACTGCTCTCGAACTCACAGAGTTCCGCCTGCCTCTGCTTCCCAAGTGCTGGGATTAAAGGTGTGTGCCACCAATACCTGGCTGCGCTTTAATTTTTATAAGTTATTATTTTGTGTGAGTTCATGTGTGTTTTTTTTTTTTTCCCCAGACAAGGTCTTTGTTGCCCAGGCTGGCCTCAAACTTCTGGGATAAGTGATCATCCTATCTCAGTCTCTTGAGTAGCTGGGAGGTACTACAGGCATGTGCCACCACACCTGGCTTATGCTATCTGTCTGTCTGTCTGTCTGTTTCTGTTTCTATTTTATTTATATTTTATGTGTACGAGTGCTTTGCATGTATTCCTGCACACCAGAAGAGGGCACCAGATCTCATAATGGATGGTTGCGAGCCACCATGTGGTTGCTGGGAATTGAACTCAGGACCTCTGGAAGAGCAGTCAGTGCTCTTAACCTCTGAGTCATCTCTCCAGCCCACTATGTATCTTATTTTTGAAGCAGTCTTATGTAGCTCTGGCTGGTCTTGAACTTGCTACTCAGATTAGGCTGGTCTTTCTGCTAATTTTTAGACCACTTATTAGATTGTGTGTGAGCAAATACCTGCTGAGTGATCATAAACTAAAGAGCACAGTGTGAATGAAGCCAGTGCTTAGGAAGCAGAACAGCTGTAACCCTGTTGATCCTCGGCTCTCTAGCAGCGACAGGGAAGATACGGAGGTCTTGTGCTTCTTCACTGTCATTGGTTTATCAAATGTTTGTGTTGCTCTAAGCTTTCCTGTACCGAGTGTTTCCATATTGCTCTTTTCTTCTTTGACTTGTACCTCAGATTCGGGGCTTACTGGGATGTCTGGTGCCAAGATCCTGTCTGACAGAGGCCCAGTGCAGACGCTCACCACTATGCGTGTTGTTGAGTCTCTGTGTAAATTTTGCTTTCAGATCTGCCAGAGGGAGCAGTGAAAGGGCTCTGCAAGTTATTCTGCTTGACTCTGCATCGATACAGGTGAGTCTGAACCAGAAACCCAGTGCTGAAGATGCTGTACAGGAAGATGGGAGAGGGCAGTGGGTAGAGAGAGCTCAGTTGTTAGAGCCAGACTTCTTAAGTCCTGGGCAAGTTACTTAACCTCTCTATGACTCAGTTTCCTCGTCTGCAGAGTGGAGATGATGCCATTATATACCTCATGGGTGGTTGTCAGCGTGAAGGCCTGGGATGGTATCTACTTCTGTAATATCTCAGCTTATGTATGCAATATATATATATATATATATATATATATATATATATATATATATATAAACCTAGTTTGAAGTCATGGGGCACATACCATAACTATAGATTCTGTCCTTCTTATCCTCTGCTCTTTCCAGCTACTTTAGAACTCTGGGGCGAGGTGGGTTTATCTAGTTTATTTCCATCACCTAGGATCCACTGGCGTAGTTACCATCAATGTTTCCCCAAAAGACCAGTGCTTGGCTTAAGCAACCCTGCCTCTGCTGAGATCACCTATTCACCTTCCCTCCCTCCCTACTCTAGAGACGCAGCCTCTCGCAGAGCTTTGCAGGCAGCCATCCAGCAGCTGGCTGAGGCCCAGCCAGAGGCCACAGCTAAGAACCTCCTAAACTCTCTTCAGTCTTCAGGTGTTGGCTCCAAAGCAGGGGTTCCAAGGTAAGAGCTCAGACTGTGGGCTTCTAGGGGTTTGGAGTACTACTCAGATAGGCTGGTGCAAATGAGCAGATGTCAGCACACCTGGCTCCTACCCTTTGCACTTGAACAGCACTTAGAGACTGCCTCTATGTGGAGAGAGGAAACAGGTTAGCAGAGAAAAACTACTTGTCTTGAAGAGCAGGACTGGGAGTCAGTGGGCCCAAGGCACTGGATGGGGAAAGCCAGCTTCACCTATCTATCTATCTATCTATCTATCTATCTATCTATCTATCTATCTATCTAATCATCTATCTATCTATCATCTATCTATCTATGAAGGTTATGTGTATGAGTATTTTGCCTGTATGTATGTCTTTGCACCATGTGCATGCCTGATACCCAAAGATACCAGAGGAGGGTGTCAGGTCCCCTGGAACAGACAGTTGGGAGCTGCCATGTGGTTGCTGGGAGAATTACCAGGTCTTTTGGAAGGACGGCTATTAACCCCTGAGCCATCTCCAGCCTTATCTTGTTTTTATTGTTGCAAATGTCAAGTGATGAGATTTTGGCTGATGAGGTCTGTCCTCTTGTCCTGAGTTGTCAGTGATGATGTTGGGTAACAAGTTTCTGTATATTAAGTCAAGGGAGGGTTCATATACTGTGCTGTGCTCAGGATGTGCGTTTGTCTCTCTCTCCTTCATAGCAAGAGCAGTGGCTCAGCCGCCTTGCTGGCTCTGACCTGGACCTGCCTTCTAGTACGCATTGTCTTTCCCCTGAAAGCTAAGCGGCAAGGAGACATCTGGAACAAACTGGTAGGTTCCCTTGTCTTTGGAGCCATGAGGGTCAATTTTACACAGTTGTATGATGTTTAAGCATTCCTTGCGTCCCAAGTCCCCTGTCACAGGTTGAAATTGTCCAGAGGTGTGTGTTTGGTGGTGGGCTTAAGTGCAGCAGGAATCACATTCGTTTGCTCACTAATGTTCCCAAGCTTCTCTGGGCCAGGCGTGATGCTAGGCGTTGTATGCAATGATGAGGAAGACATGTAGACCCTGCCTTCATGAGAGGCCAGACTGGGGGAGATAACTAAAAGTCAGGGATGCCAGAAGATACAGTAACATAGGCCAATTATGTAGATTATGTTATTTTCTGGCTAAGCACTCTCTCATCTGTTTTTGTGTTTGGATTTCAAGGTTATAGAGTGAAATTCTGGCTGTTGTCTTGGTCATCTAATTCTCTCCTCTCTTTCTATACCTGCTCTTTGCACAGTCTCTCTCTTTTTCTCACCTGTCTGCCACCCAGAGATGGCCTGGTAGGCCGGGCTGGGGGTTCTTTTGCAAGTCTTAGTATGCTGGGCTAGGGGGGTTCTCTTGGATGTCTAAGTAGGCCAGAGTGGGGGGTTCTCTTGGATGTCTAGGTAGATTGGGCTGGGGGGGGTCTCTTGCATGTCTAGGTAGGCTGGGCTAGGGGGGTTCTCTTGGATGTCTAGGCAGGCTGGGTTGGGGGATTCTCTTGGATATCGAGGTATGCTGGACTGGGGGTTTCTCTTGGATGTCTAAGTAGGTTGGGTTGGGGGGTTCTCTTGGATGTCTAGGTAGGCTGGGCTGGGAGTTCTCTTGGATGTCTAAGGCTGGGTTGGGGGGGGGTTCTCTTGAATGTCCAGGTAGGCTTAAGTGTAGGTTAAGGGTCAGGGTGAGTGGTTAATGGTTCTGGTGGAGTCTTGAGGGTAGTATTGTGGATCTATTTTTTGCCCATGAGATTTGACAGAGCCACCCACGTACCTCAGAGAGGTGTTCTAGGGAGATCTGCATGGCCATAGACACTGTAGAGTGTAGTGCATGGAGATGTAAATGACTAGTGACATTAGAAAGCTGAAATCATCTCATGATGAAACATCCAGTCAGGCAGGCAGATAGACAGATGGTTTCTCCTGGTTTCTTACCTAGCATACTTTGGAACAGCTGTGGAGTAGCCTTCAGCAGTGGATTAATTAGTGGTGAATTAGAGCATTGACACTTCCTGGTAGTCCTGTGCTGTAGTTGGTGTGGGTTTGACGCTGGAGCCCTCCACAGAGTGTGGGTGTCCTTGTTAGCAAATGGCTTTCTACTAAGGTAGATGGTTACTAGCAGGCAAGGCCTCTGGCTTATCTTCATTGAGTTCTTACAGCTGTTACCTGTCCTTAATGAAGGACACGTCTAGGCAGATAAATGTTAACTAGGGTGTCTTGTTCTGTTCCTGAATGGCAACTGTCTTACTGACGTATGTCTATTGTGTCTTCTTAAAATTTTTTGTTATTGGGGGTGAACTTTGGGCTTCATGCATGCTATATTCTGAGCTAGATCCCCATTTGTATCTTTATTTGTTCAGTATTCTCTCCCTGATCTATAAGGTGCAAGAATGCACCTTGTTCTCCTTGTGTATACTTTGGCTCATAGTAGGTGTTTAACAAATATTTATTAAATAAATGCATGTCAGTGTAAGGTACAGTGTTAGGTGAAAGCCAGGATTTAGGGGGCAATTGAGAGCACTGGGGAAGACTCAGGTTTGATTCCCAGCATCCACATGGTAATTCACAGCTGTCTGTAATCCCACTTCAGAGAATCTGATAGTGTTTTCTGACCTCCAAGGGCACTGTGTGTGTGTGTGTGTGTGTGTGTGTGTGTGTGTGTGTGTGTGTGTGTGGTGTACAGACATACATAAGACAACAACCCACACACATTAAAAAGAGAAAGGGGGCAGATTTAGGACAAGGGGCTGGAGTGGGGTAGAGATGAAGCTGGGATCTAGAAGGACTGATGGATGTCTGTGACAGGCTATGAGGATCATAGCACACTTGGAAGTTATAGGATGCTTCTAAGTCAGATCTTGATTGGAGCCTTTCCTTGTGCTGGCAGGTGGAGGTGCAGTGTCTCCTGCTGCTGGAGGTGTTGGGTGGCTCCCACAAGCATGCTGTGGATGGTGCGATGAAGAAGCTCACTAAACTGTGGAAGGAGGTGAATGGAGCTGGTGGGAAGTCAGAGGCCGGGCCTTTTCGGTACCTCTGCTGCCACCTGACACACTTCTACTTCCTCTTCAGAATCCTGGGCTGGTGGAGCAGTACTTTTCAGCTATCCTTAGCTTAGAACCTAACCAAAACTATGCTGGCATGCTGGGGCTGCTGGTGCAGTTCTGCACGAATCACAAAGAGATGGACGTGGTCAGTCAGCATAAGGCAAGTGTCAAGCGCAGTGACAGTGGGTTTGCTGCATCAGGGGTCTGGAGGGAGAGAGTGGAAACTTGCTCTGTCTTTGTGGCCTCTAGCTGTAGCCTGTGAACCCTGGTGTAGTCACTGGGGTGAGAGTTTACTGTTCACCTCAGTGGGCAGCTCTCATGCACCAAGCACAGTGCCAGTAGTTGGGGGGAGGGGGGGCAGTGAGCAGAAGACTATGATCTTTGTGAAACTGAATCAGAGGGGACTCTGACTTGAGACAGATTGTCATCTAGTTAATTGTATCTGATAAGTGTGACAAAGGAAATAAATATGGGTATCTGACTTGGACTGTGGATCAGGGAACGTGTCTCTGTAATGAAGGGACTTAGGGAGCAAGAGAAGCTGGCCAGTAAAGAGGTGGGACAGAACATTTTGAGCAGAAAGTTAGTAGGAAGGATCATGGAGACAGCAAGTAGGGTTCATCTGGGGGCAGGGGAGAGCTTTCAGATGTAGCCAGCTGAGAGCAGTCAGAACTGTCAAAACCCTGCCACAGGTCTTTGACCTTTGTCCCAGGAGCCATGGAAATGACTGCTCCCCACCTTTCAGTGTCAAGCATGGGAGGGTGGGAAGCATGGCAAGTGGGACCTCTGCTCACCCTGAAGTTTTGGGGCTTCATGTCCTATAGAGTGCCCTGTTGGACTTCTATGTGAAGAACATTCTGATGAGCAAAGTGAAGCCCCCCAAGTATTTGTTGGTGAGTGGATTGTACACCTACCACCCAAGCAGTATCAAATCCTGGCTTAATTATGGACACACCCTGCTCTTTACTCTCACTCTTAATCATGAGCCCGGGTGCTTGACTCTTTTATCTTTGCAGGATAACTGTGCCCCCTTGCTCCGGTTCATGTCCCACTCAGAGTTTAAGGATCTGATCCTGCCCACCATACAAAAGTCCTTGCTGAGGAGCCCAGAAAATGTTATTGAAAGTAGGTCCCTGCTGAGCAGGTGGGTGTGAAGGGATGGGCTGCCTGAGCAGCTCTGTTCCTGTAGGCTTGGCAGCAGGCACACCACGTGTTCTGAGAGTTACCTGGTGAGGGCCGTGGCCAAGAAAGGAACTCCTTTTGGAATAGTTGGAAGTTGAGGGCTTTCTTTTTTTAAATTTATTTTCGTGTGTGTGTGTGTGTGTGTGTGTGTGTGTGTGTGTGTGTGTGTGTGTGTTGTGTGTGTGTGTGCTTGTGTGTGTGCTTGTGTGTGTGCTTGTGTGTGTGCTTGTGCATGTGTGCTTTCGTGAAGAGTGCCTGGCTGAGTGCATGTGCCTGCAGAACCCAGAAAAGGGCATCAGATTCCCTGGAGACGAGAATTCCAGGCACTTGTGAGCTGGCTGATGTTGGTCCTGGAAAAGCAACTGATGCTTTTTACTGCTGAGCCATTACTCCAGCCCCATGGGGCACTGTCTTACTAGAAGACTATGGAAAAATACTCGCTTTAATACTGACTGTAGTTAGGGAGGCTGGAGAACTTTCCGGAGACCATTAAGATTAATAAGCTCTTCTCTAGGCAGTTTGGGCTGGACTTGGTGTGAAGAGCAGAGCTTTGGCTCCAGGCTGTGGCCTTGAGAGGTGAAAGGCAGTCATGTCACCATGGAGCTAACCAGCAGACTCCAGATGGTGTATGCTGGGGAGTGGGGCAAAATGGGCACTGGCACTTGGAACTAATGCACATTGTTTGCTGTCCCTTTAGCCATCTCCAGTCTGCTGGCATCAGTGACACTTGATCTCAGCCAGTATGCTCTGGACATTGTGAAAGGCTTGGCTAGTGAGTATGCTCACCCCTCTGCAGCCCCTTGATGCATCTTGAGTTTTAGTTGTATCCAGTAGTTTTTTTTTTTTTTTGTTGAAAAGGGGTGGAGCACATCTTATGTTAGAAGTAAACTTTAGCATCAGCAAGATGGGTCCTTGGGTTAAAGGTGGTTTCTGCCAAGAGTGCCAACTCAAGTGCAGTCCTGGAAACCACATGATGAAAGGAGAGAACCCACTCCCACAAATTGTTCTCTGACTTGTATGTGCATGCCATGGTACCCCTCCTCCCTCATAAGTGAATGAATGTTTTTGTTTGTTTGTTTATTTGTTTGTTTTTTCGAGACAGGGTTTCTCTGTGTAGCTTTGGAGCCTATCCTGGCACTCGCTCTGGAGACCAGGCTGGCCTGGAACTCACAGAGATCCGGCTGCCTCTGCCTCCCGAGTGCTGGAATTAAAGGCGTGCACCACCAACGCCCGGTGATAAGTAAATGAATGTTAAAAGTGAAAAAGGAAAAAGAAATAAGGCTTTAGCCAGCAACGGGGGAGGGAGTTTCTTTTCTGTGATTGTTGATGGTGATGTCAGAGAGCTGGGAGTAGAGAGCTGGGAGTAGAGAGCTGGGACTAAAGTCTGCATGTTCAGCTGCTGCAGCCCCTGAGCTGTGGCTCTGTGTGTCCAGATCAGCTGAAATCCAACAGCCCCCGCCTGATGGACGAAGCTGTTCTGGCATTGTGCAACCTGGCTCGCCAGTGCAGTGACTCCGCCGCCACTGAGGCCCTGACCAAGCACCTGTTTGCAATCCTTGGAGGTGAGCAGGCCTTCTTGGCACAGCAGATCTCACACAGCAGATATGCCCTAGCCTTGAACCTGGGATGTGGTGGGAACTTGATTCTGAGTCTGCTCTGGGAGAGGCTGTTGATGAGACGCACCTCCACGTGTGTGGCAGAAGCACACCCATTTCAATGCCCCTGCTTGTGTGCACACGGGGAAGAAAGGAAAGAAAGACATGAAGATGTTAATGGTGCCTTTGAGTAGTGGGAACATGATGTGCCACATTTTTCTCTTTATTTTCTGTTTCTCATACTTTCTGTAAGAATGTAGTACTTCTGTCTGTTTTTGAGACAGTGTTTCTCTGTGTAGCACTCACTATGTAGACCAGGCTGTCCTCAAACTCACAGAGATCCGCCTGCCTCTGCCTCCTGAGTGCTGGGATTAAAGGCGTGCGCCACCACTGCCTGGCTGAGATTGTAGTACTTTTAGTCAGAAAACAAAAGGCTATAAAGTGCTGTTTTAAACCCAGCTTCACACCAGAAAGGCTGCTTCGGGTGTCTACATGTGTGTTATGAAGTGGGGCCAATGTGAACAAGCGCTTTTATTACTTCCCCACAGGCTCAGAAGGAAAGTTAACTGTTGTAGCCCAGAAGACAAGCGTCCTTTCAGGTAGGGGTTCCTCCCCGGGTCTCAACAGTGTGCTGTAGTGATGAAGGAGGGTTAATGAACTGTCGGGCAAGATGAGTCCTTTGAACCCCAATGCCCAACAGTGTTGGCTGTGCCAGCTTGCCTCCCAGGACTCTGCTGCCAGGCTGTGTGGCAGGAGCTCTGGCTTCTCTAAAAGGAGAGACTGGAGGAAATTTGAAGGAGTGTCTGTAATGGCCAGGGGAAAGTGTGGCTGCTGGAGCCTGTGAGGTCTGTGGCCTGGTGTACCCTGGTGGCAGTGGCAGGAAGGCTGTCTGCTGTGGCTTTGTGCAAGGGAGGGCCTAACCAGAGAATCTGCTTTTCAGGGATTGGAAGCCTCAGTCATCACGTGGTATCTGGCCCTTCTAGTCAAATCCTGAATGGGTCTGTGGCTGAGCTGTTCATTCCGTTCCTCCAGCAGGAAGGTAATTCTTGTGGCACGGGGAGCATGCTGCTTAAACCCATTCTTGACCATGATTTTTCAGTCAGCCTTCTAAAGGCTTTCTAAAGGTGCGCCTCCCTGAGTTAACAGGGCTGGGAATTGTCTGAAATGTCACTGCTTCCTCCCCTGGGACTCTGGCTTGCCTTCTCGCACTGCTTGCAGTGATTTGATATGGTCATAAGACGTCAGACCGACTGGACTTGTGCCGCTTGCCCTAGTGCACGAAGGTACCTTGGTACACGCTGTCTCTGTCCTGGCTCTCTGGTGCAACCGGTTCACTACAGAAGTGCCCAAGAAGCTCACTGACTGGTTCAAGAAAGCCTTCAGCCTTAAAACCTCCACCTCTGCAGTGAGGCACGCCTACCTGCAGTGCATGCTGGCCTCCTTTCGAGGTAAGAAGTCCAGGCCTGCATTGAAGGAGTGACTGAGACCAGAGGCATGCTCACCATTCAGGGCTTCCTCTTCCAGTGCATTGACTCTGCCTCATTTTCTTCTGAGTGTGTGTCCCAGCCTTCACAGTAGTGACTTCTTCTCCTGTTTGATATTTTTTGTTTGTTTGGTTTTTTTTTTTTTTTTTTTTTTTTTTTTGTTTGTTTTTTTGTTTTTTTTGACAGACAGGGTTTCTCTGTGTAGCCTTGGCTTGGCTGTCCTGGAACTCACTCTGTAGACCAGGCTGGCCTCGAATTCACAAACTCACTGAGATCCACCTGCCTCTGCCTCCAGTGGTTCTTTGTTGACCAGCTGTTGACAACCCTGGACAGTTCATTTGGCATCTCTATTTCCTTATCTAGTGGAGGAGCATCTGATGATCAGATTAATAGTATTCTTTTACCTTTAATTTTTATGGTTACAGAGTTTAAGTCCCAGGTTCTTACTCCAATTCTTTGAGATACTCAGAAAATTAACTGAAGGGTTTTAGGCAGTCCACACCTAGGTGGATAATGTCTTCTCAAGTAATCTCGTCACCCCTGCAGATCTGGATGTCTCTGAGATGTTTCTGTCTCCACAGGTGACACACTCCTGCAGGCCTTGGACTTTCTGCCTTTGCTTATGCAGACAGTAGAGAAGGCGGCCTCCCAGAACACTCAGGTTCCCACGGTCACCGAAGGGGTCGCTGCAGCCTTGCTGCTGTCTAAGCTTTCTGTGGCTGACTCACAGGCGGGTAAGGGTCTGCATGTGTCCAAGGTGCCAGGTGACAGCGCTCTTCTCAGAGCCCTTGGTCAAGTGTTGGATTTTTAGCATCAGCCTGTCAGCTCCAGGGCTGCCTGTTAATCTGCAGGGATGAACTCTGGGTCACAATAGGAGTGCAGCCAGGGGCCTCTCACAGTTCTTGGCTCTGTTACTTCAGTGTTCGGGGCTAGGCTTATTTGTGATACTTGGACTGCTAGGTTGAGTATTAGGACTTTGTGTCTGGTTGTTTTTTAATTGTTGTACTTGTTTGTTTATTTTATGTGTATGAGTATTTTTCATGCGTGTATGGGTACCACTCTACTCAGTGCCACAGAGGTCAGAAGAAGTGTCAGATTTCCTGTAACTGGAATGATAGACAGTTGTGAGCTGCCATGTAGGCGCTGGGAACCTGGGTCCTGAGTTATCTCCCTAGACTTCATGTCTTAATTACCTACTTATTCATAGGATGTTCTAGTTCACTCCTTTGCTGTGATAAAACACCCTGGTAGAAAGCATCTTGGGGAGACAGATTCATTTCAGTTATAATTCCAGGTTATACTCTGTCATTGTGGGAAAGTTAAGGCAGAAACTTTAAGCAGCTGGTCACATCATGTCTATAGCAGTGAGACTTGCTGGGTGACACACTGTGTAAACCATGTCGTCTATCAACTGCACGGAAACAATTCAAGTCGGAGTCTTCCCGTTCTTCTCTGTCCCCTGGGATTCTGCCCTCTCTTGAGTCCTCTGTGTTAGTCGGCTTTATCACTGTGACAGACTACTTGAGAAATTCACCTGAGGATGAAAGAAAAGATATATTGTGGCCCATGGTCTTAAAGGTCTCAGTCACATGGTGGGGCAGTTGCCCATTGTGTGGGGGTCAGTGTCAGCCAGGGAGTTTGTGGCTGAGCAGAGCTGCTCATCTCCTGGTGGCTGGGAAGGAAGCAAAGCAAAGACCCAGGTCTCAGCATTTCTTTTCAGGGCATGCACTGGTGACTGACCTGTATCCCCCCCACTGTGTCCTGAAGGTTTTACCACCTGCAGTGGTGCCATAGGCTGGGTCCATGTTTTGGAATGGGTGCCTGACATCTAACCTCTAGCATCCTCCCTCTCTGCCTGTGCTCTTACCTGGCCTTGCTTCTGTGCTGAGAACTAGGATTCACTCTTGCATGCTGCTGTGCCCACTGTGCATGCCAGGGCCTTTGGCTACCTTGGGTGAGATAAACACGAACAGGACCTCACTTCAGCACATCTCAGAGTGCGTGCTCTGAGGTAGGAGGACAGAGATGGGAGTCATTTGGAGGTTGATCCTTTGTGTGAGGAATGGATGTTGGTAAAGGTTTCATAAAGGGGGGAAGCATTTGCGAGCCTTGGAATGGTCATAGTTAGGAAAAGGCAGAAAGAGCTGCATTGTGTGAACCTGTGGGGTTCCGGCCAGGTCCCCGGGTAGTGGGAATTCCAGAGGAGAGGCTTCAGGCCGCACAGAACCCTTTAGTTGTTTAGTTGTCCAGACCCTATGTGAGGCTTGAAGGACTGACATTTGCTTTCATAATAGGAGAAACAGTGAACTTTGGAATGGTCCTTCACAGAGTGTCTTTCACAGAGCCTGCCCAGTGGTTTCAGCTTGGAAGGGCCATCCTGTGGGTGACATGGGTGGCCTTTGGTTTCTTTCAGAGGCCAAACTGAACAACTTTTGGCAGCTGGTCATGGATGAAAAGAAGCAGATATTCACGTCTGAGAAGTTTCTGCTCCTGGCTTCAGAGGATGGTGAGTTTCTAGGCTCCTGACAGGTCTTTAGGGAGGACCTGCTCCTGAGCACCTGCTTGGCCAGCAGTGGGGCTGTTTTCTGAATGAATTCATTCCTGTGGGAGGGGAGTCAGGCTCAGTAGGAAGGCAGACTTGGGAGGACTGAAGAGACAGTCATGGAGCTGTGATATTAGCTGTAATTATAGCTCAGTGGGTAATTGGTGCTGTCTGGGTTTCCTTCTGCTAAGTGCTGGTGGAGTTGTGGCAGCTCTACTCCCCCACCAGGCGACACAGAAACTACTGGTTTCTAGCCTGGCAGAAAGGGAACAATGATCTCCAAATGTATGTGTAAAATTCTAGGTTGCCTCACAGGAGTCTGATGCTAATTAGTGATTTGAAAAGTCTTTTGACTCATGAATCACAACATCCTATTAATGAGCTACAACTCTTAGTCACTTTCTTTTTAAATTTTTTACTTTTTTTTTTTTCTTTTTTAGTTAGCTTTTGATTAGGAACGACATTCATATAGTTCAGAGAGACAAGGTGGGAGGGAATGTTCATTGAAAACTGCCTCCTGCTGGCAGGCACACGCCTTTAATCCCAGCACTTGGGAGGCAGAGGCAGATGGATCTCTGTGAGTTCAAGGCCAGGCTGGTCTACAGAGTGAATTCCAGGACAGCCAGGACTACACAGAGAAACTCTGTCTGAAAAAAAAAAAAAAAAAAAAAAAAAAAAAAAAAAAACAACAACAACAACAAAGACTTGCACCGTTTCTTTCTTTCCCTTACAGCCCTGTGTACTGTGCTGCATTTGACGGAGAGGCTCTTCCTGGACCACCCGCAGAGACTCACCAACAGCAAAGTTCAGTACGTGAGCCTCACTTCTCTTGTCTTCTGGGTCAACAAAGCAGATGTTGATGGAACTTTGAGGAGTGGGTGTGTAACAAGTTTGCTTCCTGGGACCATGTCTTTGTGTTTGCAGGCAGTACTATCGGGTCCTGGTGGCTGTGCTCTTGAGCCGTACCTGGCATGTGCGCAGGCAGGCACAGCAGACAGTTCGGAAGCTGCTGTCCTCTCTTGGGGGCATTAAGCTGGCCAATGGCCTTTTGGAGGAGCTGAAGACTGTCCTCAGTTCTCACAAGGTGAGAGAGGGTGTGGGCTCTGGAACCAGTCAGTCACTGTGCTTCTGCCCTGGAGTTTTAGCCAGATGATTCCAGGACTCTGCTTTTCCACCAAGCTTTGGTAACATCTTTGCCTTTTAGAGGTTTTCTTTCCTGTTTCCATACTGTTGATGTAGTTTAACTAAAATGTTTTTGGATATTTTCTTTTTGATTGTTTTAAAACACTATTACATGCCAATCACAATTTCCCCTACATCCCTCTTCCTAGCTCCCTTCTCCCCTGGACCACTTCTTCATTTCTGTTTAAAAGGAAAAAAGAAAGAAAAAGAAAACGAAAGAGCAGGCCTCCTAGGGATATCAACTGAACATGGCATAACAAATTACAATAAAATGAGACACAAACCCTCATATCATGGCTGGATGAGGTGACCCATTAGGAGATAAAGGGTCCCAAGCATAGGCAAAAGATTCAGAGGTTCCCCCCATTCCTGCTGTGGGTCCTTCAAGACCACCAATTATGTATATGTCGTTTGTGGTTGTTGCTTCAGTTTCTGTGAGCCCTATGGGCCTTGCTTAGTTGAACCTGTGGACTCTGTTCTCATGGTATCCTTGACCGTCTGGTTGCTATCTTTTTTATTCTAGCTATCCACACTGTTTGGGTTCTCTCAGGCAGCAGCAGGAAAAACCAGGAGTAGACAGTGGAGACCTGGACTGTTGAAGTTTCCTAGGTGCCAGGCTTCACTGTTTTTCCTTCAGCAGTGTGTTCCTGGTCTCTAGAGCCAGTTTCCAATTCGTTCTCTTCCCTTAGATTTTTTTCAGGTGGATGTCTTGGGTGTCTTTCTGACACATCTCACAGTCCAGATTCCAGGGCAGGAAGCAAGGTGTCAGTTGCACTCCAGCAAGGACTCCCTCTAATAGCAGGAGAGGCTCTGTGACTCTGCGCACTCTGTTTGTGTACTGCTCTGCACAGGCTCTGTGGGAACTCATTTGTTCTCTCTAAAGGTGCTGCCCTTGGAGGCTCTTGTGACAGAGGCTGGGGAAGTGACTGAGATGGGCAAGACCTATGTGCCTCCACGGGTCCTGCAGGAAGCTCTGTGTGTTATCTCTGGGGTGCCAGCGCTCAAGGGTGACAGCACTAGCACGGAGGCGCTGGCCCAGGAGATGCTGATCATCTCTCACCACCCGTCCTTAGGTCTGTGGCTGTAGGAGGGACAGGGAGGTGGGCGGCTCTTTAGGGTAGGGGGACCGATAGTCCAGGCAGAAGGCTTCAAGAAGCCCCTCTCCTTCAGTGGCAGTACAGTCTGCACTCTGGCCAGCACTTCTCACCAGGATGCAGATTGATCCTGAAGCCTTCATCACCAGGCACCTGGATCAGATCATCCCCAGAATTACTACACAGAGTCCCCTGAACCAGGTAATGGGTCCATGAGCTGCATTTGTACTTACATCAGGACCGGACTTCCCTTCGAGGGTGCAGGAAGTGAGGGCTCACAGAAATTAGAGAAAGAATGGTGATGTGTAGTCTTGACCCCTTGATTGTAATTGACAGAAATGCATACTGGTTGGAGCACAAAAGGGAACGACCTTATTTGTGGATGGTATTAGGATGTGCATAGCTTGGGATGGTGCTACCAAGGCTTAGCTGGTACCTTTAGGTCAGTAGAGGT
This sequence comes from Cricetulus griseus, assembly GCF_003668045.3. Classification (NCBI taxonomy): domain Eukaryota; kingdom Metazoa; phylum Chordata; class Mammalia; order Rodentia; family Cricetidae; genus Cricetulus; species Cricetulus griseus. Next base: position 95,682,823 of record NC_048597.1, read on the forward strand.
GGATTCTGTACTTCCTCTGCCATGAGACTTATCTGATCTCTGAGTCACTTCTCTCTGCTTTCCAGTGTGTGAGCTACATTCTCAGGTTTGTGATAGGAGTTTCAGGCTCACATCTTGTCCTCCCACTAGGTCCGATGAGAAAGCATTCATTTTCCAGTAATGTCAGCTGGCTCAGGGTCTCATTGCCCCTATTGACCTGTCCCCAAGACTGTCATACAGTTAGGGGGTTACATGCCTGCCTTTGGAAATTGATCATGGAGTTTAGAGTGGAATGTGCACTCTAGATCAATGATAATAGCAGAGCGAGGGGGAAGGCTTGTCTAGTAAGGCATGCTCAGACTGCATCGCGGCGCCCTGCTGGTGGGCAATACTCAGCTCACAAGGCAGAAATGGGGAGCCGATTGGAAGGGTCATTTGGGTGTGACAGAACCCTATCCTGGTGCTAGTTAGGGTACAGACTGATGGTGTTTGTTTGTCTGACAGTCTTCCATGAACGCCATGGGGTCCCTTTCCATCCTGTCCCCTGACCGAGTCCTCCCTCAGCTCATCAGCACTATCACCGCCTCCGTGCAGAACCCTGCACTGTGCCTCGTGACTCGGGAGGAGTTTGCCATCATGCAGACCCCTGCTGGAGAGCTGTTTGATAAATCCATCATCCAGAGGTGAGACTCTTGCTCAGCAGTTGGCTCCCCTACCTTTCCTCCTCAGCACCAGTTTTCATGCTTATTTGATGGAGACATCTTTATAGATGTCCGTGGCAGACAGACCTGCTTGTGTTCCAACCCTGATGCTTGGTCCTAAAGTCTAGAGCTAGCACTATCCAGGTACATAGTACTTAAGCTACCTGGGAGCTGAGTGTGGTGGTGCGAGCCTGTAGCCCCACACTTTGGAGGCTGAGACACAGGGATTGTAAATTGGAGGTCAGCCAGGACTGTATAGAGGCCCTGCCTACATTGTGACTGTGTCTCAATAAAGAAAAGGAGGAGGCTGGCCTGGCGTTGGTGGCGCATGCCTTTAATCCCAGTACTCAGGAGGCAGAGGCAGGCGGATCTCTGAGTTTGAGGCCAGCCTGGTCTCCAGAGCAAGTGCCAGGATAGGCTCCAAAGCTACACAGAGAAACCCTGTCTCGAAAAACCAAAAAAAAAAAAAAAAGAAAGAAAGAAAAGAAAAGGAGGCTGAAGAAATGGACCTGAGTAAAGTGCTTGCTGGCCCGCCAGCCTAGTTAAAATGTTAGCTACATATAGGTTCAGTGAGATACCTTGTCTCAAAAGATGCCAGAGAGAGTGATAGATGGAGATATTAGAAATTAACATCTGGCCTCAATGTACACATGTGAGCATATACATGCATGCATGAACACACACATACAGGTTTGCTGGCTAGGCTTGGTGGCTGTCAGAAGGCTGAGGAGCCTAGTGACTCTTTTGGGTAACTGGCTCCGGTGTGTTTCAGTGCCCAGCAGGACAGCATAAAAAAGGCCAACATGAAGCGAGAGAACAAAGCCTATTCCTTTAAGGAGCAGATCATTGAGCTCGAGCTAAAGGAGGTGAGTGCATGGATCATCTCTGGGGGCCTGCTGAGCTTAGCACTAGCTCTCTTGCTATGTCTTACATTCCCTCCTGATTTATCCCTGGTCTTCTCCAACCCTGCTAGAGAGAGACTGGGTTGTCACTGCACGTTGCTGCTCTGTCTTTCCGGCCCTAGCATTGTGAGGACAGGTGTGTCTTGATTCCTGATCCTGTGGAGTCCCAGGGATCCTTGAGATGATTGACAGAATATGCTCTAAAGAACTGGTTCTTATGAGAGCTCTAGCCTATCTCAGCCCATGCTCTCCCTCAGTCTTCACCAGGCTGGACTTTTTTTTTTTTCCTTTTACTTTGTTCCCTGCTCTGTCCCGACGGTCCGTGCCCTTCGAACTGCCGGCTGGACGATGACTCAGCTCAGGCTGGGCTTTCTTGTCTCGTCATCACTTGCCCTTCCCAGAAAAGGACTTACTGCCCATCTGTCCATGGTGTGCTTGCTTCACTCTCTTCCTGCTTGTTGCTTTTATAGCATTTGTCATGTTCCACAGTCGTTTTATGTATTTGTTTCCCTGTTTATTGTCTGACTTTACTTGCCAGGTTGTAAGCTCTGTGAGGGGAGGGATTTTATCTTCTCCCCAGTGTCTCCAGCATTTCAAACAGCTCCTGGCATGATGAGGTGCTCAATACTTTGAAACCCAAGCAGCCTATGTCCTGTAAGGGCCTTGGCTGGGTCTGAGGGCAGGCTAAAGTTTTTAATCTGAAGTCATGTGGCCACCAGAATACCCCTTGGAGATCGTTGAAGGACTTGTTATTTCTCCCCTCATCTTTTTAAGCTGAGAATCCTGATTAAAGTGTGCTTCTTTGCTGCTGTCTCCATTCTGTAGGCATCCAGTGGCTGTGACCTTTTATGGAGGGGAAGGAGGGCATGTGCTTGTAATTGTAGTTCTTAGTAGGTCTAAATAATAAAAACCCAGAGTCAGATGTAGAGGAAAATGCTGAGAGATCAGAGAAAAGGAGCAAACCAAAGCCACCTTTATCTCATTAGTTTACCAGTAGAAAAGGGCACAAGTTCCTGGTTTTTTCCTGCTTATATCCTCTCACTTCCTATCTGTCTATACAGACCTCCAGACCTCTATGATTAGCTAGTGTTAAGCTCCATCCTCTGATCTTCAGACAAACTTTATTTGTGCCACATATCACCACAAGTGCTGGGCTTGAGGCCCTGGTCCTAGACTTGAGTCTGACCTGGAATCCTTTTTGGAAGCGGGTCTGTTCCGTGGATATAGAGTTGGTTTCTGACCCCGGCCCTTCAGGAGATAAAGAAGAAGAGAGGCATAAAAGAGGAGGTGCAGCTGACCAGCAAGCAGAAGGAGATGCTGCAGGCCCAGATGGACAAGGAGGCACAAATCCGGAGACGGCTGCAGGAGGTAAGTAGCCATCACCAGCACATGACAGTGCCGGAAGGATCCTCTGTGGTCCATTCCTGCTCTTTGCTGTCTCGGGTTGGACTCTGCTGACTCTGTTCTGGTGGCTCTGCTTGCAGCTGGATGGGGAGCTAGAGGCGGCACTCGGACTGCTAGATGCCATCATGACCAGGAACCCGTGTGGCCTGACCCAGTACATCCCTGTTTTGGTCGACGCCTTCCTGCCCTTGCTGAAGTCTCCCCTGGCTGCTCCCAGGGTCAAAGGCCCCTTCCTGTCCTTGGCTGCCTGTGTCATGCCCCCTAGACTCAAGGCCTTGGGTTAGTCTTTATTTTCTGTCTGTGGGGTCATCTCAGGGATGTTTGGGAATTGGGCTGGAGGTAGCCATGGTATGCTAAGGAGATGTGTGGCCTAAGCTGCCTAATTTTGTTTCCACATGGAAGCAGCCTATGGAACCTCACACTGGATATGCTCAAGAACAGTGAAGTCTTGCCTCTTCCCTCCATTTTGCATTTTCTCTGACTTCTGAGGAGCAGCCTTTTTTTTTTTTTTTTTTTGGTTTTTCGAGACAGGGTTTCTCTGTGTAGCTTTGGAGCCTATCCTGGCACTCGCTCTGGAGACCAGGCTGGCCTCGAACTCACAGAGATCTGCCTGCCTCTGCCTCCCGAGTGCTGGGATTAAAGGTGTGCGTCACCAACGCCCAGCTGAGGAGCAGACTTTACATGCTACTTAGCATCTCATCTTTCTGTAGCAGCTTTGTTTTAGTGCTGGAGACCATATCTAGGGCCTTGTATGCTAGGCAAGTGCTCTGGTAACTGAGCCACACCCCAGCCCTTTGTAGCATTGTTCTCCACAAAGTCAGGTTCAGAGACAGTGAGAGGGTTGGTGTGCTGTGGCTGGTCATTGTGCTCAGAGCTCATGAGCAGCAGGTGTCAGTGACAAGGTCTGAAGAAACACAAGCCAAGCAGGTGGGTGGAAGTTACAATTGCCTTCTCTTGTGAGCCATTGGTAACTTTAAGTAGATTTTCTTCTTAGCCTAAAGGGAATGTTCTCATGACTGGGGTTGGAGTCTACAAGCTGTTCTGAGAAGAAATGTCAGTTGGTGCCTGAGAAGTATTAGTAACTCGTGATGGAGGAACTTTGTAGCTGGAACTTTACTGTGGGATCAGTGACTCTTGACTATTTAGTATCAAAAGTACCAGCTCTGCAGACATGGTACTTTGTGCCTGTAATCCCAAAACTTGGGAGGCGGAGCCATGAGGATCCTGTGTTTCAGGCTAGCCTGGGCTACATAGTGACATCATGCCCCAAAATAAACATCGCCCCCCAAAAAAACAAAGGGCAGCTATTGTGCCTCCCTCTTTGGATACTGTCACAAAGACTTAGTAATTAAGACACCTGCCACAGCAGGGGTGGAGACAAGGCTCCCACTGTTCCTGTGCCGCCTTTGTGTTCTAGCCAGATGTGGTGTCTTTGTGGGTCATTTGCTGCTTTTCTTCTCACAGGCACCTTGGTGAGCCATGTGACACTACGCTTGCTGAAGCCAGAGTGTTCTCTGGATAAATCCTGGTGCCAGGAAGAGCTTCCAGTGGCTGTGAAGAGGGCAGTGTCACTGTTGCACATGCATACCATCACCAGCAGGGTGGGCAAGGGTGAGCCAGGTAAGGGGCAAGGAGGCACTAGATCACAGGGCAGTGTGAGCTGGTGTGGGGAGTGAGGCAGGAGCCAAAGCGTCCCTAAGCTTACTGTGCCTTTGGTGTTGGGAGAGTCCTCTCTCTCTGGCCTTGGTTTTCCTTGTTTGCCTCTGTTCAGTCTCACATTCTGGGACTGGGCCAATCTGTGGGGTAGAAGTGGCCCTGGTCTAGCACCAGGTTACCAGCCATTGTGCCTGGCACTGTGCTTGGTATCAGGCTTCCAGCTTCTGTCTGCTCTGCTGCTCTCACAGATGCTGCACCCCTGTCCGCACCCGCCTTCTCCTTGGTCTTCCCGATGTTAAAGATGGTGCTCACTGAGATGCCCTACCACAGTAAGGAGGAGGAGGAGGAGCAGATGGCCCAGATTCTTCAGATCCTCACTGTCCATGCACAGCTGAGGGCTTCTCCTGACACCCCGCCCGAGCGAGTGGATGAGGTTGGCAGGGAGCTCTCTCATCCCATGGTTTGAGGGGCCTGGGAGGCAAGGGCTCACATATGTCCCTTGAGTTTTGGTGTTTTATCTATAGCAGTGGTTCACATACTAGACAATGGGCTCTTTATATAAAAAGGGGCCATGCTGCTGCTTTCATAGGTCTACATCTCTGTTGATGTGTTTTGATTTTACCATTGCTTGAGATCCTGTGCCATGTATGCACTATGTTTTATTTAACTTGCTACCTATTCATGGCTGTTTCAGCGTTGTATGTATTTCCTAATCTTAACAGCACTGTTAAGTGTCTGCATGTCTCTGGCCTATCTGTAGCACTTGTTGGTTTTGAGTTGCTAGGTTGCATGATGTGTACTGAGCTAGCTGCTCACTGAGAGTTCTCTTCCCTTCAACACTTAACAGGCTTTGTGTGAGTCTCACTCTGTAGCCCAGGCTGGCCTCGAATTCACAGAGAACCTCCTACCTCTGCCTCTAAGCACTGGATAAATGAAGGTGTGCACCACTATGCCCAGCTAAGTGATGGGTTTTGTTTTTTTTTTTTTTAGCATTTCTTTCTTTCTTGTAAAATTGAGTATCTCCTCTTACTTAGGCTCACAGTATTTCACTCTGGGAGTCGCAAGCAAGCTTCAGAACCTGTGATAGTCTGGGTTAGCACTTGCGGGCTTGGTGGTAAATAAACCTAATGATGTTTCTAAAATGATTGAGTCAGTGCTGTGACCCAGAATACTTCCCCTAGGTGAGGGGATGCCAGCTGACCAGTGGCCTTTGTGGATACGGAGCTTCCTACTTCATCGTCTTAACTTTTCTCCTGTTCTCTCCAGAATGGCCCAGAGTTGCTGCCTCGAGTGGCCATGCTGCGCCTGCTGACATGGGTGATCGGGATAGGCTCCCCTCGCCTACAGGTGATCAGCTTTCTGGTGGGACTGTTCTATGGTTTTTGTGACTCTGACCTCAAAGTTGAGTAGTTAAGACCTAGTTCTCTCTTGGCCCTCTTGTGTAGAAGGGCTGCCACTGCCTGGCTTGACTATGGGTCTTAGCCCTAAGGCACTGTGGGGTGGGTTTTCTAAGCCCAGCTGTCCAGCTCCCTTGGTGTAAATTAGCTGCTGGACTGAACTGTGCATCAATGTTGCCTCCAGGTTCTAGCCTCGGATGCACTGACCACCCTGTGTGCCAGCAGCAGTGGTGAGGATGGCTGTGCCTTTGCCGAGCAGGAGGAGGTGGATGTGCTGCTCTCTGCCTTGCAGTCCCCGTGTACCAGCGTGCGGGAGACTGCACTCCGGGTGCGTGTGTGCTTTGTTACTCTGGGCAAGTGTTGGAGCTGCATCAGAATGTCCCATACCTCAGACAGGGCTAGGAGGCAAAGAGAGGGTCAAGGGTCAAGGGTAGGTTAGGGTCTTTCTAAGCTTGTCTAGCACCGTCCACTTTTTCTTCACTGTGGAAGACTTTCCTTAATTGTCAGTCTGAGTTGTGGCTCCTGATGCAGTTAAATATAGCCTGTATCTTTTTGTTTTTGTATTAATAAAATAGTCTAACAGAAGCAACTTAGGGATCAAGGGTTTATTTAAGCTCACAGTTCAGGTTACAGTCCATTGTGGTAGGGAAGAGGGAAGGCACCAGGGACTTGAAGCAGTGAACACATTACATTTGCAATCAGAAAAAAGAGAGGAGTAGATACATGCTTGTCTGTGCTCAGCTTGCTTCTTCCAGTCCCCCAGAGTCCCGGATTCCCTGCCTGGAGAATGGTGCCACCCACAGTGGGTATCTTCCCACATCGATTAACGTAATCAAGATGACCCCCCCACTGGCTACCCAGAGGCCCATCTTCTGGGGGTTCTAGATTCTGCCAAGTTGTGACTATTAACAATAACCATCCCCTGACCTAGTCCACAGGGTTAGGGTGTTTATTCAGTTTCTGCCTCTGTTTAGCTTTTCTGGATGGCTTTTAGGTTGTGGTTTCCAAATGCTAGTTCCCCTACTACTGGCACTTGGTAAAACATGGGGAAAATGGTGGCAGTATGGTATTTTTTTTTTTTTTTTTTACTCATTTAACAAGCCCTTGTTTTGAGCCCTTGTCAGCCATGTTTAGAGTTAAATTAGTAAATTTTACTTTTAAAAAAATTCTTAAAGATTTATTTATTTATTATGTATACAACATTCTGCTTCCATGTATATCTGCACACCAGAAGAGGGCACCAGATCTCATAAAAATGGTTGTGAGCCACCAGGTGGTTGCTGGGAATTGAACTCAGGACCTCTGGAAGAGCAGAGGTCTTCCTCTGGAAGAGCAGGACCTCTTAACCATCTGAGCCATCTCTTAACCTCTGAGCCATCTCTCCAGCCTCCTTAAAAAATTCTTTATACTGGCTATGGTAGTGTACACCTTGGGGGCAGAGGCAGACAGATATCTGAGTTCAAGGCTAGCCTGGTCAACATAATGAGTTGCAAAACATCCAGGGCTACATTAGAGAGACCCTGTCTTAAAAACAAAACAAAGCTTCTACCACTTTACGTCATCATTTCACAAAAGAAAAGAAGCTGGGTTGGGGAGGGGTACATACTCTGAACCCCTGAGCTGTACCGTAGGTCCCAGAAAACCATTGGGGATCTGAGCAGGTCAGCAGTGAACTGATTCCCAGCATCTGCAGACTTGCTATCCACCACCATTCTGCAGTGATGGGGATGTGTCCTACTGTGGTCTCTAGTGTATACCCGTGTGTCTAGTGCTTGAGTCTGGTGCTATGACTGCCTAACTTGAGGTTATGTATACTTGATTTTCCTTTAAATATCCACACACAGATAATGGTTATATTTAGAAGGGAGATGGAACTCTTGTGCTCTGAGATGTCAAGTCTCACAGTCTGATCCCTCCTTCTCTTCCCAGGGGCTGATGGAGCTCCAGCTAGTATTGCCAGCACCTGACACTGATGAAAAGAACGGCCTGAACCTGCTGCGGAGACTCTGGGTGGTTAAGTTTGACAAGGATGATGAGATCCGGAAGCTGGCTGAGAGGTGAGAGTCCTTCCGGCAGAGACTGCTGGAGACTGTACTTCATGCCCTTGCTTGACCAGTCCTAAATTTTGGTCTGCTGCAGGCTCTGGTCGACCATGAGCCTTGATCTACAGTCAGATCTCTGCTCTCTACTGATCGAAGATGTGATCTACCACGAGGTAGCTGTGAGGCAGGCTGGGGCTGAAGCTCTTTCCCAGGCAGTGGCACAGTACCAGCGGCAGGCAGCAGAGGTTATGGGCAGACTCATGGAGATCTACCAGGAGAAGCTCTATGTGAGTGAGCTGGGCAGCTGCTGTGCTCTGGGACAGGGGAAGTGAGTGGGTGGTCTTTTGTTCAGTTTGTGTAATGGTTCAGGGGTCCAGGCCATTGGTCTGCCTGCTCCTGGGGTAAGGGAGAGCATTGCTGGGCATTTAGCCTCTTGTCTGTTGCAGCGGCCGCCCCCAGTGCTGGATGCTTTGGGACGAGTGATTTCAGAGTCCCCTCCAGACCAGTGGGAAGCCAGGTAAATCCATGTTTTGATCTCGTTGCCAAGCTTTCTGAGATGCACTGGCTGGACTGGGGTGGGTGCTGCAAGTAGGTAGCATGTGTCAGTGCTGGCTCCCCATGTACCAGCTCTGTGCCCTGGAACATTGTCTGCTCATCTGTTTGAGGAGCACACCCCTAGAACCTACCTGGAAAGCCCCGGCCCTAGTCCATAGCAGTGTGTAATGTGCTCAGCAGAGGTTGATCTCATCTCTCAGCCTCTGAAGTAGTAGCCAGAGGGTTAGGAAAGTGTCCAGGAGCAAGTGTATGACCTTGGAAGACACTTGTCACCCACAGTGGGCTATCATGAGACAGTAGGGCTAGCTTCCTGAATTGCTGATCACACTGTAGGGTTATCATTGCTGTGATGAAACACCAAGATCGAAGCAACTTGGGGAGGAGAGGGTCTATTTAGCTTATACTTCCATATCATTGTTCGTCACTGAAGGAAGTCAGGAGAGGAACTCACCTAGGGCAGGAACCTGGAGGCAGGAGCTGATGGAGGGGTGCTGCTCACTGGCTTGTTCCTCATGGCTTGCTCACCCTGCTTTCTTTCCTTTCTTTCTTTCTTTCTTTCTTTCTTTCTTTCTTTCTTTCTTTCTTTTTTTTCTAAAGATTTTATTTATTATGTATACAACATTCTGCTTCCATGTATATATCTGCACATCAGAAGAGGGCACCAGATCTCATAATGGTTGGTTGTGAGCCACCATGTGATTGCAGGGAGTTGAACTCAGGACCTCTGGAAGAGCAGTCGGTGCTCTTAACCTCTGAGCCATCTCTCCAGCCCCAGTCTGCTTTCTTATAGAACCCAGGACCACCAGCCCAGGGATGGCACCACCCACCATGGGCTGGATCCGTCCCCGCCCCAACCATTAAAGAAAATGCCCTACAGACTTGTGTATAGCCCAATCCTATGGAGACATTTTCTCATTTGAGGTTCCTTCCTCTTCAGTGAGTCTAGCCATGCCCAGTTGATACAAAACCAGCCAGCACACCCACATTCTCCACTCTGTGACTTTGTGTGCTAGTACAGGTGTTATATGGAGCCATCTTGCTCTCTTTTCCATTCAAGACCATCAGCTTGGAATAGGAATTTCTTGTTTCTGGCTAAGGAAAATAATTCCACTTTGCCTTTGTTCCCATCTGAGGGCCGTCTCATCTGTTTCCTTTAACAAGGTCTCTCCTCTTCCAGCCTGTCTCACACATAGCGGGGGGGGGGGGGGTTCATTTCCTTCCATAGTCAGGGAAATAGGCAGAGCGGGTCCTTACCTCAGGACACCCTGCAGGAGATAACCTCATGGACTAATGGCTAGTCTCCATTTCACAAGCAGCTTGTTGAGAACCACCTTGGGCAGTTGCTTCATGGTAGGCTGCATGTTGCTCCCGGCCCCACGGCTGTTTGCTCCACCTGCATGGGATGCCCTCGCCCTACTCTTGCCAACCCACAAGCTCCCATTTCTTTGTAGGTGTGGCCTAGCCTTGGCCCTGAACAAGCTCTCGCAGTATCTGGATAACTCTCAGGTGAAGCCACTCTTTCAGTTTTTTGTCCCTGATGCTCTCAATGACCGGAACCCGGATGTTCGGAAGTGCATGTTAGATGCAGCGCTCGCAACACTCAATGCCCATGGGAAGGTGAGCGAGTGACAGAAACCCTGACAGGGCACCAGCACCTACTGGGAATTTCCTTTGTGCCAGAAAGACCCTGAGAGGATGTAGTCCTCAGGCCTGCTGTTGTCTGCTGGAAGCTGGAAACCCTGCCAGCCCCAGAGGCAAAGCATGTGGTTCTAATGGGACCTGGAGGCTGACCTTTGGCTCTGGGGTGTGGCCTTTTCAGGAGAATGTCAACTCCCTGCTGCCAGTGTTTGAGGAGTTCTTGAAGGATGCTCCCAATGATGCCAGCTACGACGCCGTGCGGCAGAGTGTGGTGGTCCTGATGGGTTCTTTGGCCAAGCACTTGGACAAGAGTGACCCCAAAGTAAAACCCATTGTTGCCAAGCTCATTGCTGCCCTCTCTACGCCTTCTCAGCAGGTACTCCCATCTTGGGGGCCCATGAATCACTGGGGGATGGGAATCCATTGTGGATAGGCTATAGGATGTTAGCAGCTGAGTGGCTGACAGAGAGCAGACATCTCTCCAGGAAGAACATGGGTATTTCATTTTTTCATACTCATTTGCTAGAGGTTTGTTTGTTTGGTTGGTTTTTTTTTGTTTGTTTGTTTGGTTTTTTGGTGTGTTCATGTACATGTTTGTTTATATTTGTGCATGTGTTTAGAGTAACTTTTGCACTGAATACACAAAGATTAAAAGAAACAAAACAACACAAACAACCCAGCTGTGCCGTGGTGATGCACACCTTTAATCCCAGTACTCGGGGCAGAGGCAAACGATTTCTGTGAGTTCAAGGCCAGCCTGGTCTACAAAGTTAGTTCTAGGACAGCCAAGGCTACACAGAGAAACCCTGTCTTGAAAGAAACAAACAAACAGTCCAGACAACAGTCAGCACAGGGATGTACTGCTTTAATACCAGCAGGTGCAGCTGTTGAGTTTGAGGCTAATGTGATAAGATTTGCATAGAGCAAACCAAGCCAGATAGTGCTATGTATTGAGACTTTATCTGAAAAAATAAAACTAACCAACAAACCAGACAGGCCCCATTTGTGTTGTGCTTTGTGGCCCTTTCAGGTGCTGGTGACATGTTGCAGGTACCTTTAAGGCTTCTCAACAATAGTGTGTAAAGAGTTTTTCATGGCCTGGTGGTGGTGGTGCACCTCAAAAAAACAAAAAAAAATAAAAAATAAAAACAGATTTGCAAATCAAATGTTAGTGGTAATCAACCATACATTTTCAAAACAGTTCCTTGGTATACCCTGATTTTCATTATTTACTAAGGATGAGAATAGATTTTGTACTAATGAGAAGGATGTGCTTATTTAATTTTGGGGGGTGGGGGTTTGAGACAGGGTTTTTCTGTGGCTTTGGAGGCTGTCTTGGAACTAGCTCTTGTAGACCAGGCTGGTCTCGAACTCACAGAGGTCTGCCTGCCTCTGCCTCCCGAGTGCTGGGATTAAAGGCATGTGCCACCAACACCCAGCTTGCTTATTTATTTTTATAAACAAATTTCACCTAAATGTTTGATACTACTTAGGATGTAGAACTTCAGTTTGAGTTATTTTCTATTTTATAATCAGTGCTGAGATTGCCACTGCGTAAATGCATGGTACAAAATGGTGCATGTATGTATGTATGTGTGTGTGTATGTATGTATTTTTTAATAACATTTTACTTTTTAATTTATGTGGGCAGAGGCACATGCATCAGTGTGAGTGAGTGTAGAGGTCAGAAGACAACTTGCAGGAGTAGGTTCTCTCCACTGTGTGGGTCCCCAGAATGGAACTGGGCTCATCATGCTTGGTGGCAAAGGCATCTCCCTGATCCTCCCTTTTAGATGTACGTTTGAGGTCATTTCAGAAATTGTTGGAAATTCTGTTTTAATATCAAGCCAAAATTCATAGACTAAAACTGGGATCATCAACTCAATTTTTATTTTATTTCTTTATTTGCTTATTTATGGAGGCAGGGTCTCACTGTATAGCTCAGGCTGGCATGAAACATTATGTAGACCAGGCTGGTCCTGAACTCACATAGATCTACCTGATTTTGCCTCCCCCAGTACTGAGATTAAAGGCATGTGCCACCATTCCCAACTAACGCCAATGGTTTTAAAAACCTAACACAATGTGGTCCACAACTAAAACAATCTGACACTTAAACACTGAGTGATGGTGAGAGGCAAACACTACAAGTCTCTGTTTTATGTAACTGAGCCATGGTGCTTCTCTGAGTGCAGAAAAGCTCATAGGTGCAGTTAGACACGGCCATTGCCTGCACAGGGTGGTCTCAATGGAAGCTGAGGTGCTGCAGCAGGGTTCACTGCTGGTGGGTGGTGTGACAGCACACTCAGGACAGTGCATTGTGTGTTCAGAACCAACAGTGAAGTCATCAGAGGTGACATTTGAGTTAGTTTTTAGTTATTGCACATTCAGAAGTCTCTACTGTTTCCTAATTTCTCACAACCCTGACATTGATTTATGATGCAGTCCCATGTGGGGTTGTGAACCACAGTTTAAGAAGCTGTGGTTTAGACCAGAAATAGCACTATAGGGTTGCTGTTCTTGTCTCTGATTGCAGTATGTTCCCTATGGAACATGTGTGTTGTAATGAGTATATGGGAAACACTGCTTCTCTGATGCTTTGACACTTGCAGCAGTGGGTAAGGTTGGGTGTGAGACAGTGCTACTGTGTAGGCCCCAAGGAACAACTGTCATTGAGCTGTTTGCACTAATGAGATGGCCCCTCCCACAGGTCCAGGAGTCTGTTGCCAGCTGCTTGCCACCTCTTGTCCCTGCTGTCAAGGAGGACGCTGGGGGCATGATTCAGCGGCTCATGCAGCAGCTGCTGGAGTCAGACAAGTATGCAGAGCGTAAAGGGGCTGCATATGGGCTGGCGGGCCTGGTGAAAGGCCTGGGCATCCTCTCCCTGAAGCAGCAGGAAATGATGGCTGCACTGACTGACGCCATCCAGGATAAGAAGAATTTCCGAAGGCGAGAGGGTGAGTGTCCCTAAGTTGGTGCCTGTGCCTCAGAGCAAGGGAGGAGGGACTGTGTGACCCATCCCAGCCCTGTCTGTGGTGGGGTGGCCTGCACTTTCTCCCTTATTCTTTCTTGCACTGCAGGGGGCTGAATCCCAGGCCCCACCTGTGCTAGGCAGGCTACTCTACTGCTGCACTACACACCAGCCCTTCTTATTTTAATATTTCAGATATTTCAGGGTAAGGATTCCTTAAGTTGTCAAGCATAAGCTACAACTTGGTGGTCCGCCTTCCTCAGACTCCAGAGTGCTAGGCTTGTCTTTCTACCTACTTTCTAACTTGTAATGGAGTGCCTTGGCTGAGCAAAGGAAGCCTGACCTTTCCAGTTGTTGGTGCCAGGAAGTGTTGGAAACTCCTGCCTGTTGCACTCTGCCACACCCCTGCCCTTGAGTACTAAGACAGGCTGTTGTGCTTCAGTCCTATAGCCACCATAGCCTGAGGAGGCACCAGGGGAATGCTGGCTCTTGTATTCCTAGCGCTGTCTGTTGTCCTCTTCTCCCCAGGAGCTCTGTTTGCCTTTGAGATGCTGTGCACCATGTTGGGGAAGCTCTTTGAGCCCTATGTGGTCCATGTGCTGCCCCATCTGCTGCTGTGCTTTGGGGATGGAAACCAGTACGTTCGCGAGGTAAGTCCAGAGGTGGAAGTGAGAACTGTTCCTAGGCAGTCTTGGTCAGGGAGGTGTCTAAGTGGGTTCCAGCCCCCACTGCCAGCGGCCCTTCAACTTGTACCTGGGACACTGGTTACTGCTTTGGTTTTCTCTCTGGTTCCCTTACACATTGAAGATTTTATTTGCGTGTGCATGTGTGTTATCTAGTTGTCTATGAGAGCATGTACATGTGTGTACTAGGAGCTAGAAGATATCCTCCATCACCTTTCACCTATTCCTTTTGAGGTAGTGCTTTCCCTGAACTGGGGGGCTTATACTTTCTCAGCTAGGCTGGAAGCCAGTAATCCCCAGTGACCCTGTCTCTTACCCTTTCAGAGCTAGCTAGGTATAGGCATGTGTGTGAAGGGCCTGGCTGACTGCATGGTGCTGGAATCCAATCTCTGGTCCTCAGATTGCTAAACAAGTTGCTTTTTTTCTTTTTCTTTCCCTAAGATAGTGTCTCTCTGTGTAGCTTTGGCTGTCCTGGAATTCACTTTGTAGACTAGGTTGGCCTCGAACTCAGAGATCTGTCTGCCTCGGCTTCCCAAGTCCTGGGATTGAAGGCATGAACCACCACCGCCTGGCCCAAAGCAAGTTGCTCTTAACTGCTGAGCCATCTCTCCAGCTCCTAGTACTGAAGCTTTTTAAGATGCATTTTTGGCTGTTCCTCTGGACCTGGGCACGGGTCTGACACAACTACAGTCTTGGTCAGTGTAGGGACACTAGGGCTAGTGTCAGGCCTTGATGCTTGCCCAGGCAAGGAGGCCCCTGAATGTCTTCTCTCCTCCCTTGAGGCTGCAGATGATTGTGCCAAAGCTGTGATGAGCAACTTGAGTGCTCATGGTGTGAAGTTGGTGCTCCCGTCCTTGTTAGCTGCCTTGGAGGAGGAATCCTGGCGGACTAAAGCTGGTGAGGCCACTCCCCTCTGTTTCAGTCTCAGCTTCCTGCTCTGAGAATGACTCTCAGCAGGGAGGCAGGTCTTCACAGCTCCTGTTTGAGGACATGGTAGAGTAGCTCAGTCATGCTGTCTGTCACATAGAAGCTGTAGCTCTGAGGAAATCCTGAGCTTGGAAGCTATGATCTGGAACTTTCTAGAACAAGCAGACTAGAGCTATTCTGGTTGGGAGGGTCAAGACCTGGAGCCTTCCTGCATGACCTCCCTTCTGTTCCTTCAGGCTTTGCCTCAGTTTCAAACAGTGCAAATATGAGATGAAGAAACCGAGGCCAGGGAAATGCAGGCATTAAACTAGGTCTCCCTGTTGTAGCCCTGCTGTCCTAGTCAGATCACTACTGCTGTGATAAATACCATGGCCAGAAGAAATTTGGAATTCTAGTCAATCACTAAGGGAAGTCAGGGCAGGATCCTGGAGGCAGGAGCCGGTGCAGAGGCCATGGAGGGTGCTGCTTGCTGGCTTGTTCCTCATGGCTTGTTCAGCCTGCTTTCTTATAGCACCCAAGACTAACCTGCCTAGGCATGGCACCATCCACAGTGATCTGGGCCCTCCCATGTCAATCACTAATTAAGAAAATGTACTAAGGCTGGCCTATGGGCAAATTTTATGAGGCATTTTCTCGATTGAGATTCTGTCTTACCAAATGACTCTTACTTGTGTCAAGTTAACAGTAAACTAGCCAGGATACCCATCCTGGTGTTGTCTCTCCTCTATGCTACCTGCTCCTCACCTGGAATGCCACAGTGCAGTAGGCCTCTTTCCAGGGACTGACGAGTCTTCAGGGAAGCAAGCTAAGTGTCCTATCCCCCTACAGCCAGCACAGGTGTCTTGCTGGCCAGCGCTGAGCGGTTCAGTGCTGGACATGTGTCTTCTGTTTGCAGGGTCAGTAGAGCTACTCGGGGCAATGGCATATTGTGCTCCTAAGCAGCTGTCATCCTGCCTACCCAACATTGTGCCCAAGCTCACAGAGGTGCTGACAGATTCCCACGTCAAAGTGCAGAAGGCCGGACAGCAAGCACTCAGGCAGATTGGCTCTGTCATCAGGAACCCGGAGATTCTGGGTACGGTTTTCCCATGGGGCACTTACTCCAGCTGCATCCCTGTTATCTTCTGGATGTTAGGGAGTGTCAGCTAAGACCATTGCCCTCTGAAGACGAAATCTTTAGTGCTGGGAATTTGCAAGTAGTCTGCTCCCACTGGTCTGGAGCACATGTCACAATCTTCATAGGTAGGGACAGTGAGTCACTGGCTTAGAAGCAGCTGGGCTCTAAGATCCTGTGTACTTGGCTGAGCTGTGAGGTCTGCAGAATCCTTGGCAGCTCACAGCACATCAGCACCATCTGAAACCCAGATTCTTTGTAACTGTGTGTGTCTCACCTCATTTCATCAGGAAAAGAATTAGCTATGTTCTTTTTTTTTTTTTTTAATTAAAGGAATTTGTGTATATGTAGGCACAAGTGTGCAGTGGCACATGTGTGGAAGACAGCAGATCCTTAATGAGAATTGGTTCCCTCCATGGTTCCACCATGTGCATTTGAGTATTAAACTCAGTTCAGGCGTGGTGGCAAGTGCCTTTTCTGGCTGAGCCACCTCACTGGCCCAGAGGTATCCTTTAGTGTGGTTTTTGGTCTCTGGAATAGACTGGCCTGTGTGTGCAGCCTACCATCCTGGGATGATTTTGAACTTCTGGTCCTCCTCCTTCTCCCACATCCTGGGACTATAGCTGTTTCACTACACCTGGATTAGGCAGTGTTGAACACTGATCCCAGGGCTCTGTGTTTGCTGAACATGGACTCTACCAACTGAGCTACATCCCAGCCCATAAAGTGTTTCTTTTCTGAGGGCTGGGAAGTGGAGAGGCTGAATGCTGGCAACAAAACTCAGCCAGCTTCTCTTCTTGTGAAGCAGAGGTTGCTCCTTTAGGGAGGCTGGCCTCACCAGCTGAGGCACCCAGTCGTCTTGCTCTCCCTAAGGCTCTGCTACTTCCCAGACTTGTACAGACCAGACTCTCCCCTCTGACATACAGCCATTGCCCCGGTCCTGCTGGATGCCCTGACGGACCCGTCGAGGAAGACCCAGAAATGCCTGCAGACCCTGCTGGACACTAAGTTTGTTCACTTCATTGACGCCCCGTCCCTGGCACTCATAATGCCTATTGTCCAGAGAGCCTTCCAGGACCGCTCCACAGACACACGGAAGATGGCGGCACAGATTATCGGCAACATGTACTCCTTGACAGACCAGAAGGTAGGAGCCCAATGGCTTAGGGTGCAAAGTCCCAGTCTGCCGAAGACAAGGAAGGGTGTGTGTAATGTGAGGTTCACAAAGCCCTTTTGCCCCAAATAATCACAGACGCTGTAATAATTATGAAATGTTGGCCAATGACTAGGGCTTCTTATTGGCTAGCTCTGTCTTAAGTATTAACACATTTCTATTAATCTGAGTATTTCCACGTGGTCTTATCTTACTGGAGAAGGGTCCAGTGTGTCCTACCTTCCTGGTCTCACATGGCATCCCCTGTCTGCCTTCACTTCCCAGAATTCTCACCTCCTAGTCCAGCCTATCTCCCTGCCTCTATTTGCCACAGTGTTTTATTGATCAACTGATAACGCAACATACACAGAAGGACTTCCCCCATCGGAGTGTGGGCCTTGTCTCTGCTTATATTTGCAGGGAATCCTGGACCATTAGGGTAGGAGGTGGAAATGTGGGCATCTCCCAGAGTGCAATGGTTCAAGGACCTGCTAACTGTGTCCTTGGCCTCTACCACACACTGTGCAGATGACAGTCTGCCTTCCTCTCAGACCTTTCAGGAGTGTTCATCACACAGCTCTGAATTTCCTTCATTGAAGTGTTCTCTGATTGGGAGTGTGTATGCTTCTGTAAGCTTCTTAGGAGAATTAAGTTTAGTTGGGGAGATTTGCTTTGTTTGTTTGTTCCAGGTGTCTGTGATTTCACAGCTCTGCCTTGATACACAAAAGAAGTTAAAGTGGAGGGGTTTTTGTTGTTGTTGTTGTTTGTTTTGTTTTCTGGGACAGGGTTTCTCTGTGTGTCCCAAGCTGGTCTCACTCAAACTCACAGAGATCTGCTTCGCTTTGCCCCCCCCCCACCCCCAAGATTAAAGGTGTGTGCCACCATGCCCAGCTAAGTGGAGTTATTTCTATTTCAGATGATTTAGAAAATTATGTGCAGTGTATACCTGTAATTTCTGCACTCAGGAAGCTGAAGCAGGAGGATTACAAAATCCCAGGGGCTGGAGAAATGGGGCACAGTGGTTATCAACCTGTGGTTTGTGACCCTTTTGGAATGGGGGTTTGAATGACCATTTCACAGGGGTCGCCTACCATATATCCTGCATGTCAGGTATTTTATATTACGATTCATAACAGTAGCAAAATTGTAGTTATGGAATAGCAGTGAAATGATTTTATAGTTGGGGTCACCACAATATGAGGAGGTACTATATTAAAGGGTGGCAGCATGGGAAGGTTGAGAACCACTCACTTAGCTATTAAGAGCCCTGACCTAGGTTCAATTCCGAGCACCCCCATGGTGGCTCACAAACATCTAACTCTAGCTCCAGGGAGAGCGATGCTCTGAGACTTCTGTGGGGTACAGATGTACATGCAGGAAAAACACCCATACACACAAAATACTCTTTTTTTTTTTTTTTTTTTTTTTTAAGATGTGCTTTTTCTGTGAAGCCCTGGCTGTCCTGCAATTCTCTGTCTAGACCAGTCTGGCCTCGAATTCACAGAGGTCCACCTGGTATGCATTATATGAAAGACCCTGTCTCAGGAAGAAAATCAGAAAAACAACAAAATGCCACAGGTCTCCAACATGAGACAGTTACTGTTGATGTTTTCACATTACTGCAAGGTGTGATGGCACATGCTTTTATAGCGAGCACTCAGGAGGTAGAGGCGTGGGGACTACCACAAGTTCAAGACTAGTCTGGATGACATGACAAGTTCTAGGCCAGCCAGGGCCAGAGAGGGAGTTCCCCCAACTGATAATTTAGTAGTATATAATTTCCCAATAGGTTTGTGTGCCATGATTTATATAAATTGCTTGTCATATAGTATCCCATGGTGGAAGGGGGCTGTTTGTTTTTTTCTCATTTTAAGAGCTATTACAAGCCAGACATAGTAGTGTATGCCTTTAATCCCAGCACTCTGTGAGTTCAAGGCCTGCCTGGTCTGCAGAGTGAGTTCCAGGCCAGCCAGGGCTACATGGAGAGACCCTGCCTCTAAAACAAACAAACAAACAAATAAATAGTGAGCAACTCTCTTCCTCTCTCTAAACATGGGGTCTCCACTCAAGTGGTCTTGGCTCTCTCTGTAGACCAGACTCCCTTGAACTCACAGAAATCCCCCTGCCTCTGCCTCTGAAGGGCTGGGATTAAAGGTATGCGCCACCATGTCTTGCAGTTTTATTTTTAGCTTTTAAATACATTTTAATATGATGCATGTGTGTGCACACACCTGTGTGAATATAGAGGGCAAAGGACACTTTGAAGGAGTTAGTTCTCTCCTTCCACCTTGTGGGTCTTGGGGATCAAACTCAGGTCCTCAGTCTTGAGAGCAGACTCCTCTACCCACAAGTCAGGGTCCATAGGAGAGCGGGCCTTGAATAGCAACTTGTGTTGTTATAGGACTTGGCTCCTTACCTGCCCAGTGTGACACCTGGCCTGAAAGCCTCGCTCTTGGACCCTGTACCTGAGGTGAGTCTGGGTGTAGCACAGTGTCTGGAATTCCCCTCAGACCATGTGTGTGGCTTTCAGGAGAGGGGGAAGAAGGTGGCGGGGGTGGGGTGGGGGTGGTGGGAGGGTTCTTCCCTCCTCCCTGAGCTGCATCTCCTCACCATCTCTTCTTGCTTACGATACAGGTACGCACTGTATCTGCAAAGGCTCTTGGGGCCATGGTGAAGGGCATGGGGGAGTCGTGCTTTGAGGACTTGCTGCCATGGCTGATGGAGACTCTGACATACGAACAGAGCTCTGTAGATCGCTCGGGCGCTGCCCAAGGTGAGACCAGAGCATGACCAGGGCCAGACAGGGAGTATTCTACAGAGGTTTCCAGTCCAGTGAGTTGATTCCTTTCTCGTCCTTCAGGGTTGGCTGAGGTAATGGCTGGCTTGGGAGTAGAGAAGTTGGAGAAATTGATGCCAGAAATTGTGGCTACAGCCAGTAAAGTGGACATCGCACCTCATGTCCGAGATGGCTACATCATGATGTTCAACTACCTGCCCATCACCTTTGGGGACAAATTTACCCCTTATGTGGGGCCCATCATCCCTTGTATCCTCAAAGTAGGTACTGAGGAGGGAGGAAGTGAGGAAGATGCTACTGCACTCCTGAGCTAGCTTGGGGCCAAGTGGCAGGAGTGCCCATCCTTGCCCCTCAGAAAGCCCCCTTTCCTTTGGGTCTGGGTACCCAGAAGAGGCAGCCCTGGTTGATCACTCTCTGCACATCTAGGCTCTGGCTGATGAGAATGAGTTTGTTCGTGACACTGCTCTACGTGCAGGCCAACGGGTCATCTCTATGTATGCTGAGACAGCCATTGCCCTGCTACTGCCCCAGCTGGAGCAAGGCCTCTTTGATGACCTCTGGAGAATACGGTGAGAAGTGGGACCAAAAGGCCCAGTAGCTCCAGTTTTGATTCCTGGAAACCCCAGTTGAGAAATTCAGGTTGCAGAGAACTCTCAGCTTTGCCTACATCTTTCCTTTATGCAGTTGATCACTCTTGTTTCCTGCAGCACAGTTGGTTCCCTCCTTTCTCTCTCTCTCTCTCTCTCTCTCTCTCTCTCTCTCTCTCTCCGGTGCATTCTTGAGGACCATCCACTTTGGTTCTTGAGATGGATCTCTCATTAGGACCTAGGCTTGCTGATTAGGCTAGGCAGGCTGGCCCAGTGATCCACCTGGCTTTTTAACATAGGCACTAGGGATCAAACCCATGCCCTCATGCTTGTGTGTTTGGCAAGTACTTCACCAACTGAGATGTCTCCGACTCCTTGTCCTGTTTTTGAGCCAAGGTCTCCCTGATAGGCTTAGAACTCACTGTAGCCAGATTTGCCTCAATCTTGCAGTCCTCCTGCCCCAGCTTCTCTGCTGCTGCTGGATTACACGTGTGCACCACCATGGCCAGCTTTGCAGCAGTCTTTATTCTGGGTCCCATTTAAAACATTCCCCTGTGCCGGGCAGTGGTGGCCATACCTTTTTAATCCCAGCATCCAGGAGGCAGAGGCAGGCAGATCTCCAAGATTCAGGGCCAGCCTGGTCTATAGAAAGAGTTCCAGGACAATAAGGCTTCACAGAGAAACCCTCTCTCAAAAAACAAAACAAAAGACCATTCTTCCTATTTATAGTTCCTACTGAGGTTTTTCTTTCGTTTTTTTTTTTCAAGTTTATCTTTTTATTAGATTCCCCTAGAATAAATTATGCATGCTTATAGCATGCATTCTTTTTTATTTTTTATATATTTGAATTACAAACAAGATTGAATTACATGACGATCCCAGTTCCCTTCTCCCTCCCTTCCTCCTCTACCACCCCCCCAACTAAAATCCTACCTGTCATATGTCCTTTCTTCTAATCTACACCTGACTCAAAATTTCTGCTCCCTCATGACCTCTGCATCCTTCCTTTTCTTCCTTTCTCACTCTCGTAGCTTCCTCCTCCCTCTTCCCATGTTCACAATTTGCTCAGGGGATGGTGACCCTTTCCCCTTCTCCAGGGGACAAAGTTTGTCTCTTTTAGGGTCTTCCTTGTTTACTAGTTTCTCTGGCAGTGTGGATTGTAGGATGGTAATCCTTTACTCTATGTCTAAAATCCACATATGAGTGAGTACATATCATATTTGTCTTTTTGTGATTGGGTTACCTCGCTCAGAATGGTTTCTTCGAGTTCCATCCATTTTCCTGCAAATTTCAAGATTCCATTGTTTTTTTCTGCTGAGTAGTACTCCATTGTGTAAATGTACCACATTTGCTCTATCCATTCTTTGCTTGAGGGGCATCTAGGCTGCTTCCAGTTTCTGGCTATTACAAATAGTGCTGCTATGAACATCGTTGAACAGATAGATGTCTTTGTGTTGTATGAATGTGCTTCTTTTTGGGTATATGCCTAGGAGTAGAATTGCTGGATCTTGTGGTAGACTCATTCCCATTTTCTTGAGGAGTCACCATACTGATTTCCAAAGTGGCTGTACAAATTGGCACTCCCACCAGCAGTGGAGAAGTGTTGCCCTTTTTCCACATTCTCTCCAGCATAAGCTGTCATTGATGTTTTTGATTTTAGCCATTCTGACAGGAGTAAGATGGTATCTCTGAGTTGTTTTGATTTGCATTTCCTTGATGGCTAAGGATGTTGAATACTTTCTTAAGTGTCTTTCGGTCATTTTAGACTCCTCTATTTAGAATTCTCTATTTAGCTCTGTACTCTACTTTTTAATTGTATTATTTGGTGATTTATAGACTAGCTTCTTAAGTTCTTTTGGAGATCAGCCCTCTGTCAGATGTGGGGTTGGTGAATATCTTTTCCCAGTCTGTGGGCTCTCGTTTTGTCTTGCTGACTATGTCCTTTGCCTTACAGAAGCTTCTCAGTTTCAGGAGGTCCCATTTATTAATTGTTGATCTCAGTGTCTGTGCTACTGGTGTTATGTTCAGGAAGTGGTCTCCTGTACCAATTAATTCAAGGGTATTTCCCACTGTATCTTCTAGTAGGTTCAGTGTAGCTGGGTTTATGTTGAAGTCTTTGATCCATTTTGACTTAAGTTTTGTTGCAAGGCGAAAGGCTTGGGTCTATCTGTAGTCTTCTACATGTTTGCATCCAGTTATGCCAGCACCCTTTGTTGAAGATGTTCTCTTTGTTCCAGCGTATATATTTGGATTGTTTGTCAAAAATCAGGTGTTCGTAGGTGTGTGGGTTAATATCAGGGTTTTCAACTCTATTCCATTGGTCTACCTGTCTATTTTTGTGCCAGTACCAAGCTGTTTTCAGGACTATAGCTCTGTAATAGAGCTTGAAGTCAGGGATGGTGATACCTCCAGAACCTACTGAGGTTTTTCAATGAGAGTACTCTTATTTTAAAATTCTACTTCTGGAATTTATTCAAAGACTGCATTCAGTGAGGTCCTCAAGGCTCTTTACAGAAGTTTGCTAGAAATTGTGGCTACAACCAGCAAAGTGGACATTGCATTCCGTGTCTGAGATGGCTCCAGTATGTTTCTGCCTTTGGCTTTTGTCAGCACTGGGGATGGAGCCCAGGTTTTCACACATTCCAGCAAGCTCTCCACTGCTGAGTTGTATATCCCCATCCAAAACCTTGCATACCATCCAAGAAACTGGCCTTGGACTTAAAATAGAGCATATGCTTACAGAAGGATTTGGTTGGGTTTGTTTTGCTTTGTTGATACAGTATATAGCTCAGGGTAGCCTTGAACTCACTATGGACCCCAAGCTAGCCACAGACTCAACCCTCCTTCCTCTACCCCTGGAGTACTAGGACTGTGGGAATGTGTCATCATGCCTAGGTCACATGTGCTCTTTATTTCATGAAAATGTTTATGTGCATGAATTTTTTTCCTGTGCATATGTCTCTGCTCCGTGTATGTGCCTGGTGCTAAAGAGATCAGCAAAGGGCATTGGACCCCCTGGAATTGGAGTTATGGATGGTTGTAAACCACCATGTGGGTGCTGTGAACTGAACCTGGGTCTTCTGTAAGAGCAGCCAGCACTCTTAGGCTGAGCCATCTCTCCAGCCTCTATACATACTTTAAAAATAAGTTTATTCTTCTTTTTCCCCTTGAACCCAGGATTGAACCCAGGATGTCCTACATATTGGGCAAGTGCTGTGCCAGTGGTGGTACCCAGACCTTCTTATTCATGACTGGAGTAACTTGTTTACTAGTAGAAAACTTGGGAATTGCAGGGGGTAGTGTGAGCAGATGAAGCTTGTCTTCCAGTCCCCATGCAGAGATAGCCACAATGTTCTGGGTACATTCCTTGCAGTCTTAAGTCTGTAGTGCTGGGTCAGACCCTCACACTGTCCTTGAAGCTGTTGTATGAGTCTGCTTTTGGTTTTAGGTTCAGCTCTGTTCAACTCCTTGGAGACCTCCTGTTCCACATCTCCGGGGTTACTGGGAAAATGACCACAGAGACAGCCTCTGAGGATGATAACTTTGGAACTGCTCAGTCTAACAAGGTGAGGACCTGGCATTGGGTTCCTCCCTGTGCTGTGGGAGCGATGCCCTGATACCCTGCACTGGAGGCTTCACCACTCTGTTTTTGTCTGCTCCTGTGGGTTACAGGCAATCATCACTGCCCTGGGGGTCGATCGTCGGAACCGGGTCCTGGCAGGGCTCTACATGGGCCGCTCAGACACCCAGCTGGTAGTAAGGCAGGCGTCACTGCATGTGTGGAAGATTGTTGTTTCCAATACCCCCCGCACCCTGCGTGAGATCCTGCCCACTCTCTTTGGCCTCCTGCTGGGTTTTCTGGCTAGTACCTGTGCAGATAAGAGAACGGTGAGTTTGCTGGGCCCCAAGGTCCGTTTTCTAGAGCCTAGGGAGCTGGATTTATAGGTTGAGGGGGTCACAGTGTCCCCTATGTAACAGGGGAGCATTTAGTTATTTAGTCGTTCAGCAAATACTGTGTGCCATGCTGTGGCCTAGTGTCTGTGGACACAGTGGAAAAGAGAAGGAGCCTCTTCCTTATCCTTGTTAATGAGATGTGTGTTGATCAGATAGTCACATGCATGTGTCAGATGTGCTTGTGGATAAATGCAACTCAGACTCGTGGCCACAGTAAGGAAGGGCACATGGCCCAGAGAGGGTCAGCAAATGCTTCTCACAGAATGCGGGGTTTGGGACGAACAGTTGGTAAACACTGACCAGCTGGAGAGGTAGGGAAGACAGCACCAGAACTGCCCCATGGATCTGCTTTAGATGCAGAGGCCCTGTGATAAGACATGACCTCTGGAAGGCCAGGGTAAGGCTGGTATGCTGAGCGGAGAGAGTCAGGGATCAGTGGCTGGACTGACTGGAGAGAGTCAGTCCCGGTCTGGACTGACAGTTCACTTCAGCCTGTCTCCTTTGACCCACTTCCAATATCTGAGCAAATTGTGTGTTTAGCTTTAAAGAAGGGTTTGTATGAGGCCTCAAAAATTAATCTTTTTCCTTAAATTATTAGTTACAATTTAGCTCCTCTTGAGCAAAAGCACTGGGGTGAGTGTTCAGTGAGCCTTTCCCTGTGTTCTGTGGTAAGGCTGACATGCCTTGTGCTATGGTTGTATGTGAGGGAACTTAGTTTTTTTTTGGTTTTTTCGAGATAGGGTTTCTCTGTGTAGCTGTGGAGGCTGTCCTGGCACTCTCTCTGGAGACCAGGCTGGCCTCGAACTCACAGAGATCTGCCTGCCTCTGCTTCCTGAGTGCTGGGATTAAAGGCAGGCGCCACCAACGCCCAGCTGAGGGAACTTAGTTTTATATGTTTATGTGAGTATTTATGATTTATTCTGGGGACAAGGATCGTGTAGGCTAACCTCAAACTCATGGTCCTCTTCCCTTAGCATCCCCAGTGTTAGGATTACAGGCTTGGCCACCATTACTGGTCTCCACACTACTCTGGAGATAGGGCTGTGATTTATCTTTTGTTTCATTTTAAATTATGTGTAAATATTAAGTCTGTATGTGAGTATGTGCACATGGGTGTAGGTGCTCACAGAAGTCAGGTGAAGTGTTGGATCTCCTGGAGCTGGAGTTACAGGCTCTTCCAGGGCACCTACCTGATGTGGGTGCTCTGGAAGAACAGTGAGCACTCTTGACCACTGAGCTATCATCTATCAGCTCACTTTGTTTTGTTCTCTTCTGTGTTGGTTTAGACAGAATCTCTGTCTCAGGCTGACCTTGAACTCATAGTCCTGCTCCAGCCTCCCACACACTGCAATCACAGGCATGGGCCAGATGCCAGCACTGGCTTTCCTTCACTGTGTCTGCAGCATCTCCTGGGAACATAGACTTAGGTGAAGCTGTAAGGCCTGTGAGCTTCAGGACCCTTGTTCTCTGGGTGCCCTGGGCTTTACAAACACTTGATGTGGGGCTACCTACCGCCCTCTGCTGACAGATTGCAGCAAGGACTTTGGGAGATCTGGTCCGGAAGCTAGGGGAGAAAATCCTCCCTGAGATCATCCCCATCCTCGAGGAAGGTCTAAGGTCTCAGAAGAGCGACGAGAGGCAGGGTGTGTGTATCGGACTGAGTGAGATCATGAAGTCTACAAGCCGGGACGCTGTGAGTATCTTTATAGGCCTTGTAGCCCACACAGCTGTGGGTGACTGATGACGTGGTCTGGGGAGGGCACCAGCTTCACTCTGGAGGGGACTGTCCCCAGCAGCGTATTGCCTACCATGTGCAAACTGCTTCCTTCTTAGCTAGAAACTAAGGAAGATTCCCTCAAGTGGCCTTAAAACTGGAGATGACTCTTCCTACTCTCGAGGTTACTGTAGATGTGTCCCTTTGTCACTTTACCAACTAGGATATATGTGTGGTGCCACCTCAGTGGGAGAGGATGGCAGGGGCAGGAGGGGTGTGTTTCCTGGGTGCAGAGACCCACACCTAGTCAAGTGGAGACTAAAGGCTTTTAGCAGAGGTGAGACTGAGGAACTTGGCTTTCTTAGAGGTGAACAAAACAGTCTGGGAGTTGGAAGGCAGGTCCTGGAGCCCTTGTCTGGGTCGGTCAAGTCCTGTAGAGGATGAGAAGTAGCTGGGCCTTAGAGATTACAGTGAGCTTTGTAGTTGTTAAGTCTAAGTGAGGGATTCCCAGGGATCTGTCAGGTGTTCTGTCTGTCTGCTCTGACTTCATTTTCTCTTTGTCAGTGCTGATAGGACCACCCAGCAGACGGAGTTTGGCTGAGTTTGAGCCACTAGTCAGCATACTCTTGTTGGTTCTGCACGGGTCCAGCTGTGCTTGCATTGTTCTAGGTGCTGTATTTCTCTGAGTCCCTTGTGCCTACGGCAAGGAAGGCTTTATGTGATCCCCTAGAGGAGGTCCGAGAAGCGGCAGCCAAGACCTTTGAGCAGCTGCACTCCACCATCGGCCACCAGGCTTTGGAGGATATTCTTCCATTTTTACTGAAGCAGCTGGTGAGTGGCTCTCCCACACACCTTCCAGTGTGGCATTTACTGTCGGTGTAACAGTGAAGCACCGGGGAAGACTGCCAAGGCAGCAGGGATTTGGATTCTGCTGGGGAGTCGGTGCCATAAGATCTGATGTGGCTTTGCGCCTGTCCTTGGACAGTCAGGAGATGTGGGAGGCAAGGAGGTGAGTGGAGGAGGCAGCTGGCAGCAGGGTTGCAGTGGGAGCCAGTGCCCCAGTCATCCTGTGCTTCTCTGCAGGATGACGAGCAGGTGTCGGAATTCGCCCTGGACGGTCTCAAGCAGGTTATGGCTGTTAAGAGCCGTGTGGTGCTGCCCTACCTGGTGCCCAAGGTACATCCCCACACATGGCACACGCTCCATCCCAGGGCCTCCTGTGCATGCCCAAGTGTTGGGTCTGGCGAGGTGGATGCAGTGAGCTTGGATGCTCCCTTGTCTCTCAAAATGTATTGGAGCAGGCCCTTGGGTCAGTGCAGGGCAGTGGGCGCCCTTGGGTCAGAGAAGGGTGGGCTGTCTTAGAACCCAGTCTGGGCCTGGCACTAAGCAGGTTCAGTTTTCATCAGGTTGATATTGTTGTCCTTCCCCCAGCTGACAACGCCCCCTGTCAATACCCGGGTGCTGGCTTTCCTCTCATCTGTGGCAGGCGATGCTCTGACCCGTCATCTTGGGGTGATCCTCCCAGCGGTCATGCTGGCCCTGAAGGAGAAGCTTGGGTCTCCAGACGAGCAGCTGGTGAGGCGGCACGAGCACCCTGCTAGCTTTTCAACAGCCATCACAGCCTTCCTTGCTTGCCAGAGGCTTCGTGCTCAGCACACATGTCCCTCTGGTTTTCAGGAGATGGCCAATTGTCAGGCTGTGATCCTCTCAGTGGAGGATGACACTGGGCACCGCATCATCATTGAGGACCTGTTGGAAGCCACTCGCAGCCCTGAGGTGGGCATGAGGCAGGCTGCTGCAATCATCCTCAACATCTACTGCTCCCGTTCCAAGGCCGATTACACCCCCCACCTTCGAAGCCTGGTCTCCGGCTTGATCCGCCTCTTCAATGACTCCAGTCCCGTGGTTCTGGAGGAGAGCTGGGATGCCCTCAATGCCATCACCAAGGTGAGGGGACCATGAACCCTAGAACTACCTTATGGTTGCAGAATATTCAATGCCCCCCTGCTCCTTTGGTTTTGGTTTTATTTGGGGTCTTGTTGCTCAGTCTGGTCTCCTAGATTCAAGCAAATTTTCCACCTCACTTAATCAGGTACTGGAACTACAGGTTTGTGCCACATTGTAGGCTTAAAGCTCCAGATATTCGTAAAAATGGGCTCAGACATGACATTTTCTTCGCTGTTACACAGTGTGTGTCCAGTCTTTGTGTCCCTTCTTGGCCCATGCCTTGAGAGGAAGGGCTGTGCCTCACTCATGTTTCTCTCCAATTCTTGCAGAAGCTGGATGCTGGTAACCAACTGGCCCTGATAGAAGAACTACATAAGGAAATCCGGTTCATAGGCAACGAGAGCAAAGGCGAGCATGTGCCAGGCTTCTGCCTTCCAAGGAAGGTGAGCCAGAGCTCCAGGTGTGCATCAGGACACTGTGCAGCAGGAGTCAGTGTGGTGTGCTCGGTGTATGGTGGAGCATCTACACAGACAACATGCTGCTCCTGTGGCAGCCTCCTGTGCCTGGGTTCACAATGCCATCTGTGCCAGAGCCAGCAGGTCAGAGGTGGCAGCCGTGTTTCCTGTTATTAGCCTATTGGGTTGTTTCTCCTCCAGTCAGGTCATCCTCTTGGCAGTTACCCTGATTCAACCCCTTTATTAACTGTTGGGAGTACCTTGCTCTTGGTGGGAAACTTGTGGGCCTGGGCATTTGGGCTGGCCCCTCAGCTCTGGTTTCTCTTGTCAGGGCGTAACCTCCATCCTTCCAGTGCTGCGGGAAGGTGTCCTCACTGGTAGCCCTGAGCAGAAAGAGGAAGCAGCCAAGGCCTTGGGTTTGGTGATCTGCCTGACATCAGCTGATGCCCTGAGGCCCTCTGTGGTCAGCATCACTGGCCCCCTGATCCGAATCCTTGGGGACCGGTTCAGCTGGAATGTGAAGGCAGCTTTGCTGGAGACACTCAGCCTCCTGCTGGCCAAGGCGAGTGAGTTGGGAGCTTGTTCCGTCTGGATCCTGGAGAACAGATCTGTCTGTAGGAAACTGACGTGTGATGTCCTATGGGAGAAGAAGGATTGGACCATAGACAACAGTGCTGCTTCACTGCAAAGTCCTGCTGTAGCCCTAGGACCATGTCACCTTTGAGCCTGTGTCCTCACCCTCTTGACTCAATACTACCTGTGCTTGCTTGTCCTTGGGGATGGGACTCCACTAAGCTAAAGCTTCTGTCGCCAGGGCTGTGAAAGTGTGCCCTCTCATGGTGCCTGCCACTACTTCCTCTCCTCCCATTGTGAATGCTGAAAATTGATGTCGCTGAACAGGCTGTGCTGTGAACTTAGGTCTTGCTTGTTTTGAGCTGTGTATGAGAGCTTGGCTAGCTCCTGGCGGTTACGTTCATGTCTTTACCACAGTCGTGACTTTCGGGTATGGTTTCTCCCACAGGTTGGACTTGCCCTGAAGCCCTTCCTGCCCCAGCTTCAGACCACCTTTACCAAAGCCCTGCAGGACTCCAACAGGGGCGTGCGCCTGAAAGCTGCTGATGCATTAGGAAAACTCATATCCATCCACGTCAAGGTGGACCCGCTCTTCACAGAGCTACTCAATGGAATCCGTGTGATGGAGGACCCAGGTGTGAGGTACAGTGCTGCCTTGGAGCCATGTTCGAAGGCCATGCCTGAGCAGGTGGAAGGCAGGGGTGTGGGAGAGCCTGTGGTTAAAGCCTGAATTTCCTCCTTCTGTAGAGACACCATGCTGCAGGCCCTGAGGTTTGTGATTCAGGGTGCAGGTGCCAAAGTGGATGCTGCCATCCGGAAAAATGTCATCTCACTCCTGCTAAGCATGCTGGGACATGATGAGGTATAGCTGGGGGTCAGTGGCTGCACTGGGAGTTCTGTTGCTTCTCCTCCTCTTGGTGTTTTCTCCATATTGTGGGAGTAACCAGGCCCTTAAGTTCCTGTAGGACTTGCTGCATCTGCTCAGGTTGGGAGGGATCAGGGAGTGTTGTTGGTACTGCTGTTTCTGGAAGCCAGGGTTTGTTGTCTTGACTGTGCTGGGGATCAAACTAAGGTCTTGTGCATGTTGAGCACGTGCTCCTCATTGAACCCCAGCCCAGCCTCATCCATCTGTCTCATGGATGAAGCAGCTAAGTCACCAGACCTTCACCGGTTGCTTTAGCGTCAGTCACTTTTGCTCTGTGTTCCCCTTTATAAAACAGACTGCTCCAGGAGACATGCATAGCCACTCTTCAGTGGCAGGGTGCTTAAGCCCTAGCTTTGTGATTTGGGGTGCAAGTGCCAAAGTGGGTGCTGCCATTGGAAAAGTATAAGTCCATGCGAAGGTCTAACAGCTGTAGAGGGCAGAGTTTATCCATGGTCACACTCTTACCAAGTTAGAGTTATCTTCAGTTCTGTTAATCCTACCAAGTGTTTGTTAAGCTCCCATTGATTTCCTTGCATTGTGGCAGATCTGTGAGGGTGATGAGTCTATGGGAAGACCTTTCTGTTTCCCTCCCACAGACAGCCCTCTGCTTGTGGCCATCTTATTTATTTGTAGGGCTGATTGGAGACAGAGAGAGAGAGAGAGACAGACAGACAGACACAGACACAGACAGACACAGGGGTGTGGGGGATGTGCTCGCCTATACTGGTCCTCTCAGGGGATTCAGGATTGTGTCTTCATTAATCACATCTCCTTATTTTTTTAAGGCATTGTCTCTCACTGAGCCTAGAACTTAGCTCTCCTTTTTGGCATGACTGACTGACCAGTGAGTCCTTTGGGTTTGCCTGTCTCTGGCTCACAGCTTTTTATGTGGGTAGTAGGGGTCTGAATTCAGGTCTTCTAGGCAAGCATTTTAGCCACTGAGCTATCTTTGTTTTTTGTTTTTTTTTAAACATTCTTTTTTTTTTTAATTTTTATTTTTTGGTGTTTTGCTTGCATGTATGTCTGTGTGAGGGTAT
The DNA here is from genome assembly GCF_003668045.3 of Cricetulus griseus. Lineage (NCBI taxonomy): Eukaryota > Metazoa > Chordata > Mammalia > Rodentia > Cricetidae > Cricetulus > Cricetulus griseus. Next base: position 95,713,934 of record NC_048597.1, read on the forward strand.
CAGATCTTGGAGTTATATACAGTTGTGACCTGCCTTGTGGGTGCTGGAAATTGAACCGGGATTCTCTGGAAGAGCAGTCAGTGCTCTTAACTACTGAGCCATCTTTCTAGTCCCCCATCTTTATTTTTGGGATATGAAGTTTTACAGGTAGCCCAGGCTGGTCTCCAGCTTGTCATTTTGCTGCCTCAGTCTTCTCAATGCTGGTACTGCAGTTGTGAACTGGCAAGCCTGGCTTGTGTGGCTTCACCCTCTCTCTCTCTGCACAAACCCATGGTGGCCTCTGTACCGCTGTGCTTGTGGCTCTGAAAGCCTGCAGTCCTTAATGGCCTATTCTCTGACTACCGCCCCAACTTCCTCATGAGACTATGTAGGGGTGCCTAGTCATTTTGGTCAGTCTCCTAGAGCTTTTATAGGGCCATGCACAGTGCAAGCAAAAGTTACAATTTAGACAAATTTGCATTTTCCACAGCAGATCTTAAAATAGCTCACATGGAGAGAGTGTCCAAGCTAGTTCTAACTGTGTTTGGTGCTCAGAGGCACACATTGCTGGCAACCTATTCTTAGAGCTTACACTGAGGTTGAAGGTGGCAGTCAAGGTTCAGCCTGGCTTTAGTTTTCCTGTCAGTCACTGAGTCTGCACTTGGTTGGTTGGTTTGTAACTTAGTCTGGGTTACTACATGGTGTGATAAACACCATGACCAAAAGTAAGTTGGAAAAGGCAAGGATTATTTGACTTTCCATCACTGAAGGAAGTCAGGGCAGGAACTTGGAGGCAGGAGCTGATACAGAGGCCATGGAGGGTGCTGCCTACTGGCTTGTTCCTCATGGCTTGCTCAGCCTGCTTTCTTATAGAACCCAGGACAACCAGCCCAGGGATGGCCCCACCTCTCTGGGCCCTCCCCATCAATCACTAGTTAAGAAAATGTCCTACAGGCTTGTCTACAAGCCAGTCTGATGGAGGTGTTTTCTCAGTTAAGGTTCTACTGTCCCAGATGACCCTACCTTGTGTCAAGTGAGCAGAAAACTGGCCAGCCCAGTTGGTTTGGAGGGACACAGTTAAACTGAGACATACTAACAAAACAGCATTTACTTTCAGTCTCCTCTTTTGATTTTGACCATGGAGCAGGCAAGGAGCCTTTATGCGACTGGCTTTGATATTGACAGAAAACACTGGCCCTAGGGTGCTGTAGATGTGCTTAGTGGAAGAGCACTCGCCTACCATGAGTGAAGCCACGAGCACTGTCTCGAGCACTGCCCCTCTCCCACCACAAAAAGTGTGTGTGTGTGGCATGATGACATACATCTCCACTTCTTTGTGTTGACCAGTGGCTTCAGCTTGAATGTCTAGAACAAACCCCCACTGTGAGGCACTGACACAGCAGAGGGAACAGCGAGTCATCTGGACCTGGGCTTGTAGAGGGAGAAGAGTCCAGAGCCGTTGCTGTAGCTGTCTTTGTAGGCAGCTCTCCTGTCTGTGCCAGGGTCCTTCCCAGCTGTGCCCTTGTGTCTCATGCCCTGTGGGTGGCACCTGAGAGGCTACACGTGAAGCATTCAGACTCCTGAGAAGCAAGGTGCTGTGTAATGCAGAACTCTTGCTGTTGTGGCAATTGCGGTCCTCACACTGCGGTTCTCTATAATCGAGTGGAGTGCAGTGTGCAATCTAACTCCCCACTGCGATGCAGTTGTAGTGAATTGGCGGTCCCAATCAGGTGTTGGGAGTGTGGATGCCTAGAGTGAGGATGCTTCGGAGTTCCTGAACTGGGGTATCCTTCTCATGCCTTCATTCTTGGGGAGCTGTCACACTCCCTGTCACTCCTCTCTCCTCTGTCAGGATAATACTCGGATCTCCTCAGCTGGGTGCCTTGGGGAACTGTGTGCCTTTTTGACGGAAGAGGAGCTCAGTACTGTCCTTCAGCAGTGCTTGCTGGGTAGGTCACTGCACAGGCCCTGGGAAGAAGCCTTGACACGTACCTCTTCCCACTTGAAGGATCTGGGAGCCCCTGAACTACCTTGTACTTAGGTGTCCTGCTCTAGAGTAGACTGGAGTCCCTGGTGCTCCTGTAGCCTGGGTGTTGCCTCTAATAGAACATGGTCACAAGCTAGGAGCAGCTGCCAGAGCTGCCCTGGAAGCAGGGGTTTCTGGGTTCCCGAGGCTGCAACTGGTCTCAGGTGGGGGGATAAGCCCTTGGATCTTAGGAGGGGAGTGTGCTGTGAAGTGTGGGTTCATGCCACTTGTGTCCTTCTGCCTAGCTGACGTATCTGGCATTGACTGGATGGTTCGGCATGGCCGGAGCCTGGCTCTGTCTGTGGCTGTCAACGTGGCTCCCAGCAGACTCTGTACAGGCAAACACAGCAGTGAGGTTCAGGACATGATCCTCAGCAATGCCACGGCAGACAGGGTAAGACCCAGTCCTGTCTTCCCCTCCCCGACCCTCTGTCATCATCCCGTGCTAGCCCTGTGCAGAGACAAAGGGGCCTGTTCAGCTGGGTGTGCAGAGCCTGGGTTCTACCATGGCTGGTTAACTTGGATGCTGAGTGAATGAGTCCTTTGGTCTCCAGTTTAATCATCTAAACCAAGACTTCGACTTAGAGGAGGTCACTAGTCCCTCTTTGGTTCCTGGGAACTGTTGACTTTGTTCTGCCCTGGCATCAGGCAGATGGTTAAGTAAGAGCAATGGAGGAACTGTTGATGAGGGGTGATCCAGGGTACAATGGGGATGAGGGACCTGCAGGTCCCCGGGGGCAGGATGCTTGCCTGGTTCTACTGCTTCAAGGCAGGAGTGGGTGGCTCCACCCTGTGTAGCTTTTGCTTTTCTCCACAGATCCCCATTGCCATGAGTGGGATTCGGGGCATCGGCTTCCTCATGAAGTATCACATTGAGACAGGAGATGGACAGTTGCCACCCAGACTCTCCAGCCTACTCATTAAGGTGAGTAGGTACAGTTCATGAGGAGCTCCAGGGCCAGAGCACACTGGAGTGAGTGCTCCATGATAGTCTCCAGGAGCTCCTGTGGACCCATGGAATAGATGGCAGAGTGTTTCTCTGTATGTTTTTCTCATGCTGTGTATTCAGTATTTGGTCAGATTCTTAGACGCATGCCTCCAAATCAAGGTAAGAACCACTTTTTCTCCAGGTGTGGTGGAATATGCCTTTAATCCCAGCACTTGGGAGGCAGGGGCAGGTGGCTCTCTGTGAGTTCAAGGCCACCCTGGTCTACAGAGCTAGTGCCAGGACAGCCAGGGATGCACAGAGAAACCCTGTCTCAAAACAAAACAAAATTAGAAAATCTTTGCTTTTTGTAGCAGCAATTGGAGAGGTGCATGCTGTCTGAAGGACAGGGGGCACTTGCACGAGTTGGCTTTCTCCTCCCACATGGATGTGGAGGGTCCAGTCATATAGTCAGGATGGCAGCAGTTGTCTTTACCAGATGAGCATCTCACTAGTCTCCAAGATGGTTTTACTATGCAGTCTTAGCTGGTCCAGTCAACAGATTCAAGGAGGCCTGCCTTTGCCTCCCGTGTGCTGAGATGAAAGGTATGAGCCTCCGTGTCTGGAGATTGAACTGATTTCTTATAATCTGTCTTCCTCCCTTAGCTGGCATGACACTTAGCAGTGTGACTGTTGTGGAGGTCCCAGGTTTTAATAAAGATAGCTAGGGAGCCTGATGTGGTGGCACATTACATGCCTGTAATCCCAGCACTTGGAAGTCAGAGGCAGGAGGATTGTGAGCGTATGCTATCCTGGGCCACAAATGAGTAAGAGAAGGGAGTGGGTGAGTGTGGCAGATGATCTGACCTGACAGCAGGCTCTCCCTGCCTCACAGCTCCCTTCTCAAACATTGATGTGCACAGAGGTCCGAGTCAAATCAACATTTTAGTAGGCTGGGGACATGCTGGAAACCCTGTGACTGGCCCCTGGCAATTACACTGCAGCTGTGCTTGGACCTCACTGAGTAATGAACTTCTAAAAGGGAGCCAGCCTCCTGTGGAGATGCCCAGGCCCACTTCTGAGATTAGAAAGGGTCTGGTTAGCTGGGAAGCCTGGACTGGATCAGCCTGCATTTGATTGTTCACTCAGCAGTCATTTACTGACGGCCTGCTGGAGTGCAGATGAACAAGGCAGGCAAGCTCCCTGGAGCCTATTAGAGAAAGGCCTGGATTAGATAGAATTGAAGGGTAAGGAGGAACCATTTGAGTATCCCAGGGCGAGCACATCCCACACGGTGTGAGCAGCAGCAACCAAAGCCTGAGCAAAGAGGAATGTGGCCTGTGTGAGGGAGTGAAAACCTCATATGGGCCAGGAATTGTGAGTCAAGGGGCTAGCAGCACTGTACCAGACAGGGAAGAAAGATATCTGTTACCTGCCAAGGGAGGGAACCCTGTCACACCATTACTTCTGAGGCAGGAACAGTGGGTCTGGTGTTGGTGCTGGAGGGAGAATGTCTATCCTGGAAGTCTGGGCTTTTGTGAAGAGCAGACTGCATGTTTTCCTGTTTTTCTCACAGTGTCTGCAGAACCCATCCAGTGACATCAGGCTGGTTGCTGAGAAGATGATCTGGTGGGCAAATAAGGACCCCCGGCCTCCCCTGGAGCCCCAGGCCATCAAGCCCATTCTGAAGGCTCTTCTTGACAACACCAAGGACAAGAATACCGTAGTGAGGGCCTACAGCGACCAGGCCATCGTGAACCTGCTCAAGATGAGGCAGGGCGAAGAGTTGTTTCAGGTGGGAGCCGGCCTGGAGTGCCAGCAGCATAAACTGTGGGCATTTGTCCTGCTGTCCTTTGTACAGTAGTAGCAAAGCCCTGTTCTCTCTGCCACAGTGTGTGTTAGTTGTCATGGGTGGTGGAGACTCAGGTGCTTAGAACACACCACCTTTGTTTCTCAGACTTATTTCAGCAGAATATTAAATTCTCTTCGGTAGGACCCAAGTGCACCCCAGAAACCTGGGTAGGGCTGCCCCATCTGAGCTCCAGGCTATGCCCTTAACCCCTCCCACAGCAGCCACTCTTGAACAGAAAACTGCAGCCTGTGTTCCCCAGTTTAGGAAAGACTTGAGGAAACATTTTCCAAGTTGTCATTTGTGTTGCCATATTCTACCCCAGTGTCTCTCAGTCTCAGCTTGTGAAGCTGTGTTCTGACTGTCTCCTCCTCGTCTTTCCCACAGTCACTCTCCAAGATCCTGGACGTGGCCAGCTTGGAGGTACTGAATGAATGCAACCGAAGGTCGCTGAAGAAGCTGGCTAGCCAGGCAGATTCCATGGAGCAGGTGGATGACACCATCCTGACGTGACAGGCCAGGTTCTCTGCAGAAACTCCGCTCCACATCTTTGTTCACTGTTTTCATTTTTGAAAATACGTTTATTCCAAGGGGGAGCTCAGGAGATGGTGTTCTTTCTCAAAAGTATTTTAGTATACCAACCAACCAGAGCCAAAGCCTTAAATCAAACCCACACACAACTGAAAATTGCCTCCTCCATCTCTTGCCCTTATCTTTGGAAAAGAGAAAGAAAGCACACACATAAACCTCAGAGTGGCAACTAGGGGGCCCTAACTCAGCATGGCCAGGAGGCACCAGCTCAGATCCCTCTTCAGCGCTTGAGCTCCCATGTCTGAGTGGGGCACAGAGCTGCAGAACTCTGCCTGATGCTCCCCTGGTTGGCTGACTTGTCTGGAGAAGGTGCTGGTCCAACCCCTTGGCCCCAGGTCTGGGGCATCCACATTCGAGGGAGGAGTGTTTAATAAAGGCTTTGATTGCATCTTGAAAGAAGCAGGTGGTTTGTTGTCATCATTTATACAAGGTCTCTCTGACTGTGTAGACTAGGCTGGCTTTGAATTAAGGGATCCACCAGCCTCTGCCTCCCAGTGCTAGGATTAAAGGCATGTGCTACCACCCTAGGCAAGAAGCAGATTTTTTAATAATGTCTAAACACCTATTAGACATAAAGCTCTCTGCATCAAGAATCAGGAACATTTTATATTCATGTTGAAAGTGTGAATCTTGCTGTTTCTCAGCCCAGCTCTGCCATGCTGTCAAAGCTTCATCACCGGTTTCTCTCCCCAGGCTCAGTGCACAGCCAGGCCTGACAACTTCCTCAGTATGGGCAAGCCAGGGGCTGAGTGACTGCTTCCCAGCTCTGTTCTCAGGGGACGGCGAACTGGTGGCCAGGCCATAGGGACAGTGGTCCCTTCTGTGGAGCAGTGTTCCTCTGGCCGAGGATGTGCAACAGGGAGCCAGAGCTGCGCTCAGGATCGGCCTCACTTACAAATGACTTCCTTCTAATTCCCAGATGGCTCGTGACACGCCTCCCAACATGACATAGACCTTTGTCAAAATTACTGGCCAGTGCTGGGTTTGGTGACAGTGGTAACATAGTTCTATAATCCCAGCACTTAGAAGGCAGGAGAACTTGGGGTAGGAGGGGTTGTCACCCTCAATTACATAGTTACAGCTAGCTTCGTTACATCAGACCCTGTCTTGGAAGAAAACTAAAGTAAAAAGACCAGTTTCTGGCCCGTTAGTGGTGGTACACGCCTTTAATCTCAGCACTTGGGAAGCAGGGGTGGGCAGATCTCTGAGTTTGAGGCCAGCCTGGTCTACAGAGTGAATTTTAGGACAGGACTACAGAGAAACCCTGTCTCAGGGTCGCGGGGGTGGGGGACAGTGTCACTAACAGTATAGCAGAAGTAGGAAGTGGGCTTTTATTTCCAAGTGTCATATGTCACAGTAGACCCAGTGTCATCTGAGTGGGGCTATCTGTAGAATCCTACAGCTGGAAGGGACCTTGAGAGGTCAGCTGAGTCGGCCCCCATAGCCAAACAGCCAATGGTTTCAGCTTTTGGTAGCCATGGCAACTGGGATTCAGATGGTCCAGTGTCCTCCCAGCTGCTTAGGGCATCTGTCAAGCAAGCTGCTGCATGTGTGCTCACCTTTCCCAGGCAGTGTGGTAAGGTGTCTCTCCCAGGTAGCAGGTTGTCATCAGTGCTCTCCACCAGCTTGGGTTACATCCATCCCAGCAGGGAGGGCAAGTCGACATGCAGAGGGTGGGGGACACCAGTAAGCAGAATTTGAAGGAGAAATAGCTTCCAGTTCCAGAAACTGGAGGAGGATGAGCACTGTGTTCAGAATAGGCAGCTGGAGGTTGTCACAGACATGACTCAAGGTTCTTGGAGCATGCTGCATCACATTCCTCTTGTCTGTGGGGTGGGTGAAGGCTCTCAGGAAATCCAGTGGTAAGGACTGTCATAGCACAACAGGGGGCAGGTCAAAAGGACCCGTCTGGAGGCACCGCAGCCCTGGAAACAGCCCAAATGAGCCTTGGAGGAAGTGAAGCTGGGCTCCCCAAGAGCATAAAACTGTCCTGGTGGCTGGCAGCTGCTGAGCATTGGAGCTCTTCATACCCAGTTCCTCATTTGTAGAATGAGGAATTCAGAAACGCTCAAAGTGTTCTCAGCTCCCCTTTAGGTATTAAAACTACCACTCAACACTTCACTGAGGCATCCTGTGAGCTAGAGGTGAGAAGATGACGTCGGGTCCCCTGGAACTGGAGTTCTGGATGGTTGTGAGCCACTGTGAGTGCTGAGAACCAAGCCAGGGTCCTCTGGAAGAGCAGTCAGTGTGGGTAACCCTTAGCTGCTGAACCATCTCTCCAGCCCCAGAGGAGGAAATTGGGGCACACCGGCCACACACCCCGCATTATATGGCTAAGAAATGGCAGTATCTTTACCTTGCAGTGGACTGGGCTTCAGCATTTTTGCTCTGAAAGTTCTGGAAGAACTTTCCTGTCCTGGCTCTCACAGGAAACAAAAAAGGCAGTGGAGGACCCTGGGTAAAACCATGAGCCAGCTCCAGATGACTGGCCCAGGGCTCCGCCTATGCAGTGGCAAGCAGAGCAATTTCTCCTCATTTGCAGAGGGTACCGGCTGGCAAGTCTTTATAGAGATTGTGTCCCCAAATCAATGACAAAGTGGTGTGGCCTTGATCACAAAGAGGTAACTGTCTAAACCCACTGTCCCTGACCCTTGAACTTGGAGCCCCTGGAAAACTTTACAACACGGCTGAGACCTTGCAAGTAAGTCCTCTTTACACGGCTCATGAGCCCAGGCGGCACAGGCTTGGCAGAGATTTAGATTTTAGTTTTGGAGATGTTTTCCTGATGGATTTTGAAGCAAGGTAGGCATTTGGAGATGCTTATGGGTTTGTTGGTGTGTGTATGTGTGTGCTGGGTTTTTCTTGGTGTGGGTGTGTGTCTTGAGGTAGGGTTTCTCTGTGTAGCCCTGGCTGTCCTGGAATTCACTCTGTAGACCAGGCTGACCTTGAAACCAGATGCCTGCCTCTGCCTCCTGAGGGCTTCGATTAAAGGGGTGCACTAGCATGTCCATCCAGGGATGCTCTAAGTGTAGTTCTATGAGGCTGTTCCAAATTACTTCAAGTCTTTCTAAAACAGAGCAGTAAGTTGTAAAATAATAGCATATATTCCCAAACTCGGGGGACCTGGGGCAGGAGAAATGTAAATTCAAGCTCATCTGAACTATGGAGTGAAACTTCATCTTAAAAAAAAAAAAAAACTGATAAGGAAAGAGGAATTCTACTTTTGTTGTGAAGTGTGTGTGTGTGTGTGTGTGTGTGTGTGTGTGTGTGTGTGTGTGTGTATGCATGCACATACAGGTGTAACGAGTGCATAGAAGCTACACGTAGTGTCTTCCTTTTTTTTTTTTTTTTCTTTGAGACAGGGTCCTGTCATTGAAGCTGGAGTTCTTTGGTGTAGCTGGACTTTGATCCAGCTGGAGAGCTCCAGGATCCTCCTGTCTCCACTTCCTCAGTGCTGGGATTATAGTCAGAAGCTGCCACATTGAGGGAACCTTATGCTTGGGTGGCAGGCACTTCACTGACAATTCTTTCTCAGATCCCCGGGGTTTGGCTTTCTGTAGTGCTGGAGGTATAACATGGGGCCAGGACCAGCTGCCCCCAGCCCTGGGACTAGTCTAAAAGGACTAGCTATCAGGTGTTGTAACTATTAGAACTCTGACTACATGTGATGCTGAAGGAGATGCTCTTCAGCTCTGGGTGTCGGAGATAACAGGGCTCTGCAGTCATCTTTGAGCCCTCCCTGTCCTGCTTGACATCGGTTCTATAACAGGTGTGCTGCAAGACCACCAGGCTTGCAATCTGCATTGAATGATAATGGTGTGCTCTGCCCAAAGCTAGGCATGCAGGAGGTTCTCATGTGGACAGTGTGGTTGTTTGAATAAAGATAGCTCCATAGGCTCATAGATTTGAATGCTTGGTCACCAGGGAGTGGAACTACTTGAGAAGGGTTAGGAGGTGTGGCCTTCCTTGTTGGAGGAAGTGTCACTGGGGGTGGACTTTAAGGTTTCAAGGGCCCAAGCCAGGCCCAGTGTCTCTCTTCTGCTGGCTGTGGATATGGATATAGAACTATCAGCTACTCTCCCAGCACCATGTCTGCCTGTGTGCCACCATGCTCCCCACCATGACAATGGACTAAACTGAAACTGTAAGCAAGTCCCAATTAAATACTTTCTATAGAATTGCTGTGGTCATGGTGTCTCTTCACAGCAACAGAACACTGCCTAAGACAGCCAGTTGTGCAAGGCGGGACACAAGGTGGGTAAAAACAGCGTTTTCAATGTGCCTTCTGTTTCTTGACCCCCTAGTCTGAAAAACTGTTAACTTAAGATGTATTTGGAAGACATGATGGTGATGACTGTCTTTGCCAGTACAGGGCGGGAAAGGATTGGTCACCAGTCACTCCCCACATTAGCACCCTGCTCCTTATTTAGGAAGAGTAGAGCTGAGGTGCCCATGGGAAGGAGGTCTGTAAGGTCATTCGGGTGGCTGACAGAATTGGGGAGAAGAAACCTGTATTTCTTGATTCTCTTTGTCACCAAGTCTCAGCACTATTCAATAAAAATGATTTGGAAAATGGTTTTAGCAAAATCAGCAACCAGGTTTGCATGTGTCTGTGGAGCGATGGGCTCCACTTTGTAGAAGAAGCAGAACTGTGTGCTGCCCTGGTTAGTTCTGAGCTGCCCTCCTGAGTTCTGTTAGAGGGGCTCGCCTGCCTTTGGGGGGTGGGAGGAGGACTACCATGTTAAAGCCTAGGAAGAACTGGCTCAAGGATTGTTGTCAGTAGTGTTTCTGGATGAAACTTAATTGAGTGTGCCAGAGTGAGTCCCCAGACCCTGTCTAGTGTGGCTTCTTTTTCTTTTTTAAAGATTTTATTTATTATGTATACAATGTTCTGTCTGCATGTACGCCTGCAGGTCAGAAGAGGGCACCAGATCACATTACAGATGGTTGGGAGCCACCATGTGGTTGCTGGGAATTGGATTCAGGACCTCTGGAAGAGCAGTCAGTGCTCTTAACCTCCAAGCCATCTCTCCAGCCCTAGTGTGGCTTCTAAGATGATGACAGAAGAACCAATGCCTATAAGTCTCTCAGAACAGCACCTTGAGAGAGCAGCACACAACCCTTCCTACCACTTGAGAGTCCCACCACAAAGAGAGGTGGCCTGTTGGGGCATTGCGGTGTCTGACAAGTCCTTGGCCTCAGGATCCATTTACATTTCAAAAGTATTGGCTTCCATAGGATATTTGTGTATCTTACCTGTGGACGCTTGCATCCTAGAAATCACAACACAAGTATTAGAAAATAGTCATCTAGGCAGTGGTGGCACACGCCTTTAATCCCAGCACTTGGGAGGCAGAGGCAGGCAGATCAATGTGAGTTCGATACCAGCCTGTTCTACAGAGCAAGTCCCAGGACAGCCAGGGCTAAACAGAGAAACCCTGTCTTGAAAAACTAAAATAATATTAGAAGAAAATAGCACAGCTTGGTGATGTAGCCCAGCTGGTAGAGTGCTTGCCTAGAGTGCACGAAGCCCTTGGATCTATCTGCAGTACCACACAAAGCCTGGCATGGCTTTTCTATTCACTTCCACTTTTTTGCATGACCATAGCCTATGGCCCTCAAATTTACCTGGATATCACAGTTCCTTCCAGGTCTCTCCTGTGCTGACCCAAACCTAGCAAAGCTGACTTCAGGGTACCACCCTTCTTCTCCATCCTCCTCCTAGACCACTCAGCAGCTCTTAGTCCTGGAATGTACAGTGTTGTCCTCTGTCTCCCTGTTTATCACCTTTTGTTCACTGCCAAACTTGAAGAACAGAGGCCTGCCACCCTGAGCTTCCTTGGCTCCCAGACCCTTATCTGCTATACTTCTCTTCTGACCCTCAGCCCATATTCCCAAACAGTGTGAAAGTAGGTTTCCAAATTTTGCTTACTGCTAAGTCTCTGGCTGCTAGACCAGTGCCCGGCATAAAGTGTAATTGTGTTAAAATTGTTTTTTTAATATTACTTTTTAAAAACTATGCATTAGTAAAGTGGAACACAATAGTGATTTGCATGTATGTCTGCATGTCTGTAGTAGTTAAAAGGCTAACAGTTGTCCTGGACTGGAGTTATAGACATTGTTAGCAGCTGTGTGGGTGCTGAGGACCAAGCCTGGTCCTCTGCAAGAGCAAGTACCTGTAAACTTCTGAGCCGTCTCTTCAGCCCCCATTAGTTGTTGAATTACTGATTTACTTCCCCCACCATGAAGATGTGGGTGTTTTGCTTCTGGGTGCATCTAGTAAGCACACCCATATTTATTGAATTAATGAATGAATCAAATGATTGAATTTGCTGCATGAATCCAGTTGCCAGGTGAAGTGATATTTTAAAAGCAGCTTTGTCTGGCTGTCTCCATTTGTCTTGCTTATTTTTCAGTACCTGCCCCCCTTCCCCCACGCACACACACACCCTGTTCACACTTCAAGTCCTGCCGCCAGCTCTATCTGGCAGCTGCTGCCACGAGTCTGCCATGTAGCTGATGCTGTCTCTCTGCTGGGGAACTCCTGTTGACTCTTGCAGCTTCTCAGGTAGGAAGAGGAAGAGCTGGAGGGTTCCCTAGTCACAGCTCAGGACATGGGGGGTGAGGTTTCCAGCTGTAGGCAGACCTGATCAAGTCAGAGGTTTATATATAACATGGCTTGTGTGAGACAGTGTTTCCAGAGAATGTGCTGGGAGATTCAGTTTTGGGGTTCTAGAAGCATATTTTGGCCTCAGGGAATTCCCCCATCACTGTCCCAGGCTGAGACAGCCAATGTCTAAATCTAGTAGCTGATATTTAAAGCCCACCTCTGTTCTGGTGGCACCATGACATCTCTATGCCAGAATTCTTCCCATCACTTTTTTTTGTTCATTTTTTTTAGATTTATTTATTATGTATACAACATTCTGCTTCCTTGTATATCTGTACATCAGAAGAGGGCACCAGATCTCATTACAGATGGTTGTGAGCCACCATGTGGTTGCTGGGAATTGAACTCAGGACCTTTGGAAGAGCAGGCAGCACTCTTAACCACTGAGCCATCTCTCCAGCCCCTTTTTTGTTCATTTTTAAAATTAATTTATTTTTTACATTCCACCCATCACTTGTTAACTGGCAGTTTGTCTCCTCTGAAGTCTAGGTGGAAACCTGACAGCTAGATATACTGTGTTGGAAACCAAACACAGTTCTAGCTACTGTGTTCTATCATTCACTAGTAATTCCTCTTGAGTGTATCTGAGCTCTGCTGAGTCTGCAAATTCTTGGAGGGAAGTTTAATATTATCCTCTACAACATGGAGTAAGTAAATAGTAATAAGCCATTAAATAGTTACAGAATAAACGGAGCAATTGGGATGTACTGGGTTCTGGTTGACACCTGGGACAAACCTGGGACTCTCGTTTCCCTGTGGTCGATTCTGCTTTACTTTGCCAGGGTATCCGGCAGCCATGTCACCAGGTTGCTGCCTTGGAAATTCTGAAAGTCTACAATAGGAAACGGCTCCATGATTACTGACTAGCATCCATCATTATCGACACAGGCACAGGGCCACACAGTCATACTCGGTGAGGAAACAGGCTCTGAGACAGGGATACAACGCTTATCCAAAAGCTTTTCAGGGTGGATTTCAAAGTTGGCATCAAAATTCAACCTTCCTGACCCAGAAGCAGGTGCGCAGATGTGATCCACCTCTTCACAGGCCAGGGAGACCCGGGGTGCTTATCTCAAGTTGACCTGAAGACTTTTTTAGTGTGTGTTTTGTTTTTCAAGATAGGATTTTTTTGTTTTGTTTTGTTTTGTTTTGAGACAGGGTTTCTCTGGCTTTTGAGCCTGTCCTGGAACTAGCTTTTGTAGACCAGGCTGGTCTCGAACTCACAGAGATCTGTCTGCCTCTGCCTTCTGAGTGCTGGGATTAAAGGTGTGAGCCGCCATTGCCTGGCCTATGACATCTTTCTTTCCATCTGTTTTAATTTTTTGAGGTTTTTATTTTATGTGTACGAATGTTAGTCTGAATGTGTGTCTATATATCATGTGTCTATAGTGCCTGCCAAGGCTGGAAGATGACAGATCCTGAGACTGGAGTTCCAGACGGTTGTGAGCCACCTTGTGGGTGCTGAGGATTTAATCAGGGCCCTCTGGAAGAACAGCCAGTGCTCCTAACTGCTGAACCGTATTTCCAGCCCTTCCCTCTGTTTTTTAAAACTGCAGGTCAAAGGGATGGCATTAATTTGCCCAGACCCAGGAGTTCCATCAAGAACACACAAGCCACAGCATCTCTCTTCAGCAGGTACCTGCTGATTCCAGGCTCATGCGTATCTGACATCACCATGCTTGCTTCTGGAAAAGCAGTTCGAGGCTTGCACCAGACATTCCATTTGCTGTTCAAAGACCTGGCCTGTAATACCTTGAATAACAAAAAATGAACTGCATGAATCTACACATCCGCAGCAGAGTGGCTAAGAGTGTACAGCCATCAGACGAAGTACCACGTTGTGAGGCAGTTAAAGGATTAACAGAAGTGTATTATGTATGTGCAAGGCACATAAATATGTGTACTTAAATACACATATAAATCTGTGGGTGAGCATGTATACATTTACCTATTATTTCACGCTGTCCAAGAAACTTAATGTGTTACTATGAGGAGTGGCTCATTAGGAAAAACTAATTTGGACTTTGAATTCAGTAAGCATCTGTAATTTTTTTAAGCACCAGCGCTGCTTTTTATGGGGAAGGATTAGGAAAGAACACGGCAGTATCCCAACAGGAGCTTGACTGGAAAGGGCTGGAAGGTTGTATGAATTCAGCAAGAAGGGGCTGGTGGAGCTCAGCTCAGCTCGCAGAGAGCTTGCGTAGCTTGTATGAAGCCCTGGGTTCGAGCCTCTGCACCACACAAAACTGGAATCGGGAGGCACAGGCAGGGTATCCTCGGCTACTCCGGGGCCACCCTGGGCTACTGGGGAAAGCCAGAGAAACGGACGGAGCAATCCCTCCCTGCGAGTCTTCAGTAAGGATGGCGGTGGCAGCGCACCGGGAAGGGCAGGTGGGCATCCACCCAAACTGGAAAAACCTGAGGCTGGTTCTGAATTGCGTACAGCTGAGTTCCGGCGCCCCGGGCTCCTTCAGCCACGGGAAACTGAGGCTAGAGGAGCGGCCGCGCGGGCGACCAGGGTGCGCCCTACAGATCCGAGTCCGGAGCCGCTACCCTGTTCCGCCCGGAACGTCGGGCTCCCGGTGCTCGGAGGCGACTTCCGCCCGGCGCTGACTTCAAGGGCGCAGCTCCGCAGCCGGCCGTCGCCTCCCTTCCGTCGGACCAGCGGAACCGCTCGGGTCTCCTCGGGGCCGTGGCGGACGCGCTTCCCCGGGACTCCGTCGGGGAGCTTGCGCAGTGCGCGTGCGTGAAGAGGGCGCGGCCGGCCAGGGCTGCGGCTGCGCAGTGGCGGGGCCAGGAGCCGCGCCTGCGCAGTGGCGGGGCGGGGCGGGAAGGAGGGAGGCGGCGGGACCGGCGGCGGCTGCTGAGGAGGAGGAGGAGGTGGGGGGAGCGGAGGGAGGTGTTTCTGTCAGTTCCGGCTGTTTGTTCGGGAAGTGGATCCGCCGCTGCCGGAGCAGCCGGGAAGGAGCTGCGGATCGCGAGGCCAGTACCGACCCCGCCCGCCCGCCCGCTCGCCCGCGCGCGCGCGCCCCCCCGCCCGCCATGGCCCGGACTATGACCACCTCTTCAAGCTGCTCATCATCGGCGACAGCGGTGAGGGCGCAGGGGCCGGAGGCGGCGCGGCCCTGCCGGGGCGGCCCGCGGGGGCCGAGCGGGCGGGGAGGCGCGGCCCGCGCGGGGCGGGAGGCGCGGAGCTCGGTGGCCGCAGGCCCCGAGGGCTCAGCCAGGGGCTCCGGGCTGTTCCTCGGCAGGTCGGGGTGCGGAGCGCGCGGGATGCACGCCCCGGCGTTTTCTCCTGCCTCACGTGTGACCTTGGTCAAGTCGCGCGATCGCTGGAGTTGGAGAGACCTGGGTTCGAGTCCCGGGAAGACAAGCTTTTTTCACTCCGTGACCTTGGGCAAGTTGCTTCACCTATCTGAGCGAGCCTCAGTTCCCGCATCTGAGAAGTGGGGACTTGGTAAATGAAGAGTTGTTGAGTATTCGGTGAGCTAAAGTAGGGAAAGTGCTTAGCGCCTGACCCGACGTAAAGTAACCCCTAAGTAACTGTTAGTGTTGTCAGCACGAGTTTCCCTGTGAAGACTGAGCCCTCTGGTGAAATGGTAGTATTCCCAGGACCTGTCTCTCCGGGTTGCTGTGCGTTCGGATGAGGTGCCACAGGTCAAGCCATAAGCACAATTCCTGCAAAATCGTTGCTAAGTCTTTGTCTAAGTTCAGTTCCCTCATCTGTAGAACGGAGCAATGGTAGATCTGTCTGCCTGAATGATGTTAGCATTCACAGCGATGGGAGCAGTGCTTGGCACACAGTGGGTAGACGGTGTTCGCTGTTAACCTTATTGTAGTACCAGAGGACCCGGGGATGCTTCATCCAGCATTTTAAACTCTTTGTCCACGTACACACACACACTCCTTTCGAGACTGCTCCATCTCCCATTCATAGAGCAACTTGTGGTACCCAGTGCTTAAAATGTGTTTGTTTAGTGAGTGGACACCGAGGAAAGTCAGACTGGGATCTGGCCAAGGATGAAGCATTTGAGTTGTTTGGAGTATTACAGGTGACCAGGTCTGCGGGGTGACGTTGAGTTCAGGGAGGCAGGCCTCAGGATGTTCATGGGAGTGTAGCTGAGGTGCTAGCACTATATGACGTTTTGGAAAGAGGCTAAGGAGCATCCAAGTCTATAGATTAGACTTCAGCTAAGTGTGGGATAGAGGGTCACGTGACTTAAGACAGCCAAGTTGGTGGTAGAGCCTGTGGATCATTAAGGAAATAGAGGGCCAAGTCCCCTGAGACTCAGGATGTAGGCTTATTGAGTGGCAGTGTCATAGATGGGTCATGGAAGTAAGTGGTTTTTGGTCTTGCTGGAGAAGCTGGGTTGGGATGTGGTTGGTGGTTTGGGTTCTGTGGAAGATGGTTGAAGTTTCAGTGGTGGCTGGTGGAGGGAAGATGTTGGGGAAAGTTAGGGCCTGACTAGGTGGAATGGAATAATAGCTGTGGCTGGGAATGGAATTAGAAAGGCGAAGACTGGTTGTAGGTCGAAAGAAACAAAACCAAGCAAGCTGTGTGAACTTGAGCTTGGACAAAGCCTATGGCCTTTGCTTGCTTCTCTGGCCTTGGTTCTGAGTGGCTGACACCATGGTGAGAGTCTCTCCTTTCGAACTTAAAGTCAGCTCCAGCCCACTGTGGTCAAGGTGGCATGTGCCAGCGTTAATACCCAAACTCAAAAGGGTTAAACTTAGCCACAAGGTGTAGCTTGTTGGCTTTTCTGTGAGACCTGGGAGATGGTTTTGGTTTACTCTCTCACAGTGTATTTTACATGGCGTATTGATTTTTTTTGTTTTTGGTTTTTTTGTTTTGTTTTTTGTTTTTGTTTTTTTGCTCAGAAGTCAGGTGTGGGAGAAGACTCCTTGGTTAGGGTCTGTGTGGTCTGGCCCCCGGTTCAGTATGAGTGTGTAGGCCTGGGCTGTGGAGTGGAGGGAGATGCTTTGCTGTTTGATTTCTCCTGACATTGAGCTGACACACCAAAACTGACCACGTAGCAAGGTGGGAGATGATAGCCAGGGGAGTTGGGAATGGGCTGCAGCTGAGCAGGGCCCTGACATCATCCCCTGCCTGCCCTGGGCCTCCTATGTGTGTGCATCCTAAGGTGTATCAAGTGATTCACAGACACTTTCTCATCTGATTCTCACCCATGGCCTCTGTGGTTTGTCAAATAAGGAAACTAAGGCTTAGTGGAGCTGCCTGACTCGCCCCAAATCACACAGCTTTCAGAAGTAAAGCTGGGAGTCAGTTGTCTTCTGTTAGCACTGTGGGAGCAGGTGGTGTTGGGCTGGCAATCTGTAGGCCCTCAGTGCATGCTAGCTGCTTTGTAAACCTAGAGTCCCCCTTCCCACTGGACCACACTGTGTACACCTCTGGTATGTATTCCCTGGCTTGGTTATCTTTTCTTTGTAGCTGAGGTTCTATGCTGCCTTCTCTGTTTGTTGTTCTGCTTTGGCTTTGGTTTATAACAGTGCCCACTGATGCCAGTCACCCTCATTCTTAGAACTGGAGGCTAGTTAAAAAACCGTTAACAGATGAGTGGGCTGGAGCTAGGAGGCGGGCATGGCTTGTCTGAGGTTACCTGAGGTGGTGGTCACTGAGACAGAATTAAAGTCGATACTGCTTTACTTGAGTTTACTGCAGGCTGGTGCTGAAGCAAAGAAAATCGATGGCTCTGTGGCCTGAGAGGGAAGCAGTGGGACAAAGCTGGGGTGAAGGCCCAAAGTAGGATACACAGAGGAGGGGCTGACGGCCAAGCATGGCATCACTTGCCTTCCAAGAGGCAACAAGTGTGCTGAGGCCCGTGCCCCTTGCGGGGTAGCAGACCGTAGTGCTAGGTGGCTACAGGAAAGCATTTCTGTGGTGAAAGTATGTCCCTGTGCTGCTTTGTTGGGTGCATCTGCAGGGTAGATAGCAGCTGGGATATGCGGGAGGTGGCATGTCGTGGTTTCTGTTCCTCCTCTCAGGAGGGAACAGGGCTGGAAGCTGGGATCAGGTCTATGGCAGCAGACCCTGTTGTGACCAGTGGTTTTCTGCAGCCAAGGATTTCAGGTCCTTGATGTCACTGTGAATGGTACCTCTGCCTTGCCTGTTACAGATGTGAGGTTTAATGAATTTAATTTATAAATTAAATAAATGGATTTAATAATAACATTAGTAATAATAACAATAATAAAAGGCCAGGTGTAGTATTACACAACTTTAATCCCAGCACTTGGGAAGCAGACTCACTCTCTGTGAGTCTGAGGCCAGGTTGGTCTACACTGGAAAGTTCCAGGCCAGCCAGACTCCATCTGAGGGGAAAAAAGAAAGAAGATTGTGCCATCTCTTGCCCCTAAAGTTTGAAAGCCTCTTCATGGCACCTGTTGACATTGCTGTAATAGAATGATGGAGCATGACTTTCGCTGAGGCTCAAACTTGTTCAGTGTCAGTGGAGGGGGTTTAGCTGGTAGCTGTTAAGTGCTGGGCTCAGCTCACAGCACCGGATGAATGCATGGGTGAAGGAGGTGAGGTCTAGGTCCTTAGTGCCTGGGGAACTCACTGCCTGGTGGCCAGACATGAGCTTTTAGCTGAGTAAGCTGGACCCAGAAGACTACAGGAGGAAGCAGAGGAGGCCACAGGGCCAATGGGGTGTTAGGCAGAACACCATGAGGACCGGCCCAGAACTTGGGCTCTCCTTGGGTTTAACAGGAAGCCTCATGGCGGAACAATGAGGAAGTGGTGCTCAGCAGAGCATTGTCAGCTGAGCAACAGGTGCCCTGGATGCTGCAGCTGTGTGCTCGGGAGCAGGTCACCTGCAGACCCTCTTGGGAAGGCTGGACTTACGTATTCTCAGGGAAGCAGGTTCTTCTGGGTGTCCCTGCCAACTTGCTCACCGGGGATAGCCTGGAGAGGGTATCTGGGCCTAGGTTAGAGAAACAACTGTACAGCACTATCTACAGCAGTGGTTTGCAGTCTGGGTTGCTTGAGGGCTGGGGGTGGAGCAGTGCTGTCTTTGAGAACTAGAGCCAAACTGTGGGTTTTTCATGATAGGCACATTTGCTTAAAATTTGCTTTCAGTTACAGGACATTTATGGAGTCCTAGGTTAGGATCTGATGCCTTTGAAGGCATTTCTGTTAGAATACAACAGAAAGGATGGTTATAGAATCCTGGTATCACTTTATGTTCCCGAGAAAGATGGGGGAGAATGATGGGCTGACATCCACTAACATGCTCTGGTTCCTGGCTGTTTCTCTTTTTAAATCCTGCTTCATTATTGGGATACGCTGTGTTTGTTCTTGTGCAGCAGTTCCACAGAAGTGAGGATACTAGGTAACAGGGTCTGGGGTACTTAAATTTTCCTTGGTATTATCAAATAGCCTTTCAAAGAAAATGATGTCATTTGCATGCCTACTAAATGGGCTGAGAGTGCCCCTATCAAGGGCTAGAAATACAGCTCAGGTGGTAGAGTGTTTGCCTCACATGCATGAAGTCCTGGGTTCAACCCCAGCATGCCTTTAGCCCCAACACTTGGGAGGCAGAGGCAGAGGCAGAGGCAGAAGAAATCAGATTCAAGGCCATCCTCTGCCACACAGTGAATTCAAGCCTGGCCTGGGCTACTTGATACTCACCCCTCCTGCCCCCCCTTAAAATAATAGAGGGAGAAGGGAAGGGTAGAAAGAGGGAAGGAGCAAACAAACAAGAGAGGTGTCCAGAGGTGCTTGGCAGGCCTGGATTTGGACCTGTGTCTGACCTCTGGATACGTCTTAGGTCAGCCGCTCATTCTTCAAGTTCTGGTCTCCTCATCTGTGGAATTCTGGGAGTATCATGAGTCACCATGTAGATTTGAGTGTGTTAATCTTTTATTCTGAGGTTGATTGATTTTAGCCCCTTTGGGTAATGGAGGCAGGAGGACAGGAGGCAGGACAGGAGGCCACATATGTGGCCGGTGAAAGCCACATATGTGGAGGTCACAGGGGAGCCAGGCTCTTAGGGCATATCCAGGAGGGAGCTGCTGTGACAAGGGCAGTGGTCCAAGCACTCATAGGTGGTAGCCAAGTAGGTGTCCAGCAGGCTCACAAGTAGCCACATGGAGTCTTATTATTAGTTATGAAAGCTTGGCCTTAGCTTAGGGTTTGTTCCTAACTAGTTTTGTTTTTCGAGACAGGGTTTCTCTATATAACTGTCCTGGGTGTCCTGGAACTCACTCTGTAGACCAGACTGGCTTCGAATTCACTGAGATCCACCTGCCTTGGCCTCCTGAGTTCTGGGATTAAAGGCGTGTGCCACCACCACCAACTGGCTCTAACTAGTTTTTATAACTTAAAATTAACCTATACTTTAAAATCTATGTTCCATCTTGTGGCTTGATACCTCATCTCTCTGTATTGCCCATCCTGCTTCCTTGGCACTGGCTGGCAACTCTCCCTCGTGCCTAGACTCTTGTTCCTACTTCCTCTCTCTCTGCCCAGAAGTCCCGCCTATACATCCTGCCTAGCTATTGGCCATTCAGTTCTTTTATTAAATCAATCACAGCAATGTATCTTCAACACCCCTGCCTCATCCCTTCAGCCAAACTGACTGACAGTTGGTTCTGGTCATATGACCTCAGTTTCTTCACATGCAGAATGCCCTGATGAAATCAAGGGTTCCTCCAGCTTTGCGTTTCCATGCAAACTGAAGTAGCATGGGGTTTTCTGAGGGCCAAGGGCTGAGGCTGTCGATGGACCGGTCTCATTTGATTGTCCTTCCTCTTGCTTGTCTCTGTTGTCTGGGACGGCCCTCAGAACAGGGCCTGGGCATGAGTCCCTCTGTCATCTCCCCCGGAGGATTTGAGAGCAGCTTGTCTTACATGAGGACGAAGGAAAAGGTCAGCAATTGACTGGAAGAGATGTTCTTGGTGTGTGGGGAGATAGGTTGGCCTTAAAGGGTTCTGGCCCCACTGGGCTTCTTAGGAAGGACGGACTAAAGGGAGGGCCTCCCACCTATTCACCTCCATGTGTTCTATCTTGCAGGTGTAGGCAAGAGCAGCTTGCTGTTACGATTTGCAGACAACACCTTCTCAGGTGGGTCTTCCCCAGGTGCTGGGGGTGGGGGTGCTTTGGTTTTGAAATCTACCCTATTCCAGAACCTACCTGCTTCTGTCTGATGCAGGTTGTTGGCTGAGGGAAAGTGGGGTAGGAGACTGAGGTGAGACACTCCTACTGTTCCTTATTTTCCCACCGAGGGTCTATTTGTGCCCCACATTTAAGAATTTAAAGTCTTACTAGATAGATAGTACATGTCTAATAGGAAGATGTCCATGACGTAGAAATGACAGTTGTTTCCACACCATTCCTCTGCTGCTCTGGAGCCTCTGTTCAGGGTGTGGTGTAGGGGTGTAAATGTCTTTTCCTGACCCCACCTGATATTCAGAAACTTGCTCCAGCCTTGCTATCCACAGACCCCCCTACCCCCACCCCAGTTCTGATAGTTTTTAGACTGTTTCCCTGTGGATCTCTGGCTTAGCTTGGAACTTGCTATGTAGACCAGGTTGGCCTGGAACTCACAGAGATCCACTTACCAAGTAGTGGTATTAAAGGCACATGCACGTGCACTACCATCCCCAGCCTTCCTTTTGTTCTGTAAGGGCTGGCCTTCACTAACACCACTCAGGTCATGTGGCTTCTGTTGCTTCTCTTTTATTTATTTTTATTTATTATGTATACAACATTCTGATTCCATGTATATCTGCACACCAGAAGAGGGCACCAGATCTCATTACGGATGGCTGTGAGTGGGAATTGAACTCAGGACCTCTGGAAAAGCAGCCAGAGCTCTTAACCTCTGAGCCATCTCTCCAGCCCCCCTGTTGCTTCTCTTTTAATCAGTGCTGTATTTCTGGGATACATTGTTTCTTCTTGAACACACACAACTGAGGTTACTAGGTCATAGGGTCTAAGGGTGTTTAAACTTTGCTTGGTACTGCCAAATTGCTTTTTAAAAACCTCATTTATGTCAGGAGGTAGTGACCATGCCTTTAATTCCAGCACTTGGGAAGCAGATCTCTGAGTTCAGGGACAGCCAGGGTTGTTACACAGAGAAACAAAAAAAAAAACCTTATTTGACTGAAGCTGAGGGCAAAGGGAACATGCCAAGTATTTTTTTTTTTTAAGATTTATTTATTTATTTATTTATTTATTGTGTATACAGTGTTCGGCCTGCATGTATCCCTGCAAGCCAGAAGAGAACACTTGATCTCCTTACAGACAGTTGTGAGCCACCATGTGGTTGCTGGGAATTGAACTCAGGTCCTCCGGAAGAGCAGCCAGTGCTCTTAACTTCTGAGCCATCTCTCCAGCCCGACATGCCAAGTATTTAATGAGGGCCTTAGCTTACAGTTTCAGAGGGTCAGTCCATTATCATCCTGGCAGGGAGCATGGCAGCCTGCGTTGCACTGAACTGAAGCTGAAAGCTACATCCTGATCCACAAGGGAGGGGCGGGGAAGGGAGGAGAGGAGAGGGACTAACTGGGCCTGGCATGGGCTTTTGAAACTACAAGTGACATTTCTTTCAACAAGGCTACACCTCCTTATCCTTGAAATCCTTTCAAAGAGTTCCACTCCTTGGTGACTTAGCATTCAAATATATGAGCCTATGGGGGCTGTTCTTATTCCGACCATCACACCATGGCATGTGTGTGTAGATCGGGACAGTTAGGAGTTGGTTCCTTGTTTTCATCATGTGGGACTGAACTCAGGTCCTCCTGCTTGGCTGCAAGCTCCTTCACCCATTTGAGCTACCTCACCAGTTCCCAGATTGTTTTAGGAAGCTGTGGGCATCTGCGCTCCTGTCAGCTCTCAGTGTTTTTTACTGTCTCTACATGTTTTATCCGCATGCATGTCTGTGGTTACAAGTTTCAATGTGGGTGCTGGGAATTGAACCCAGGCCATCTACTGGGGTGTGGAACAGCATCTCTGGACCAGATACACCCACTCGATGCCAGTAGTACTGTGACAACCAAAATTGTCTCCAGATAGTAATATTCCCACATGTCCTCAGGGGAACAAAGCCACCCTGGTTGAGTACCACTGGTCTTCAGAACCTGTTGCTAGCTTTTTTCTTGTGCTGTGTGTTGACCCTGTCTTGCTTTGCTTGCTTACGTGTGAGGAGCTGCTGGCCCTGGAGGTACCAAACGTGGCCTGGTTTCTGGTGCTTGGCCCAGTGTAGGCCATCACCCCACTTCACCACCCTCGTTAAGCTTTCCTGCTAACTCTTCCATTTCTACCTTTCCCATGCCCTTGCCACACTTCACATGGTCATCTGTATCTGTCTTTTGAAAGACTTGTTGCTGTGTTCTGGATAGGTAGGTGTTTGTAAGCCTGCTGCATACTGGACCGTAGAAGTCAGCGGCGGCACCCTGTGCGCTGGTGAAAACTCATTGTCCCATGCATAGAACAGTACAAATTCTCAGCCATGGCACAAAGCCTGGAGGACTGGTTCTGACTCCTTATTCACTTCCCACCCTGGGCTTAGCCTCACAGACTCCAAAGTCACCATGGATATTTTGCTATCATCCCCCCAGGAAGGTGCAATGTTGGGTCCTGTTAGTCAATTTTGAGGGCCACCCACCCCCCGCCCCCCCACCTCCCGACAAAAAACAAAAAAATAAAAATAAAAATGAGAAACCCAGGATGAATAGGTCTGCTGTATTCTCAGGTCACAGCTGACTTGTCCCTACCCTGCCTGCCCAGTAAAGCCCATCTCACTTTCCATTTTAATTTCATTGGTGGCATATATTTCTGAAATTGTCTTACTTGCATTGTGGGCCTATTAGAGCAGTCTTGTTCTGGGCTCTGTCCTTAGGGCCTTGTCTGTGTGGGGCACATACAATGGGATGGGGTGGAGTTTCGGGTGGGGGGGTGGGGGGGTCCAAAGGGCTCCCTGTCTCAAGTAATGGGCTGCATTCGTACAGGCAGCTACATCACCACAATCGGAGTGGACTTCAAGATCCGGACTGTGGAGATCAATGGGGAGAAGGTGAAGCTGCAGATCTGGGACACAGCAGGGCAAGAACGCTTCCGTACCATCACCTCTACGTGAGTCCCTTGAGTCCTCACCTTGGTGTGTTTGTGAAGCTGAGTGGCGTTGTTGAATAGAGATAATGTGTTAGAAATATCACTGGATGTGAGGAAGTGAGGATGAGGTGGTAGCTGTGCCTTCCCTGCCTGAAGATACAGGAGAAGGCCGTGGTGTGCTGTGGTAGCCACCAGGGCTAAGGACACACTGAGCACCTGGCCCTGGTGTCTGGCATGACATCGACTGTGTGCCCGCCTCATGGGCACTCATTTTTACCTGCTAGCAGCCCCTTTCTCAAGTGGCAATAGCAGCAGTATTTGCCTCATTGGGAAGTAGTAACAGGTCCTTCCCTGGTACCCAGGGAGCCACTGACAGTTCTTGGTGGGTGTCTGCAGTTCTATGTAGTCTCTGGCCATCCACCCTGGCTCCTCAGAGATGGCTCGCTCTTTCTCAGGCCTGGAAGATCATAGGTATGTGCGCCCTTCTTCTACATCCCCAGTCCGTTAGCTGGGAACTCTGTTGTCGAGCGTGTCACCTTCCTTTGCAGTGCCTTTATGGACATCAACCGCCCACAGGAGGAAACCACTCCATTGTTGACCCTGTGGAGACGTTGTTCTTAGGCATTTGTGAAGCAGCGTGGACTTAAATTTCTGTTCTGTGCATCCTTGGGCAAGCTGCCTAATGTCTGTGCCTGTGTCCCTGAGATTTCTAGTTAGGATTTGCCTGAGTGCTAAGGCTTGAGTCCAGGGCTCCTGCTCTGGCCTTTCATATGTCACTTCTGGCTTTCTGTGTGCTGTGCTGTGCTGTGCTGTGCTGTGCTGTGCTGTGCTGTGCTGTGCTGTGCTGCTGTTACCCCATTTCACAAATAAAGGCATGTCTGTGTGTGTGTTTTTGAGACAGGGACTCACTGTGTAGCCATGGCTGCCCTCAAACTCACAGGTATGTACCTGTTTCTGCTGGGACTGAAGGCATGCACCATCTCTCCCAGGTAAAGGTGCTTCTAAGAAGTGGGTTCCATGTTGTAATGCATGCAAAATGGAAACAGAACCTGCTTAACGGTTCTGGATTCTAGTGGAATGCTTCCAGTTCTGTCATGGAAGTACAGGTGGCCATTCTGGGCCCTCGGGATCTTCTTGAGGGTGTGAGTGTAGCAGAGGAAGCACAGGGCTGCTCAGCTGAGAGTTAGGTTGGTGTGTGTGTGTTGTACTCTACCTTGAAGTGGGTACGAGTGCCACGGCTCAGGACTCCCTAGGCACAGGTACTGTCCTGTCTGCCTATATGTCTGGGGAAACCAAGGTTAGCCCTGGCCCATTCTGAGGTCTGTGAAGGGGGCCATGGAGAGTGTCATCACCCTGTGACAAGAGCTGGTGAAGAAGGCAAGGTCTTGAGATAGTTGCATGTTTTGGAGGTATGGCAGTCTGTGTAGGAGTGGAAATGTCTGTATCCCATGTCTGCTAAAAGAGCCCTTTTCCTATCCCTCAGTCTTAACCCTTCCTGAGTTTTCTGTCCCTCAGGGGTGGCTAGGGTAAGGCAGTGGATGTGAGACACTTGGGTCAGAAGACCGGCAGCTCTGGTATCTTCCTGCTACCCAGAGATCTGGGCCACCCCTGGCCAAAGCTCTCCTAGAGTGGCAGGAGCTAGGGCAATGATGTCAAAGGAAAGGTTACAGAGGCACTGCACTGCAGGATGGGCTTCTAGTTACGTGGTTGCCATACCTGCCCCCAGAGGCATCCACCAAGCTATGCTGTGTGCTGGGCTAGTTAGTGCTCAGGGCAGCATTTGCTAGGGGACCAAGGCCAGGTTGGTTCAGGGTCCTGAGCTGAGATAGTGGAACTGTCAGGCTCCCTCAAAGCCAGGAAGGCTCACAGCCTTGGAACGAGTCAGTAGACCGAGTATGGTGTCCTAGGAGGGCTGGACAGATGCTGGGGCAGCAGTACAGCAGGGCCCTGGTGTTCTGCCCTTGGAGCTGCCTTGTCCTGCCCACTCACTCTTGGTTCTGCCCCCTTCATCTGGGACTCCAGATTGCTGTGAAGGAACACTAGTCCCGGTAATAAGAGCACCCAGCGCTGTCTTTGGACTGTTCACAGCCTTGGGGTGGCATCTGTTACCTCCTCTTCCTCATAGCCATCCTCACAGGTTTGTACTAGCACCCCTATTTTATAGTGAAGGGAACTGAGGTAAGGGTAGGGATGAAAGCCAAATAACCTTTCCAGGGATCACGGCTTTCAGAGATGGGACCAGGCTTGACCTTTGTCCTCGGGTAGGTCTCGACTACAGAAAGGTGATTGGACAGCACGTGCCCCTTACCAGTGGCTCCTGGTGCAGCCGTCTTGGAACCCAGACTGGGGAAATGGTGTCCAGTAGAGCTAGATGGGAGGCAGCCTGCCCTCAGGTTTTGGAGTCTTGGTGTTTTAAGACCTTCATGATCAAGAATAGCTTTAGAGACAAGGCGCCGAGAAACAGCCCGGGCAATGTCTAGAGTGAGGCCAAGGGTGTTGTTTCCTCTGGCCCTGTGCTGTTGGTGCTGTCTGGCTTTCTGAGTACCAAAGTTCAGAGAGGAATGATGGCACTCTCCTTACTTTCAGACCTGCTGGCTGATTTGGAATCTGCAGGGTTAGCTGAGTCCTTCCTACAGCTGTTGGAGGTCTGTGTAGCCTCTGCCTTCTCGCTCACTGATACAGTGAGGCAAGAGCAGGGAAAGATGTGTCACCTGCCTGCCAGGGGAAAGGGACACACTTTGCCATGGCTTCTTATAAGGTGCAGCATCTAGGAATGACATTTAATACAGAGATTTGAGAGAAAGTGTGAATGTTTAAACCAGCATGGTGATAACATGTCAAACACAAAAACTGTCTGAATTCTAAAAACAAAAGGAGAAGTTTTTAGAAACAAAAGTTTTAGAAACAAAACTTGAAAGAAGTTTGTGGCTGGTGGTGCCCTCAGTCACCTAGGGTGTCTACCTCAGACTGTGCCCAGCCCCCACTAATGCTACCAGGGACAGGCCTGCGAAGCCAGTGCTGCTGGAGCACCCTGTCCTGCTAGTCAGGCTGGGCTCTGGTCAAAGCTGGATGCAGGACTTGGTCCTGGCCCTGGGCACCCTTACCTTTCCCAGACACTGTCCTGTTCTGGCAAGCGGGCCCCAGGGAAGAGTTTCTCTGTCCTGGGCCAAAGCCCTGATGTACATCTTGGCCCTGCAGGTATTATCGGGGGACCCACGGGGTCATTGTGGTTTACGACGTCACTAGTGCTGAGTCCTTTGTCAATGTCAAGCGATGGCTTCATGAAATCAACCAGAACTGTGATGATGTGTGCCGAATATTAGGTGAGGATGGGCCCCAAGGGTGGGGAGAGCGGAAGAGCAGCAGTTGGTGCTCTTGCAGTAGTTGACTGTGCTTTGTCTTCAAGTGGGCAATAAGAATGACGACCCTGAGCGGAAGGTGGTGGAGACAGAAGATGCCTACAAATTTGCTGGGCAGATGG
This sequence comes from Cricetulus griseus, assembly GCF_003668045.3. Classification (NCBI taxonomy): domain Eukaryota; kingdom Metazoa; phylum Chordata; class Mammalia; order Rodentia; family Cricetidae; genus Cricetulus; species Cricetulus griseus. The sequence goes on from NC_048597.1 coordinate 95,741,528, forward strand.
GCATCCAGCTCTTTGAGACCAGTGCCAAGGAGAATGTCAACGTGGAAGAGGTAAGCTGTCCCAATCCCCAGGCAGACGGGCAGATGAGGGCCCTGAGCTGACCTCCCTTGTCTACTGCAGCCCTCTCAGGCATCTGAGTGACCAACAGTTATACAGTGCCCACTGTTGGCCTCCTTTAAAGTCTTAACCTCTTAGCTCAGTGTCCTGAGGTAGAGCCCTTGTTTTGTAGAGGAAAACTCAACTTCCTCAACCAGTGAGAGGTGGTGTCAAGCCCAGATCTTTCCCAACCCAAAGCCAAGCAGTTTCTATCCCAACTGCTTCTTTTTGGCCTTCCCTTGAGCCCATCACTACCACCCCTTGCCTGTCCCTCTTGGTTGCTTGCTTTCCTGGCCTCTGAGTTCAAGTGGGCTCCTGCTGGGAGGTTCCTGGGGTTTGTGGGCAGAGCATTCACCTGGGAGCAGCACCTGTTGAAGAACAGTTGTGATTCTGAGTGGGGAAAGCTAGAGCTTTTGCAACAAGCCCCACTTGGCCCACTCACTGGCCCCAGAGGAGTCTAGAGGTGCCAGGGAAGCTGGGTTCCCACTACATTGGAAACACAGGCTCCTCAGAGCCAGGCCAGGACCCACAGCTGGGACTTAGCTCTTGGTAATTCATTTGTTCATCTGTTCACAGGGAGTGAGGGTCGTTCTCCATGTTGTGAGGATGCAGTGAGCTGAGTTGTTCTTGCTCAGTAGATGGAGATGTAAGATTTGTGTGTGAGCGTATGCAGTTTGCATGTGCAGGATCTAGAATGCGGGCATCAGGTCCCATGGAGCTGGAGTGATATTCTTGTCAGGCCCAGCTTGGAATGGGGGTGCTGTGGTCTGACCCCTGGCCCGAATGATGGCCCACTCGATGCTCCTAAGCACTGAGTCATCTCACCTCTGGTTTTGAGGACATCTGGGCCCCTAGTTCAGCTTTTTTCTGTGTGTGTGGCTTGGTGCTGCCTTAGCATCCCTGGATCCTGGCAGCAGGACACTGGTAGCCAGGGAAAGGTTTAGACACACTGTGGCCCAGGTGCAATGCAGTGTATAGCCTGTGCTTCCTTCCTCTACGCAGAGCAACATGCTGTTGTCTTGTCAGAGGTTCTGATGACTATCCAGGGGATTGACTTCCCCAAGACAGCTGTGGTCTGTCTGTCAGCGTTTTTTATTTTTTATTTTTATTTTATTTTTTTTAGGTTTTTCGAGACGGGATTTCTCTGTGGCTTTGGAGGCTGTCCTGGAACTAGCTCTTGTAGACCAGGCTAGTCTCGAACTCACAGAGATCCCTCTGCCTCTGCCTCCTGAGTGCTGGGATTAAAGGCGTGCGCCACCACCACCCGGCTTGTCAGCGTTCTTTTTAACCCTTCACTCCACTACCTCCTCCCAAACCTCTAAAGCAGCAGTTCACAGGGGCACATATCAGATGTTCTGCATATCAGATATTTACATTAAGATTCATAAAAGTAGCAAAATTACAGTTAGCAAAAAAAAAAAAAATAATGGTTGAGGGTCACAACATGAGGAACTGCATTAAAGGGTCGCAGCATTAGGAAGACTGAGAACCACTATCCTAGGGTGTGTTTTGAGGGTTCCTGGTACACATCACATATAATCCTAGCACTGGGAATATGGAGGGAGATTTGTGAATTTAAGGCCAGGCTGGGTTCCACAGTCACAGTCACACACACACACACACACACACACACACACACACACACACACACACACACACACTTACTTTTGAGGACACACATACAGTTCATAAGCCAGCACACACACACACACACACACACACACTTTTGAGGACACACATACAGTTCATAAGCCAGCACACACACACACACACACACACACACACACACACACACACACACACAGGACACACATACAGTTCATAAGCCAGCACACACACACACACACACACACACACACACACACACACACACACACTTACTTTTGAGGACACACATACAGTTCATAAGCCAGCACACACACACACACACACACACACACACACACACACACACACACTTACTTTTGAGGACACACATACAGTTCATAAGCCAGCACACACACACACACACACACACACACACACACACACACACACACACACACACACACTTACTTTTGAGGACACACATACAGTTCATAAGCCAGCAGGGGCTCTCCACTGTCTCAGGTCAGCCTTGCCCTGTCATCTCTCCAGATGTTCAACTGTATCACAGAGCTGGTTCTACGAGCAAAGAAGGACAACTTGGCGAAACAGCAGCAGCAGCAACAGAACGATGTGGTGAAGCTCACGAAAAACAGTAAACGAAAGAAACGCTGCTGCTAATGGCCCAGTCCACTGCAGAGACTGCACTGCACCCTCCCCAGCCCGAGGCCCTCAGAGGCTCCTCGGGGGACAGTCTCAGTTTAGTGCCGTTATTTAAAGAATCTCTCCACGTTTTTTGTATCGGGAGGCGCCATCGGCACTTCCTCCCCGTTCCCCGTGAGTGCCAAGAAGGTGTTGGACGAGCCTGCCCTTCCCCGCTGGTGCCCATCTCCCTGCCGAGGCACCTGGACCTGGCGAGGACGCTGCCAGCTGAGCGGACTGATTAACCAGTTTGTATATAGTGTATATTGCATTAACCAGCTGCACACCCTCAGCCTGCTCTGGCTTTTGCCTCCTTCCTGCCAACCTGCTGCAACAGACCCTCCCAAGCCCTCCTCTCCCATCTCAACGGCAGCTTCCTGAGGAGCCAACCTCATGTCTTAGCTGAGTCTTTGGCCAACCTGGCTGGGCCCATGGAGTGCACTCTACATGGCTCCTGCCATACAGCTGCTCTGGAAGCTGGGGAACCTGGCCTCCACACAGGCCCTGCCCTCGGCTGGCCCTAGGCCTGCAGTTCCACAGAGAAAGTCAGTCCTGGCCTTTTGGCCAACAGGTTTTTCATTCTGCCTTCTAGATGCCTCTGCTATAAACCCAGGGGAGCTGTGGCTTCTCACTTACCCATCATGTTTCAATTCCAGCAGAAAGGTAGGGTACCCTTGTTCAGATGGAGCTTGCAAGGGGGAGCATTAATTTAACAGACAGCCGAATGAAGCCAAATCAAACGAATCAGGTTTCTCATTTATTTTCTTGAGACTTGTTTGGCTTAATAGCAAAAGTTATGACTGTTCCACTTTGGGTTCAGTATTTTTAGAAAAGGTGTATGGCTTCTGTTCACTGTGGGGTCAGGCTCTTTCCCTTTCATGAGAAAGGAGGGCTTTGCACCCTTGTTCCTTATGTGTGCAAGGGCCTCCCACTGGAGCTACTTTGTAGCGTAGCACCAGGCACCTGGGGTGCATCCAGAGGCTGCTGGACTATGGGAAGACACCTCCAAGCTGGGATAGGCGGTTTTACATTACTGACAGACCTGTTTTAGTATGAAGGTGGGAGGAAGATTTCTTGGCCACTGGGAAGAAGTGGCAGTGGGGTGGGGGCAGCCAGTATTGACCCATTCCCCCCCCTGGAGTAAAAACCAGGGTAATATATGATTACTCCCCCCTTCCCCAGACACTTGGTTCCCTTTCCCTTAAAGGATCACGTAACTGGGAAGAACTGATTTGGACACCATAATGTGTTTTATTAGATTTCTTTTCCTAGGCGATTTCCAGGCACAGTCCTGACTGGACAATCATCACAGATTACTGCAGATTTTCCATGTTAACACTGTGGATGGGTTTTTAATCAATAAAACTGGGGCTTTCTTCTCACCTGTCTCTCCACTTGTCCAAACTGTGCAAAGCTGGGGTTCTGTGCGACAGGCCTGTGTTTCTGGGCTGGGTTTGGGAGCTGTGGGCCTAGGAAGGTAGGTGCTGTGGAGGATACTTCAGGGCCAAGCGGTAGGCAGCGGCTCCATATCCAGGTGAGCTGGGAGTTGAGGTAGACTGTTTTCAGCACTGTCTTGGCTGACTGGGGGACAGGTGTCATCACACATGCTTCTGAGCATGTGGGAGCCAGTGCTGAGGTTATTTGCCAATTCAAGCAATAAGAGGGTCATCTTGGAGCATCCAGCCCAAGTTAGGTGCCTCTGTGGCTTTTGGCACTTGCCTGTTAAGGCCCAGGTGATGGGTGATTTTGGTGACAACAGTGCCTGTCCCACAGAGTGTTACATGCATGAGTGGGGGTGGGGTGTGGGTAAGGGAGGGGGTGGGGGACTCAGGGCTAAACTGGTGTCCTGGTGGACCTGATGTGAACCTCCTGTCAAACAACAAACTTTTAAATGGTTTGCTAGGATTATTTCTGTATTGAAAGTTTCTAATTATGCTTTTTAAAAAAAATACTAAAAATAAAGGTTCAAGCTGCCAAATTTCCTTCCAAGGGTCTGTTTGCTCTCCTTACAGCTGTGCTCTGGGTACCTACCTGGCTTCTTTCACCATTGTTGATCTCAGGTGCTACATAGGTGCCCATCAGGGGCGCTAGCACATGGTCAGGGGCCAAGTTTGTTTTTCCATGAATAGATGGTTCTGGTGGTGTTTCCCTCTGGGCCCAGAGCACATGTAGGAAGATGCCAGGGGAAGCTCCATGTTTACCCTGTACATGCTGGAAGGATGCAGTGGAAACTCATGCTAGGAGTGAGCTCTTTCTGCTGGAAGTTTCTGCCATGCTGGACAAGAGGGTATGGATCAAGACATTGCCACCTTCACAAATAACCCTCCTGGGCCCAGTACTAACCCTCTATAGCAGCAGTGGTGGCTTTTGACACACAAAACACGCTAGTAACAAAAACAACCCTCCACACACCCAGGAAATGAGGCAGAAGCTGTGTAGAAATTCATTTTATTCTTATTCAGACTATTTTCAAAAGAAGCAGTGGTGCGCTGTTTTTCTAAAAATATGCCTTTATATATTTATATGTGTATATTATAAAATCCATACGTGTATTTACACAGTTGCTACATACAAAATTACAGCACTGTGGTATGTACATATCTTTAAGTACATTCTTTCTGCTCAGCCCTGCTGTGCTTTCCCCATTGAGGGCAGAGACTTAGTGAGTGGTGAGCAGCTGCAGGTAGGGCCCACAGTGCCTCTAGTGGGGCCTCAGCAGAGATGGGGCAGCCGCTGCGGAAGGAGCAGAAGCAGCAGGCTGCAGGCCTTGTCCCTTGTCGGCCTGGTGGGCAGTATCTGGAAGCTCCCAGCAGCCTTACCCCATCCACCCTGTGGCACCCACGCTGCCTTCAGTGTGCGGGTGGTTAAACTTGTCCCCTTGGAGGCCACTTTATGGCCTGAACTTGCTCGGCTTGGCCTAGTTGTATTTGAGGTGGGAGGGAGCTGTGGAAGACAAGTGCTCTCCCAGCCCTACCCCATGAGGGGGAAAAGTCTGGAAGGCTAAAGCCTACAGAGGGCCAATGGGAATGCTGCCAGGCCTCGCTAGGGTAAGGACTGCCTGCACTGGAGGAAGCTGAGGAGTGGCAGCAGCCAGAAGATGGGGCCCTTCCCTGGGGTACAGATGGCCTCAAGGGAGCTTGGGTAACCAGTTCTTAGGCCCCACAGCCACAGGCTGGGGCTCCTGCTGTACAAGACTCCAGCAGAGGTGCGTGCACACAGGTGAGGGGCTATGCCTCCCCTTACTCCAGGCAAGTGGCCGGGGCACGAGTGGAGGCTCAGGCCTCCTGAGGCATGCACAGGAGGGCCTCAATCTCTGTCCCCATGTTCAAATCCAAGGAGGCAGCAGAGCCTTTAGGGTGGGCTGTGATGAGCTGGGTCTGAGTGGCAGAGCCCGTCAATGGGCTGCACGGGAAGTGGCTTGAGCCCTGCTCACTAACAGGATCCTGGGGAAGCCCAGGCTGAGACTTGGCTTGGGCAGTAGGGACAGGGTTCATTCCTGTCCCTTGGTAGCAGCAGCCCTCAGAGGACAAGGCAGGCCCCCTACTTCTCAGTCTTCACTGCACTGACAAAAAGGAGTGGGCTCTGGAATCACCTGACCCCAGGGCAGCTAGGCAGGCACCGTAGCTGCCCAGCTCCAGCTGACTGGAGACCCTTTTCAACTGCCTCAACAGTCTTACTCTTCCCCACTTAAATTTTCCTGAAGAAGGAGAAGAGCCGTTTGCCGTCCATGGTGCTGGGTTCCTGCCCCCGCCCTACGCCGTGGCCCCTAGAGAAGGCAGCAGCAGGCCGGCTCTGTTCCTTCAGGTGCGTGTCCATCAGCTGCCTGTCAATGACCCTGTGCATGTCATCCTGCAGAGAGAAGAGGGGTGTGGATAAGCAGCTGCTCTTACCTAGCCCTGGGGTTGGACAGAGAGGTGACAAATGTTAGGGCAGAAGGTGAAGGGGACAGATGTGATGAGTAAGCACGGCAGTTGGGGCTGGTGGAGCAACACAGAGGTCAATGGTGGTACCATGCCAGGACACATAGGTGCTACACAGAACTCAGTCAGAGCCAGTGTCTTCGGGCTGAGATAGCAGAACAGCCCCTATACTAGCTCATGGGGCTGTCTGGATGCCCATGGTCTGGCTTGCCACCCCACCCTCAGACAGCCCAGAGTGACCTTAGCTTGTCAGCTCTCTAGCCCACCACCTGGCCCCTAAGAGGCTACCTGTGTCCTAATTTACCCCTTCAAATCACTTTCAGGCTAAGTCACTAATGCCCACACCCTGGACTGCCTTCACCCCTCTGGCCAGGCTCTCACACAGCTAAAGCTATGGGCAATGTCATCCTGACATGCTGTCTTGTTGCAACTCAGTCCCACTTCTGTTAGCTTCTTCATGGGGGTAAGGACCATACCCCTCTAATTAGCTGGCTACTTAGGACATTACCCATGTCCTGCCTTACAGAAGAGCAGCTTTGAACAGTTCCTTTCTAGTCACTAGATTCTGACTGTAGAAACGAGCTACCTGTGTTAGGGCTCTGCTACTAACACAGTTTGTGATCACGAGAAAGCAAACACACCACCTTCCTGCTCCTTCAGCTTTTAACCTAGCTGTGAGCTCTGTGAAGTTCTGACAAAAAGACCCTAAAATAAACCAAGCACATGGCAGATGAGGCCAGGCTGGGGTAGCCTACATGCAGCAGGAAAAGATGGGCTCTGCTGCTCTGAACAGCCACTTAGCAGATGAGGGCACAAACCTGGAAAGCCTGGCTCCACTCCCAACCTGCTTGTCTGTCACCTCTGTTGCACTCAAGCTCTGATCTATGGGTGTAACCTGAGTATCTTTGCAGGTTTCAGAATGAAACCAAAGGTCCTTTCTGACCTATCGCCAGGCAGTGGTGAGCACACAGGCCTTACTCTCATTGGCTTACAGGTTGCATACCTATTCTCTCATTCCATTCTTACCCCCCCCCAACACAGACACACACAATTTCTTCCCTGGCTCTCCTCCTCCTCCTCCTTTTCCTCCTCTTCCTCCTTTCCCTGCCAACCTGATTTTCCATCTGCATCTCAGATTAAACCCTGTGTCATTTTTTGCCAGTACATACTACATGGCTCCTACTTCCAAAGCCTCAGTATGGAATCTTAGCACAGTACTCTACACTTAGGACAAACTCAATGAAATATGTTCAGTACCAAAGAGGAGAGCCAGAGACCTTTTGGAAGAAGTCCTCTCAATGCTGTGGTATTTTCTCTGGCAAAGTCACTTCAGATTGCATTTTTATACTTTAAATAATAATAAATTCATCAAGCGAATTCCATGGAACACATCTCTTTGGAACTTTACACATGTGCACAAGCTTGTCACGATCCCATGCCTGCTGCTATTCCTGTGATAAAAATCTACATATGGTAAGGTGGCATTGGCCTGCCAGAGCTGCCAAATCACGGCAGATGGGAGAAAGGAGGCTGGGACTTGATGGCACATCACACTGCACAGAGATGAGGCCAGGTTCCAGGACACAGAACACAGTGGGCCATGGAGAGGTGGCAGATGTGGACAGAGATGGCAGAGGGGAACGGATGAATGGATGCAAGGCTGTCTCACCTCAAAGGCAGGAGGGGTGTACAACTAAAGCTGTTGGTACAGGAACTGAGAAAGGCCACTAGATCAGAAACCAAAGGAGCCAGATAGTAAAGAGCCCTGAGGAAGCAAACTGTAGTTGGGAGAGAAGAGAGGACAGCTGTGGTGAGTCAGGGCTCTGGCTAGCTGGCTGCTGGTAGGAGCCAGTGAGCCAGTGACCTGATGGTGTAGTCAGGACTGTGGTTGCCAGCCCCACAGAGCCATAGTGTAATGGTCACTGCTCTTCTGCATGCCACATGGGGCTGGCTGCCCTCTAAGTCACAGGTGACTTTCCATCTGAAGACAGACGTTAACCACTAGACCCACATTGTGACTTCAGCCTACCCCAACCTCATGGGTGAGTCACAGCCCCGGGGCAGCAGGGAGTCAGGAGACCCTGAAGATGATGGTCCTAGAGCTAGACACAGTGACTCACTTTATCCAGGACCTGTGCAGCACAGTGCCCATGGAAAAGGGAAGCTACAGACCTTTGAGAAGGTAAGAACAGCAACTGCCTGAGGACTGCTGAGCGGAGCCCAGCTGTGGGTTTTCATCCAGTCACATGGGAGGCTCCCTCCATGCTGGTAGCACATCCCTGACAGGCTGTCTGACCTCTGTCTCAAGGCTACTCTAAGGCATTCTTCCCTAGAGACTGATTCCATAGGTGAAAATGGAGGCTCCTGGACACCTGGGCTCATGGGACCTCTTGTCAAAGCTGCCCTTACAGATGTTGGTTCAGGGATGCTTCATGGCACTCCCCCACCTAGGCCTCAGGCTCCTGTTTACCTGCCAGGCCTCAAGCTGCTGTGAGAGGTTCAGTTTCTGCTGAATAGCATCCAGCAGCTGGCTGTTCAGAGACATCATGTCCATCTTGCATTTGGCAAGTTCCAGCTCTACAGCATTCTTCCTGCAAACAGACGAACCACAGTGAGGATGGCACCTTGTGTCAGAGGCATCTGGTTCTTCATTGGGAGATCTGGAGTGTAAGGGCAGGGAAAGGGGCTGACTCCACACCACAGGGTCACTTCAACTATGCTCCTCGAAGGACTGTAACATGCATCCAACCCAAGCTGTGGCAAGCGCTGACCTCTCATCTCTAAACAAGAGACACAGAGAATGGTTAAAAAAGGACAGCATTTCCATGAGGACCTGCGCCCAGAGGGGATCAAGGGCCTCTCGTAAAGGAGCTGCTTGCTGACCCTTCCCATAAGTCTGTGCACACTGCAGGGTGGGAACCTCCTTCTCCTCCTCCTCCTGTGGGGAGGACTAGCCACACTAAAGGAACTAGCCCTAAGAGTAAGATGTTCACAGGAAGCCACACAATGGTGTTCACAGTTTAGTATCCAATAAACGGAGAACTGTTTCAAAATAAAAGACAATACAACGTGGGGACCAGTAAAAACCCCGACATAGCGTACTTACTGACAGTTTATCATGATGGAACCAGAGAGGAAGAGGTCAAGGTGTTTTGTGGAGTAAAACTGCCAGTGTGTCAACCCACAACACACAGAAACACAGCAGAGTATGTCTGCTGATGTCACCCATGCTAACTCTGCCCAGACCCTTCAATACTCAAATTTGCATGTTTTGTTCACGTTTCCAACATTATTACATTATAGTTGCTCAATGCAAAATAAAAAACCCCAAAAACAAAACAAAACCAAAATACGGGGCCACTGGGGTGAGTATGAAAGGAGGGTGCAGTTAACTGTGCTGCCTCAAAGCATACTGAACCAGACCCATGCAGAGCTGCAGAACTGGCCTGCAGAGGCCACAGCTCTGGCCTCAGAACAACACACTAACCAAGCAAAGCCGGAAGGAGTAGGTGAGTCTCATTCGAAAATTGCTCAGACCTTATTTCCTCCTCCCTTACCCTCTATCCAGCAATTAGTCACCCGCTCCACACCCCACCCTGCCCCAGACTGGTGCATCAGCCGTCACATTGCCCTATAGGCAGCTCCAGGCAACACTGGGCTCATCCCGGCCCCGCCCACTGCGGCTGTAGACAACAGGGATAGGATCAAGCCTGTCCAATGGGCAATCGTTCAGATGCTCACTGCCATTGGTTGTTAGAGAACCGCAGAAATCCTCACGGCAGTGGTTGCCATGGACGCGATTTGCCTGGCAGAAAACCCCAGGCACCCCTGAGCTGCTCTAGCCTCAGGAGGTACCATGTGTCTGCCAGCAGATGGCGCCACAAGCAGCCCGGTGCTAGGGGAAAGTGCTGACTAATGCCAGGGGCCTGGGCAGAGCTGCCATGCAAGAGAGAAAGGGGAGTCTTTAAAAGCAACCCCAGACCTAGAAGGCAAAGCTCCACAAGTTGCTGACCAATATATCAATCATATTCTTAAAAAGAGCATTTCCAATGCCTAAAAGGACTGCTCATATAAATGAAGCCACTAGGATTTTTTTTTTGTAAGGCACATTGCTAATTTCAGATTAACTTCTGGTATCCATCCACAATGGTGGTTCAGTGGTACAATTTCTCACCTGTCAGATTAACTTCTGTGAGTGCTTTTCAACTGTAAGGTGATAGAATTTCGAACGGCTTTCCTGGACCTCCTCTATTGTGTGAGATAAGGATCCCTTGAGGTCCCTGCAGCCCAGCTCAGTAAGGCACATCTCAGTCCCTTGAATACACATTAAATAACCAGGTAAAGAAGCAGCCCACCCCAGCCATTTAGACTGAACTGTTTGGGGGAGTTCCTGGGTGATTATAATTTGTGCAGGGACTGAAAACCAGAGACATACTGGGAATCCCATGGGCACTCACAGACAGGTGTAAGAGCCTTCCTGAGATATATCACACTCTGTTCCTGAAAATGAATTAGAAGTGATAGCCAGGCGTTGGTGGCGCACACCTTTAATCCCAGCACTCGGGAGGCAGAGGCAGGCGGATCTCTGTGAGTTCGAGGCCAGCCTGGTCTCCAGAGCAAGTGCCAGGATAGGCTCCAAAGCTACACAGAGAAACCCTGTCTGGAAACTCCCCCCCCCCCCCAAAAAAAAAGAAGTGATAGACAATCCAATATAAGGTCTGATCAGAGAAAAAAACAGACAGAAAGGTAAAATAGGATGAAGACCATGGAAACACCAAAAGGCAGATGGTGAGAAACTGACTCGTGCCACACTGCTCTTGTTTACAGGCACACAGTATCACTTTTAGACCAGCCCTGCTCTCCAGCTTTCTGGGCAAGCAGCAAGGAGAAAGGGTGTCAGGGCCAGAGGATCAGCAGGCCTGCAGGTGGCGCCAGTGAGCACCATAAAAGCTTAAAAAGTCCAGGGTGGTGGTCTTTCAAAGCCAGTCAGATACACAGAGCGAGTTACAGGATAGTCAGGGCTACACAGAGAAACCCTGACTAAGAAAATAAACAAAAACAAAACACCAGCCAAACAAATCAACCAATCAACCAAACAAATAACAACAACAACAAAAAAACCCACAAAACAGAACTCTGTAGACAGTGAGACAGATATTCGAGAGCAAACACATTTTTTTTTCCAACTTTTATCTCCTCAGTGAAAGGGTGGATGACTGAGATATCAGCAGGGTGTCCTGGTGCATACCTGCAGTCCCAATACTTGAGGTTGAGACCAGGGAATAATTTCAAGTTAGAGGCTAGCTTGAGCTGCATAACAAACCAATCAACTTCTAGTAAGACGTGGACCATGTAAAAATATACTTTTGCCTGTGTTTCCAAATTGTTGAATGCAAAAATTGTATTTACACACTTCTTTTTTGAAAACAGTATTTGAGAAAATGACCTGGCTTACTAGAAATAAATGGATCAGTAGAAATTGTGGAAAGCTGTGAGATCAAACCCAACTGCAAAATTGTATAGAACTAAGGTCCTGCTCTTCACCACATCAGCTCGGTTAAGAGGGACAAGGAAGGGGGAATGTCCCAGGATTTCAGAATGTGTCAGTCAGGAGACTAAATGAACCAGATTTGTTTCTCTTGTTTTTTTTGAGACAGGGTTTCTGTGTAGTCCTAGCTGTCCTGGAACTCACTCTGTAGACCAGGCTGGCCTTGAACTCAACAGAAATGGAGCCAGATTCTAAACAACTAAAATTACATTTATGGGATAACTTGTGTACACTGGAGAGAGGAGGTTTAAGAACACTGATTAGATGCTTAATATTACTAAGAAATTGTTTTCACAGTGGAATATAGTTTATTGGCAAAGCACATGCCTATAAAGGCCCTGGGCTTACTCCTTACCAAAAAAAAAAAAAAAAAAAAAAAAAAAACAATAAAAAACCCCACCCAACCAATAAGCCAACTATAACACTGTGCTGGTTAGGACAGCAAACTGAAGTATCTATGGAGGAGGGGACAGAATGCAGTCCCTACTGGATTTGATCTGAAGTTACAGATCAAAGAACCCAGCTACATGATTCATGCTGAACCTGACAGATGGGTAGATGAGGGTTCTTGTTATGTTTCTTCCTTTGTAAGAAATGTTCACAATAAATTTAAAAAAACAACAACTAAAAATAACAAAAAGGTGGTAGATGCACATGACGACACTGGAAAACTAAGCTGTAAGTGGGAAATATACTAAGCCATGCACAGTAGTATCTGATGTTTAAAAAAGAAAACAAACAAAAATCCAACTAACTACACAACAAACTTATTACAAATACAGCAACGCACCCGCAAGAAAAGTGTCAGGTCACATAACCAAGCTCCACCGTCTACCTAGGGACCAAGTGAAGTGGGAAGAGAGCAACTAACCCTATCTTTGTGTGCGTGCGTGCGTGCGTGCGTGCGTGCGTGCGTGCGTGCGTCTGTCTTATTGCCGGGCATTGGTGGAGCACACCTTTAATCCCAGCACTCGGGAGGCAGAGGCAGGCAGATCTCTGTGAGTTTGAAGCCAGCCTGGTCTACGGAGCGAGTTCCAGGACAGACTCCAAAACAATACAGAGAAACCCTGTCTTGAAAAACCAAAAGAAGGAAAGGGCCTTATTATGTAACCTAGGCTGCTCTCAATTTACTGTGGTAGGGCTGGCTTATAGTGAAGATTCTTTTTATACTTCCTGAGCTCTGGAATACACATGTATGACACTGATGGGTTTATGATGGAATTCCCATTTATTACTTACTTAGACACGGTTTCCTGTGTAACAGACAGCCCTGGCTGTCCTGAAACTTGCTCTGTAGACCAGGCTGGCCTCGACCTCACAGAGAACCGCCTGCCTTTGCCTCCCTAGTGCTGGGAATAAAGGTGTTCACTACCACTGTCTGGAACCAGAATTTTAAAAATAAGCATATAACTCAATTTTATTAAAAAGAAATGAGGCTGGAGAGAGAGTTCATGGAGGAAGAGCACCTGCTGCATGGAGATCCCAGCACTCGTGAAAAGCTAGATGTGGCCATATATGCCTGCATTTTCAGCGCTACAGGAGATGGCAACAGGGGCCTCGTAGTTATGCATTCATCACACATACATATACCACCTAGAACACACACACACCAAAAACCAAAAACCCCACAATTAAAGTAAGAGTAAACATCCCACCACCACTCACTTTGCAATAGCCTCATCCCGGTCCCTGATGGCTTTCTGCAGTTGCTCCTTTGGCTCCTTGTCCTCAGATGTCACTCTGAGTCGGTCCCTCTCTTCCTTCAGTGCAGTCATCTCCACACTTAGCAGTGTCACCTAGCAACAGATCATAGGAAAATGCTGCTGCTGCTGTCCTGGGGACTTTCTCCACGAGGGAAAAGGCACCTAGAGGCCAGCAAGACAGCACAGCAGGTAAAGGAACTTGTTGGGTAAGCCTGACAACCTGAGTTTGAGCCCTAGAACCCAAAAAAGATGGAAGCAGAAAGCTGACTCCACAAAGTTGTTCTCTGACCTCCACAATTTTGAGGGGCTGGAGAAATGACCCAGCAGTTAAGAACTTTTTATGCTCTTTCAGGGGATCCTTGTTGTTTTTTCCCCAGTACCCTCAGTTCACAGCTGGCTGTCACTCCATCTTGAAAGTTTCTGACATCCTCTTCTGATACACACATAATTAAGAATAAAATAAATCTCTGAAAATCTTTTTCTTTAAAAAAAAATAAAGACACCCACAGGCCCCAGGGGCATGCATGGGGAGGAGGCTGGTAGTGCCCTCTGTTGCTCTGGTTCCAGTTCAGTGGCTAGGATCTAGGGAGGAGGTTGAACCGGATATGCAGCCATGGAGTCAGACTCCCTGTGTCCTCAGCACCTCACACCACTGCTGTGACTGAGAGGTATTCCCAGACAGACAGTGAAAAAGATCACACGTGCAGCAGGGATTTGGAACACATTTTTGGAGGTGGGGTCTCAAATTCTGGCACAACGTGATCTTTCCAGTCAGTTCTATAGATCAAAGCCACTTGGAATTTCAACACCTCTTACCTGTCACTTCGATCCCTCTACCTTTTCTGTGGTCCATTCCTCAGCGAATGGCACCTGCTCAGTCCTCATATCAACCTGGAGTTACCATCTGGCAATGAAGGGCTTCTCTAGTGGCTGCTTCAGCAACACATTCCATCCTAACCTCAACAGAATGACCTCACTCAAATACACCATAGTCACTAGAAGCATGCGTTATCCATCAGTACATCCCAGGGTTTGGCTGCAAATAGTACTTAATCCTAAAACACTTGTGCACTCAACAGCTGACATTTTGAGGTAGTCATCAAGCCAAACCTCAGCTATTTGGGGGGCATTCCTGGTTGTCTGTTCTTCTGTGAGACAGAGATGACCTCCCACTAGGAAAGCCAGATGAGGAAGGCATCTACTGTCCTTTGCAGTCTGGACATGTGACCCAGAGTTGCCAATTACCCCCAGCTACTCCACCCTTCAACCCTGTAGATCTGGGAGAAGTGAAGCAAGGCTGAACTCAAGTAGGGACTATTTACCAGACAGCAGACACGTCTGCTGTTGGCTTCCCATGACTCCTTCCTGTTTAGGACCTGAGTTATCCAGCTGTTCTTGATGTTGATCCTATAAGCTAGCAGATTTAATTCCAAAGCATTCATTTTCTACTTAAGTTACACAAAGCAAATGTCTGCTGTGTGCAACCAGTCTGGTCGAGATTGCAATAAATGTGTTAAGCAATGAAAAGTGATAGGATCAGACATGAATAGGGATGCCTAACCCCACCCTCTTGGTAAGTATTACACACCCACTGACATTTTTCCAAGAGAGGATCCATCCATACAGGTCTGCTCCCTCCCATTAAGGGACAGCTGCCACCTTGACTACAGAACTAGACTGAAAATCAAGCTCCTAGACTCAGCCAGCAGCTACTCTGCATGAATGCAAAAGACATACAATGATGATAAGACAGGAGATTTGCTACATTCTTTTAAAAAGAAATGTAAGGGGAAAAAAGGTTTTTATGTGTGTGGTATATATGTTTTTGCCTACTCATAGGTCTGTGAAACAGGCACAATGAGGCCAGAAAGGACTGTTGGACCCCTGGAACTGGAGTTACAGACAGTTACAAGCTGCCATGTGGATGCTGGGAATCAAACCCTGATGTTTGGAAGAGCAGCCAGTGTTCTTAACTGCTGAGCCATCTCTCCTACTTCAGGTTTTTGCATTCTGAAGAGCCTGCTAAGAATATGAGGGCCTGAGCCTCCAGCTGTGCACTGGACTGTCTCTAACAGTTAGTTCAGGAAAGTGCAGTTTGGAACTTCTGCAAAGGCTCTGGTTTGCCTATGTGTCTCACTCCAAGGTAGAGGTGACTGGAGAGGGTTAGCTTTAGCTTAGGTATCAGCAGGTCTCGCAGCCTGACTGCCTGACCCAAGACCTAGAAAGAATGTGGCAAAGACAGCCTTCTTCAGATCAAAGGAGTATGGTGTGACTTCGTGGCAGCTGAATAAGGGGCAGAAAAGTATCGTGCTGGGCATGATACTGGGCAGGACCAATCAACACCCAACATGTGCCAAATAAAATTGCAGAAAAGCTTTCTACTGTGGTCTACAAAACCTGAAGAAGCTAGAACCCAATAGCCAGCTTCTCAGGAAGGGATATAGGAACCAGAAAAAAATCAAGCTGCCCTCCCACCACAAGAGAGTTGATGTGAGGCTCAAGTGTGACGAAGGGCCACTGCAAGGCTGTGGATGTCGCTCCAGACTTCCCATTATTCACTAAGCTTAGACCTGATGGCTGTCATGAAAGTGGATCTGGCTTGTCTATGCATGCATTTAGGCTAAACCCCACCACTCACCTTCTCCTAATAAGAAAGAGGGCCCCACAATTGAATAGCATCAAAAAGCCTACCCTGAAGCCATGAAACTTGCTCTTTTCTCCAAGTCATTTGAATCTCCATGCCAGAGACTTAGTCTACTGGCCTGTGCTAGGAACTCCAGGAGGAAATCTGAGTTCTAACTTGCACTGGCCATTACAGGGTCTGTGATCTGCTTGATTAGAAAACAAGATGGGAATATAGTTACTACAATAAGGTAGAACCAGGGGATCCTCCAGGAAGGAGAATAAGAGAGTGCCAAGGAGGAAGTGAACCCTGCTCTGCAACTGAAGGATGAGTAGGGTGGAGGCCTGAGCAGGCAGGAGGGACAGTGTTCCAGAGGGCAAGCTGGAGGGGGTGACACTAGGAGTGGGCACGGCTACTCTGCTAGTGTTCATGTTCACTTTTGTTAGTGCAGAGGAGGCGAGAAAGAGTTAAGATGAAGGAGGGTGCCAGAATGCAGAAGCATACGGTGGCCAGGGACTTGATGACTTCTGTTTTGATATGGAAGCTGCTCATCACTCATAGGAGGTACCCTACTTTCAAGTTACAATACAGGAAAACTGCCATCCTGTGAAGGTGGCTGGGCTCAGGACCACAGACAAACGGGCAATTAATATGCAAAGCTAGCTGTGAGAGAATGTAGGTCTAAAACGGCAATGGCCAGAAGGATGAAGACAGAGTAGTGTACTAGTTAGTTTTTGTCAATTATCTGGGAAGAGAGAACCTCAACTGAGAAAATGCCTTAATCAGATTGGCCTGTAGGCATGTCTATGGGGCATTTTTCTTGATTAATAGCTATTAATCAAGGGTCTAGTCCACTGTGAATGGTACCACTTGTGCAAGTGGTCCTGGGTTGTGTAAGAAAGCAGCAGGCTGAGTTAGCCACAGGGAGCAAGTCAGTAAGCAGCACTGTGACAGGGATTTGTAAGCCAAATGAGCATTCTCTTACAACAACAGAGAGTCAACTAGAACACCAAGTATTTATAGAAGCCCTGAGCACTTGCCTGATCTCATGCTGCCTTGAATACCTTGCATAAAAGATTCACAGAAAAGGCTGTCCAGTTGCCCCTAATTCCTAGGCTACCAAGTGAGTAGGGACATGGGAACTGCTTTTGATTTTTTTTTTTTACATTTATATAGTTTACATGAATGAGTGTTTTGCCTGCATGCATATATGTACAGCATGTATGTGCTAGATGCCTATGGAGGTCAGAACAGAGTGCTGGATCCCCTGGAACTGGAGTTATGGATGATTGTGAACCATCGGTAGGTTGGGAATTGAACCTTAGTCCTCTGCAACAAGTGCTCTTAACTGCTGAGCCATCTCTCCTGCTCGTAGGTGCTTGTCTTTTATATTCTACAATTGACCCTGAAGACCCACTCCATCTGCTGGTTGCTTCTTTGTACTCATCAATGCCAAGGAGGATGCTGGGGACAGAGGACACGAGGTTGTGTTGCTAGGCAAGTCTTCATGCTGGCTATGGATTTTGCCTCAAACAGATAATTAGCAGTTACTGCACTCTTTTCCTTAAAAGTCTGGTTAGTTTCTGACGTTGCGGCATGCAGCACACCCACACTGACTTCTGTCCAGTTTCCAGGGAAGTAAAGAACACTCTCACGTGGTAAAGCGATGGGATTACAGACTGGATCACTGACTGGATGAGGCTTGACTTTTGGCCTAGCTGTTCCTGGAATCTCAGTCCCAGCTAACCTTGTCTGTACCTGACCACCGAGGAGCACAGAGACAGTTCCAACTGCCCTCCCAACATTGTTAGAGACCCTGGAATGCAGGAGTTCCACACAGCTATCACATGTGCTTAGGGTCTAGCCTTGGTGCCAGGTATATAGTCGTCATAAGGCAGATGGTGAACCAATACTGCATGAGGAATACCATGCCCTCAGTGTTGGCTGCTATATTTAGGACTAAGTCAGAACCCCAAGTCCCTACCTTGGGTGTTAGTGTGACTCCCATGGGTACCACATTAGTAGATGCAGGTGTAGCTAAGGGGTTTCTTCTTTGAATATTCTGGAAGAAAAGTCCAATTCTACAGTCTACATGGGGCATGAATAGAGTCTAAGGAACTCTCTGAAAAGGTGCTCACAGGAACTGGCCCAAACCAGTTATCAACTGAACTTTTTGTTTTTTTCCCGAGAAAGGGTTTAATTGTGTAACAGTCTTGGCTGTCCTGGAATTCACTCTGTAGACCAGGCTAGCCTTGAACTCACAGGGATCCGCCTGCCTCTGCCTCCTGAGTGCTTCGATTAAAGGTGTGCGCTAGCACACCTGGCTATCAACTCAACTTCTAAGGAAACTTAGTACACCATGGCTTCCTAAAGTTCCATGCCAAACTCTGGGCAACCTAAATTTAGGCTGATTTTCTGAATGAAATAATGTCCTCTAGGAAATTTTTAGTTTTTAACTCTGATAAGCGAAATTTTTAAAAAAATTATCAAAGCACTAATAAGCAAGCACTTATTTAAAACAAGGAAATCATCCAGGCATTGATGGCTTATGCCTTTAATCCCAGCACTTGGGAGGCAGAGGCAGCTGGATCTCTGTGAGTTCAAGGCCAGCCTGGTCTACAGAACGAGTTCCAGGACAACCTCCAAAGCAATACAGAGAAACCCTGTCTTGGGGGAAAAAAAAAAGCCAGAAGCACTGATATAGCTTGGGAGGCTGAGCCCAAGAGTTCAAGACTAGTAATAGTAAATGCAGCACAGCAAGACCCCATCTCCAAACCGACAGGGTGTTAAGGATGGCTGTGAACTATGCATCTGTGGATGGCCTTGAACTCCTAATCCCCTGCCTTCACTTCCCAAGTGCTATGATCACATGCATGTGCCACCACCTCCAAAGAGCTTCTAAACAACCCCCTCTCCCCCCATCTTTGGGGAGTGCTGGAAATTGAACCTAGGGTCTTGCATTTACTAGTCAAGCCTTCCACCACTGAGCTACACCCCTTTAGAGAACTTCTGGATCCAACCGTCTCTTGTACTTTATTTCTTTAGTTTAGAAGATCTGTCCTGAAGTCTGAATCACTGTCTGAGGACCTTAGAGTTTAGGCAGGAACATGCCTTGGGCTGCCTAGCTCACTCCTCATATCTGCCGAGGAGCAAGCACAGCTGTGCCATTCTACCCTGGCCCTCTGGCCTCTCAGAGGAAGAGCAATGATGGCTGTAGGTGTCTTTTTCCAAGATAGTAGTAAAAGATACAGGAGTTTACAATGAAGGTATCTTAAGTGTAAGATATTTTAACCAAGGCCAGGATAGGTAGGTAAGTGCTACTGTGGACAGGCCTCCCAGTTATCACTCCTGCAGGTAAGTGGGGCTGTGGACAGCCTCCCCAGTTATCACTCCTGCAGGTAAGTGGGGCTGTGGAGGCCTCCCCAGTTATCACTCCTGCAGGTAAGTGGGGCTGTGGACGGGTCTCCCCAGTTATCACTCCTGCCCATGAATCTAGTCCAGAGGAAGTTTGTCCCAGGACAGATCTCAAAAGCTTCTTTCTGGGTGGAGCATATGAGTCCTTTTAACATTTTTTTCAGATCAGAGTATCAATGTCCTTAGTGTTCACAAGAGAAATGGAGTCACGATCAAACAAGAAAGGAACAGTAAGGGCAACAGTAAGTTCCCAAGAGCTGAAAACCAGGCTCTCAAAGGTGATGAAGCTGACACCTGTAAAGATCAATTGTTCCTTGTCTTGACAACTCCCAGCCTGGGAGCTGCTGGGAAAACCATCAGAAAGTGGCCTGGCAGCTGTGGCTTCCAGTAGTCAGCACCCACCAGCCATCCCAACTTTTAGCTCTGTGAACACACCATTTCAGGAAACACAGCCAGCTGTTCCAGACCCTGCCAATCTCACCTGGGCAGAATGAGCACTGATTTTCTCTCTGAAGACACCCAGTTCTCAACTTTGGCTCACAGCCCCCTGAGAATGTGACAGAGGAGTGCTGCATCTCACAAAGTGGGAGTGGGTAAGGGGCCCATGTACATTCTCTGCACTGGGGGTGCTCACCTGACTGTGGAGTTGCTGCAGCTCTTCTAGGCTCTGCCTCAGTTTACCCCTCTCTCCCTCCATGAGCTCTCTGAGGGCTCTTGAGTCCTCACTGGTCTGCCTTATCTGCTCTTCTAAGGAGTCATCATCCATTCTCCGGGCACCCTGACAGAAAGAGGTAAGCCAGTAGCAGGTAGGGAAGAATGAGCAACTGTTAGTGGGGACAGTGATAGAGGCAGAGAGATCAGAAAGATGGAAGGAGGAAGAGATTGTTCATGTTTAATTTTACCCTAGAAAAGCTCGTTTTTATCTCAGGTTTTGGGAGAAGCAGCCTGTATGCATTATGAATGGAACATACCACTGACAGCTTCTTTATCCCACAATGACGCCCCCTCCTGCCACCATGTAGCCTACAAATCAACCCAGGCTGTTCAGACAGAAAACATCCACCCTTCAACTTACTGCCTCTAATATAACAGAAAGACATTAACTACTCTGTGGGAGGGTGAAACAGGAGAGAAGTCAGACAGAATCCTATCATGAAGCTGTAGAAATGCCAGTCCATTCTGGGTGCCAGAGGAATATCCCTCTTCCCTACAGGAGGCCTTGTTTGGGATTCTCAAAGACCCTGTTCGTCTCCTCAGCCTCCTGGGCTGGGATTTTTTTTTTTTTCTGTTTTTCTTTCTGGTTTTTTGAGGCAGGGTTTCTCTGTGTAGCCTTGGCTGCCCTGGAACTCTCCCTGGCTGTCTTAGAACTCACTATATAGACCAGGCTAGCCTTGGAACTCAAAGAGATCTACCTGCCTCAGCCTCCAGAATGCTAGGACTACAGCTGTGAGCCACCATTCCCAATAAAACTTCGTTTTTCAAGTTTGCCCACTCTTACTCACCCTCCTATCAGGACCAACTACAGAAGAGCAACTTAGTAGTTTTACCCAAATACAAATTTCTCTATTCATGTTTCTAAGCAAAATCTTGCAACTCTAGGCCACCATTGTGCCTAACTATACAGAGAAAAGAACTATGCCATGGTATATTGGTTCCCAAGCTGTGGGCCCTTGACCCCTTTGGTGAACACCTATCTCCAAAAAAATATTTACATTAGGATTAATATCAGTAGCAAAATTACAGTTATGAAGTGTCATCAAAAATAATTTTGTTGTTGGGGGCCAGCACAACATGAGGAATGTATTAAAGGATCGCAGCATTAGGAAGGCTGAGAATCACTGCCATGGTATTTGTAGGAAGGAGACCCTGGAGCCCTACTTCCTGGTCACTGGTACTTAGTACTCTCAAACTAATGGCTCAGGATTCTGGCAATAAGTTATGAGGGAGGCTCCAGCTCAGGCTTACTGTACCATCTACAGCGAGTTTCCACTACACGTTGGCTAGATTCTGTAGCTGACCCTCACCGTGGGCTCCACGCCATCCACAATGCTCTGGATCAGCCTCTTGAGATCGTTGAGGGCAGTGCGCAGGCTGCCTGCAGGCACGTCCTTGGCAGATGAGGTTTCTGAGGACTCATCCATGGAGGAATCTGTGGACACGGCTGAATCGGCACTGTCATTTCCTCGAAGGTGTGAGCAGAGATAGCGGACCTGGCAGTAGGCTTCCCAGAGCTGCAGTCTCAACTGTGTCACAAAGTGTTACTCTGTTATAGACTCTAGAGAGGACTTGGTTATTTAGTGTTTAAAGCCAAAATACAGATACCTGTTTTTAGGAGCAAGGGTTTTGCCTTTTTAAAACAGTCTATTCTTACTTTGGACCTAGTACACCTTCTTAGACTCACAAATTCTTTTTGAGATTACTGTGTAGCCCTGGCTGGCCTGGAACTTGCTGTAACTGCTCTACATCAGTCTTTCTAGTACCCATGGCCAGCTACCACCAATTCTTATTTTCCTTCCAATCAACTAATCTGCCATCTAAAGTATTTCTGTTCTATAATCAGCTGCACTGGTTGGAATCAGGGCCTACCTGGGGGAAGGAGTGATTATGGAAGGCATAAAGAGACAAGTAGCAGCCAGGAGTTGGTGGCACACACCTTTAATCCCAGCACTGGGGAGGCAGAGGCAGGTGGGTCTCTCTGAGTTTGAGGCCAGCCTGGTCTACAAAGCGAGTTCTAGGACAGCCTCCAAAGCAATACAGAGAAACCCTGTCTCGAAAAACAAAACAAAACAAAATGAAACAAAAAGCAGCACAGAGGGGATGGATTGCAAATGTTGGAGTACCTCCGAGGCCTGGGGAGGGACTGAGCAGAGGACATTATGCACTAGCTGTTCTGCTCAAGGTTTCAGAGGCCATTCAGTGAGTGGACCACTGCTCCAGCCTGTGGATATAGGAGCTCGGGCAGGCACCACGGCCTTTTGCCAAGGGGCAGTACAGTGTTGAAAAGGAGGATAGAGGAGAACCCCAGGCCCACTTCTCCTGCCAGAAAACAGTGACATCAGCACCTGCTCTCGCTCCTGCTCCAGCTCCTCAGCCTCCATGCTTTGCTCGATCTCTGACAGCAGGGACGTGCTGGTAGCAGCAGAGCTCTGCAGGCTCCTTTCCTCTGTGAGCTCTTCCACTTTCACCTGCAGCTGCCGGTAGGACAGTCGTACTTCCTGGAGCTCCAGCTGGCTTTGGTGCAGCTGTGGGAAGAGAGGAAATGCTAGGCACCTTATCCAAATCTCAGCAAGCAGTGCCCAGGACCTGCCCCTGCTGCTAGACCTGTCACCAACTCACAGGAAGATAGAGTCAGAAGGAATGTTTCTGGTTGTGTGGGGGACACAGTCAGCAAGACTCAGCTCTGGGAAATTCTACAGAACTAACAACTCCATCCCTTCAAAAATCTCAGGAAAAAAGTTAAGAGAAGAACCTAGTTATTAAAAAAAAACTTAAGGGGCAGGCATGGCAGTGCACACCTTTAATCCCAACACTTGGATGGCAGAGGCAGGCAGATCTCTATGAGTTCAAGGCGAGCCTGGTCTACAGAGTGAGTTCCAGGATAACCAGAGAAACCCTGTCTTGAAAAAAAAATACACACACACACACACACACACACACACACACACACTCACACAAAAAACATTTGAGGAGGCTGAAGCTGAGAGCGGGGTCTCGCTCAGCAGATGAAAGTTTGTGCTATACAAACCTATGGGACATAGATTTGATTCCCAGAATGAGAGAAGAGAACCAACTCCTGGAAATTGTCCTCTAACCTCTCTGTGTTCCATGGCACTTGGGCTCCCACACTCACACACATAGTAATAAATAAGGTGGAGAGTGATTGAAGAAGACTTGAAATGCCAATCTCAGGCATATGTACACACACATATATGCCTATACATTCATGTATGTGCATGTGCATGCACGCACGCACACACAGACACACAGACACACAGACACACAGACACACACACACACACACACACACACACACACACACACACACACACACACACACACACAGATTTCTCCCCTCCCTCAGGCTAGTGTGGGTGAAGAACTTCCTGGGATTTAAATGTACTCTTATAAAATGGTCTTTCTGAAGCCATCTCTGTTTCATTAAAAAGAGGAAACAGCTGGGTGTGGTAGTGTGCACATGTATTTCCTGCATTCAGTCTGCCATTAGTTGAACACAACCAGCGTTGGGCTGGGAATGGAGCTCAGTGTTCGAATGTTTGCCTTGAATGTCCAAGGCCTAGGGGCCAAGCTCAGCGCTGCAGAGTGGGTTGTGCTGCTTTCTTCCGACTTGCCACTGAGCCACTGTGCCCCCTGCAGACGCAGAGGCTACAGGAAGGATGGCAGCAACTCAGAGCTCTGGTCTCACTAAAGGAGCCAGTGCTTCACAGACTGTAGCTAATCCTCTAGGGGCCTGGAGCCTCACCTTCAACCATCACTGCCAGGAAGTGGCTGGCTAGTGGCTTGGATGAGTCCTAACTAGGAAGGGCTAGAGCCCAGCTGCTGACAGGGTGACACGAACTGGCAAGCTGCTCTGCCTAGCCACTGCTCAGGAACACCTGCTGGATAGTGGGAACTCCTCCAGCTCCAGTTTTAGGAAACTTGGAAGGAAAGAAAAAATAAGTAATACAAACCAGGGTTATAGGAATAAAGAGCCATTCCTAAGAAGCATTCAGCACAATTACAATAGCATGTTAAATGGCAACATGCTTTACAATTATTCTCCAGGCAACTCCACATCCATCTCAGCAGGAGATGTGTGCACAGTTAACTACAAGTTCCCGTGCACTGGATACAATTAGTTCAATTACTCACACACACTCAAAGGTGTTTAATTAATTGTAACAGCAAGAGAACAAAAGGCCATGAGGTGCCTCATTCTCTGGAAAGATGTGCAGAAAAATAAAATCAAACCATCGAAGAGCCTGGTAACTATAGGAACCCTGTAAAAAGAAATAGTATCTAGATAAGCACATGCTTTTAATACCAGCATTCAGGAGGCAAGAGGTAGGTGGAACTCTGAATTTTAGACCACCCTGGTCTACAGAGCAAATTCCAGGACAGCCAGGGCTACACAGACAAACCCTATCTCGAAAAACCAGAAAACAAGAAATAACACCATTGTACAAGAAAGACGGCAGTGTATTTCTACATATGAAAAGGGATGACATGAAAGGCTTCTATTAGTACAGTGGCAAGTTTGAGTTCACAGTACTAAAGTGAGCAGAAATGCGGACATTCTCCTCTCTTGACATTGAGGGGACTAAGATGGTGTGATGGCATATGATTTGCTTACTTGCACAAGAACAGACCCCAGGACCTCTGCTTCATGGGTTATCCCGCAGAGATGAGGGCCTGCATTCTGCTGATGGAATCTACCCACTGCCAGGGTCAGGTCCTTTGCATTTCTGTAAGGAGCTAAGAGCCCCTTTGAAGGACAACTGACTTTTGTTTTGTTTTGGCTTTTCAGGACAGGGTTTCTCTGTAGCTTTGGAGCCTGTCCTGGAACTGTAGACCAGGCTGGCCTTGAACTCACAGAGATCCACCTGCCTCTGTGTCCCAAGTGCTCAGATTAAAGGTGTGTGCCACCACCACCAGCAACAACTGACTTCTTTACTTAGTATTAAAGCAAATTATTTCACTCAGTTCAGTAAGGCCAGATTGGCCACATGTATCTGTAATGCCAGCACCTGAGAGGCAGAGACTGGAGGACCGGTCTCTAAGGCCAGACCTGGTCTACCCATCAAGTTCTGAGCCAGCTAGGACTAAAGTTAAACCCTGTCTCAAACAAAATCAAATAAACAAAAACGTTTAACAAATGCTTGTTATGAAGTAAGTATAGCAGGAGTTTTAATCCCTATTCTAAAGTCTTAAAACAAAAACAAAAAGCCATAGCTGGATTTGATCTGTGGCTTAAAAATCTGTTTTGGGGTGGGAGAAACCAGCACAGTAGGCAAAGGCCCTTGCCACCAAGCCTAATGACTGGGTTTGATCCTTGAGATCCATGTGTTGGAAGGTGGGAAGTGACTAAGAAAAATTCTTTTCTGACCTCTACATGTGTCCTATGGCACAACACACACACACACCTACCTCCACGTGTGCACTGTGACAAGTGCACCTACACAACACATACTGAGAACATACCTTCCCCCATGTGCACCTATACAACACACTCCTCCCCATGTGCTCCATATCATGTGCAGTTACACCACACACACACACACACACACACACACAAATAAATGTATAAAAAGATTTTTGACAGCAGGACCCCAGTCACACAGAAACAGATCAAAGGGGCTCCCCTGCTGATGGAGGCTTTGCCTTTGCTGCTTAGCCTCCTACCTGACCTTCTTTGAGGATTTAAAATCAAGGGATTAAACACATTCCAAAGCCACTGACTCAACATTTTACAAATCTGGGTTAGGAATGCTCAAAGTACTACCTGGGTTAGCTGGATCCCCCCACCCCCTGTCAGTTGAGACCATTTTGGTGACAGGGCTTTCTGGAGGACACTAGTAACTAGTGGCAATTTAAGGAGATTTTACATAAATAGAAGGCACAGACAGAAAGAGTTACACAAGTAGGAAAGGTGAGAATAAATATGATCCTCCATGCTGGGCAGTGGTGGTGCATGCCTTTAGTCTCAGCACTCGGGAGGCAGAGGTAGACAGATCTCTGTGAGTTCGGGACCAGCCTGGTCTACAGAGCTAGTTCCAGGACAGCCTCCAAAGCCGCAGGGAAACCCTGTCTCAAAAAACAAGGAAGGAAGGAAGGAAGGAAGGAAGGAAGGAAGGAAGGAAGGAAGGAAGGAAGGAAGGAAGGAAGGAAGGAAGGACAAAAACCACAGAGGGGAGAAAAACAAACTACTAAATGGCCCTCAAAGAGGCAAACTGCTTAGGTCCAGCTGAGCTAAAAAGGCAGTGACAAGTGTTCTTACTAGACCCCAGATTCAGAAGGTGTTTCCTTTTATTATTTGAGACAGTTTCTATACAGTATAGCCTGGCCTGGAACTAGCTATACAGCCCAGATAAACTCTGAACTCAGGTTTCTCCTGACTCAGCCTCCCAAGTGCTGGGATCACACAGGCATGTACCACCATGTTCGGTTAAAATGTCATTTCACATCAGAACTTCTAAACAGTTTCCCTCTGAACCCAGTGGGGCCTCTGTGGCCTGGTCTTTGGGTAGAAACTCAGCTGGCAGTATTACCTGCCCAACCACTTCCCCACAAGTGACACCAAAGCCATCCACTGTATCTTCCCCATCAAGCCACAGGGAAATAATGCTCTCCTACTCTGTAGGCCCAGCCCAACAAAGCACCTTGGGAACAGATGCTACTTTCTATTTCTAGGGAGACTGGGAGATTATTTTTCTGCTTTGGAGGTTATTTTTTGTCAAGTCTGAGCTTGGATTTTCATCTGAGGCCTGGTAGCAGTTCCCAAACAAAGACAAACATGATTAAGAAGCAGTTTCCCTTAGGGAGGTGAAAAAAGACCAATTAGGTTCACAA
Organism: Cricetulus griseus; assembly: GCF_003668045.3. NCBI lineage: Eukaryota > Metazoa > Chordata > Mammalia > Rodentia > Cricetidae > Cricetulus > Cricetulus griseus. Next base: position 95,768,684 of record NC_048597.1, read on the forward strand.
AGGGGTTGGCTTGTGCCTTTTCTGGTAATAGGCAGAAGCTGAGAATGTTTTTGCTGGGTTCTGTGGGAAGGTTCTTGGTTTCTGCTCTGTGCCAGCCAACTAAATCCCTCTGCTGGGCAACAGCAGCAGCAGAGAACACTGGGAGCTGAGAACAGAGATCCACAGGCTCCCTTTGAAAGTTTCAAGCAGATTTCACAAATATTAGGTGGTCAGAAGGAGACTCTGAGCGCTCCAGCCATTAACAGCATAGAAAGAACTGTGTGTTTCTGCTCCAGGGACCAGTGCCTCAGAATACACAGAAGAGACACTCTGAAGACAACAAATGCACTTACCCAGCTACAGGCATGGTAGAATCCCCTGGGGGAATTACAAGACCCATGTGGAGATCTCAGAGTCACCTACTTGGACACCAGCAGTGGTACTGGCCTCATGGCCTTTCCTTTTTAGCTAAGCACTCCCACTGACTGGCCCTAGCTCTATGGAATAGCTTCTCTGCCCAGTACCTGCAGGTCTTTGTCATGGCCCTGCCTTTCTAGGATCAGCACCCGGTCCTGTAGCTCCTCCACAGTCCCTTGAAGCAGGTCATTCTCCTCTAAGGTGGCACTGAGCCGATGCTCCAGCTCCCGTTTCCGATCCGACAGCATCTTGATCTGAAACGATGAAGACCCACAGGGTGGTGTGGAGTTCTGTCTGGTTGAGGAAGGCGGGAAGACTAGCCCCAAATATGTAGGTATGTGTCTCTGGGGATTGTGCCCAGAGATGTGGGGTTCATCTTGGAGAACACAGCTGTGTAGTCCTGGGCTGGAGGGCAAGGCCCTCCCCTTTGAAAGCTGCCTGAGAAGGGGTAGGAGTTAGCCCAGGGGAAGCCAGTGTGTGGGCTGCCAGGCAGAGGAAGGATAGTTAGTGCTCTGTAAATTCCAGAGATAAGCCAGAGAAGGCCCCACCCTGCCTGCCCTCAACCCTACTTAACATAGCAAAACCTGATCTGTCTACTCCTCATCAGAAGCACCAGGGAGTTCCCTAAGAGTTGCTGTGTTTTTGCATGCAGGCTCACTGCTGCCTCTCCCTACTGCTGATTCCCTTGGTGCCAACGTTCCAGCTTAAACCCAGGGCCCTGGATATCGAGAAGTGGCAGGGTGCAGAAGGCGGACTCTACATGAGTATGAGATGGTGGCCTCGTGGGTATTTGAACACGTAATCTGTGAAAAGAAGAAAAGATCTCCCTTATGGAAAAGGCTGACTTTTTTTGTTTTTGCCCACTGAAGTCAGTGTCAAGACACATGCATTTCTTTGTAAGGTCTGTCTGCTCTCTTCAGTGTCAGGGAGAAAACTGAGGGAAGAGATGCCCAGCCTTCTCTAGTTTCCATGTTTGCAGGGAGGAAGCTCAGTCAGTGCTCCTCAAGGCCAGAGATACCTTACCCAGGACACCACCATGTCCAGGGGCTCCAAAAAGCTTCCCCAAATAGAACTGGCTCTGGAGGAAGGGAAGGACTCTGAAGATTGTCCCGACCCTGCTCCTCCCTTCTATCAGTTCCCTGTCATACTTAGCTCCCATCCACCTGCGTGCTTGTCAATACTTCCCTGCCGTGGTCAAGATATTCCCCTTCTCTGTGGTCTAGCCTGGAGAATGCCTTAAGGCTCTGCTCTTCCTTGAGTGAGTTCTGGGGACTGAACTCAGCACTTTGCTAGGGGAGAATTAAGTATCTGACTGTTTGTTCAATGTCCCTTGGGCTCTACCTTTCCCTCTGCCTCTTGGCTGCCCCCACTCTGTATTGGAGTTTTGCTCAGGGCACACATATCCTCCCTGGCCACCAATCAATCAGATAGGATGCTGTCCTGGGGAAGTGAGGTATATGGCCTTTGTCCAGAGAGATCAGGTGTCTGTCCAAACAAAGAAATATTGTCTCTCAAGTGTGCACCTGGGTAAGAGAGCAAAGGGGGCAAGCCTTTGGTGAATGGCCCACTATTCCTCTCACTGAAGCAGACTTACCCGTGCAAAGGGAACTTTCACTCTAGTGCTTTTTCATTTGAGTGCCCTCTGACCTTTCAATTCTCCTTCCCATGGATCATCTTTGTTTCCCAGGTTTCCAGTAAAGTAATGAGGTAATATGATTCTGATACATCACTGGCCCTTAAGAAACACTTAATTTTCAAGGTTTCATGAAGTTACTGATTTAAAATGAACATTTCACAGCCTCGTCTTTCAAACAGCAGTGTCACTGGATGAAACCAGGGTTTGGTATTAGGCTGCCAACTTCCTTACCCAACCCCTACAGACCCTAAAACTCGTGACCAGATCTGGCATTAAACCTTCCTGGGAAACTTGTTCCTAAGGGGCTAGAGAAAGTGAACAGGTGGAGCAAAGAGGAAGGCAGGCAACTCGAAGGAGTGGGCACCTGGCAAGGGCGGTTGAATGGTAAGTCATGCACACAAATGGTCACAGACAGGCATGCCGAAACCCCGCTGGAGCAATTGCTACTTACTTCAAGAACCTGCTGCTCAATATCGGTAGGAATTCCAAGGGAAAGGAGGAAAGAAGGGAGTGGGAGGCAGAAAAGAGAAGATATTGACAGACTTTAGGACAAACATCCTCAGGTCACTTACGATGCAGGGAAGGTTTCTCTGGATTGATCACAATGGCTGATCCCCTGACATTCGGTCAGTCTGGTTAGTCATAGGAGATGATGGTCCTAGAGTGGATTAGGTGGGGTCTGCCCTGGGAGAACCCTTTCTGCTGGTATGACTCTTGCCCTGTCCTCGGCATCCACACTGCTGGTAGTACTGTCCCCAAGCGCTGCATTCCTCTTCCCCTGGTCTAGCCAGGGCACACACTCTTGCTGCTACATTCTGTCCTCACATACACTACACCACCACATTTTAGGTGTCATACAAAGTACTCTCAATATTAACTCTCCAAAAAGCCTCACAGAGTAGAACAGAAACTTGTATTTTATAGAAGAGGATAACAGCAGATGCCATTGAGGAGTTAATACTGAGAGTACTTTTCATGACACCTGAAACGTGGTGTACTGATCTAGAATAAGAGCAATGAAGAAGGGGACAATGTCCTTCCCCAGTTTTTGTGTGAGGCTAGCAAGGCTGTTTCTTGTCCACATTATTCAGTAAAAAAGTAAGTCATTTGTGATTTCAACTCCCTCAGCTGTTAACTCTCAACATCTTTATTTTTCCAGATAACAGGCTACCCATAAGAGCAAGGATCAAGCATTCTCCATTTAAGTTCTCACAGAAATGTCTCTTAGATGCTTCAGTACTTTTTATAGAGATCAGAGGGTTTATTCCCAAGTTCAGACTCTTTATCCAAAGACCCAGTGCACAGCATCAAGTGTAGCCACATGGAAGCCTCACCTCGGCCTGAAGGCTCTCCAGCCGGATGATGTGCTGGTTGGTGGATGAATTTTTCTCCCGAAAGTCTTCTCTGAGTGCATGCACCTGCATGGAGAGCTGTCTCTCAACTTCAGATGCCTGCAAGAGAGGAGATGCTTTCAGAGCAGATCAAAGGAAGTGTGCTGTGATTCTCAAGTGTCTTTTTGCACACCTGTCTCACAGCATAAATGACTGCCTAGGTCGGAGGCTGCTTTACTGACCAGAGGAAACAGATCCAGGAAAAGGTAAGCCTTCAAATGTTAGTGAACACCAGAATCATTCTGCACATAGAAGATCAGCAAATACCTACCAAATTAAGAAAGTCTCAATATTTTACCACAATAAGATGGCTATACTACCTTCTGCCTTAGGGTTTTGTTTTGAGACAGGTCTCACTTGGTAGCCCAGTCTGGGCTGACCTCACCTCAGCCCCCAAGTTATAGGCATGGGCTACCACACCCAGTCACTTCAGGAATTCAGCTATGGCTAAAGACATTATTTATCCTTGTCTACTTTTATATCACTTCTCTTCAACATGAACGCTAGAGTTCTCTGTCTTCTATGTTATGGTTTTGGACATTAGTTCTTAAGGACATTCTTGCTAATCACAATTCTCCGGGTACTGCTTGGGGATGAAGACCTTTTCCTTACCCTATTTATTTATTTTCTAGTGTTACAAAAGGTTGTCTGAAACCAAGTCTACTTGGTTATGCATGAACTCCAGTCCTCTTGTGAGGGCCTGATGCCACCATGGAGAGCCCAACCCACTGCCCTATAGAGAGGAGAACTACTGTAGAGAGAACTACAGGGCAAGCAAGACCACCTATGTCATCCTCAGGCTGCTGGAGCTGAGGAGGACGTATGGTTTCTTGGGAGAGATCCCTATACCCTGAAATGGTTAGTATTATTATACAGAGAGCGTGGGGTGGTGATACTGTTGAGATGTCTGGCTAGCTGTGCAGTGAGCCATTCTCCATAATGGGTCTGTCTTAAACAGCTCCTTTCACTTTCAAGAAGTCTGTAATCAGTTGTTTATCTTTATTATTGTTTTCAGTTTCACAAAGTCGCCTCACTACAGAGAGCCACATATAAAGCTTAACCTATCTTTTTTTTTAATGATTATTATTTTACATACTGACTGCAGATTTCCCTCCCTCTTCTCCTCCCAGTCTACCCACCCCACACCTCCCTGTTTCAATTCAGAAAAGGGCAGGCCTCCCATGGATATGAACCATACATGGCATATCAAGCTGCAGTAGGACTAGGCACCTCCCCTCATATTCAGGCTGGACAAGGGAGCCCAGTATAACTAGTAGGGTCCCAAAAGACAGCCAGCAAAAGAGTCAGAGACAGCCCTTTCTCCCATTGTTAGGAGCTCCACAAGAAGATCAAACTATGCAACTGTAATATATACACAGAGGGCCTAGGTCAGTCCCATGCAGGCTCCCTGGTTGTTGGTTCAGTCTTTGTGAGTCCCTATGAGCCCAGGTTAGTTGATTCTGTGGATTTTCTTGTGGTGTCCTTGATCCCTCTGGTTCCTACAATCCCCCACCCCTTCTGCAGGATTCCCTAATGTTTGGCTGTGGGTCTCTTCATCTGTTTCTACCAGTTGCTGGTGAAGCCTCTCTGATGGCAGTTGTGCTAGGCACCAATCTATAAGTATAGAAGGATACAGTTAGGCATCATTGACTTTCCTTCTTTTTCTTTTGCAGCTGTGTTTGATTCTATTCTAGATCTCTGGCTATCCAGCTTCTGAGTCTCTGGGTCCTAGTGTTCCAGGCAGTGTCAGAGGTGGGCTCCCTCTCATGGCATGGGACTCATTGGTTGGCCAGTCCCACAATTTCTACAGCATCTTGTAGGCAGGACAGATTGTAGGTCAAAGGTTATGTGGCTGGGTTGGTGACCCAATCCCTCCAGTGGAAGGTTGCATGGTTACAGGAGATGGCCAGTTCAGGCTCCACATCCCCTATTGCTAGGAGTCTTAGCTAGGATCATCCTTGTAGATCCCTGTAAGTTTCCATTGTTTTAGGTTTCTTCCTTACCCCCAAGTGCTCCCTTTTTCCTGTCATTTCTTCCAGTACTTTCCTCCTCCACCCCCCCAACCTGATCCCTCCTGTTCCTACCCTCACCCACCCCCAGTCTACTCAAATTTATTCTATTTTTCCTTTCCAAGGAGATCCAAATGTCCCCTCTTGAGCCCTCCATATTACTTAGCTTCTCTGGGTCTGTGGAGTGTAACATGACTGATCTTTACTCAGTAATGTCCACTTATCAGTGAGTACATGCCATGTTTGTCTTTCTGGGTCTGGGTTACCATACTCAGGATGGTATTTTCTAGTTGCATCCATTTGCCTACAAATTTTATGATGCCATTGTTTTTAACAGCTGAGAAACACTCCCTGTGTAAATGTACCACACATTCTTTATCCATTATTCAGTTGAGGGACATCTAGGTTGTTTCCAGCTTCTGGCTATTACAAATAAAGCTTCTATGAACATAGTTGAGCAAGTGTCCTTGTGGTAGGATGGAAATTTTTTTTTTTTTTGCTTTTATTGCCTGTGCTTTGAAGATCACATTTTTAAAAATCAAGAATGGCGAGACAATCTACAGAATAGGAAGAGATATGTGCAAATTATTAATCTGAGAAGAGATTAATGTCCAGAATATCTAAGGAACTCAAACAGGTCAGCATAAATAATCTGATTTTAAAAATGCCTAATAATATAATTCTCAACAGAGGGCAGAGAAATACCAAATAAGCATATGAAAAAAATGGTCAGCATCACTAATTATACTAGGGACATGGAAGTCAAAACCATGAAGTAATTACACCACTTGTCATTAAAAAGACAAAAAATAGACTCTCATATGCACCTCTCCCATCTCCATACACACAGGCCTAGTTTCTGACTCTAACTGGCTTTGCCTCGTAAGCCCCTCCCCCCAAACCCATCCACTGCTGCTACTGCCACACCCATAGGCCCAGCTCCAGCCTACAGCTCTGCCTGGTTCAAGTCTAATCAAGCAGCTCACATACCAGCTTTACCTGGCCTAGTTCCAGTCACATAGCTCCCGCAATGGCCTAATCCAAGGCAGTCTAGTATCAGAGACACAACCAAATGAAGAAGTTCACATTCCTAGATCATACCACAAAAATAAAAACAATGTGGAAGGCCAAGACAGCATGTCTCCCATCACACCCATTAGTCCTATAAAAATGTTGCTAAATGAGAACTCCCCAGATGAACTCAGGATACAGAAATGAAAATAATCATAAACTTATTGAAGAATTCAAGGGGTTTAGAGAGAATGTGAACACCTCATTGGATCTCAAGAAGATGACAATAAATGCCTGAGTGATGTCCAAGAAAATACAAATATACAGCTGAATGACATGATTAAGACAATTCAGGACTTAAAAACCGAGTTCAGTAAAGAGAGATAAATATTGAAAACTCAAGCTGAAATGAAAATGAAACTGAAATGAAACATTAACCCCATTATGAAACTCGGTGGGAAGTAAAATGGATCAAGTAGAAGACAGAATATCGGGACATGAAGACTTAGTCCACACAAGTAAAGAAACAAAAAGGAACTGTGGGACACCATGAGGGAGAAGAATCCCAGGTTAATGGCATAGACCATATCTATCTTCAATATCATGGAAGAAAATGTCCCCAACCTAAGGAGAAACACACCCATACAGATACAAGCACACAGAAGATCAAATAGAGAAGGCTAGAAAAGAAACTCCACACAGCATATCATTAGTTAAAATGCGAAACATACAAAGAAGAGTATCGAAAACTACGAGGCATATAAAGAGGCAAACCTGATTTTAAATGGAAGTGTTAAAAGCCACAGAGCCTGCAGCCCTAGAATGTAAAAGACCACCAAACTAGACGAGTACCCAGCACTATTTTAATAGTCATAAGAGAAAGAAAAACTTTCCATGATTCCAACAGGCTAAAAGAACTCAAAGCCAGCAGACCAACACTAAAAAGAATCCTGGAAGCAGTGTTTCAGACTGAAGACAGGAAGTAGAGCCAGGAGACTGCAGAAAGGAAAAAAATCAAAGCTATAATTATTGAAACATAGGAAGTACAACTAAGAACACAAAGAACACATACACACATACACACCAAAACAGAATAACTGTAATCGACCGTTCAATAATAACTTTAAATATTAACAGCATCAACTCTCTAATCAAAGGCACAAAATGGTCAAGTGGACTGACCCATCTTTCTGTTGTCTACAAGAGACTCAGCTTTAGAGATTGGCACTGCTACAAAGTGAGAATCATGGGAAAAGTACTTCAGTCAAATGGGATAAAGAAGCCAGCAGGCACCTAATGTCTGACAAAACAGACCTCAAACTAGAACTAATCAGAACTAATTAGAAACTTCTTTCTAATCAAGGTAACAGTTACCCAAGAGGGTCTTTGTGGTAGTTTGGATGAGAATGGCTTCTGTAGCCTTATGTTTGGATATTTGGTCTCCAGCTCAACTGTTTGGAAAGGATTAGGAACAGTGGTGGCCTTGTTGGATGAGGTGTGTCACTGGAGCACATGTCATGTCACCCCCAGTGTGCCTTCTGCCTCCCGCTTCAGTTGGCAATGTGAATCCTCAGATCTTCCTGTCACCATGCCTCCACTCTGCCGTCACAGATTCTAACCCTCTGAACCATAAGCCCCATCAAACACTTTCTTTTATGAGTTTCTTGGCCCATGGGGCTTTATCACAACAATACAAAGTAACTAATACAACACTATAATCAAATGCAGTGTGCCTAATTTCATAAAAAGTAAGCTACTGGAATTAAAGACATAAATTAACATCAATCCATTAATAGGTGATTTCAATATTCCACTTTCTCTAAAAGATAGGTCTTCTGGACAAAAATAAACAAGAGAAACATCAGAATTATACATCAAATGAATGTAACAGGTATCCACAGAATATTCCACCCGATCACCAAAGGATAATTTGACTCAGCATCCATAGGAAGGGAAGCTTCAAGTAACACAAAACTAATCTTTGAGCTGGGTGTGGTGGTGCACATCTTTACTCCCAGATCTCGGGAGGCAGAAGCAGGCAAATCTCTGTGAGTTTGAGTACAAGCTTGGTCTACATACTGAGTTCCAGGACTGCCTGGGCTATGTAGAGGCAAAAGTATACTGTCTCAAAAGTATCTGACCATAATGCAATAAAATATAAAGTAAACCAGAAAAATCCTCTAATAGGCATACAAACTTGTGGAGATTAAACAACTCATTATTGAAGAAATCAAGAAAGAAAATATTCTTGAAATTAAATGAAAATGAAAACAAAACCTCTGAATACATTAAAGGCAGTCCTATGTGGGAAATTTATAGCTCCAAGTGCCTATATTAAGTTAGAAGGAGCACAAACAAATGACTTAATGATACAACTCAAGAATCTACAAAAACAACAAATCAAAATTCAATGGACAGCAAGAAATAATAAAAATCAGAGCAGAAATTGATGAAATAGAAACTAAAAACAATACAAAGAAACAATGAATCTAAGAGTTGGGTTCTCTGAGAAGATAAACAAAATTGATAAACCACTGGCTCAACTAACCAAGACAAAGGAAGAGATGACTCAAAATAAAAGAATCAGAAATATTAAAACAGACATAAGGAAATTCAGATTGTAAGGGAATATTTTTTAAAACATGTATCCCAAAGCTGGGCATAGTAGCACACACCTTTAATCCCAGCACTAGAGAGGCAGGCAGGAATATCTCTTTTGAGTTTGAGGCTGGCCTGGTCTCAATACTTCCAGACCAGTCAGGGATACACAATGAGACTCTTTCTCAAACACAAAACAAAACATGTATCCCATTAAGCTGGAAAATCTAAAAGAAATGGATTAATTTCAAGATTCATCAAAACCACTAAAGTTAAATCAAGAGGAAAGCAGCAATCTAAATAGACCCATAATAGGGGAGTCAGACAAGCCCAGGCCCAGGTGAATCCACAGCAGAATTCTATCAGATTTCCAAAGACCTATAGCCAATTGTATGCAAACAAAAACAGAAGGAACTCCCCCAAACTCCTTCTACGAAGCCAACCTTGAACTAATACCAAAGTGAGGTAAAGACACAAGGGGGTGGGGGGAAGGAGTTACAGACTAATATCCCTGGTGAACTTACGCTGTTAAGTTTAAATCCTCTTTAGATTAAAAGGGGAATTGTAGGGAGAAATCCTGATTAGAGGTACAACTGACCACGCCCACTTGGGCATCGTCAGAGTTAAGGTAACAAGGGTTTAAGAAGGAGGGAGGCATGCATGTGGCTCTTTCGCCTGGCTGGGCTGACTGGGAAGCATTTCTAGGTCCATCCTGCTCAGGTGCAAACCTGGTCACTGGCTCCCTTGCGTTTACTTTTCCCCAATAAACTATAGTTGATCAACCTATCTCTGAGTCCACTTTGTAAACATCTATAGAATATACATTAGAAGAATGTAACAAAAACAAAGTAACTTTAGGTTAAAAAAATCACATTATCAATAAAGGCAGAAAAGGCCTTGAACAAAATCCAACATGTCTTCATGATAAAAGACCTAGAGAGAACAGACTGGAAGGAGCATAGCTCAACATAATAAAGACTATACAGGGCAAACCCACAGCCAACACCACCTGAATGGAGAAAAACTTGAAATGAACCCATTAAAACCAGAATGAGGCAGGATTGTTCACTATCCTTACTCCTTTTCAATACAGGGCTCAAAGTACTAACTGGAGCAATAAAGCAAGAGAAGGAAATTAAAGACAAATAGGAAAAGAAGAAATCAAAGCATCCCTATTTGCAGATAATATACCAAAGAGATCATATAATTTTCATCAGAAAACATATAGAAAGGACCAACAACTTCAGCAAAGTACAGAATATAGAATCAACTGGCAATAATCAGCTTTTCTACACACTGACATCGGATTCTCTAAGGAAGAGATGATGTTCACACTCCCATTCACAACCTCCTAAAAGAAGAAAACACCAGGAACAAATCTAACCAAAGTGGTAAAGAAACTCTATAATGTAAACTTTAAATCTCTGAAGATTGAGAAAGATACTAGGAAATGGAAAGACCTCCTATGCTCACTGATTGATAGAACCTTGTGAAAGAGAGCATTCTACAAAAACAGTTTACATACTTAATACAATCCCATCAAAATCCCCATCTCATTCTTACTAGAAATAGAAAAAACAAAACAAAACAACAACAACAACAAAAAACCCAACTATCCTAAACTTCATCTGGAACCATACAAAATTCTGGATATCCAAAGCAATCCTGAGCAAAAACTACAATGTTGGAGGGATTACCATTCCAGATTTTAAGATCTATTACAGAGCCACTGTAACAAACAGCATAGCACTATCACAAAACAGTGTAGATCAATGGAACAAAACAGAAGTCCAAACATGAGCACCCATCATTACAGGTATTTGATAGTTGACAAAGGTGGCAGAAACATACTAGAAAAAAAAAAAAAAAAGAGTATCTTCAACACATAGTCCTGGGAAGACTATCCACATGTAGAAGAATGAAATTAGACCCATACCTATTGCTTTAAACCAAAATGAACTCTAAATGGACTGAAGACCTCAGCGTGAATCCTGAAACTGCTAGAAGGAAACAGGCAGTACTACAGAACAAAGGTGTAGCAGCAGACGGCTGGAACAGCAGCTGAGAGTTCACATCTCAAAATCAAGAGGCAAGCTGGGCGTTGGTGGCGCACGCCTTTAATCCCAGCACTTGGGAGGCAGAGGCAGGTGGATCTCTGTGAGTTCGAGGCCAGTCTGGTCTCCAGAGCAAGTGCCAGGATAGGCTCCAAAGCTACACAGAGAAACCCTGTCTCAAAAAAACAAAAAAAAAAAAAAAAAAAAAATCAAGAGGCAGAGAGCACAGTGGGAGTAGTATGAGTCTTTTGAAACCTCAAAGCCTGCCCACAACCGACATACCTCCTCCAACAAGACCACACCTCTTATCCTTTCCAAACAGTTCTACCAATTGGGGAGCAAGTATTCAAGCATATGTGTCTGGGGAGCCATTCCGATTCAAAACCACTGCAGCAACATGTCCCTAATAATTCAACAGTGGCACTTCTATCTTAGCAGTAACCAGTAGCTATCTAATTGAACTTAAGATCCACTCAACAGGAGGGAAATCATGCCTGGTACATGGGTAGCCAACTACCCAAGGCTAGTGAAGTCATGAATCTTAGAGGAAAATCTACAACCAGCATCGTTCCTAACTGCATTCTAAACACTTATCCTTATACCTACAGCTCTCACCCTTCAAAGAAACTTCTCTTTTGGACAGAGACTTTTTGCAGAGAACAAATGATCGAGGGGTCCCAAGCCCCAATGGATACATCGACAGTACAACCCCTACACCTAAGACTCAGGGAAAATTTCTGAAGAGTGGATGTAAGATCTGTAAGAGCCAGAGGGCATGAAATTTGCTGTGAGATTGTGTTTTCTAAAAATAACAGGAAAGCTTCACCCAAATACTGCAACAATATGGTCACCTAAATAAGACCTAACGAGGACAAGGCCAACAGACAAGCTAACGTGGAAGGGGAAATCTCCTGGGGCTCCACCCCTAGACAAAGAACTAAAGGCAACTAAGGAATGCTGAGAACAGGAGAAATAGTCTTCTTCAGGAATGAGGCCCTTAATTGTTTATCCAATACCAAGTGATCAGCTCTGTAATCCTATACCCACAAACAACAGTAAATGGACTCTGTGTGTGCACACGCAGACATATCTATTTGTAATATATGTACGCAACAATAATAGAAAAAGAAGCTGTGAATTTGAGAGGTAGTAAGTCAAGGGGACTTGGGAGGAATTGGAGGAAAGGGAAAGAGTGAAATGATGTGAACATATTTTAATTCAAAACAACTTAAAAATTTTAAAGCTTAAAAAAAAAAAAGACAAAAGATAGCTAGGCGTGGTTCACATCTATTAACACCAACACTTGGGAGGATCCAGAGTCTGAGGTCAGCCTGGTCCCTACACACCAAGTTCCAGGTCAGACTGGGACTACATAGTGAGATACTATCTCAAAAACAAAACAAAAGACAAAAGTAACAAATGCTAGCAAAGAGATACAGAGAGGAGACCACCCACTCACTACTCTGCCACATTCAGGGTGGTGGAGCTGTAAAATGGGAATCAAATCTAGGACCAGCCACTACCATCTAAGAGTGATTTCATCTCTTAGCTGTTGTGAACAGTGACACAATAATCTTACTAGTGCAGATAGCCCACTGGTTTCAGTTATTTTCAATATATGCCCAATAGTAAGACTGTTACGGTGGTCCTTCTATGAGGGGGATTGGACTGTTTTTTGTTCGTTTTTAAATAATGGTTGACCTTACATTTCCTCCAACAGAATGAATCCAATCTTGTTGAGAGTTGACTCCCAATACCTCAAAACAACTTTGATTTCTGGTACCTCAAAAAGATAAAATTAGTATGTATACATAACATAGTACTCAGTGCAAAATAATAAAATTCTGTCATCAGCAATAATGTAGAGAGAACTAAAGTACATTAAGTGAAGCAAGTCAGGTACAGAAAGACAAACATTATACACTTTGACATTATGTGGAAGCTAAAACTTTGATCTCAAAGAAGCAGAAGCAGAGTAGTGAATACCAGATTTTAGCAAGGGTATAGGGAGGAAGAGACAGAGAGAGGATGGTTAATAGATATGAGATGATGTAACAGATATGGGATGATGTAATAGATATGGGATGATGCAATAGATATGGGATGATGCAATAGATATGGGATGATGTAGTATCTAAATGCTCTCAAAAGTCTATACTATTTCTCTTTAAGGTGAACATGTTCATTTTCCCATAAGACATCTGAGTCATGTGTGTTTTTCTTCTGGATACCAGTGGTGCCATTTTATTAATAAGGAAAAATAAAACATTTTTACTTTTAAAAATGGGTAAATTCATATGAGAACATCAACTTAGGAGAAAATATTAAAAAGAAACAAAACAAACTATCGGTAACACCAAGAGATGAAGATCAAGAATTTTAGTGACAATGAAGCTGACCACAAGATGCAAGAGTAACAACCAACATCAGAAAGCTTAGAAAGACTCACTGAGCAACACTGTTTACTTTTAAAAACTTCAACTTTGAAAATATACAAAGTTTCACCTAATTGTGAATGATAAAATATAAGACACAATCTTTGTGTTTGAGCAGCTGGAGCTGCAGTGAACACCTGTGAAATAGCCAATGTAGAACATATTTGTACAAACTTGCAGGTGGTTTAAGCACACAACTAAGGCAAAGTATGGTGATTAGTTTAAGAGAATGAACGAAACATACAGCTGAAGGTCTCTGAATCACTTAACTACCCTATACCTCAAGTTTCCTCATCTGAGAGGTGGTTGATTAACCTGTACCAAAGTCAGCATTAAAATAACAAAAAACTAGGGGCTGGAGACATGGCTCAGTGGTTAAGGGCTGCTCTTCAGAGGATCCAGGTTCAATTCCCAATACTCACATGCCAGCTCACAACTGTCTGAAACACCAGTTCCAGGGGATCTGGCACTCTCACAAAGACATATATGCAGGCAAAATTTCAATGCACATAAATTATACATATATATGCATATATATAATAAAAATATAAAAAACCCACAAGATGTTTGGCACAGATAAAGCATGTAGTATATGACAGCTATTATTATTAGGTAAAACTCTGAAATAGAATACTAGTATTTCCTATAAGGAACATACATAATTTGAAAAGGTGAAGCCTTGGAGAGGATCTGGTCTGAGCTACTAATTTGCAGGTGAGGACCGGAGGTATGGTGTAAAAGATGAACCTATCAGGATATGATGTGAGTCTATGAGGGCCAGGCCAGTAAACTCTTGGCTCTCGTTTCAGGTTCTTTCCTTTTTTGGGGGTGGGGGACAATCAAAAACAAATAGTCATATTCCAGATGATTTTCAGAACTGCTAAGAATACATACTCTAGAATAAAGTCCAACGCCACTAGCTTGTGAATTCACATGAGCTCACAGAGAAGGCCTGATGAAGTTGGTATCACTGTGGTCCTGTTTAGAAGCAGTGTGTAAAAGCCACTGACATTTAGAGAGTGTACACCCTCTAGAGAGAGAGGAGAAAACTGGTCTAACTTTGTTTGATCTGAGCTAATTTTAGAATTGAGTACAGTAGCTGTTCTGTATGGCCACCCTTTGAATCTCCATCGCTAACATAACCTCTCAGTGTCAGAGACCAGCAACAGTAGCAGTACAAGCATTCACTGGGGAAGAAGGGACGGATGCTACTCTGCTTCCATTTCTGAAAGAAGACCATCATTGAGGGTCAGACCTCTGTTGCTAGTTTATAAAACAAAATGGACTTTAGAGAGAAGGGGCTGGAGAGAGAGCTGGCTTAGTAGTTAAGAACACTTGTGGCTCTAGGACTTGTGGTCCAGCACCACACAGTGGCTTACGACCAGCTGTATCTCCATTTCCAGGGGGTCTGATGCCTTCTTCTGACCTCCATGGGCACCAGGCATATGTGTGGTTCACTGCATACATACATACAGGTAGAACATTCACACTCATAAAATAAGTAAATTTTAAAAAAAAAATTAGAAAATATTTTTAAGTGTTCTGAGTACTTATATGACACAATCCTCTGTTAATCTGATGGTCTGTCCTTCACTTAATTCCATATGGATGAAACACTTACTATGCTTTTGCTGCAGATAGAGATAAATTATGGCTGAGTTTTCATGGGATAACATCTTCCAAACTCAAAGAAGAAAAGACATACTCTTTTAAAACAGTTTCTGTACTGTGTAACCTCAGAAAATCTGCTAACTCTGTGCAAATAAATTAAAGCTAGATCCTGCGGTTGTTATTATTGTTTTAATCATCAGCTTTATAAAATGCAGACAAGTCTAACAGATTAACATGGAAACAAGGGCAAATCTTAAACAGCCTGAAGAAGAGCCTAAGGCAAAGGGATTTATGGACGATAGAATTACAGCCCTAACTGCAACAATGCTTCAGGGAATCTAGGCTGGCTTGTCATCTACCAGCCCTGATACAATCAGAATAGAGTAGCCCTAAAATGTCAGGGGTGGGGGGAGATAATGGAAGTCCCCAGAATACAACGTGGTGTCTTAAGGTTGAAAATGTAGTGGACTAGGCTGGGTGGCGATAGTGCTCACCTTTAATCCCAGGAGGCAGCAGCAGGCAGATCTCTGAGTTATAGGCCAGCCTGGTCTATAAAGCTACACAAAGAGACCCTGTCTCGAAAAACCAAAAAAAAAAAAAAGAAAAAAGAAAAAAGAAAATGTAGTGGACTTTCTGCATCATGAACTGTTTATGCAGAGTGGCCTGTAAAACTTTTCAAGATAAACAGAAAGGCTAGGGAAGGCTAAACAACAAAAGATACCTATGGAGCAAACTCAGGGCAGTGGAGGGACCAGGCTGGGGCACATAGAGGTGGTTCTCCCTGGAAGACAAATGATGTCACAGGGACAAGAAAATGATGGTCATGTCTAATACTAAAGAGGAAAATGCAAGTATTTAAATTTTTCTACTGCAGTCACATGTGGACCTAACTAGACCTAAACAAATGGCTAAGAAGTAAACTTATTCTTGGTATTTTTTTTTAAACTAACAGTATAAATGCAGAGACTATGTCTCTAATTCATACTTGCTTCTCTAATAAAAGCAGGTTGTTTGTGTGAGATAAAATTTGAACACTTTAAATGAGTCAGTCCAGCCATGACTGCAGAAAATAGAAACAGGATTAATCTAAGCCCCAGAAATGCCCCTTTAGCAAGGTCCTAGCAGTACCCCCCTGGGGTATTAATGAGCTAATTCCCTCTGATTTGAATGCCTGTCACTGGTTCTGGTACTATTTCTCCTTATAGGTCACCATGGCTCAAGCAATTTGCCTCAGGCTTTGATATAAACTACCCCTGACTAATCCATGGATTTTCTGCTCGTGTTTCTTCCTGTACCTCACATTGCTTCTTTATATGGGAAACTTTTTTTTTCTTTTGGTTTTTTGAGACAGGGTTTCTCTGTGTAACAGCCCTGGCTGTCCTGGAACTCACTTTGTAGACAAGTTGGCATTGAATTCACAGAGATCCACTTGCCTCTGCCTCTTCAGTGCTGGGATTAAAGGCGTGCACGGTACACATGGAAACTTTTAATACTCAGACAACTTCTTCCCCTTAAGAAACCTCCAAAAAAATCCTTTCTTTGACATGGTCATTATCACTTGATAGAAAATGGAAGTTGAAGTTGGAGGGAGGGGAAGAAGACAACTTTGGGATTAGAACCTAGGGTCTCGAGCATGCTATAATGAGCCACACTCCCAGAACCCCTCCTCATTTTGCATCAGGATTATCCTGTAGCTCAGCTATCCTCCGGCCTCAGCCTCATGAAGGACAACATGAATTAGCCACTATGTCCAGCCTGAAATATTTTTTTGGAGCTTGTCATTAAAGAAGCAGAGGAGTATGTGAGTAGGCTATAAATTCAGACTTTGTTCATACTAGAAGTACAGATCATGTTCTGTTAGTCTCAGTTGAATGCAACAAACTGAACCTGAGTAAATGGAAGATAACAAAATTTTGTGAAATATTTTCCATGTCTAAGCAGTGCTCTATTTAACATTTGTTATTTCATTTTAATAACTAAGGATGCTATGGAAGAAGTAGAGTTCATCCTATTTTATAAAGAAACTGAGGCTAAGGCCCAAGCTAATGTTACACAGGACCCTGACCTAGGGGAAAGACTGTCCTCACACTGTCCTCTCGTCAGATTTATGGTAAAAACAAACATCAGATTAATATTTCTTCCTGAATGCTCTGAGATAGCTCTTGTAACTTATCTGAGCTTTGCCTGTGCCTAGAAGCCAGGCTCCTCTATCCCGACTGCCTACTTAACACAGCTGCTTGACCATGTTCAGTGTTTAAAACCTAAACTCCTGACTCCCGGGCCTGCCCACAGATATGCTGCTTCTCCAGCTTCCTTCTTAGCATAAGGTCACTTCATTCTTTCAAGTTTTAGACTGGTCCCACACAGAGATTATCCTTGGTTCCCCACTTCTCATATCCAAACCATTCACCAATTCTGTGAATTTAATCTCTGACAGTTACCTCAGAGGCATACTGAGGTTAAAGAATGACAAGCTTATAATGTTAGAACAGTGTCTGCCATGCAAGGACTCTGTGTGTATTTATTGAGTAAAATAATTATCTAGCATCCTATGCTTCCTTTCACTCTGACATCCTGGCTCCAGCCAGCATTTTCTGACTACTGGCCACAGCCACCTGAATGGTCTCCCTGCTTGTATCCTCACCTTCATACTGCTTATTCTCCTTTGTCATAGAGCATCTTTTCAATATTCAAGTCAGGTCATGTCATTCCTTCAAGACATCTAGAAGCTTTGGTTTCAGAACAAATGCAACACCCTCCTTATAAATTCATTTTTATTGACGTGTGTGCCTTCAGGACCTAGAAGGCAGTACTGTATCCTGGGAGCTGGAGTTACAGGTAGTTGTGAGCTGGCTGAAGTGGGTGCTGGGAACCAAACTCTGGTCCTCTGGAAGAGCAATAAACACTCTTAACCGTGAGCCCTCTTTCCCGGACCTTATAGAATGGTATGACTACTCTCCCACTGCAAAGTGGTGTTTAAAAAATGACTACATTTTAATTTATTTGTCTCTCTGTGTATATGTGCGTGAACATTTGCCTCTGTGCATATGTGAATGTCAGCGGATGGAGTGTAGGAGTCAGTTTTCTCCTTCTGCCATGTGGTCCTGGGGATAAGCTCAGGTCATCAGCCTTAACAGCAGCCATCCTCACCTGCTGAGCTATCTCAATGCCTTCTCACCCCATTTACTTCTCATCTATTTTTATGTGATACATTCTCTTTGTTGCTGTCCTCAGCTCTGTGGCCTTTCTAACTAAGAACCCTACATCTGCCACCATCCTGCTTGGAATACTCTTTCTCTAATATTGACAAGCCCATTCCTCACTTAGGACTTTCCTGAATTGCCATCTTACCAGAAAGAGTTCCTTTGTTTGCTATCAAGGCTTGAATGTGTCCCCTCTCCCAATTCACATGCTGGAAAATTAATCCCCAAATTCATGTTGATGAAATTTACAATTAGGGTCTTTGAAAAGTAAATAGGGCCGGGCGCTGTTGGCACACCCCTTTAATCCCAGCACTCGGGAGGCAGAGGCAGGTGGATCTCGGTGAGACCAGCCTGGTCTACAAAAGCTAGTTCCAGGACAGCCTCCAAAGCCACAGAGAAACCCTGTCTCGAAAAAACCAAAAGTAAATAGGAATAGATGAGATCTTGAGGGTGGGGCCCCTAAAATGGGACTGGTGGTTTTATAAAGAGAAAGATCTTTTTCCAGTGTATTTCTGGCTTGTTTATCAAAACTCGGTGTCTGGAGTGTGAGGATTTATGTCTGGGTCTTCAATTCAATTCCATTGATCAACATGTCTGTTTTTTGTGCCAAACCATTAGGTTTTCATTACTATAGCTCTGTAGTACAACTTGAAATCAGGATGGTGCTACCTCCAGCAGTTCTTGTATTGTTCAGGACTGTTTTGGCCATCCTGGCCTTTTTGTTTTTCCAAATGAAGTTGAGTATTGTCCTTTCAAGGTCTGTGAAGAATTGTGTTGGAATTTTGATGGGGATTGCACTGAATCTGTAGATTAGGTAGGATGACCTAGGTAGATTTCCCATGAGCATGGGAGATCTTTCCATCTTCTGCTATCTTCAATTGCTTTCTTCAAAAACTTGAAGTTTTTATCATACAAGTCTTTCACTTGCTTGGTTAGAGTTAGCACATGATACTTCATATTATTTGAGGATTTTATGTTGAACCATCCCTGCATTTCTGGGATCATCTGGTGGATGATCTTTTTGATATGTTCTTGGACTTGGTTTGCCAGTATTTTATTGAGTATTTTTGCATCTATGTTCATGAAGGAAACTGGTCTATAATTTCCTTTCTTTGTTGAGTCTGTATGTGGTTTGGGTTTCAGGGTGACTTCAGCCTCATGAAATGAATTTGGTAATGTTCTTTCAGTTTCCATTTTATGGAATAACTTGAGCATTAGCTCTTCTTTGAAGATCTGGTGGAATTCTGTGCTACAACTATCTGGCTCCAGGCTTTTTTTGGTTGGTAGACTTTTAATGACTGCTTCTATTTCCTTAGGCGTCATAGGCCTATTTAAATTGTTTATCTGATTTAGATTTAACTAAATCTATCTGATTTAGATTGGTACCTGGTATCTATCAAGAAAATTACACATTTCTTTTAGATTTTCCAATTTTGTGAAGTACAGGTTGTTAAAGTATGGCCTAATGTTTCTTTGGATTTCTTCAGTGTCTGTTGTTATACCCCTCCTTTTTGTTTCTGATTTAGTTAATTTGGATATTCTTTCTCCATCTTTTAGTTATTGGATAAGGTTTTGTCTATCTTGTTGGTCCTTCTCAGAGAACCAACTATTTGTTTCATTGATTTGTTGCATCATTCTCTATTTCTATTTTATTGATTTCAGCCCTCATTTTGATTATTTCCTGCTATTTGTCTTGGATGAACTTGTTTCTTTTTGTCCTAGAGCTTTTAGTTGGACTGTTAAATTGCTAGTATGAGATCTCTCCAATTTCTTCATTTAGACATTTAGTGCTATAAACTTTCCTCTTAGCAGTGCTTTCATTGTGACCATAATTTAGGTATGTTGTACATTCATTTCATGAGGGAAATTGGTCTGCAATTCTTTTTTGTTCTTTGTTTTGTAAGACAGAGTTTCTCCAGGTAGCCCTGGCTGTCCCAGAACTCACTCTGTAGACCAGGCTGGCCTTGAACTCACAGGGATCTGCCTATCTCTGTCTCCTGAATGCTGGGATTAAAGGCATGTGTCACCATTGCCTGGCTGGTCTGTAATTCTTTCTTTGTTGAGTCTTTATGTGGTTTGACTATCAGGGTTAACTGTGGCCCATAAAATGTATTGGGTAATGTTCCTTCTGTTTCTATTTTGTGGAATAATTTGAGGAGTACTGGCCTTAACACTTCTTTCAGCAAAAGGTTGATGGTTAACTAAATGTTAGCATGTAGAAGATCTATAACTACAGCAAACAGATCCATTATCTACTGCCCTGCACAAAACTCAAGTCCAAGTGGATCAAAGACCTCACCATAAAACCAGATACATTGAGCTGGGCGTTGGTGGCGCATGCCTTTAGTCCCAGCACTAGAGAGGCAGAGGCAGGCGGATCTCTGTGAGTTTGAGGCCAGCCTGGTCTATACAGCAAGTTCCAAAAACAATACAGAGAAACCCTGTCTCGAAAAACCAAACCAAACCAAACCAAACAAAAAACAAAAGAAACCCAGATACATTGAACCTGATAGAATAGAAAGTGGGCAGCAGCCATGAACGCATTGGTACAGGAGATGATTTTTCTGATAGTGCAGGTACTAAAATCAACAATTAATAAATGGGAACCTCATGAAAACTGAAGTTTCTGTAAGGCAAAAGACACTATCAATAAGACAAAACAGCAGCCCACAGAATGTGAAAAGATTTTTATCAACTCCACATCTGACAGAGGGTTAATATTCAAAATGTATAAAGAACTCAAGAAACTAGGTATCAGAAAAACCCAAATAATCCAATTAAAAATGAAGGACACACCTAAACAGAGAATTCTCAATAGAGGAATTGCAAATGGCTGAGAAACACTTAAAGAAATGTTCAACATCCTTAGCTATCAGAGAAATGCAAATCAAAATGACTCCAAGATTCCATCTTACACCTGTCAGAATGGCTAATATCAAAAACACCAGCGACAGCTCATGCTGGTGAGGATGTGAAGCAAGGGGAATTCTCCACCGCTCGTGGGAGTGCAAACTTGTATAGTCACTATGGAAATCAATATGGTGGTCTCTCAGAAAACTGGGAACTCAAGACCCAGCTATACAACTCTTGGGGACACACCCAAAGGATGCTCAACCACACCACAAGGACACTTGTTCAGTTGTGTTCATAGTGGTTTCATTTATAATAGCCAGAAACTGGAAACCACCTAGATGTCCCTCAAATGAAGAAAGGATAAAGAAAATTTGGTGCATTGATACAATGAAGTGTTACTCAGCTCTTAAAAAAATGACATTATGAAATTTGTAGGAAAATGTATGCAACTAGAAAAATATCATGAGTGAGATAACCCATACCCAGAAAGACAAATATGGTATGTATGCATTTCTAAGAAGGTAAATGATCATCAAGATACACTCCACAGACCCTGAGAGGTTAGGTAGAGGAGGGCTATAGAGGGGACACATGGACCTCCCTGGGAAAGGGAAATAGAATTTTCAGGTGGACTGGGGACAGGTTGGGATGGGAGCAAGAGCCATCAGGAGGAGAGGGATGGAGGAAGAGAGTATAGGGAGAGATATCTGGAATTAGAGATTATTTGGGGGTGATGTGGGAACTTCCTAGAATGTATAAAGATAATCATAGTGAGGACTCCTAGTAATGGAGGGTTATGGAGTCAGAACTGACCATTTCTTGTAGCTAGGCAAGGCTTACAGTGGCAGGAATGGGTTGTATACAGTTGAGTTATTGGCTGAGGGGATCTTATGGAGATCCCCAAACAACCCAGGCTGATGACAGGACAGAGGACTGCCTACTCCACAACTGGTGGGGAGCACTGCCAAGGGCGATATCCACATTGTTCATTGACTGTAGCAAGGTTCAACTGGTGTCTGCATGGAGCCTTCACCCTATGTTTTAGTCTCTTTGGTGTGGGAAGGTACTCTACAGGTTAGTGAATGAGAAACCTGGACATCAACCTATCCACAAAACCTCTGACCTACAATCTGCCCTGCTTGCAAGATATGCTGGGACGATGGTAGTGCAGAACTTATGGGAGAGGGCAACCAATGTCTGCTTTAACTTGAGGCCCATTCCATGAGAGGGAGCCCATGCCTGACACCGCCTGGAAGCCAGGACCAGAGACTGGATAGCTTACAGACCTAGGGTTAGAATCAAACTCAAACATGACTTACCAAAAGAGAAAAAATTATATATACCAAAGAAATGATTCCTAATGATGTTCTGCTATACTCATAGAAAGGCTGCCAAGACTCTTGCAGACACTGAGAAGATGCTGACAATGTGTTCTTGGACTTCCCAGACTCTAGGACTACGAGCCAAATAAACTTTTGTCCCTTACTAATTAATTGGTCTAAGGTATTCTGCAACAAAATGTACTAAATTCATGCTATCTTCCTCTGCTTAATTTTTCTCTGTAACACTTACCACACCTGACATACAATTTTTAATTGAATTGATGTCTCTGTCTGCCCTTGACTAAGTTCTAAAAGGTCAGGGTCTTTGCTTTGCTTGCTTGACACAATTCCAGACCTCAGAACTGTGACAGGCCCTGAGAAGACACTTTTATTGTATAGAAAGAAAACACTAACTATATGTGAACTTATTTTTAAGATTGTTTACAATAGAGAAAAAACAAAAGTACAAAAATCACCATGTTGTATAATGGACCCCATTTTTAGCAAGGGAAAATCTATCTTTAAATATTAAACTTTTTAATCATTAAATTCTTCACATTACTTGAGTAAACCCTCTCTTTAACCTCTGCCTCTAGTTATCAACCATCACAAAACTCTAAACAAATTAAATCTGAGGCTTTTTGTCATATCTGCTATATTTATTTTATATAAAATAATCCGAATTCAAACAATGTTGTTTTCTTAAAAGGGGGAAAACCCAGCCGGGCATTGGTGGCACACCTTTAATCCCAGCACTTGAGAGGCAGAAGCAGCGGATCTCTGTGAGTTAGAGGCCAGCCTGGTCTCCAGAGCGAGTGCCAGGGTAGGCTCCAAAGCTACACAGAGACACCCTGTCTTGAAAAAAAAAGGGGGGGAAACCCATGGAAAGAATTTTTTTTAAAAAAAAAGTATTTTCTACTAAAATGTTCAAATATGCAATGTGGAAAAAGCCTAAATTTTGGATATAGCAGCTAAGCAGTCCAGTGGGGGCATTCTACCAGTAACACTGGGTATTCATCAATGAAACTACTTCTCACACAGATTATGGGTCATATGATGGTTGCCATGGAAACAGTAGTAATGTAGCAAGGATTAGTCCCATAGGCTTTTACCAGTGGCTATAGAACTATTTTCTGAGAAGTCACTGGGGAGGCAACACAGATAATATACAGAGATAAAAATCTGGTGAGGTTGTCTGAACACCCAGTGGGAGGGTGGAGAGCGGGAACACTCCCACTCTAAACCAGATTCTAGCCACCTGTGTGCTACCTACAGTTTAGCAACTTAAATTCAAGCTTCTTTTTGTTTGTTTGTTTTTTATGAGACAAGGTCTTTCTATGTAGCCCTGGATGTCCTGAAACTCACCACATTAGCTGGCCTCCAATTCACAGAGATCCACCTGCCTCTGCCTCCTGAGAGCTAGGACTAAAGGTGTGCATCACCACATCGAGCTAAATATCTTTCATGAAGCCTTAGCACCAATTCTTGGTTCCAGCTCTCAACTTACATTTTAAAAAATGTTCTTCAGGGCTGGGGAGATAGCAGTCAGTAAAGCGCTTGCCTTGCAAGTAGGAGGACCTGAGTTAGAGCCTCAGAACCCACATTTAAAGTGAAGGGGTGCCTGGAGAGATGGCTCAGTGGTTAAGAGCACTTGTTGCTCCCCAGCACTCATGTAATGGCTCACTGCTGTTTTTCAACTCCAGTTTCAGGGGGTTCCACACCTTCTCCAAACCCCAAGGGCACTATACACACACACAGTGTACAGTCACATGTGCATGACACACAAAACATACATATATAAAATAAATCTAAAAGGCATGCTGGGCATGGCATCACATGTCTGTAACTCCAGTGCTGGAGGTGGGAGACCAGAGTATATCTGGAGGCTTAACAGCCAGCCAACCTAGCCGACTTGGCAAATTCCAGGTCGGTGAGAAGTCATTTCAAAAATAACAACAAAACAAGGTGGCTGGTAACTGCATCTGGTTTCCACAGGCACAGATGTGTATGAGCACTGTCCCACCCCAGGTCTGCATATAATTAAGTACCTACTGATAGCTTTTTACATGGCTTTCTAGATCCAAGTTGAATTATTACTTATCAAGCACACTGGGTATCATAATGTTTTTCATTAAATTCTCAAAATTCTTGTTAAATTAATTAACCTTCTATTTAGATGAACTTGAATGAGGTCAAGTAATTTTCCCATTATGATAAACTTTTTCTCCCCAACACCATTAATTTATATGCTTTGCAAAGAAAGGGGTATGTATCTTCAGTTATCCTATGACCCTCCAGTATTCAGAGGGCTCACAAGAGTCAGTTGACAGAAACCATTTAAAGAAAATCAATGAAAAAGAAACATAGATAAGCAGGTAGAAAAACCAGATGGTCGAAATAAAAAATACTGGTCATGGTCAACTCTGAGATATTTTGCCAAGTCAGTTGAAATTAGTGATAAAGTACTAAAATAACTCTTACTAAAAAACAAATTAGTGGTAAGATAAAATCAAAATGGCCACTAATGCTTTCTCTAGCTGGGGAGAAAAGGTGTAGTCATGGCTCACTTGCTCTCAGCACCAAGAGCAGGTGCTATGAGAAACAAGCAAATAAGCGCCAACAGGGATCATCACCTGTCACTGGAATCTACTCCTAACTGTTGCTGATTCTGTGGGTGCACAAGAACAACATGCATGAAGCAATCTGGCCCCTGTTGTCTCAAGCCTTCAAAACAAGGGCCAAATGAACTACTCACTACAGACCACCCTTCTGGAGCAAGGGAACACTCTGTCACACCAGCACATGTCTGTTTTCCTGTTTTCTCTAAGGATGGAAACTTGCTATGGATTTGTTTTGTGGGAAATGAAACCAACAGCTTTGATGTTTATTCAACTGTTTGAGAAAAATGAAAGCTCTAAGGACAAGTCTATTAAAACATACACAGTCAGCCGGGCAGTGGCCTCATTCATAATTAGTCCCAGCACTTGGGAGGCAGAGGCAGGTGGATCTCTGTGAGTTCCAGACCAGCCTGGTCTACAAGAGCTAGTACCAGGACAGCCTCCAAAGCCACAGAGAAACCCTGTCTCGAAAAACCAAAAAAATAAAACCTAGCAGTAGACAGGAAACTTCACCCCCTCTGGAGGCTGCTGTGTCAGCTTGCTAGACCGGGTCCCTCCAGAGGTAGGATGGACAATTTAATAAACCTGGTGCATTTGCATGGGTGGTTTGTCTCCCTGGTCTCTTTGGGGATCCTTGTGACTTGGGCACAACAATTACAAACCCTCAAGAATCACTCCCAAATAAGCTGCCATCTCCTATGTTAAGACATTCTACAAATCAAAGCAAGCATTCACCAATGAACCTAACACACTATAGCAGAGCATAAACGCACAAGCAGAGGCAATCGTTCAAGAACAAATGCAGTGCCAACAGCATCCAACATAGAGCAGGGAAGTACTACAGCAAGACAATGGTGCACCAGGGCCTGAGAAAGATGCAGCCCTCATTCGGAACAGAATGAGAAACACACAAATCAGACACTGGGGATCACATCTGATAAAGAAAACAGCAACAGCACAGCAACACATAAGTTAGAGCCTTCAGTGGATAAAAACTTCCTTTCAAACAGAGGAAACCAAGCCCTCCAGTAATGGATAACAGTGAATTTCATATGACAGTTCTATGTAATGAGATTCTCCAACAGTTCTGTCTACGAAGTTAGCCATCATTACTATATATACATTAAAGAATGGGTTTTAAGCAACATGAAATAAAGCCAATGTTTCCCAGTGCAAAGAGACAGCATACTGATCTACAGCTTGCTTCTGCAGATTGCTTTTTACTGCAGCAGAATTTAATTAGAAACCAAGTGTGTTGGAGCATACCTATGACCCCAAAACTCAGGAGGCTAAGCAGGAGAAACAAAAGTTAAGATCAGCTTTGGCTACAAGGTGAGTTCCAGGCTAGCCTGGGCTATAGGAGACCTTGTTTTAAAGTTCAGTAAACACTCTTTTGTTAATGAAGTTCAGAGACATCTGCAATCACCTGCATGGTTATATTTTTCTGAGCTATTAGTTTTACTGCTAGGAATTGATCCTCAGGAAATAATTAGAGAAGCAGCCAATGATTTATATACCTAGCAAACCCCTAAGGTCCACCCTATAGAAATGTATGCAAGTGCACAGGAATATATGTCCAAGGCTTGATTACACTACACCATGTTATTTAATAGCTAAACCATACCACTGCAACCAGTAGGTTAGAGAAAATGTTAACGCACATTTCATTCAGTGGAATGTAATCAACCAAAGGAACTAAATTCTATGCATTAATGTGGGGTGAATTAAGGCAAACTGTAAAAACAAGATGGTAAGTGAAAGATACCACAACATAGTTGGTACTGTGTGATTCTGCTTATGTAAAATTCACTATCAGGCAAACAAAATGACATTATTTATGGACACATACTAAGCGGGTAAGACTCACTAGGAAAGCAAGGAAAGGAATGGTTAGGTTACTACAGGGCAGAGGCTCCTTGGAAAGAATGGAGGCTGTGCTTGTGCAGACACTTCACGAGGATGATGTCAGTCTATTTCCTGGTGATTACATGGGTATCTTAACTGTAATGTTTTGTTAAAATGTCCATGTTTTATGTTTCTTCTCTGTATTACAGATTTTAAAAAAATTATTTTTATTTCATGTTCATTGCTGGTTTTGCCTGCATGTCTGTCTGTATGAAGGTGTTGTATCCCCTAGAACTGGAGTTACAGACAGTGGTGAGCAGCCATGTGGGTGCTGGGAACTGAACCTGGATCCTTTGGAAGAGCAGCCAGTGATTTTAACCACTGAGCAATCTCTCTAGCCCCTGTATGAGTTTTAACAAGGCTGCATTAAAAAGATTTTAGTGCAAAGGTGTTCCTCAGAGTTTTGTTTACAGTAAGTCATTTAGCCAAGATTTAAGGGGAGGGTTTCAGAGTCAGCCATCTTTGATGTGAAAGCTCAGCTCAGAGACTGTATGGTGACCTTGAGTTATATTTAGCATCTCTGAGACTCTATTTCACTGTCAAGAAACAGAGGTGACTTCATACCACACAGGGCTGATATGGGAATCACATGAGAGGCAGCACGTGGCACAGTACAGGGTTCATGGGAGGCCTGCAACACTTTCCTGCTGTTCCTCTAACCCTATGGCAATGATGACAGAGACAAGCCAGCTGAGAGCACAGTTATGGTAGGAACCCCGGGATCCATATAGTGCTGATGTAACTGGGGAGACAAGACAGTCATCTAAATAAACACTGCTAGATGAAAATGCTGGAAATGGCATGAATCCTGCTCTTGCTGGGCCTCAAGGAAGCCAACAGAGGTGCTGTGAACTGCCTGTGTCTCAGGAGCAGCCTTGAGAGCTCTGCAGAGGCCAAGAGCTTTGAAGACCTTGGGCTCTAGATGACAACCTTGACTTCCACATTGTAAACTGAGGGCTCAGTTAAGCCATGCTGCTCCCTGACCTTTTGCAGTGGTGAGCTTAAAAATGATAAATATCAAAAGGTTTGCTGCCCCTACATCCCTTTGAGAGGAACTGGTGAGTGAAGCCAAACCCTAATAAGGGAGCTTCAGAGCGTCTATAAGATCTTACCTCCCAAACAGAGTCAGGAAGAAACATGTCCTGCCGTTGCCAGGGATCAGCTATCCAGGCATCTCGTTTAAGACGGAGCTCCACTTGGGAATGGAGACCTAGTGCCAGACAGACTCACAAAACCCCTCTGTGTTCAGTTAATTTTAGAATTATAATTTGAGTTAAAAATATGTCCAGTCATGCCTTCCTGAGTTACTCTCAAATAACCTTGATTGCATTTGCAGGCACCTAGCTCAGTCTTCATTAAAAGATAACTTTCAGTTTGTCCTTTCTACTAATGGCTGATCTCACCTATTATGGTTGTGATTTTCCAAATTTCATTCTTACAGATAAAGCATAATTCTCATTAGTCTACAACAAATATGGGTTCATTTTCTAACACTGAAGCACAAGATCTATAAACCAAAACCATGTGAAACAGCTAACATGTAAAAATGTGGCTGGTGATATGCTATTTTTAGGAGAACCTTTCAAAAGCTAATGCCTGAACACTCTATCAATTACCTATCTTGTCCAATGGGGAAAGTAAAACATAATGGAGGGTGTCAGATCATCACAGTTCAGGTGCTAATCTAAGTATCACTGGATAGAAGCCAGCTACTGTCATCTGATACTTTGTGTGTATCAGAAGTGCACATCTTTTAACCAGAAATGTTTAACCCAAATCCATTAAACTTTTGTGTACAATCTCTAGTTAACAAGAACAACTAGGAAATAGCAGAATGAGCTCAATGTCACTACGAGGAAACAGCCAGGCAAATGCAAAAGCTGGAGCTGTTGGCAGGAAAATTGGCCCAGTTTTCTCAACTTACCATTACAACAGAAAAAGAATGAACTCGAGTAACACCCAAGGGACCAGGCATAATGCAAAGTGAAGGACAGGAAGCTGACTTGTAAGCCAATTAGAAAAGGCATCTTTTGAGGTCATTTGGAAGAAAGACAATGCGATTTGAATTTCTATATAAAAAATTACTAAATTGGAAAGGTGTAAATATCTGTGTTTAAAATATATTGCTACATAGTTTATGCAACCTATTAAATGATTTTAAGGCCAAGCTTGGTGATACAACCCCAGCATGCCAAAACCTGAGATAGGGAGATCTTGAGACCGAGTTCTAGGCTAGCCTGGAATACATAGCAAGTCTCTTGCTCAAAGACTCTAATATTTTATACAGTTTTGGCTTTCAAAAAATACAGACATTTTTATATGTGCTGAGTGGGCCTCTAAATATTGATGCTACATTTTTTTTTTTTTTGGTGGCAATCATCATCTAGAAAGTCAGAAACACGATGTTACTTTTAAATTACCCGAGTTGCATTTTTTTTATAGTTTTTCTCAATGTGTATATACCATTTTTGTAATAATAAAAGGTTAGTTTAAAAAGAAAGAAAATAAAATTTCTCAAGACAATATATCAAAGCCGGGTGGTGGTGGTACATGCCTTTAGTCCCAGCACTCAGGAGGCAGAGGCAGGCAAATCTCTGTGAGTTCGAGACCAGCCTGGTCTACAAGAGCTAGTTCCAGGGCAGCCTCCAAAGCCACAGAGAAACCCTGTCTCGAAAAACCAAAAAAAAAAAAAAAAAAAAAAAAAAAGACAATATATGATTGGAGATAAGTAGATAATAAGCTCAGAAAATGAATAATCACATTGTGTGCTGGAATGGCCAGGGAAGCCTTCATATATGAGCTGAATTGAGGGGACCTTGGTGACCTTGGAAAATGGGTAAGACTGGTCAGGCAGAAACTGCTGATTCATCCATCAGTTTGAAAGTGACAGAGCTGTGATGACAACAGCATGACATCAAGAGGATGAGCGAAACCCCAAAATTTACTTTTAACCCCCCCCCCAATTTAGCTGAGCCTGGTATATCACATCTGAAATCCCATTTTCAGAAGGCTGAAGCAGGAGGATTAAGGCCAGTCTGGGCTACACAAAAACAGATCTCCCTTTTAGTCACAGCCATGGCTCCTTTTTCTGTCATCAAGGAATTAATTCAAATCCATCATCACTGGGAAGAAGAGACTGACTGACGTTGGTCTCCTTTCGTAAGACTGTCTTCCTGGCTTCTCAGAACGGAATGCTTCCCCTCAAATAATGGAATGTTCTACCACAGGTACACAGGGTCCAGGGTACATTTAATGACCAGAGTGAGGGGAAGCATTATATTGAGATTATAGAGATTATAGAGACAGCAAGCATGAAATGTTCTTTTCAAACAACAGTGACTTTTACTACTTTCATAAAGACATAGGTCACTGTTGCCTCTCATATCCAATGGGCACGTAATAAGCATCTGTTGTGTAGCTGGAACACAAGGTGAAACGTGCCAACAAAAGGAAACTAGAAACAAATGCTGAACTTTAATGAAATAGACCCTGATACTTAGACACCTGATCCTAGTCAAACATCCTACTGCAAGTATTTAGTAGTAAAGCCATCCATTACATTGAAATGTATAAAAATAAAATGGAATTGAGGATGGACTATATGGATGGACTGGTATATATGATAAAAATGACCGTCTAGCTATAAAATACAGAAGGTGGGTCATGCTGTCCACTGAATAATTCTTTTAAATTTAATGTATGCTTATTTTTTTTCTTGCTGAAATTATTTCTAGATCTCAAACTCCTAATACTCCTGCCTTAGCCTTACAAGTACTGGGATTATTAAAGTGTGCAGCAGGTTTATTTGAACATTTAGAGAAAAAAATGTTAGGAGAAAATATGATAAATCCTTTCTAGTTGGGTTTACGTATCAGCTTCCTGCCCCTCGTCCTGCAGTATGTCTGTTTTTTTAGGTAGTGAGTTCAGTCCTTTCCTGTGGCAACCACATGCTGAAAACACCTGGGCCAGTGTTCTTGCAGACAGTTCGTTTCTGAACTTGCCTGTTTGCTTCCTCATAATGTCTTGCCTGTAGCTGGTAGCCTATCCTTATTAAACATTTGTTCAATCTGTGAAAACCAAACCAAGAAGGGTAACCACAGAAGATTCTAAATTCAGGCCTGGAAATGTGATTTAAAAGAGAAATTTGAAATACAGTCGAACCCAAAGATTGTGAAACTCTCAGACCAAAAGGAGCCTAGAGCTAACATCTAGACGGTGCTAAGTGTACACTTGCTCTGGGACACAGTAAAGACAAAAAAGGACTTGGTTGGAAGGAAATGTTCTTCTTAAGAAGGAGAAAGTAAGAGAAGTATCTACTTCCAAAAACAAAGCCCTTGATACACATGGGACATGGGCATGAGGAGGCTAAAACCTGGTTCCCAGATACACCAGCTTTTCAACATATTAGTTATGCCATGAGATTTTGGGCAAGAGGTTCTTCCTCTGTAAAAAGAGAGCAATATTTACTTTTCTGCCTCAGAGTCCTGCTCATAGAAACAAAAGCTTTGTAAATCTTAGAGCACAGAACTCCGGTGAGGAATTCTGTAGGTATGAGTGACTGAAGCCTGTTCCAATTCCAAATCCACCGATCCCCTCAGCAAACAACAGGCCATCATCAGTCCCTTTCTTGGCTTTCTCTCACCCTTTAAGGAAGGGTTTGAATTATCTGCTTGTGTACTAACATTAATAACAACCTATACCTCTCCTACTTGCTTTTAGTTCAGTTCACTTGGCATTTAGCTAGTATTCCAGGGGTATGTTCAGTTGCTGCTGCCATTTAAGAAATACAGCTAGTCAGGTGGTGGTGGCACACACCTTTAATCCCCAGCATTTGGGAGGCAGAGGCAGGCGGATCTCTGTGAGTTGGGGGTCAGCCTGATCTACAAAGGGAATGTTAGGACAGGCTCCAAAATTACCCAGAGAAACCCCGTCTGGGTGGGGGGGACAATAACAAAAACAAACAAAAAACAAAAAAGAGAAATGATGGGGGAGGTCCTTCTGTGTACATGTTTGTCTTATTGATTGATAAATAAAGGACTGTTGGTCAATAGGGAAGCAAGTTAGGTGGGACTAGAAGTTGAGAAGGATTCTGGGAAATGTAGTAAAGAGAAGTCTTGTGATCCAGGCAGGAAGTGACATAGCAGGCAGACTCAGAATATAAGTAGGGACAAGCAGGAAATCACTCTCTTCCTCCTCCTCTCTTCTCTGGAGTTGCCATGTGATCCCAGCAAGAGAAGACACCTGCCACTGGCATCTGATAAGTCTTTATAAAATATATAGATAAATAACTATGGTTGATACTTAAGACAGAGATAGCAGATAAGAAATCCTAGTCACTGGCCAGCAGCATTGTAATTAATATAAGATTTATTAATTAAATTAATTAATTAAATTAATTAAGATTATTAATATAAGTGTTATTTCCGAGGCCCACAAGGTGGCGGGGCTCAGATGGCTTGGCAGAAATATTTATCCTTACACAGAAAAAACAAAGAAATATAGCTAATAATACAATATTGTTTATTTGAAATTTTCTAAGAGGGTAGATTTGATTTTTGATGTTCTTTCTTCACACTCACAACACAAATGGTAGCTTAATGTGGTGATACATGAGTTAATTGATTTGATGGTGGTAACTATTATATAATGCACACATATTAGCTCAATTTTCAGTTTATAGTTCTTGATTATTTTTCCATACAGCTTGGAAAAAAAATACTAGCTCAGATTAATGGGTATTGGCAACAAAAAATAATTCTTGCATAATAAAGAAAACAATGGTTTATAAAAGCTCTTTGCAAACTAATGATTTGTACTGCAAATCTCCAAGAAAGAGGCAGAACATTAAATGTTTCCTGGATTCATTCACTCACAGAACTTCTTTTATTCTGAGAAAATTTCTTTGAACTGATGCTAAGTTCTTTGAAAAAGAGGTGCAATAAACACTCAAACATTCTAAAGAGATCTTTTTATGTATAATCCATTGGTAGAAACCAAGTTAAAAATGAAAAAGAACACTCAGTTTTAATAATTAGAGTCACAGTCTGTGTTCTATAGAATAAAACCAAAGGAGTTTTGTCTAACCTACTGAAGTTAAAATATGGTGCTAACCCTTAGGCAGATTTATAGCTATGTAATTCACAGCACACAAGAGAACAATGCCCTGGGGCTTTGATGGTACATTCTTTTTGTACCCATGGTGATATTTTTTCACTTTTGTTTTGTTTTGAGACAGGGTTTCATGTGGCCCAGGCTAGGTTCTAACTTGCAATTTAGTCATGGATGACTTCCGTTTTAGTTACTTTTCTATTGCTGTCATAGAACACTACAACCAAAGCAACTTATAAAAGAAAGCACTTAATTGGGTTTCCAGTTTCAGAGGGTTACAGCTCATGAAGGTGGAGCCAAGGGACAGCTGAAGGCTCACATCTTGATCCATAACCATATGAGAGAGGAGAGAGGAGAGAGGAAAGAGGAGAGAGGGAGAGAGAGAGGGAGAGAGGGAGACAGGGAGAGAGGGAGACAGGGAAAGAGGAAGAGAGGGAGAAAAGAGGGAGAGAGAGAGATATGCCTGCTTCTGCCTCCCTCGTGCTGGAATTAAAGGTGTGTGCCACCAGCACCAGAACAAGCTTTGGTTTTTAAACCATGGTTCCACTTGCTCAGCTCAGGAACTGCCTCTGATCAGCATGCCTTTCTCCTTAGTAGAGCTTTGTGGTGGTTTGAAAGGAAATGACCCCAAAAGGAGTAGCACTATTAGGAGGTGTGGCCTTGTTGGAGGAAGTGTGCCACTGTGGGGTGGGCTTTTATGTCCTCTATATTCAAGCTACACCCAGTGTCACAGTTCACTTCCTGTTGCCTGAAGATCAGGATGTAGGATCTCAGCTTCTTCTCCAGCACCATGACTGCTTGCATGCCACCATGGTGCACCATGATGATAATGGACAGAGCCTCTGAAACTGTAAATCACCCAATTAAATGTTTTTCTTTATAGAGTTGTTATGTTCCTGTTGTCTTTCACAGCAATAGAAACCCTAAAACAAGCTTCTTCATGAACTTGAATCTTGACAGACTCAGTCAATCTTTTCCCAAATCAGCTATCTACCCTTCAACTCAACTCCCTGCTTTCCTGTAACCACTGAAGTGCAGATATAAAGAAGTGTACAATAAAGTGTTTAACTCCAGTCCTGAAGCTCTCCCACAGCACGTTAGAGTAGTCTAGCTACATTCACTGTCTGCAGTTGCAAGAGACAGTGTGCAGTTCTAACCCCTGGACAGGTATACCAGTACTTGATTTTGTTTTATGATCTCTGTTTCTTCAGATGAGGAAAGTATGCAGTCCAAACTCCCCAAACCTCAACAGTTAAGTCAGTAATCAACAGGGCCAAAATAAATCAGGATTCATCTAGTGCCCAACCCAAACCATTTCCCCATGCCAGAATGCTCCCTAGAGTTAGTGACGGGTGGATAGAATGTGCCCTGACTTCAACAAGCTTGGAGGGCTCTGCTTTCATTCCATGTGACCTCTTCCTAGACAACTGCTGAGCTAGGTGGTGAAGGAAAGGCTTGTCTGAGAGGGTCCAGTGATGTGGTAGCAGTCAACCAGGAACTGGGGACAAGTCTACTTACTTTGTTCCTTACTGATGAAGTATCAGCTGCTGATACTAAATTAGGCAAGAGCAGCTGTCTCCAATTCTGGGTTCACATTAGAATAGTAACACTCATCCTTGGATCCACTTATTAATCAACTGGTTTTAAAAATCCTGGTGCCTGGGTCTTTCTCCAAGACCTCTTGCCTTTCTTGGTAAGACCCAGGCATCACCATTTGTCTCAACAGCTGCTCAGGTGATGCTGATGAGTAGTGGAGGGTGACAGCATTAACCTCAGAACACAGGTAACATTTACCAAATGACTTTGGCAGGATAAGGAGTAGGAGGGTAAGCTTCCTATCTTGCCCCCTCCCCCAAAATGAAACAAAAGGAGAGCAGATGCAAATGACAGTCTGGTGTGTAAGAATGAAGCATGGACACAGATGTCTGCAATTATCCAGTCTCCACTGCAACTAAGACTAATCTAATCTGACTCAGGTGAGTTGGAACGCATACCTCCACAGCTTCCCAGTCCCTGCATTTCCTACTATACTGCTACTTACATCAGCTGCTTAATTTAGTAGCTATCAAAAGGCCGACACTAGACATATTTCCACTTAGTCTTCACATGACTTCATGAGGTAGGTTTCTGTCTTATAAACAGCGCATAAACAGACAAAACGGGATAGAGATTTACTCAGTGACACAATGCTTGCATCCACACAAGGCCTGGGCTCCATCTTTAAGCTCACATTCTTACTGCCTTTGGCTCTCTAGTTTTGTGTTGAGACAGGTTGTCATTATGCAATCCTGGATGGCCAGGAACTTGCAGTGATCCACCTGCTTCTACCTCTCAAGTCTGGGGTCACAGTCAGTATCCACTGAACACCAGACAGCATCCATGTATTTCCAGTTGTGTTCAACTTACAAACCATAAATCCTTTGGGATACTAAGTTGCTATGAGTGCTCACAATGTACTGGGAACCAATGATCTAGTCACTGGAAAAAGAATTTAGCAGGAATGAGTATGTTCAAAAGGCAGTAAAATCTTAATTCTGTGCTTGTAAAACTTTTAGAAAATGGTCACATGTGCTACATACTTGAACCACAGAATTACACGATACATGCTTAACGTCAACTCTTGTCCTATACACACTGAACTTTCAGAAAAGATGTTCATCCCTCTACAGGAAGTGCCCTCAGACCACATCCTGACCAAACAGAATCAAGGAGTGAATTAGCCACACTAGACAGAATGTACAAACAAAAGAAAGGTACTAGAGTACTCTTGTGGCTACTAGGAGGAGAAATTAAAACTGAAGTAAGAAACACATCTGTGTAACCCTAGCACATGGAGAGTGGAGGCAGGAGGACTGCTGAGTTCAAGGCCTATCTGGTCTACATAGTGAGTTCCAGGTCAGCCTAGATTCTCAAAGACCCTGTCTCAAACATAAAACAAACAAAAAAACCAAAGGTTTTATGAAGTAAGTGGCAACTAAGCTTGGCCTTAAGGGCCTGGGGAAATTACAAGTGGCAATGAGAGGGGACATCGCCAAATGGGAAAGCCCCAGGCCTTTACAGTGAACAGGCTAATTTGGTTAAAACATAGGCAAAGTCCAGATGGCACAGGGCCTTCCTGGTTATGCAAAGGAGACCATTCTTCAGTCACTACGATCTGCTCAGATGTCCAAAGAGAAAGATTTTCCATAGTAAGGAAAGGCAAAGGGGCAAAGTTTTAGGATGAAGAGAAGGGAAAGGAGGGGCAGACTCTTGAATTCTCTGGTTCTGAGGGGAGGAAGGGGAGGTTCACCTGGAATCAGCACCCTTGTCTTCTCCAGGGTTTCTGCTTCCTCATTTTAGCTGACTCTGAGGAATTTTGTTAGCAACCAGAATCATCTGGGGTTTTGTTGTTGTGTTTTGGTTTTTTGTTTTGTTTTGTTTTTTTGGAGACAGGGATTCTTTGTGTAGCCTTTGAGCCAGTCCTGGAACTCGATCTGTAGACTAGACTGGCCTCAAACTCACAGAGATCCACCTGCCTCTGCCTCCGGAGTGCTGGGGATTCTAGGTGTATGCCACCACTGCCTGACCCAACCAGAATCATCTTAACTTGAAAACATGTTTAGCCATGACTTTTCACAAGTCTTTTTTTTTTTTTTTTTCTTAAACAATACTCAAAATAGCCACAGCTCCACAGGCTCTCGGACCTTAGGTGAGTCACATCTTTTGACACCTTAGTTGTTTCTTTAGCTGTGAGCAGCTCAAAAAGGGTCAGACTAGATAACATGTGTTATCCTTTATCAACTGTAATTCCTAGGGGCTCTATATTGATACAAAGCTTCCACAGACACCCCCCCAACTTTTACAAGACATTTTGTGTGTGGGGGGGCATTCATGCCACAAGTGTGGAGTTCAGAAGACAATTGGCAAAAGTCAGTTCTTTCCTTTTAATCACATGGTTCCTGAGATCAGAACTTGGGTCATAAGGCTTGGTGGCATAGGCACCTTTACCTGCTGAGCCATCTTGCCAGCCCCATCATGGTGAAATCTTAAGTCAAAACAGCAATTCTTCCAGTCTTTAGAGTAAATCATATGCTTTTTGCTGAACTCCTTCCTGCCTACCAGGTTTATGTGTGGCACTAAACACCACTGGGAATAAAAACTGTTCAAAGGAGTGATAGCTCACACTTGTATCACTAGCTATGGAAGGCAGAGGCAGGTGGATCTCTGTGTTTGAGCCCAGCCTGGTCTACACAGTGAGTTTCAGGTCAGCCAGGGCTACACAATAAGACCTCCCAAGTAGTGTGAAGGATAATGGTTATATTTTATGTTCAGTCCTAGGCCAGGAAATGGGAAGTTGGTTTCTGTGGATTAAGAGTTGAAGGTCTCATTCATATTATCGTGGTTAGTTTTGTTTCTGTATAATACAATTCAGGTCTTAAGTGATGGATATGTCAAGCATTCAGCTAATATCTCATATCTTATGTTCATACAATATTACAACACACAGAACCTGTATCTGTCGACATTAATGTTGTAAAGGGAAGGACTTACGCTACATCTCTGACATCACAATTACATGTACTGCATTCTGAGCCTTATCAGAACAGTGTCAGAGAAAGAGGAGTAACAGGTATCCATAGCAACATCAGCAGACTGGGACAATGTAAAAAGCTGTAACCTAGCAACTGATGGCTAGAGGTGTGTAGGGGGAATTCTTCTCTTCCAGTTCTGAAAATGCAGCCAAGAATGCAACTAATCATACAAGGGTGATGTGGAAAATCTGACTTATTTGCAGAAATCCAGAGAATGTCAACCTCATACAACCCTCATTCTGTGACGTCTAATTTTAAATAGGAAAAAAACACGTAAACACCTCACTCCTGACACCATCAATGGTGTGTATGGAAAGTACCTATGGGTTGTGATCAGAATGGAAAAGAAATTTTGTTCAGGCTACCTACCAATTATTTCAAGCTCTATTTCTCAATACACAGAGGCAGTGGATTTGGGTGAGAAAAAAAGCCACACTGTTCCAGAGGAGGGATATTTTCTATATGCAAAGAAGGAGACATCACAAAGCCCCCAGATTCACAATGTACCACATCCTGTCAGAGTTTTCTCCAGCAAGTTTCTTTCTCTTAGAGATCACACACAGACAAGAGGTTCAGAAGCAAAGGGGCCATCCAGCTCGGCTTCCCTGTACTAACACAGAACCTGAGACGCAGAGTAAGGACTCCCTCAGAATCACAACAGAGCACACAGGCTAGAAACCTATTCTTCTGTTTCTCAAGCTAATACTTCCCTTTAGAAGACAATGTTATTTCCCCCTTAAACAGAACACTTTATCAAAATGAGAAATAAAATTCCACTCTGAGAAGCCACTGAAATCAGTGTTTATCTGTTCTAAGAGCCACCCTACTTAACATATAACCATGAATATATTTTCCTTATAAGGCAATCTGGAAAATATCCTTTGGTGGGTATGGACCAAGAGAAATTATCTCATTATTAGAGATATTATCTGAGTAAAAACACACCAAGTTTCCTTCTTTGGGATAAAACGGTGTTTTGTTTTTATTTTTGTTTTTAGAAACCTACACAACAAATTCCAAAATCCTGTTACAACCCTTTGTGCCCAAGAATCCCACCTAACTAGAACAAGAAGAATCACAGCCACCAGTCACTCAAACCCAGAAAAAGCAAAGTTCAGGACCCTCTCTGCTGACACTGATGGCTGTCTGCCTCTCCACCTCTTCTCCCAGGCACAAAGCTGGCCTGTATATTCCAGTTCCAGAAGGAACTACATGTTCTGAGTGATAGAAGCAAGGTGCCTAACTTCCATGTATGGTCTAGAGAAATATTCCAGGCTTTGCCCTTCTGCTATGTATTTGAGAACAACCTATGGAAACACAATCTCCGATGGAAGGAAATGGCTAGGTCATTGAATCGTTACATGAACTGTGCACTTCGTGCCCATGAGGAATGCCTGATTAAGCTCCTAAGATTTGGGATTTATATGTTGCACTAACACTGACATTAATTAAAAATGGTATAAACTAGAGTTACTCTTCTATAATGAATATAATCCTTGTCTTTTAAAGAATCAGTCTTATTTATTCCAAAGAGGAGCCTTGTTTAACTGTAGAGTCAATAGGAGGTTCACTGGAAGAGCAAAGGGCTGGGACCACCAACTTCTGCAAGTCATTTAACTTCCCTGGGGCTCAGTCTCCTAAGCTAGTGTTAGGTTACTTAACCTAGTGATAGATGAGGATTTGATCCACAAATCATGCTTTTTCTATAGTAATCAGCTGAAAACTATTTTTCCCGAATAAGATATTACACAGAACTTTAGTATATAAAAGTTAAAAATGCAACAGGTAGTGGTGGCACACACCTTTAATCTCAGTACTTGGGAGGCCAAGGCAGGAGGATCTCTGTGAGTTCGAGGCCAGCTTGGGCTACAAAGTGAGTTCCAGGACAGCCAGAGCTACACATAGAAACCCTGTCTCAAAACTTTAAAAAAAAAAAAAAAAGAAAAGAAAAGAAAAAAAGAAAAACAAAGAGAAAGGAAGAAAAAAAAACATAAAATGTTCAGGGGAAACTGAAATGGAGAGCCTGTCAGACCCCTCTTCAGGGTTTCCCCACAGCCCTACCTGACCATTTCTGGAGATGAATGGCTCTCCAGAACCACCAATCTTAAGCAATGGAAAACGTAGGAAATCTGATGAAATGCTTCAACAAACACAGCAGGTAAAGCAATCTTACACTAATACAAAATAAAAGTTGAAACATTTAAATTTGTAACTGCAATAAAAACAGCAAGATCTTTACACAATAATCTGAAATCAAAGGGTAAGAATAGTGGCAGTCTTAGTGGTGACACTTGTGGATTTAATTTTGATTTTGAATACTTAGTACAATTTCAAAAGTGAAGTAGTTACAGATGCAACTGATTTTTTCCACAGCCCACCTACAAATACTTCTCCTTAACAAAGATGGTGAGGTAGGCTGCAGGCCAGTGTCTCTGCATGGGAGGTCAGTTGGCAGCACAGCTGAGCTCTTCATGGTCTCATGTGTTAAATGGTTTCAAAGAGCATGATATCTGTTTTCATAATGCTTTTCAAAGATTTAGAAATTTTTATGTGAAAAGCCACTGGTCCAAATAGGTTAGATGCATTCTTAGCTCTAAACTGTGTAACATAGCTCTGGAATATTGTCCCAGACTCCAATGAAGAGAAATGGTAAAGATGGGATCAGTGTGTCAAAAAATGACCACATTTATTCACCGCATTTATTCACCAAAAACATCTTATTTTTCAATGTGGCAAATATTTTGTTCCTGGAACCAGGGGCCTGGTAGCACAGATAACAAAATGGTTCGTAGTTTACTACTAACCTCACTTTTCTCTGCCTGTAAACCTTTCTACTGCCACACCCAATTACCAGTGAAACAGTTGCAGGCTCCACTCACACCAGCCCTGGCAGCCATTTAATTGTTTTCACCTTTCCCATGTAGTACACTACATTTCTACAGGAGCCAAGGGAAACCATATTTCAATTTCAAAAACAGAAAATGCTAGCTTATCACATAAAGTCCACCATGTTCTGCCCCTACAAAAATCATCTGACTCTTGAGCCACACAACCTCCAAATTTTAGGGTTACTAAGCTAGAACCTAGGCTCTCTATTCTTCTTCTTCTTTTTTTTTCTCTGTGTAGCTTTGGAGCCTATCCTGGCACTCGCTCTGGAGACCAGGCTGGCCTCGAACTCACAGAGATCCGCCTGCCTCTGTCTCCCGAGTGCTGGGATTAAAGGCGGGCTCTCTATTCTTAAAAACAAAGTTACATACAGTAGCCAACTTGGGATACTCAAAACAGTCATGACTTTCCCAATGTAAATGATTAAGAACATGCCCCCACAGTCAAGACAACACTTACCAATAGAAACACCCATATGCTCAAAGAATATGCAATTACCACCCCATGTTTAACTTACTAATTATCAGTAGCACCTGTCTAGACATGCTGGTGCTCTATGCTAACCTGCTTTCGCTTAGCTGAAGTGACCCTTCTCAACTACTTCTAGTTCTTCTACAGTATCTTTGATATAAGAGACAGAAGTTGTTAAAACCAAACCTAAGACCTTTGGGTTTATTTGACCCAATCTCTCTGAAGCTAAGGCAATACAAAACAGTGTCCATCAGCAAGAATCACCTAAAACCTCAGTGAACTCAGTGAAGGTAGAAATACACATGCCTGGTGGTGGTGGTGCACTCCTTTAGTCCCAGCACTCAGGAGGCAGAGGCAGAGGCAGGAGGATCTCTGAGTTCCAGGCCAGCCTGGTCTACAGAGTGAGTTCCAGGATAGCCAGGACTGTTTCACAAAGAAACCCTGTCTCAAAACAAAGAGTTGAAACATACATGAAGAGGTGTCTTCTTTCTTACTGACTGCCATCTCTGAGGACATACAAAGCCGGATTTTCAAACCAGAGCTGAACCAGTAAGTATGTGAAGCCCTGAGTGACGGCTAAACACATGTGACCCTCAGGCTCCTCCAGAAAACCATGTGATGAGAGCATGGCAACTTCAGATGGGAAGCCCCTTTAGAAACTGAAATGACTGTTACCTAGATGGGTTCGTTAATTTATCTACTTAATGCATGTGTAGCCTAAAGACAGAACCTAAGGCTCCAGGCATGCCAGGCAAACAGCATCTCTTTGCTACACCCCAACCCTTTCTAAATTCTTACAAAGGCAGGGTGACAGAAAGCTGGTTGAAAACTGTCATGTCTTTTTCTTACACACCAAAAAACCAGAGTCTCATTATGTAGTCCCAGCTGGCCTGAAACTCCCTATGTAGACCAGGCTGGGCTTGAACTCAGAGATCCGCCTGGCTTCTGAGTGCTGGTATTAAAGGTGTGCATCATTATGCCTGGCTGCAGCCGACTTTGAACAAGAAGAAAATAATACTACAGCCCCACCTCAAGAACTGAAGTCCATTCATCCATGGACAATACTTTTGATGAGCAGCTGTTTTCATTGTGGTATGTTGCAAGAACAAGCTATGAGTCACCCAACACAGAAGAACGGTTCCCAAATAGCCACTGAAACGGGGACCTGGTAAAGAGTTGCTTCAGGGAATGTACCAGATGCAAAGCTGCTAACCTCAAATCGACTTTATTTTTCTGAGAAAAATTAAGTCTTTTCAGGAAAGATTCGCCTTGGCTAGTGTGCCTAACTGCATTTGTTGTGTGGGAGTAAGGCAGGAGACCACGGAGTGCCACTCCCAACAGGCAGGAAACACACAAAGTACTTGCTGCATCAACTTCCTCCTAGACACCACACATCTCACAGACAGCAACCCACAACAGTAGTTGTGCTTCACTGGGGTCGGGGGAGGTGGGGAGGGGTTAGGCAGTAAAGGAAGAGTGGTCACTCTGAATACAGCTTAAGTACTCTTGAGAAAATTGTGGGTGTGCACTGTTTTAGTTTGCTTTCTACTGTGTGGTGATAAAACACTATCACCAAAAGCAACTAGGGAAGTCAGGGCACGAACTCAAGTCAGGAACTGAAGCTGAGAGATGAAGGAACACTACTTACTGGCTTGCTCAGTTTTGTGAAATTCAGAGCACCTGCCTAGGGATGCACCACCCACAGTGGGCTGGGCCTTCCCATATCAATCTTAACCAAGGAAATGCCTCACAGACTTGTCTACAGCTGAAATCAGGGAGTTCCAGTTCAGTCAGAGACCATGTCTCCAAGTAACATGGGAAGATACCAGACAGCAGCCTCTTGTCTCCACACAAGTGGCTCTCACATCTGTACACACATGTGCATGAACTATACATGCATGTATGTGTGTGTGTGTGTGCATACATACACCAAAAGACGAGATAAAGAAACAAGGCATGGTAGAACATACATATAATCCTAGTATTCAGGAGACTGAGACAGGAGAATCTTAAGGCAGTCTGAGCTATACAGTGAGACTCTAAACAAGCTTCAGAAGGTGCAAAGATACTTATTTAGCAGTGTTTGTAATATGTGTCACTCAGTAGCAAATGATTACATTAACCATCTGTGTATATTATCCGGATTACTATATACACAATTAAAATCACAAAAGAAGTTAAAAAGCTAATAATAGGAAAAACAAAGAATTATGTATATACTACATATGGGAAAAATTAAAAATTAACATCAAATTGTCATTTTTCTTTAGGATCATTCACATATCAAATGTTCTCTACTACTTTTTACAGTAAACACCAGATATTTCTGCCATCCAAAAAAAAAAAAACAAAAACAAAAACCAATTAAGGTATATCTAATTGTTTTTTCTTTTTGAGGGGGTGCTGCTGCTGTGAATTGAGCACAGACCCTTACACAATGACAAGAGCTTTACCACTGAACTGCTTCCTCAGTCCTCCATTTTAAACCTAGAACTCACCCTGGGTTTAATCCCTACAAATGTATATTAAAATAAAAATTATAAAACTTGAGAAGCCAGGGGTAGAGGTAAAACCAGAACTTCTGACTATAAAAGGATATTCACTAAAACTTAGCTTAAGAGGCCACCCCAGGACTGGAGAGATAGCTCTGAGGTTAAGAGTACTGGCTGCTCTTCAAGAGGTCCTGAGTTCAGCAAGGTGGTGGTGGTGCACGCCTTTAGTCCCAGCACTCGGGAGGCAGAGGCAGGCATATCTCTGTGAGTTCCAGACCAGCCTGGTCTACAAGAGCTAGTTCCAGGACACCCTCCAAAGCCACAGAGAAACCCTGTCTCGAAAAACCAAAAAAAGAAAAGGTCCTGAGTTCAATTCCCAGCAACCACATGGTGGCTCACAACCATCTGTGATGAGATCTGGTCCTCTTCTGACCTGCAGGCATACATGCAGGCAGAATACTGTACACATGATAAATA
This sequence comes from Cricetulus griseus, assembly GCF_003668045.3. Lineage (NCBI taxonomy): Eukaryota > Metazoa > Chordata > Mammalia > Rodentia > Cricetidae > Cricetulus > Cricetulus griseus. Next base: position 95,812,731 of record NC_048597.1, read on the forward strand.
TATCTCTTTAAAAAAAAAAAACAAACCACCCCAACGTAGCTGGATACACCAGAGTTCACTGAAAGGACACCCTTCAGGGTGCTGAGACTGCACAGACACAGATTTCAGACTGTCTGGCTTCACCTGAGCTGCCTATAATGGATCTTCATTCTAATCCCAATCCCGCCCCCCCATCTCCATCATTGGTGAGAGCCTTTTTGGTTTCATGTAGCCTTTGGAAAGTACCTTTTGTATACTGCCCTAAACACAGCTTTGAGCTCTGACACAGTTAGACACAGTCATAGCCAGAATAAAAGAATAATAATATAGCTGGTCATGCATGTGAGAAACTGGGAAGGTACTTGTATGGTTCCAGTGTGGTGATCTGAAAGAAAATGGCCCCCATAGGGAATGGCACTATTAGGAGGTGTGACTTTGTTGGAGTGGGTGTGGCCTTGTTGGAGGAAGTGTGTCACTGTAGGGGTGGGCTTTGAGGTCTCCTACGCTCAAGTTATGCCCAGTGTGGAACTCAGTTCACTTTCTGTTGCCTGTGGATTATGATGCAGAACTCTCTGTCCCTTTTCCAGCACCATGTCTGCCTGCATGCCACCATGTGCTGCCATGTTGATAATGGACTAAACCTCTGAACTGTAAGCCACCCCAACTAAATGTTTTCCTTTACAGAGTTGCCTTGGTCGAGGTGGCTCTTCACAGCAGTAGAAACCCTAACTAAGAAGAAAAAAAACAACTAATATGTGTGTCCTGTGAAAATGGGCAAAAATCTACCTGCCTCTGCCTCTTGAGTGCTGGAATCAAAGGAGGGTGCCACCCCCACCCCGGTCTATTTATTGACTTACAATCCTGACAGATACTTGTTTATAGCAGCAAAGGAAACAGAGATGCTCCAGTTTTCAAAGGAGTTCACAGCCTAACAGCATCCATCCAAGAACACTTTCCTGTAGCTCTCCCATAATGCTGCCTCTCTTCAGATGTGATCACCAAAGTTTTCACTGCCCATTCATTTGAAAGCAGCTCTCCCCTCCCTGGTCAGTCCCACAAATCACCCTTCTCACCTGCCACAGTCTATAGATTTAGTTGTTTGTATCTCTTCCTGCTGGCTTCATTAAGAAGAGGGTTTGGTTTTCCACTGTACTCCCAGAGCCTCACTCAAGAAATACCTGTTGGGCAGGGCAGTGGCAGTGCACACCTTTAGTCCTGGCACTCTAGAGGCAGAGGCAGGAGGATTTCTGTGAGCTCAAGGCCAGCCTGGTCTACAGAGTAAGTTCTAGGACAGCCAGGGCTACACAGAGAAGCCCTGTCTTAAAAAACCAAAACAACCAAGACAAAAAGAAATATCTGTTGGATACTGAGAAGACCCTCCCCTCTCCCCACAAAAAGAACCCTTCTTCCACTTTTTACTCAGAATAGAATGTAGATAAGTCCTTAGAGAAGAAAATGAGATTGATGGACTTGGAACTTTCCCAAGGAATAAAATTAAGCATTCTAGGCTCCAGGCCACTATGTTCCTTAGTTGTCTAGTCTTAGAGGTATGAGTCTTTAGTGTACAAATGTGTTGTAAGAGTATGGAACCTTCCAGGAAAGTAAACATTGTCCTCACACAGCACCAACTAGGATCCAAGAGGTGTGTTATTGGCAAAAACAAAAGTACCCCAAAATGTTATTATTATGGGCTGGATTGTGTCCTCTTTTATAGTCCAAATGATATTTCCTCAGAATGTGAAATTATTTAGACAAAGTCTTTAAAAATGTAACAAATTAAATTTTACTTTGTGTATGGGCATCTTGTTTGAATGGATATCTGTGTGGTACCAGTGGAGGCCATAAGAAAGCACCAGATCCCCAGAGTTGTGTGAGACTGTCTCAAAACAAAACAACAACAAAAAGAAAACACAGACAGAGGGAAGACACATGCACACAGGTACAGGGAGGCAGCATCTATCAGCCAAGGGACGGGACTGAAACACACCCTCTGGTCAGAAGGAACTGACCCTGGCCACACTCTGACTTTGGACGACTAATGAATGAGTCTATGGTATGTTGTTATGGCAGCCTTGGCAAACAAGTTTTCTATAAATGTCTAAAACTTTAAAAAGTTGGATGTGGTGGCACACACCACTAATGTCAACACTCCTTTTGGAGACAGAGCAGGTGGGTCTCTGAGTTCAAGACAAGCCTAATCTACATAGAAAGATCCTGTCTCAGTTAAAAAAAAAAAAAACCTCCCCATTTTATGTTTTTAGTTTTCAATTGGCAAAAAAAGGACAATTAAAAAATTTAAGTTATGTTGGCCCTTCAATCAAAAGTAAATATTAGTTTTGTTGTTGTTTTTTAAATCAGAAAACCTATATACAACTACAAATCAGGGAAGAAACAGTGCTGGTACAACCAATGTAAAAAAATTTATTAGGAGCTGTGTGGTGGTGCACACCTTTAATTCTAGCACTTGGGAAGCAGAGGCAGGCAGATCTCTGTGAACTTGAAGCTCAAAGTCAGTCTGGTCTACAGAGTGAGTTCCAGGACAGCTAGAGCTGTTATACAGAGAAACCATTTCGAAAAATCAATAAAAAAAATCCCATCTCATATTATACAAAAAATTAATTCCAGGTAGATTAAGTATTCAAACATTAAAAACCATTTATGTTTTTCTAATTAGAATATAGAAAGGAAAGCTTTATGATCTAGAGGATTAATCAAAACACAAAAGAAAAACCATTTAGGCAATGACAAACATTTGATTTCTTTAAATACTTGAGGCTGGATAGATGGCTCAGCAGTTAAAGGCATATCCTGCTGTTCCAGAGAACATGAGTTCAATTCCTGGTATCCACCTGTAACTCCAGCTCCGGAAGGATTCTTCACTCCTGTCCCTCTACAGGCACAGCACTCCCGTGCACGTGCCCACACATACACACATAATTAAAATATTTTTTAAAAGTCTACATACTTTTTAGTACAAGACCTCTTAAATAAATAAAATGAAGCTACAAGAGTTTCAAGAGTTAAAACAAAAACACTTTTATATTGCTAATAAAGCACTAGGAAAGCAAACAAATAACTCACAATAAAAATACAAATAAAAGATGCTCAACTTCACAAGTAATTCATGAAATGGAAATTAAAACAATAAAATTTCTTTTTACATACAAGGTATTGATAAGAATATTTAAAATCTGATAATAATGAAGAGCCAGGAGAAGACAAGACCCAACATACCCTGACTCTTACACACTACTAATTAAGAATGCAAACAACAAGGCTTAAAGAATTTGGTGACATTACATAAAGCTGAAAAAGGATTTATACTCAGATGCAGTAATTCCTGTTACAAGTTTATCCACATATATACATGTATATGTACATGTATATATATAATTATGTATGTACTGATGTATGTATACATGACTATATAAACATCCATGTATGTATAAGTACAAAAAGTACAAATGAGAAAGCTGATTCTAAAAATGTATACAGCAGTGAGAGCTACAAATGTAAAAATGACATCTTAACCTTTAAAAAAACACAGCATGTGAGAGGCCCTGAGTTCTAACCACAGCACTGTAAAACATACACACATATATCTATAAGTAAATCTCAACTAAACAGAACAAAGCACTAAGATTGGGGGTGTGGAAGGTGAGAGAGAAGGTTTTGCTATATAATCCAAGGCTGGCCTCAGCCTTCCAAGCCCTGGTATCCATGTGTATGACCACAACTGTTACAATTTTTTAAATACTGGATTTATATTTTCTCTTCAGTTTGCTGTATCCGTGTAATATCTTGTTAAGTTTTTAAATAGATAAAGAAAAATCTACATCATAATTCCATCCAAAGAGTCACTAATATCATATAATTCAGTTCTATAGAGAACTGAAGTCCTGGCTGGGCCCATAAGTAAAATGGGTCTAGAACTAAGCATATTGTTCTAAAGTCGGTGGTACACATGAGAGAAGGAAATGATGTAATTTATATATCATGTATAAAACTACAGGCAAATGTGTGGTGATATTTTGTTTATAACAAAAGCTTGCCTGAAGATGACACTGCAAAGCTGGCCACAGCCATAGCAGCCAGGCAGTGATGGTACACACCTTCAATCTCAGAACTAGGGAGACAGAGGCAGGCAGATGGACCTCTGTTAGTCCAAGCCCATCCTGAATACACAAAACTGATTCAGTCTAAAAGAAACAGCTCACACAAAGGTGATTCCAGCACTTAGGATCCCAGGCCTTTAATCCCAGCACTAGAGAGGAATGTAAGGTGGGAGGAGACAGGAGCTCAGTGCAGTGTGTGGTTCGGTGGAAACAGGTGCAGTCTGGAAATGCAATCTGAGGACAGGATTGCCCTTTGGTCTGAGCATTGGTAGAAGTGAGAACTCTCTAGCAGCTGGCCAATTTGCTTTTCTGATCTTCAGCTTTAACTCCAGGATCTGTCTCTGGGTTTTTATTATAGCAACTAGAATTTGTGCTACACAAATGTATAAAAACGATGACCTAACCAGTTTTTCCAAACTCTAGAGCTGTGCATTTTGAGGAAGGAAAAGCTCAGAATCCCCTAAGCATTTAAATCTCGGTCTCCAGAAGGAATCAATTGCTTTCTCCATTCTTTAGTCAATAGGTGTTCAAGCCTGTCCCTAATGTTTCAAATAGTGTGTGAGCAGTGTTTTAGTAATTTAAAGTGTGAAGATGCTTTAATTTACATCTGACTGAAGTTTCTGACACAACTGAGATTCATCTTTAACTGAATCTGAAGACTGAAAAGGCTTAAGAGGAGCCTGCTATTACTGTTATCATTGTTATGAGGAACAAGACTGTTCGCACATCCTTCAAATCACTGCTTTGGCTTTCAGCTGGTAAGTGAGATTTGTGAACATAGGATGGTGCCTCAACAGTGTCCAGATATGGTAAATTAAGTCAGTGACCAATCATCTCAGGACTCAGCACACAGCAGAATGTATGCCTTTGTTGTTGCTATCTAAGAGAGAGACTCTAGAAACTGGACATTATGTATCAGGATTTCCACCAATCCCTCACTTTAACAGTGTAAGATACTAACCAAGCAAAGGGCTGCCTGTGTTTCCTCTCCTCACCAGGAAGGCAAGTCCAAGTCCCACTGTACTCTTTCTGCTGTCGATAGTTATGATGAAAGTATCTGTCAGGTCTGATGAAAGTATCTGTCAGGTCTTATCAAACCAGTGGTTCTCAACCTTCCTGATACTGCAACCCATTAATACAGCTCCACATGTTGTGGTGGTCCCAACCATAAGATCATGTGTGTTGTCACTTCATAACTGTTATTTTGCTACTGTTATGAATAGTTGGTGAATACATGTGTTTTCTGAAGGTCTTAGGTCACCCTTGTGAAAAGGTCACTGGCCCCCCAAAGGGGTCTCGTTGAGAACCACTGTATTAAGTCCTACTGTGGTGTTACTTTCTAAATTAGAAAGTGAATTTACACTTTTCTCAAACTTGTTAGCCAAAAAAAGATAAGGGTAGATTCTTAGGAGCTAGGAGGGAACTTAGAAGAACAGTTTGTCCATTGGAGAAGATAAGCCCAGAATATGAAGCAATAGCCAGTAGATACTGGGTATCACAGAAGAAAATACAACCAGATCATGATGGAGCATGCTTAGCAACCCAGTTCTTGAGCGGCTGTGGAGGGAAAAATCTCAAGATCAAAAGGAGCCTGAGTTACAGAGGAAGACTCTTGCATTCCAAGAAAAGCAACCCTCACCAGAGCAGTTACTGATTAAAATGAACTTACAAAATAATGACTTTCACTTTTAGACTTCATATTCTTCCACTATTAAGACATCAAAGTTTGACCAGCTGCAGAAACCCCATCTACATAATAGGAACATGACAATTATGATGGCTGTCACTTCCCAAGCACTTATCATACATACACTGGATACTGCGGTTTGAATCTTATGTGCCCTTATTACTTATTCATCATAACATGACCTGGTTAATAATAATATAGTTGTTTCTATTACATAAAGGAGGGCACTAGAGGTAAAATAACTTTCCTACGTCCAGTCAGGTAGTAAATGCCAGAGTTGGTGTTTGGCCCCAGGGCTGTCTGGCTTCAAAGCCTGTGATCTTCATTGCTTCTCTAGAAGTCTGGAATGGAGGGTACAGAAAATCTAATCACTACTGAATGGAAAGAAACTTAATCAAGTCATGGATCTTCCTTTCCTGATGTTTTCCCACATATAAAATGAGAGCAATACCAAGTCCAAGTCCTTTCCTCATTATAATGTGGACCCAGAAGCTCATGGGAGATACATACTCACAGCATCCCATTTTAGCTAACAGATCTGTGGACAAACAAGACCTGTCTATGAATGTTCATGGTGGCTTTATTTACACTAACCAAAGAATAGAAACAGCAAATGCCCATCAGCCAGTGAATGAATAAATTACTGCTACATGTAACAATGGGATATTTCTCAATCATAACATGGGCTGAAATCATGGATGAACCTGGTAAACACTAAGAGAAGCCACACATAAACAGCTACTTATTATAGGATTTCACTGCCATGAAAAGTCTAAAATAAGGAAAAGCACGGGGGTCAGGGTACATTAAATCCAGGGGTTAGACATGGGGGTTTTGAATTATAGTGAAAGTGATTGCTAAAGACTACAACACAGCCGGGCATTGGTGGTGAATGCCTTTAATCTCCGCACTCGGGAGGCAGAGGCAGGCAGATCTCTGTGAGTTCGAGGCCAGCCTGGTCTCCAGAGCGAGTGCCAGGATAGGCTCCAAAGCTACACAGAGAAACCCTGCCTCAAAAAAAAAAAAAAAAGGAAAGAAAAAAACCAAAAACAACAACAAAAAGACTACAACACTTCTTTTGGGGAAGGTGAAATATTCTCTAAACATACAGCAGTGATGGCTTCATAACTGTAAATGCAGTAAAACCCACCTAATTGCACATCTTTAAAGGGTAACATTTTTTTTTTTCCGGTTTTTCGAGACAGAGTTTCCCTGTGGCTTTAGAGGCTGTCCTGGAACTAGCTCTTGTAGACCAGGCTGGTCTCGAACTCACAGAGATCCGCCTGCCTCTGCCTCCGAGTGCTGGGATTAAAGGCGTGCGCCACCACTGCCCGGCAAAGGGTAACATTTATGGGGCATGAATTACATCTCAATATAGCTGTTTGTTTACTGTTAAGAGCAACCTTGGAGACCATGCCAGCCAAAGCAAATACATGTAAAAATACTTTGAACAAATGTATTATAGAAATATTGGACTCTATTTTTGACAGTATATATTACATGGTTATAAAGAGACATGGTGGTTCATGCCTTTAGACCCAGCACTGTCGAGGCAGAAGCAGGCAGATAGATCTCTGAGTTCCAGGCCAGCCTGATCTATAGAGAGAATTCCAGGACAGCTATAGAATTCCTACCTCAGGAAAACAAACGAACCTCATTACACACATTGCAAAAAGAGCATGGTCTTCTACCACTTCTGCTGGCTGCTATCTTGTCCTTTGAGAATTTTAATTCCCTTCTAAGTACTTAGCTCCTCTGGCTCCTGAATACCCAGTTAATAAAACAATAATAAAATGCAATCTAAACTTGCTGCTGATGGAAACCTCAGGGATTTGTCCTGCTTACAAGGCACAAAACCACCAGGGCCTACATTCAAGGCCAGAGAGGATAACAAGAATCTACATCTAGTGGAAATATCTGGGAGCACTTCAGGATTTTCTACAGTGAAATCAGACAACAGGACAACTCTCAAGATGCCACTTTAGTAAACAATCAGCAGCTCCATATGCTGGTCAACATAAACACATTGCATTTCTCCCCCTCCCCTTACTGTAGCAGTGGTTCTCAACCTTCCTAATGCTGCAGTACAGTTCCTCATATTGTGGTGACCCCAACCATAACATTATTTTTGTTGCTATTTTGTAACTGTAATTTTGCCACTGTTATGAATTACAATGTAAATATCTGAGTTTTCCAATGATCTTAGGTGACCCCTGTAAAAGGGCTGTTCAACCCCAAGAGGTTTGTGACATACAGGCTGAGAACCAGTGTACTAGGGTAAATGCAGGGTCTCCCTGGTAAGCTTCACAAGCACTGAGTGCAGCCCACATTTTCCCATTTTCAGCAGTATTTATCTGCAGCACAAATTTCTAGCTTCATTTTAAAGTTAAGGAGATAACCGAGGCATAAAGTTCATCCAGTTAGTAAGCAGAATCAATTCTAGGTTCTGTGTCATGCTAGCATCTGTGTTCTAACATCCTCCATCTTGCTCACCTCTCTTTCACCAGATCACACAACAGCAGGGTTGAATCTGCATTTGCCACATGAACATGGCCCCCCAAACTTTAATTTCCCTTTAATTGCTTTGTTTTGTTGCATTCATTCTGTAAGTTTCATTTGAAATACTAGTCCAGAATTATATTAAATGCTTTTGAACAAATAAAACAATCTGGCCAGACTTCTCTGGTTAATCTTTCATGAATAATGAATGAAAGACTCAAAAACCTATAGAATTTTTACAAGGATATAGATTTCCTTTCCAGTTACTAAAAAGCATTTCAGGACTGATTCAGAAATGCTGGTGTGGAGCTGGTCCTGTGAAATGACTTCTGGACTGCGCTGCTCTTGCTTCCCAGCCAATCCAATGGTTATAGATTCTCTACATAAAATTAAGGAAGCTACTCAGCTCTACCTACAACTGTATCCTCACCTTTCACAGATTTGCTGGAATTTCTCTGTGAGTTGCTGTTTTCCAAGTTACCAGGTATCATCTCTCTCTCCTTCCTTCTCCCCATTAATAGCATTTAGCTGACACTTTTTAGAAGGTGGGAAGATACTCACCTGTCTCACAATCCTAAAGAAAAGCAAGCAACTGTGATGTAATCAGCAATACCATCACATACTGTCAGCTATCACCTTTACCACAGCTGCCTTTAGCCTTTCTCCAAACCACAAAGAAAGCTCAGGGGCCTCAGAAAAACAGCAGTGATGAGGGATGGGACAAGAGGCCACATTTTTTATTCTAAAGAACTGTTAGTTTTGCTTTTAACATACAAGAAGGATTGAGTTTCAATAGTAAACCCAGGTCTTAAGTGAATTTATAGATCACTCCCATATTTATTTAAAAGGAATGTACTATATTTAGATTTCTACTCATTTAACTCTCAACCACCTTCTTTGCAATGATTAGTCTTGAGCTTAATTACACTTCTGACACTATCCTATCTATAAATGTGTGAAGAATTTTTACTTGAGGTGGTGATAAAAACAAAACTTACCTATGGACACTCCTTTCATAATGTATGTTCACTTCCCCAAGCTGTTCAGTTAAAGACATCACCTCTTAAGTATTGATTTAATGAATTAGCAATTTTACAAGGAATGATGGAGTTTCCCTGGATAAAGGATCACAGATCTTTAGAGTGCTAACAAACACCAGATACACACAGCACCTTTATTTTAGAGGGTTAAGAGACTAAGTCTTATGGGTTAATCATGGACCTGGATCTTGGCTCCTGACTCCTTTATTATACATGTTGACACCACCTGGGCTCCATACTCAAAGGCCAGAGTTCAATTCCCAAATCTATGGGAGTCTCAAAGAAGGAAAAAATGGATTCCAACAAACTGGGGTGGGGGATGGGGGGAAAGAATGGCTCCTTCACATATATCCTACCAGTACAGGAAATTGGTTTCCGATTTTAATATTTTACCAGTAACTTCTTGTGACTCACCCTGCTGAGTTGATCCAGTAGCCTTTGGTTCTGTTCTGACAGCTCCTGGACTGCTCGTGTTTTTTCTCGGTCTGCTTCCCGAAGGTGGACCTGCTGCCTCTCCAGCTCATCCTGCAGCTGCTTCACGTCAGTCTCCAGCTCCGACACTCGTCCTTCCCACTCCCCTTCCCGGTTCTCAAACCGTCTTCTCAGTTCGTGCTTCTCTTGTTCTAAGTGCTAGGGCAGGAAAGGGGGAGACTTGAAAACTAACTCCACAGCCTTTTTATTCCCCTTTCACACTTGTCTTTCTTCCAGATGGGGAGCACAACAAAACACCCCACCACATAGGGCATGTTGTCCAATTCACAGCTACAAAAATATCCTCTTCTAGAACAAGGAAGAAGTTTGTCTCACAAAGAAAATATAATTTCTCCCTGGGCATGAGATTCTAGACTTGGGAATTCATTTGAAATTTAACAAGTCATTTTTTTGATTAAACTATATATTTAAACAACTAAAAATGAGCCAAACAACCAAAGCATTCATTTTTTAAGGGAAGCCTCTCTTGCAGCCATCTTTTATACTCAATGCTAGATTTGTAGTTATTAGTCACTATATATATATAGATATATACTAGATTCCAAGTATTAAGGCAAGTTCAGTTTCAGGCCTTATTTTATGTGTGTGTTGCCTATTTCATGTCTGTGCACTTGTGTGTCTGGTGCTGGAGGTGAGAAGAGGGTGCTGGATTCCCTGGAACTGGACCTACAGATGGTTACAAGCTGCCATGTGGGTGCTGGGAATCAAATCCAGGTCCTCAGGAAGAGAAGCCAGTGCTCTTAATCACTGCGCTATCTCTACAGCCCTGACAGACCTACTTTAAATCATGCATTACTAATAAGCATAATTACTAATATTTATTTCTGGATCATTCCATTCTTGAGTGGTTACTAAGGCACAGAAACTTTCCTAGAGACATTGGTGATGGACAACACAGCATAGTCATTTTGAGTTTTCATGCTAGTGGAGGGCAGTAATAAAATAATAAATTGTGTGTAACAGATGGTATACAGGAAAAACAAAGATGGTTTGAAGTGACAACTCAATCAAAAAGGAGTCCATTGGCTTGAAGGAAGCAAGCATATCTTTTCACTTGTGTGAGATAGAAAGCAATTCAGAGGCAAGTATTTTCTCCTATTTAAAAAGCACAGTATGTCGAACAACCAAACCTATACTTCAGTCTAATTAAAGTAACAGTATTAACCTTTGGTGACCTCAGCAAAGTTCTAGTATAACTATTCAAAATACACTGACTTAAGCTATGCACAGTGATTCATGCCTGTAATCCCAGTGGTGGGAAAGCTGAAGCAGAAGGACTGCCATGAGTCTGAGGCCAGCCCAGGCTACAGTGTGAGATCCTGTCTCAAAAACAAAATACACTGCCTTGGATCCCATTTCCTAAGGCTGTGATTCAGTCAGGACTGGAACGAGGTTTTCAACACCCGAAAATGAACTTATGACTCTCTTAATTCCGAGTACTTGGTCATCTCTTCCTGGGAAAACACAATCTTCACTGAAGTTCTTAACTTTCAACATATTTTTGTGGAATGCTTTTGGAAACTCCAAGTGCCAGCTTACTGTCGTGTAAGAAAACCAGTCCCGATAGGTCAAATCTGAGGTGGGCCTAAATTATCCCATTTTATCTTGTCATCTTATACTTTACTTTGCTGAGTGACTTGTAAATGTTTCTAAAAGCCAAATTTACACCTCCCCCATGAAAATTTATCATGTTTGAGGGCAGTCATGAGAACTTGCCAAAGATAAAAACAACAATCTAAAATATTCTGAGCATACTAGTGAGGGCAATGTTCCTGAAAACTTTCAAATTGGCCACATTAAGGACTAATTTGGGTACACTCACATTTATTTGTTTATAGTCACTCCAGTCTTCTGGCTGAAAAGTCACATAAATTTATTAGACATACACATTTCCAGTTTGTAACATGTGGCAAAGATAGTATCAAGGAAGAAACTTCTACTGACCAGCATGTAAACGGTTTGCTCATGCTTTCCTGATACTGTGAAACTTTCCAAACTCAGAATGTTTTAGTCACTCTAGAAATTTCACAAAGACAGAACGTGGAAATAAAAGCTAACTGCAATCCTAAAACTGCAATACTTATTCAACAGGAAAACTGAGCAGAAGGTAACAGGAAGAACTCAGTAACCACCATGTTACCAAGAGGCCAGACAAATTAGGCTTGCGCCCTAAAAGAACAGAGAGACTTAAAAATATTCAGCAAACAGCTGCTAGTGAACAGCCTATCTAAGCAACTGAAGCAAACCAATCCACTTGAAGGGTGGAGCTGAAACAGGTGGTGCTGACTGATCTGATCTGTCCTTAATTTTCTTTAACTGGAAACAGCTCCCCATTTCAGGTGTCCCAACCCTTGATAAATTTTGTACAGAATTTAGCCTTTGGTCAACTCTAAGAAATTTCTCCTAGAATTGTATTTTCATTTGAGCATTAAATTAACCAGTATAGGGGCTGGAGAAATGGCTCATTAGTTAAGAGCATTGACTTTTTCCAGAGGACCAGGGTTCAATTCCCAGCACTCACATGTCAGTTCACAGCTGTCTGTAACTCCAGTTCCAGGGGATCTGACACCCTAACACAGACATACATGTCAACAAAACACCTATCAATGCACACAAATTAAACTTTAAAAAGTTAATCAGTAAAGTCTAAGGCAAATGTTAATAAATAGAGGTCTGTATCTGTGCTTTCTTGTTTTCCAGGGTTATTTGGTATTTTGAAAATTAATGAAATTATCAAGGCCACCAAAACAAGAAAGTCTAACAGGGGTCTAAGGAGACATAAAAACTAATGTAATATGGAATCCTGGAACAGAAAAAAAAAAGACATCTGATATAGGCTTAGAGCACTTATTATAGCGCACGCTAATGTAACATGTTAGTACAAGATGATCCTGGATTTGGGTATATGAATACTCTATTATCATTCCAATTTTTCTCTAAATATAAAACCAACCATTAAAAAAAAGAAAAAAATCAACCAACTTTTAAAACACAAGTCTAAATAAAATAAATACGTGTTGAAATAGATGTTTTACAAAAATAACACGACACCATCCTCCTAATTCTAGGCAGGCTATTGCTCATGAAAAATACCAGGCAAAGGCTCTGTTCTCTTGAGCAGCAAGCACTGTACATCAGGATTCCTGGGCCCCTTCTCCAAATCTAGTAGTGATTCCCAGAGACTCATTTCCATCTCCCTCTATCCCTTACTGGAAAAAAAAAAAAGATACCCAAACTAAGAGAATCAGGCTAGGATGGGGAGAGAAAATACCACAGAGAGAAGAGACTACTTCTGTAGAAATGGATAATCTACTGTCTGCCATGATGAAAAAAAAAATCTGTGTAACAGTCTTCAAAGAACACAGTATACAAAAGAAAGTTAGTACTTAAGCTCATATTATGGGAAAAAAAATAAGGATCTGGTTAGAAGTTATGTTTTTAAACCAAAAGACCTAATTACAGAGGTAGAAGAAATAATCAAAAATACCTTTCAATTAGATTTTTAAGTATATGAACAATATTCTACTCAAGCTATAAAACATCTATGTTAACCTTTAAATTATTAAAGACCATTAATATTAGCTGGGTGGTGGTGGTGGTGGTGGTGGTGGTGGTGCACACCTTTAATCCCAGCACTCAGGAGGCAGAGGCAGAGGCAGAGGCAGGTGGACTCTGAGTTTGAGACCAACCTAGTCTACAAGAGCTAGTTCCAGGACAGCCTCCAAAAGCCAAAAAGAAACCCTGTCTCGAAAAACCAATAAATAAATAAATAAATGAAATTTTAAAAAGACCATTAATATGCCTTTAGAGAGACAGTCATACAGAATCAAATGCTTTTATGTCTGAAATAACCAGATAAAATCCCAAGTGTGGCATATAGAACCAGAAATAGACTCCTGAAAGATAGGCAGAAAAGATCTTGAAGAAGGTGGTTTGTTCTGAAGTTAGAAAGGTGACAATTTTGATGAGACCAAAATAAAACCAGTCCCTGGGAACACCACCACCAATCTATTATTATTATTATTATTATTTTATTATTGGATACAGGATCCCACTGTGTTGCCAATGGTGGACTCAGAAATGAGAACATGTGCTACCACATCCTCTCCTCAGTGCTGAACCTGCAAACCAATTTGTCAGAAAATGTGTTTGATATCAGTATCTGACAGTTCTTGGAAAATAGTAAGTCCTTCTTAAAGGATTGTTATTATCACTCCCAATTATTTAATTAAAAATATAGCTGCTATGTTAAACTTTAGAAAGTATTTTGTTTAAACAGACATTACAAAATCTAAATTGCTCAAAAAGTAGACCGGTGGAGGAGGGGTACTGGAGGGATGGCTCTGAGGTTAAGAGCACCTGGGTTTAGTTCCCAACTACCACATGGTGGCTCATTTGTAACTCTTGTTCCAGGAGATTTGACCTTTGTGGGCACCAGGTATGCAAGTGGTGCACGTACATACATTTAGGCAAACACTCATACACATAAACATAAAATAAAAAAATCTAAAAAGAATGCACTATGGGGAAAAGTCACTTGTAGGTACCAAACAAAACAGACCCACATAAGTTAGTCACTCTAACTTGTAGCACTGCAAGAATTAACAAGGGCAGAGAGTATAAGCTCAGTGGTAAAACCCTCAACATCATCAGATAAATTCGTTCATCAGTTAACTAGCAACTAGTGGGTGTATTTTCAAGTGTACACCCACAGAAAAATCTTAGAGTCACATACAGGGTACACCTATCCTCCAGCTAGTTGGGGAGTGAGGCAGGAGAATCTCTGAAGTTCAAGAGTTCAAAGTCAACACCAATAACACAGTGAGATGCTCCTTCAAAAAAAAAAGATAATTTTCAAATACATATAGAAGCAGCAGCATAAATAAATTTAAACTTGTGTGTTTAAGTTGTGGCAGAGTACATATGACATATAATTTATTTCTTTGCCACTTTCACCATGAACAAGTCAACAGTGTCGAGTATAGTGAAAGTACTATGCAAACAATCTCCTGAATTTTACGAGTGAAGCACTAGCATTCACAAGCATCAAGATCTTAAATGGCAGTTTACGATGTTTAAGCTATTTTATCCTTGCCCATGGAGTCAATTACAAAACGTCCAAGGTCGTTTATTTATCCCTTTACAGCAGAATCTTTGGTTGCTTTGGAATTTTGAAGTTCTTTTCCTTTACTGAAAACTCCACAGGGAAACCAGGATTTGTGTAACTGTACACCATGAAATCTCTCACCAATCAAACTGATAGGATGCTCTTTTCAAGTTCACTGTTTCTTCAATCAAGTCCCTCACTGAAGGAATTTCCAATCACAAGCACCCATCTCTGGGAGTAGTACTCCTTTACAGTGTCACATAACTGCACCGCTTTAGGAAGAAAAAGGACACCCTTTTATTCCCAGACCTCTGCTTCCAGTGAAAATTAAACAAGCCAATCCACCAAGTAAGCGTTCTGTTGCATTCTGGCAGTGTAGGCCCAGGTTTCACAGACAACTTTTCAGGACATATCTCAAGAGGCCATCAACTGGCAGGCCTGGTTCACAGGCCAGTTGAAACACTTTACACCCACCGGTTTCCTTTTTTCTTTTGAGTTAACTTTCGATAGGTCACTGGATTACAGACACACACCAATCTTATTACCCAAGTGTTTCTCAGTTCACATTCTGACTGTTCCAACGGCAGCAGTGAGATGGAACCCGACAAGGGCTGATTTGGGGCCTAGTCTCATCTGTCCTAAGTTCTTGCAATAAGAATGAAAAGAACTAGTTGGAGCCAAAATGGGTAGGGACACAAAATGTAGGGGCAGAAAAGGACGTTTGTGTCCACTGCCAAACACGATTCCTCTCTCCTTTTTATTTTGGAAATCTACTGTTTTACAACTACCATCATTCTTTTAGAACTGCAGTCAAGACCCTTTTCTGCTTAAGAGAAAAAAAAAAAAACAAGCACTGTTCTAGGTTTTGTTGTATGGAATTAACAGAAATATTACTGACTTCTAAAAACTGTATTCTAAGACTGTACTTATTGGTTTGTGTGTGTGTGTGTGTGTTTGTGTGCGTGTGTGTAAGTCAGGGGACAAGTTGCTAGTGCCAGTTCTCCTTCCCCACATGGGTTCTGGGGATCCAACTGAAGCAAGTGCCCCTACCCACTGAACCATCATGCCAGGAACACCCACCCCCCCGGAAAAAGGAGGATATTTTTAGTAGTAGTTAAAAGTAGCATGGCTCTTAGGTGCTGAGAGCCAGGACACAGAAAACTACTACTGAAATACAGACAACTACTGAAGCCTAAACAAAATCCACTACTAGTGATCACATGTTGAGCCCTGCCTCTCTGATTTCTGCAATGGAACCATATTCCCTTAATCCCTAAGTATTTGAAAGCTATATAAAGCTCCTTTAGGGGCACTTGTTTCCCACAACTCTCTGCCAGTAAGTTAAGACAAGGGCATCCAGAGGTCTTAATGCCCAAACTGGAAAGCTTTAGGCTAACACCCTGATTAGAGATTAACTGCCTCTCCTAACACCTGAAGCATATTTTAAATGCCTCTCGATGTGCTCATTTCTGTGTGCAGATATCGCCTCAGTGCTGTATAAATTAGTCATACTGTAAGCTCTATTTTAGACGCCATGTACAGTACATATATAGAACGGCCCACAGCGGTGGGAAACGTGCATGGACCCACATTTCAGCTGGGTGGGAAAGTCAGGTGGGTTCCACGAATGTTCCGATGATCACTAAAACTATCCAACCTGCAATCTGTTCTGGATGATTTTCTTCCTGCTAGGAAAAGTATGGAAGAGGGGAGGGCATGTGGTTCCGCAAAGGCACCGGGATTCCCACCCATGCCGCCGGAAGGTCCTCACCTCCAGCTTGTCGGTCAGCTCCTTGTGCATCTGCTCGTACTGTCGGCTCATGTCCTGGTTCCTCTCGAGCAATGCCTTGCCTAGCCGGGCCGCCAGCACCAGATCCTTCTCCTTCTGTCGGATCACCGACAGCAGCTCCGGATCCTGGGTAGGCGGCGGCGGTTCGTGCCCCTCAGCCGTAGACTCCGGCTCCGCCTGAGGATGCTCCCCGAGGTCGGACGGCCGCTCCCCGGCCGCCAGCAACGCCAGCTCCTCCTCTAAGGCCAGTTCCAGTTCCCCGGATCCCCCGGGGAAGGAGACGAGGGCGGCGGCAGCGGCGGCGGCGGGACTCCGGACTGCGTCCCCGGCGGGCAGCTCCATGCAGCAGGCGCTGTCCGGCTCGGCGGGTGCTGAAGCTCGGCCGGCCAAGCCCAGGCAGAAGGCGGACATGGCCGCGCGCGCGCCGCCGCAGCGGTGCGGCCCGGCCGGCGCGCGCCAGGCTGCAGGGGGGAGGGCCCCCGCGCGCGCCCGCGCTCGCCTCGCGCCGGCACGGCACGGCACGGCGCGCCCCGGGGTCCCGCGAGCCCTGGGCGCGGCGCGCGCGGGGCTGGCTGGCTCGCTTGCCCGCCCCTCCCCCGCGCCGGCGGCACGCGCCCCCGCCCCGCCCCGGGGCTCAGCTGCCGGCGCGCGACAGGGACGAGGATGAGAGGGGTGGGCGAGAGCGGCGGAGAAGGGGAGAGTGCGGGGGCGGAGCGGGAGCGGAGGCTGCGGGGAGGGTCGCCGCCGAAGCCCGGTTTTCAGCCGCCCTGTTGCTGTTGCTGCTGCTGCTGCCGCCGCCGCCGCCGCCGGGCGGCCAGCGCCTCACGGGGCGGGCTGCGCTCCGCTGTGGTGGCGACGCTCGTGGCTGCTGCTGCTGCTGCTGCCGTCTGCCGCTCCCTGCAGCCGCACTCCATGTCCCCCGGTTCGGCGGCAGCAGCGGCGGTGGCGGCGGCTGCTGCTGCTGCTGCAGGGGCCGAGGCGGCGGCTCGACATCTTGCGCCGCGCAGCCCCGGAGCGTTCCTTCCTGCCTTCCCGGCCCGCGGCTCACCGGGGCAGCCGAGGCCCGCCGCGCTTCCGGCCGCGCCCCTCTCCCCCCTCGGGCCGTCGCCTCACGCGCGGGCACCTGTCCGCCGCGCCCGCGCGGGATTCGCCGGCGCCCGACTCGCCTCAGCCGCGCCCAGGTGGCGCCGGCCTAACCCCGACGTGGCCTCACGCGTCGCCCGGCGGCTGCGCGCGCCGCCCGTGGGGATGCCTGGCGCATCCCGAAATGGGCCGGAGCCGCATCCCTGGCACAGCCACACCCCCCCAGCCTCGGGCCCCTCCTTCATCCTGGTACCCAGCCAGAGGTGTGACCACGCCCCCCGCGCTCTCACCTCTGGGTGGGGCTCTCCGCAACCGCGACTGCCACCCTATCAGTGGGCACTCGGCCACACCCCCAGCCTCGTTCTCGCTCCGGCTGTGGCCACGCCCCCCCGCACGCTCACCTCTGGGTGGGGCTCTCCGCAACCGCTACTCCGACCCCATCAGTTGGCACTCGGCCACACCCCCGGCCTCGTTCTCGCACCGGCTGTGGCCACGCCCCCGCGCGCTCACCTCTGGGTGTGGCCGCCTCCTGATTCCCACGTTCTCGCCTCTAATGGAGCTCTGCGGGGCGCCCGTCCTTTTTCTCGCCTCCGCTCCCACTCTGGGGTCTGGCGTGAGTCTCAGTCCCGATCCCTGTTACGGCTGGGTCTTGTCGTGGTCCCATAGTTGATCTGTGGGCCGAGGAGGCTGTGAATAATTCTATGAGTCTGGTAGGCTAGCAGCGAGCCATCTGCAGTCCCGGAATTTCGATCCGGTCCACTACAAGAGCTAAGCAGTCGGGAGAGGGAGCCCTAGAGAACAGGAGGCCCAGGAATGACTTGGGGAACCCAGCATCTTAACGCTGATGACTCAGGGATATGAAGGATCAGATGTTTCCACCAGCAGCCGAGAGAGGAGGGGGCAGGGGGAGGAGGAGAGGGAGAGGGAGGAGAGAAGAGAGAGGGGGGGGTTGTGGAGAAACAACGGGAAAAAATTTTTTAAAATTTAAAAAATGCCTGCTCACAGTTGGGGAATGCGAAACAAAGACTTTCCTCAGTAAATAACAACCCCGTGCCATGTTCAGCTTTTGGTTTGTTTTATATGCATTGTTTTAACCTCACAAGGATTTTATGAAGTGTTGACATCCTTCCTGTTTATATGGGAAGAAACTCGGGCCCGAGATTTGGGTCCTGCCAGGCTGACTCCAGGATTCCCAGTAAATCGTTATTCTTTCTTAACATATGGCCTGTCTTGAGGAAGCTAAGTGGAGATTTATGGAGAAAATGGGCTGATTCAGTCCACAGGGAATACTCCCTGCAGTGATAAAAGAAGGGCGACCGCCAGTCGTTCTTTGACGGTACCTGTGGTGCTGTATGCCTCTTTATTTTCAATTCCGCCGGAAGCCAGAACTAGTCTTGTTTCTTTTTCCTCTTCAACGACAACCTAGTTTTTAGTGAGGTCATACTTTGGCACTTTTCATCCCATCAAAATGGAAATTTTGGGATACCCAGAAGTTGAAACGTTTCTCGTGGGTTTTGTTCTTTATTAAATACAGAGCCTAAACAATCACCATGTATGCCAATCCACTCGCAGACCAAAGGCAAGGATCAATACAAAAGGTCTGGAGCCTAGAGGCTGGATTTGGGGTAAAGACACATCGAATTTTAGAGCTAAAATAGGCACTTAGCTATATTCCATCGAGCAATGGACTGTTCCAGCCTATTTTATTATGTCCTGCCACACGCACCTTAGAATTTGTGAGTCCTGGAAGCCTTGCAGGTTAAGCTTCCATTTGCCATGTTTGAAGCACAAAAGGTTATATCTCTCCCTAATCCATATGAAGACCCAAACGGGATTTCCTAATCAAAGGGAGCTTGAGCAATTCAATTTTCCTTAATGCAGACAGACACACCTGGAAAAGAGTGGCTTGCTGGCCTTGAACTCACTGATCTCGATCTATTGGATTTGATTGTTGCTATGGAAATGAACTATACCAGGGGTGATTTGGGCTTCTGGCTTCCCCTCTTTTATTTTATTGAAACAGTGTCTCATGTAGCCCCTGCTGGTTATAAACTTACCATGTAGGTGAGGATGACTTTGCATTTGGGGTCATTCTACTTCTATCTCAGGAGTGCTAGGATTGCAAATGTGCATCCAGATGGAAGTAACCATTTCTCACTAAAGTTTAGCCATAAGTAGACTTTTTCTATGAATGTCCAAAAAAGATCAGGTTAAGTATGGAGAACTATTCAGAATAATTCTTTTTTTTTTCCCGTGAGTGTGTGTGTGTGTGTGTGTGTGTGTGTGTTGGGGGTCTGTTTTTTTATTTATTTAGAGACAGGGTTTCTCTGTAACTGCCCTGCCTGTCCTGGAACTTTCTCTGTAGACCAGGCTGGGCTCAAACTTATAAAGATCCAACTGCCTCTGCCTCCTGAGTGCTGAGATTAAAGGCCTGCACCACCACTACCTGGCAGGAATAACACTTTTTAAACCACTTCATCCCAGAATCACTTAACAGTCTTAAAAAGTATTGAAGACATGAAAAACCATTATTTAGCATAGGTTTAGATACTGATGTTTGCTGTATCAGACACTGAACTATAGAATAATTTTTAGTATTATATTTCTTCAAAATACCTCTGATAAACATGTTATAAAATGATGTGAAGTCAGTTCCTTATGAATAATCATGATATATCCTCAAATTTGAAAAAAAATAAATGATGCCAGTGTGGTGGAACAGAATTATAGTCCCAGCACTCAGGAGGCAGAGGCAGGTGGATCTCTATGAGTTTGAGGCCAGCCTGGTCTACAGAGTGAGCGCCAGGACAGCCAGGACAGCCAGGACAACACAGAGAAACCCTATCACGGGCTGGAGAGATGGTTCAGAGGTTAAGAGCACCGGCTGCTCTTCCAGAGGTCCTGAGTTCAATTCTCAGCAACCACATGGTGGCTCACAACCATCCATTATGAGATCTGGTGCCCTATTCTGGTGTGCAGATATACATGGAAGCAGAATGTTGTATACATAATAAAAAAAATCTTAAAAAATCCTTCGAAACCCTATCTCAAAGCAAACAAACTTAATGAGAAAAGTAGCATTTTCACTTTGCAAACATCTATAAAGTCTACTTTAACAAAAAACCTGGCTTTTATATATGTAATTAATGTCATATTTTAAGATTTTAAAAAACTTATGTGTCTCTGTGGGTATGCACACAAGTGCAGTTATCCAAGAAAACCAGAAAAGGGTATGGGAGCCCCTGAAAGCTGAAGTTACAGGCAGTTGAAAAGCCACCCAGTGTGGGAACTGAATTCAGGTCCTTTGGGGGAACAGTACCAACTCTTAAGCCTTGAGCCATCTCTTCAACTGGTGATATTTCATTCTGACTAGTTAGTATGTATGAATTAAAATCTGTTCTCTGCCAGGCAGTGGTAAAGTACACCTTTGATCCCAGGTCTTGGGAGGCAGAGGCAGGCAGATCTCTGTAAGTAAGAGGCCAGCCTGATCTACAGAGCAAGTTCCAGGACATCTAGGGCTATTACACAGAGAAATCCTGTCTTGAAAAATACCAAAAAAAACAAAAACAAAAACTGTTCTCATTAAAGTATGTCCTGAGGGAAAAAGAGGAATATTTTAACAACCCTTTAAAATATTTTTTGTTTCTGTCTTTATTTTTCTTTTTTTTTGAATTGTAAATTCCTTTTTATTAAGAAAAATATAGTTATTTTATTCAATAGGGGCTAAAAGGGAGCAGTCAATATAAACAGAATACTAATAATACAAAATACTAATGCAACAAGAACAAAAGAAAGAACAAATAAAGAGCAAAATTTCAAACCATAACAAATTTTAAAAAAGCAAACAATACCCAACCAAAACACAACCAAAAATATTAAGCTAAGCCACATTCTCTTGCTGCAGATTTAGCAGCACAGACTACAGCCTGTTATAGTTATTTTATTCAATGGGGGCTAAAAGGGAGCAGTCAATATAAACAGAATACTAATAATACAAAATACTAATGCGACAAGAACAAAAGAAAGAACAAATAAAGAACAAAATTTCAAACCATAACAAATTTTAAAAAAGCAAACAATACCCAACCAAAACACAACCAAAAATATTAAGCTAAGCCACATTCTCTTGCCTGCAGATTTAGCAGCACAGACTACAACCTGTGGCTAACCTTGGAAACATGGTAGAAAGGCAGTCACCAGATGTAAAAAAAACTTTTGAAAGCCAGTATATAGATGCCTCCTTCAGGCTTTGTAGGTCAAGCCCTCATCATGAGGCAAACTCCTAGAACATTCTTTGTGGCCCTATGGGAAGATTTGTTAAATTATCACCCACTGCCGATCCTGTAATGTCTTGGGCACTATTTGACTCTTTCAGTCAACATATACTTGTGTGCTTTCTAAAGACCCAAGAAATCTGGGGGCAGCATCTGAGTACCCAAGAACATCAAATATGACACAGAAGTCTTCTATAAATCCTTTCTGAGGACCAGTCATTTCAGTCTAGGCTGGGAAACTGAAGAGTTCCTATTCATTTTACATATGGAAGATCACATGACTAACAGGAAGGGTGAGGGACTGCCACCATCTCTGGAGTGAATTTTTTTCAGCAACATTTGTGCATGACATGGAGTCAGCTTCAATACTAGACTGGAGAATGACATATGATGGTTTTGGGTGTGGTCTTTCTGGAACTGGTTGGCATCAACACAGTTTTCTCATACAGGAAGGTTTGAGGATGCAGTCAACTGCCAAAGCCATCATCATTGAACTGACAGAAAAGTCTTGCTCATCAACGTCTGTATCCTCCATGTTGTTGTTCCCCTCAAAGGGCCACATTCTGTTGAATGTCAGGGTTGTCAGTAGTTCTTGTCTCAGGTTCTGTATCTTAACTCATTTTTGTTATTTTCTTTTCTTCAGGAGGACCTATATCTGATTGTGGCTGGATCACGTGGAGGTCAGCTGGTATTTGCCTCACTGGAGAGTTCACAACTATAAAAAGTGTCTTATTCCAAAGAGGCCTTGATCCAAGGCTGAAGAACTTCATGGGCCCAAGGTGTCTGTGGCTTCTTAGGCCTCCTCAGTTTTCTCAATGGCTGCTCTGTAAGACTTAGTGCTCCTGCTGCATCAGCTCCGTCTGCAGGAGGCTTTCATCCTGGTTTGTGGCCTGTTCCAACTCAGACTGGAGGTTGTCTGACCTCATCTCAGAGATACTGAAGCGAGGCTGCACATTTGCCGCCAGGTCCCTTTGCTGCGTGACCAGCTCCTTCTGCTTCAGCAGTTTCTTCAGTCTCTCATCCAGGCTTTCTTGCTCCTGATGCTGCTCAGCACAGGGCTCACCGATGATCTCAAGGACCTCCTAAAAAGCTTCTTCACCTCCTCACAGGATTCTTGCAGGCCAATCTGCTCTTCTAACAACTTTTTGTTCTCCAGTCTTAACACGTGTGTATCTTTTTTCAGTGGAGTCAAATCTTGTAGGACCAGGCTGTTGAGGAAAACGTAGGATTCATTCTCTTCAATCAGCTGCTTGCACTTGTTCAAGGCCTCACTGATCTCAATGGGCAATTTCTGCAGGTCCGACATCACCTGCTTATGCTCCTTTTTCAGCATCTCAAGAGAATTCAGCCTATTGTTCAAATCCTTGTTAATATAATTTTCCAAGATTCCATGCAGCTCAATCTGCTCATAAGTCACACTCTGTAGCTGTATGGTGAGATTCTCCGAATCTGTCATCTCCTGCTCCTGCTCAGTGAAGGTGGAGAGTTGGGAATGGTGTCTCCTCAGTAGTCCCTGTGTGTCTTCCCCAGGACCATTTATTTCTCCATGTTTTCCAGTGAGACCTAGAGTCTGCTTCCTTCTGTCTCACTCTGGTGTCTTCATGCTTTCCACTTGCTCTCCCAAGTAGACGTCTGTCTTTATTTTTCTACATAGGATTTTTCCGTATAGCAGTCCTGGCCGTCTTGGCTCTTTCTTTGTAGACCAGGCTGGCCTCAAATTCTCAGAGATTTGCCTGCCTCTGCCTCCTGAGTGCTGGGAGTGAAGGTGTGTGCCACCATGACCAGCTGATGAGTGGTAGTTTCTTTCTTTCTGTTTTTTTTTTTTTTGTTTTTTGTTTTTTTTTTTTTTTTTTTTTTTGGTTTTTTGAGACAGGGTTTCTCTGTGTAGCTTTGGAGCCCATCCTGGTACTTGCTCTGGAGACCAGGCTGGCTTTGAACTCACAGAGATCCACTTGCCTCTACCTCCCAAGTACTGGGATTGAAGACGTGTACCATCAACGCCTGTTCAAGTGGTAGTTTCTTAAAGTTAGTTGCAATGTGGACTCTGAGACATCTCAAAGTGTATGCTGGTACAGAGATGATCCTGTTGAATGGGTCTTTAACCATTGTATGATTTACTCTGGAATCATAATCTGTGGTCATGTGGAAAGTTAGTTCATTAAGTTATGCAAATCTTCTAAATATTGTCACATGCCATTTTATACAGAATCAAAAGAATAATATTTATTTTGCATAGTGACTCCAGGAACTCAGGAGGCTAGAGCAGGAAGATTGTTGCAATTTTTAGGTCTGCCTGAGCTACATAGTCAGTCAGTTCAGGGTCACCCTGGGCTACAATGTGAGATTCTGTCTCAAAAAATTACTCAGTACCCATTATTAAAGCCTTTAAGTATTAGGGCACTTTTGGCTCACTGAGATGGATATAAATTTTCCAAAGGTCTGCAAGAAAAATTAAGAATTTTATCATTGATAATAGGCATCATCAGCCAGCTTTACTTGAAGTGATGTCTTGCTTTATTAATTCTTGACAAAATCTGAATACTATTGTGTATCATTCATTCAGTTCAAGTAAAAATGTCACTTCATGAAAAACAAACATGGCTGGCTTAACTCATGACTCAAATAATGATGTAAGTGTCTGATCCTAAGACAACCATCATGCCCCAGTATGAAGTGGAAATGCTTTGCATAAAGTTCTTATTTCATTACTCAGAAATATCAAAAGGATAAATACCTAGGGAGTCTACATTTAGTAAAAGTGTAGCTTCACTAGCGACATTCTTGGGTGAAATTAGAGCTTTTTTCTTTACATGAAAACATGAACAGGAAGAATAAATAGAATACCTACCAGTACATCCTGATACCTGCTATCATTTGGATCCGAAGTAGCCCCCAAGAGTCCATATGCTAAAGACTTGGTCCCCAGCAGTCCACTGCTGGGAGATGAGTGGGATCTTTAGAAGGTGGAGCCTAATGAGAAGTCTTTAGGTATTAGGATTTACCCTTGAAGGGAAGTAAAGGCCCTAGTTCCTTCCTTTTAACTTCCTAGCCATATAGTAAGCAGCTTGAGTCCTCAGTTGGCTCTTGATGCAGTGTTTTGCCTTGCCCAAAGCAACCAGGCCAAGACAATATGAACCAAAACCTTTCAAGTGAGTCAAAGTGAAGCCTTTTCCCTTGTAAATTGGTTGTGTCTGGCTTTTGTAATATAACAAGTTGGAAGTCCCACCATCTTTTTGTTGTTTCATTTTGTTTTGTTTTGAGACAGGGTCTCACTATGTAGCCCTGGCCGTCCTGGAACTAGCTCTGCAGATCAGGCTAGCCTGGAACTCACAGAGAGCCACCTGTCTCTGTTTCCCAAGTTCCAGGATTAAAGTTGGGCACCACCACTGCCTGGAAAGTTCCACAAGCTTAACATGCAGTATCAGCAGTGTTACCAGCTATTGTTTTTTGTTTTGTTTTTTTTTTTTTGCATCATCAGTACAAACACCAAAGATAAAAGTACAACCCAGCATTGGTTAGCGTTAGCTTTATAATTATTAAATAAAACAAGAATTACCATCATTACAATGATTATGGAAATAGCTCCCAATACACCGAGGAAGGCTCATTAAAACCTCTTCTGCTGTTGGCAGTGCCACATTTTGGCAACTGGTTTGGAACCATTCAGGATCATTAGGTGAGCCTCCAGTGAGCAGCTAGCTACCTGTTTACACAGAAATTAGTGCTAAGATTTAAGACTCAGAAATAGGGCAGCTCCTCAGGTTTGTAAGGAGCTCATTAATTCATTCCACTTGGTACTAGAACAAGGCAGTCAAAAGATACTATGTTCCAAGAACTTTCTATAACATTTAAGCCTCATAGTAACCATATAAAGCTAGTGTGTAACTCCAGTATCCCAGTAGATGGTACTATGATGGCAGCCCCTTATGTCTAAGATGGACGGTTTTTAGTTACTATGTCTCACTTCATGGTTTTGAAAAGATTTCTTTATTGTTTTCATTGAAGTGTATGTATGCATGCCTTCATAAGTTCATATGCACCACATGTGTGCAGATACCCATGGAGGCCAGAAGAGGGCTTCAGATTTCCTCTGATGGAACTGGAGAATACAGGTGGTTGGGGGCTGATTGATGTGAGTGTTAGCAACTGAGCCTGAGTCCTCTTGCAAGAGCTCGGTACATGCTCCTAATCACTGAGTCACCTGTCCAGCCCCTTGTTTCACATTTAATCCATTAAAATATATTTGTATTGCTAACTGGTTATGCTAGTGAACTTTACTAGACCCTCTCAGCGTACCATGCACACACTTCCACAGAAACACCATTAAATAACAGAAGGCAAAAAGTGAAATTTTCCTTCTTAGAAATCCTCGTATTTCTAAATATGACAGCACAAACCCAATTTTTCCCCAAGTTGTTTATTTCTATTAACATCTTGATCTGTAAAAACCAGGAAGTGTAAAAACAAAACAAAACATCTCCCAGGGGGGAAAATGTTTCTGAAAAGCCAAGTGTTGAAGAAATATGAAGAGCTGGTGAAATGTGTGATAAAGCAAGTCTACACTTGGCATATTCATGCGAAGTGGTGTGTGTGTGTGTGTGTGTGTGTGTGTGTGTACGCATGTGTTCACTTCCAGTTGTACATTATGTTTGAGAACTAGTTATGGAAGCATCATAGTCTCCAAAGAATCCCCAAATGTTATCCAAAGCTCCTTAAATGTCTTTGATTCAACATTTCACAGAATGTAGTATATACTCCTGCTGCTTCTCAAGTCAGGTTTTTATGAGGCTTTCACCTTCAGTGGCTGGTACTTGCCAGCGTCATTCTTTACCCTACCCTGCCTGGTATAAAAAGTGAATTCTCTGCCACCACCCGTCAAAGCTTCACCCTGCTACACACTGCATCCCTAACTCCTCCTCCAGCCTCTACTCCATCCCACCATCATCCTTGCCCCTGTTTTCTTTCCAGATAAGAGATCTGCTGTGCTTTGGTGCATCTCTCAAAGGGCCATGTATTAAAACCTTAGTCCTTAGCCCATGACACAGTTTGGAGGTGGCAAAATTGTTTAAGGACTTTGGGGAAGAAGAAGGCAGGGATATGTCTTTGAGGGGGACATTGGGACTCTAGTCCTGTCTTAGGGTTTCTATTGCTGTGATGGAACACCATGACCAAATCAACTTTGGGAGGAAAGGGTTTCTTTAGTTCCATAGAGCAGTTCATCATCAAAAGTAGTGAGAGCAGGAACTCAAGCGAGGAGGTACCTGGAGGCAGGAGCTGATGCACAGGCCATGGAAGGATGCTGCTTACTGGCTTGCTTCTCATGGCTTTTTCAGTCTGCTTTCTTGTAGAACCCAGGACTCGAGGATGGCTCCTCCCACAATGGGCTGGGTCCTTCCACATCAATCACTAAATAGGAAAACACCTTACAGGTGTGTCTATCACCTGATCTTATGGAAGTGTTTTCTCAATTGAGGTTCCCTCCCCTCTGTTGACTCTAGCTTGGGTTAACTTGACATAAAAACCAAACAGTACAATCCCCCCTTGTTTTCTGCTTGGCCACTATAATCAGCTGTGTTTGCTACAAGCCTCTGTCATGATATACTAATTACCAGGCAAAATAAGCCTTTCATTTAAATTCCCCAACACCCAAAAGAGAGAGGCAGGCTGATCTCTATGAGCTTGGGGCCAGGATGGTCTATATAGCAAGTTTTAGGCCAGCTGGGGCTACATAATTAGATCATGTCTATAAATAAATAAATAAATAAATATAAACCCTTTTCCCTTTTTGGTTGTCATGGTACAAGCTGTAGCTCAGACCCCCTTCCCCTAAGAATTTGCCTACTATTCCAGTCCAGCTGTCTTGTTTTCTCTGTCAGCTATTCACTGGCCACTGTTTTTTTTTTTTTTTTTTTTTTTTTTTTTGATTTTATTTACTTATTTATTATGTATACAGTCTTCTGCCTGTATGCCAGCAGAGGGCACCAGATCTCATTCAAGGTGGTTGTGAGACACCATGTGGTTGCTGGGAATTGAACTCAGGACCTCTGGAAGAAGAGTCAGTGCTCTTAACTACTGAGCCATCTCTCCAGCTCCCACTGTTTTTGTTTTGTTTTGTTTTGTTTTGTTTTTTTGTTTGTTTTTTTTTTAAGCAGACTTCTTGGACTAGAATCCCAGCTCTGATGCCTATCAGCTGGTTAACCTTGGGTGGCCATACCTCATTGACTAAATATACTTGTGTAGTAAGATGAGTGGTCTTGCCAAGCGTTTGTGGTGCACGCCTTTAGTCTCAACACTCAGGAGGCAGAGGCAGGTGGATCTCTGTGAGTTTGAGGCCAGTTTGGTTTACAGAGTGAGTGGCAGGACAGGTTCCAAAGTAATACAGAAAAACCCTGTCTCAAAAAAAAAAAAAAAAACAAATAATAATAAAATTAGTGGTCATGTTTGTTTACTTGGTTTTATTTGCTTTTGTTGTTGTTTGTTTTGAGACAGGTTCTCGTGTAGTCCAGGCCAGCCTCAAACTTGCAACAAGCCCAAGAATGACCTTGAATTTCCGATCCTCCTTCGTCTACCTCCTGAGTTCTGGGATTACAGGCCAGGGCCACTAAACCCAGTTTTAGATGGTGGGGATGGAATCCAAGGCTTCATGCATGCTAGATATGCACTCTGCCAACTGAGCTAGATTTCCAGCCCAAGCTGCTCTTTTTAAATAATTTATTTTTATTGCCTGTGTATACACAAGCATGTTGTACATGTGTGAATGTGGGCACCCATGCGCCATAGTGCATATGTGGAAGTCAGAGGACAGCATTTTTTTTTCCTACCATAGGCTCTGGTGACCAAGCTCAGGTTGTCAGGCTTGCAGGGCAAGTGCTTTGGTTTGCTGAGCCATCTTGCTGGCCCACATGGTCGTTGTTCTTCTTTTTTCCTTGTAGATTTGTGTGTGTGTGTGTGTGTGTGTGTGTGTGTGTGTGTGTGTGTGTGTGCTCTTAGAAGCCCAAAGAGAGTACTAGATCCTCTATAGCTGGAGTTGTAGGTGGTTTTGTGCCGTCTGATATGGGTTCGGTAACCAAACTCAAGTCTTCTGCAAGAGCAGCAAGCATCCTTACCCACCTGGCCCCCAAATTTGAATACTGAATTTGGTGGTGGGGGGCATGTTTTAAGTACATAGAACTTGTAAGAAGTGGGGTTTAGTGAGAGACCTTTAGGTGATTGAAGGGGACCATGGAACTCTGGCCCCCTGCTCTCTGTTTTGCTGCCAGGCTATGAAATGAAGAGTTTTGCTGCAATCAAACTCTTCCCATGAATACTACCTTACCAAGCAAAGCAAAGGGCTTTAAAATGAACCAAAATACCTCTCTTCCCTTTCTAAGTTACTCACCTTGCCATTTTGTTATAGTGGGAGAAAGCTGGCTAATCAGGAACTAATGCTATTCCACAGAGGCTACAACATGAGCCAAGGAGTATTTTTGTCTATTCTAGATTATGTTAAAACTAGCCCTAGCAAAGCCATGCTACTTAGGCAAACAGACACCCCTCTGGTTGAGGGTTGAGCACTCCCGTAGTCCCACCTATTCAGGAGACTGTGTTGAGTCTGGGTGCTAGGGTTCAGACTGGGCAACACAGCGGGAGAAAGAGCCCACATAACTCTGCTTTGGATTGAGTTGCTCCTGGTATTGACTAAAATGCTCCCCCCTCCCTGTTGTAATGCTTTGGCAGTCTCCATCTCCCAAACTCATCAGAACATGACTACTTTATACCCAAGTTGGCTATTTTCGTTTCTTCTCATGGCCACATGTAGAAAGATTGTTGGTTTAATTTTCTTCGTGTTCCCATTCTCTTGCTTCCTTTCCAGTCTTGGCCCTAAACACATTGCTGATGTGTTTTGCTACATACATCACTCAACTGAAGTTGTTTAAACACACTTCCTAGTTTTATTTCATTTTTAAGATTTTGCCAAACATTTGCAGTATCTTTCTGTATTACGTTCCAGCTTAAGCTTTTGGCAAGGAAGTGTTTTCTATCTCTCGATACCATTTCATACCAACACTGCTTCTTGGAGTGAAATTCCTCCCATTTTTTGCTATTTATTTTTCTTTGTCAATTTTAAAGTAAACTCAGATTTTACTGAAATAGTCTACCACCTTGGTTTCCAGAATAACAACAAAAACACCTTCCAGCATTGTTTTTAAAAATTATAATTATTCTGTGGGCATGGAGAGCACACTTGAACCATGGTGTGTGTGCATGTATGTGTGCGTGTGTGCTCACCTCTACACACATGTGCAAGCCAAAAAGTCAACTTTGGGTTTCCTTCTCTAGTGTTCTCCATGTTTCTTTATGAGTGTCTTGATGGATGCTGTGGTAGTTTGAATGTAATTGGCCCTGATAATCTCACAGGGAGTGTCGAGATTAGGGGGTGTGGCTTTGTTGGAGGAAGTGTGTCACTGTGGCTTTGAGGTTTCCTAAACTCAGGATACCTCCCATTGTCTCAGTCGACTTCCTGTGGCCTGCATATCAAGATGTAGCCAGCACCATGTCTGCCTGCACACCACCATGCTCCCCACCATGATGATAATGGACTGAACCTCCAAAACTGTAAGCAAGCCACCCTAATTCAATGTTTTTGTTTTTTGGTTTTTTGGTTTTTTTTAATAAGAGTTGCTGCGGTCATGGGTGTCTCTTCACAGCAATAGAAACCCTGATTAAGACAGAAACCTTCCTGTGGTCATTATCTAAAGGGTCAAGATTTAATTACAAGCCAGGTATGGAGGTGCCTACCTGTCATCCCAGCACTTGGGAGGTGGAGGAAGAGCAGGAATTAAAAGTCATTTTCAGCACTGAATCAACCGTTTGCAGCAGCAATCCACTCAGCCTCTCCAGAGGAGCTTGAGGGACCCAATCTCCCCAAAAGGTCTTCCCACCCACCGGCAGAATGCAGGCTTCATAGAGCTCAAACAATCAGAAACAGAAACTAAAACTCCAACAGCCAGAAACAGAAAGCCAACTTGCCCAGCAAAACAGAAAGTTATCTGGTATGGGTGCCTCAAGACTCAACTGAAGAGGGGATTGTGGTGGATTTTGAGAATCTTAGATGGCGCCCCAAAGATTGTGCCCATAATCTGAACCCCCAAAACACCAAGAGACCCATTCTGATGCAAAAGCAGAGAGTCTTTTATTGTTTAATGAGTTGACTGTCTTAACTCAGTTCTCTTGTCTGCCCAACACAGTGGTTGGCAGAGAAGGACCCAGAGGGGCCCAGAAGCAGGGGATTTATTTGGGTGAGCAAGGGGAGTGTCTAGGGTTACAAAACAGTCTCAAGATTGGTGCACTTCTGGGCTTGGGCGACCTGTTCAATGTTGATTGGTCAACTGGTTGTTATGGCTTATAGGTCCTCCCAGGGTGGTTGCTATGCTCTACTCAACATTGTTACGTCACTATTACCGAAAAGTACGTCTAGAGTCTGCCAGCTAACTTTTGATTGGTTCCTTACCATGTGGAGGGTATCTGACCTCCTGGTAATTAGGAGGTCAGGCAAGGTCAGGAAGCTCAGCACATTTTGCTGAGTCAGAGGCCTACATCTTGCTGGGTCTTTTCTGCAACCTGTCATGGCTGCCAAAACGGGGCTGGTCCCTTCAATCTCAGGGCCTCTGGAGGAGTAATATGTGTTCTCAGCTGTTGACTCATCTCTCAGGGCCTCTGGAAGAGTAATATGTGTGTTCTCAACTGCTGAGTCCTCTCCCTAGCCTCTAGTCTTAGCATACCTTTTCCATGGCTCTCACCATAGGGAACACAACACATTGTTTAAGAATATGGACTCTACAGTAAGCACTGGTTTCAAGTTGAGGCTTCCCAGTAACTAGCTAAATAATTGTGGCCCTTTTGTAATAGGCATGTGTAAGTAAATATTTTTATTTACTAATAGACTCTTTTGGCCTTACATGGTACCTATTGTCCAACAGGAACTTAGCATATTTTAATAGTGAATGCATAATTATTAATACATAGTCAGTGCTCATTACATAAGATGTTTCAAACAAACAAGCAGGCAAAACCATTCACTGGCCTCAGAATGCTGGATTTGCTTCATATTAAAATGGTCTATACTGTTTGTTCTAACCTCTTTATTATGCAGGACATTTGTCACAAAGAAACCACTGTGCTCTGCTAGATATTATGTGGCAAGAATAAAGATATGTATGCTATGAACCCTGCCCTCAAAGACTGGATAATTTACTGTGTTAGACAACATAAACAGAAATAACTATAATTATAGGCAGTGCTAGAATTATATTAAACAGTATATTAAACACCTTATAAATTATGCAATGCATATTTTTGAATCCAGAGGCAGGAGATACTGCTAGATATAGGAGCATAAAAATAGATACAGAGGACTGCAGAGATGACAGACAGTTAAGAGCACTTGCTGCTCTCGCAGGGGACTTGGGTTCAGTCCCAGCACTTTTATCAGACAGCCCAGAGATACCTGTAACTCCAGTTTAAGGGAGATCTGACATGCTCTGCTAGCCTCCTCAGGCACAGTACACATGAGATGTACATATATGTACTCAGGCACACCCACCTATAACTAAAAGAAAATCAATAATTTTTTTTTTTCCAGACAGGATTTCTCTGTAGCTTTGGAGCCTGTCCTGGAACTCGCTCTGCAGACCAGGCTGGCCTCAAACTCACAGAGATCCACCTGCTTCTGCCCCCAAGTGCTGGGATTAAAGGCACTGCCTGGCTTATATTGGGTTTTAAAGATTTATTTTTGCCAGGTGGTGGTGTTGCACACCTTTAATCCCAGCACTCGGGAGGCAGAGGCAGGTGGATCTCTGTGAGTTCAAAGCCAGCCTGGTCTACAAGAGCTAGTTCCAGGACAGCCTCCAAAGCCACAGAGAAACCCTGTCTTGAACAAAAACAAACAAAAAAAACCTCAATATAATTGCAGACAGCCAAAAGCCTATGTGGTGAACTTTCTAAACATTATCAGGAGCAAAATACTCAACTGTCCACCTGCCCCCCCACCTTCAGATGCACTGACTGCATCTGACAGTGTTTGCGTTAGAGAGTGTGGGTGTTCATTAGTGCCACCATGGCTTTTAGGACAGAGCTAGGGATGAGAAAAGCTTCTGTTCACTGCACCAGTATGGCATAGGTGGAATGCTCACCCCTCTGTCACCTCCACCTCTCTTCTGCAGCACAGAGCTCCTCCGGTTGATAGCATGGGCCACCTGTCCATTCCCAACCTAATGAGGAAAGGGACTGGGGAGAGAGGCAAGAAGCCTTCCCAATGGGCTTAGAAAGCAAGTGCATAGAAGAAGGCTGTGTGCATGTTTCAGTATGCATTTGCATCTACAAAAATCAAGAATCTGCAAAGGCATATTTGAGAAGACGTGAAACTACCCAATTAAAAGAGGAGATGTCAATGGGGAAGAAAAAGCTTGTTATATAATTTCAGTTAATTGAAAGGAAACCAAAAAAAAAAAAATCAAAGATAGAAATCTGCATCTCCCTGGGGTCTCAATGGAGTGATTCAGCTTTTTAAGTAAGTGGGTCAGAAAACTGCTAATCCTGTAGTGATTTTATTCAGCTGCACCCAGCTGGTGGATCTACTTCTCGAAGATCTAAAATTACAAGTATGTTAAAATTGTCAAAGTTTGGTGTCATTCCAAACACTGCTTGGTTTATCAACCATGAATATAATATTTCTTGCTTGACTGTCCTCTCATGACTGACTAACTTGGTACAATATCCTCCAGCTCCTCTTTTTAAATAGCAAAATGTGACAGTATTGCTTATGGCTCTGTTTTGAAATTCTGCATTCTGTTTGTATCAAAGAGATTTGAACACAGAATGACGTCCAACAGGACAAACCAGTTGCGCCACAATCTGAGGATGGACTTCAAACTAATAGGTTGGTTTTGTGGAAACAGTTCAAGCTTAAAAACACAGGGCACTGGTGGCACACACCTTTAGTCCCAGCATTCGGGAGGCAGAGGCAGGTGGATCTCTGTGAGTTTGAGGCCAGCCTGGTCTACAGAGTGAGTGCCAGGACAGGTTCCAAAGCAATACAGAGAAACCCTGTCTCAAAAAATCAAAACCAAACAAACACGAACAAAACAAAACCCACCAAAAAACAAAAACCACAGGGTAGAGTCAGCATGGGGAAAGCACCTTATTTTCCAGTTATGAGGAAATGCACATGACGTAAAATTGACTGTGCTGGCCATTTTGTGTGCCATTCAGTGGCATTTACTATATTCATGTTGCTGTATAACCACCCACCCACACCACCACCATCTACCCACATGACTTGTTATCTCAGAGACTGAACTCTAGAACGTTAATGACAACTCCCCATTTTCTCCCCATACCAGACTTCTGGTTTTTCTCTATTGCTCTCCACCTTTTTGCCTTGAGGCAGGGTTTCATTAAAAAAAAAAAACATTTATTTATTTGTGTGTGTGTGTGTCTGTGTGTGTGTGTGTGTGTGTGTGTGTGTGTGTGTGTGTCTGTGTGTCTGTGTGTATTATGCTGTGTTGTATAATGTGTGTGTTATGTATGGTATGTGTATAGTGTGTGGGGTGTGTATGTGTGTTGTGTGTAGTGTATACACATCGTGTGTGTCCTTTCCTCTGATCCTAAGCCCTCCAGTGTTTCCTACCAAGGTGAGACAAAGTCAGCATCCCACAGGTTCTGAGCATCTCATGCCCAGCAACTTTACTATAGTCAATGTGAGAGACTTTTTGGTCCCAGCGCCACCATGACCATAATGCCTGTGGGAATGTTTCCCTTCCTGGAGAGTTATTATGTATGTTCAAAGGAACATTCTTAAATTGTTGATTGACATGGAGGAAACAGTAGGGACAATACATCTAGATGATATGTGTTCTCAACTATCCTATCTAAGAATTCTGGACCCATGACAGAGCTCCTCCTCTTCATCCCTCCCCTCCTCTTTTCTCCTTTTTATCTACTCCCTCTCCTCCCTCCTCCTCCTCCTTCTCCTCCTTCTCTCTCTTTCTCTCCTTCTCCCCCATTTCCTATTGTCCTTCCTCTCTCTATTGTCCAGGTTGGCCTTGAACCCCTGCACTCAAGAGATCCCCTATAGAGCCTCAGTCTACCAAGTATCCAGGACTACAGGTGCCTGCCACCACATTCAGCTGAGGTTCTGCTGTGATATGACTTCCAGGGTTTGGGTGAGGCTAGGGAAATCTGAGGAGGTATGGATATGGGTATCACTGAACAGTAAGGATGAGGCATTCTTTGGACACAGAAAACATGAGATGGAGCTGATCATAGCGAAAGATAGAAAGCTGACTTCCTTTGGCCTCACAATCAGGCTCTGTCCAGAGGGAGTAGAAACAGAGTGTTAGGACTGCTCATCCTTATTTTTGTAATTACATACCAGTATGTAATGTCAAAACGAGATGATGGTGGAGAACCCCTAACTACGGCTAAGCAGTGACTAGACCTAAGAAGCACATGTGAGTGATGGGACCATTTAACCCGGGAGGAGTAGATCGCACCATGTCATTTCACCGAAGGTGGTGATCAGTGGCTCTCCAGCTGTCTGAAAGATCTGATTACATGTAAAGAGCACTTTTTGAAAATACTGGTTGCCATCTTAAGTCTTTTATTGACTTAACTCAGTCTGGATTGGTCTTAAGAGTTAGTTTGGGGGCGTTGGGGGCTGGAGTGATAACTCAGTTACGAGCACTGGTTGCTTTTTTAGAGGATCCAGGTTCTACTCACAGCATCTATGCTACATTTCACAAACATCTATAACTCCAGTTCTAGGGAACCCAACACCCTCAGTGGCCTCCATGGGTACCAGGCATGCATATGGTGTATAGACATACATCCAAGCAAAACACAACCACACACACAAAAAATAAAGCAATGCAATTGTTTAAACATTTAGAAAGGAGTAGTTGCTGGGTGATGGTGGTATATGCCTTTAATCTCTCATTGTTTGGGAGACAGAAACAGGCGGATCTTGTGAGTTCAAGGCCAGCTTGGTCTACAGAGTGAGTTCCAGAACAGCCTGGTCTACAGAGTGAGATCTAAGACAGTCAGGAAACCCTGTCTCAAAAAAACAAAAACAAAAACAAACAAAAAAGAAAAAATTAGTTTGATAGGCTGGGATGTGCCTTAAATAGGCTGATTGAAATATGGTTCTGTGGGACATCTAAATATGAATGGATGATGGGCAAATGAGCTTATTGCTTATAATTAACCCTGAAAGCAAAACTTAATCTGGGTAGCCTGACTTCACTTGCTGGATTGGCCATTTATATACCTACAGTCACAATATCCTCAGGATGTTCCTGTGCTGAACTGAACACAGGTTATGATGGTGGCAGTGCTTCTTTGGGACATGGAGGACCAGGACTGGAAGGCTTGTTTTGACTATGGGAAATTTTGAAGGCTACAGTTTGATATGGAAAACAGCAGCTGGCTGATGAGCTGGCCCTGCAGGCAAGTCCACTCAACTCACTGTACAAGCCTGATGACCTAAGTGCAATCCCTGGAGCTCATGTAAAGGTGGAAGGAAGGACCGGACACCACAAAGCTGTCCTCTAACCTCCACACGTGCACAGTATTGTGTATACGCACCTTCCATTATACATACACACAGAGTGATAAAATCAAAACAAGAAAACAGCTCTGGGCTGGAAAGATGGCTCAGCATGTAAGAGTACTTCCTGTTCTTTCAGAAGACCAGAGTTTGGTTCCCAACACCCACACAGAGCAGCTCACAACCTTTTGTAACTCTTTAGCTTCAGGGCATCTGTTGCCCTCTTTTGGCCTCTGTGGACAACTGCATTCATATGCACATACACACACGTATATACACACATACAGAGAAGTAAATAATAATAACCATCAATCTTACATTCATTTCTCTCTTGATGTCCTGGGTAACCAGGACCCTATTATAGGAAGTTACAAATATAAGAGCTAAAGTTAAAGGAGTGGAAAAAAGTATCAAGGAAAGTAACTTGAGTAGGGGTACAGATAGGGTATGTATAAGCTGTCAAGTTCTTAGAGTCTAAAATTCAAAACCTGTGTGCTAGACATTTCTCCCCTTTTCTTACTTTTGGCATTTTCTTTGTTTACTGGTGAATTTCGTTTTGAAAATTACAGACAATCTCATCTTTGCTAGAGGCAACAGGGAGATTGAATTTCATGACAGTGTTTGCAAGGAGAGACGTGCTGGCCTTTGCTTGCTGGGGGATTTCTTTTTCTGTCCAAATGAACATTGTCAAATCATTAAAGATGTGGAGTCACAGTAGGAAAGGACATACAGAGCTGCTGTCCCAAAGAGTGGATAAGGTCAGTAATTCTGGTATCCTAAGAAT
Source organism: Cricetulus griseus (assembly GCF_003668045.3). Taxonomy (NCBI): domain Eukaryota; kingdom Metazoa; phylum Chordata; class Mammalia; order Rodentia; family Cricetidae; genus Cricetulus; species Cricetulus griseus. The sequence continues at coordinate 95,850,164 of NC_048597.1, forward strand.
TGAAATGTAGCCAGGTGTGGCTATACACACCTTTAAACCACTTACTTGGGAGGCAAAGACAGGAGGATTGCTGTGTGTTTGAGGCTAGCCTTGTCTACACAGAAAGTTCCTGACCATCCAGGGTTACGTGGAAACACCCTGTCTCAAAAACAAAACAAAAAAGTGAACTATAATGACACAGTCTTTAGGTTGATCAGCTTCTTCATCATTTCTTCTTCTTTCTTTTTGTTTTTTGAGACAGGGTTTCTCTGTGTAGCTTTGGAGCCTATCCTGGCACTCACTCTGTAGATGAGGCTGGCCTCAAACTCACAGAGATCAACCTGCCTCTGCCTCCTGAGTGCTGGGATTAAAGGCATGCACTACCACCGCTGGGCCAACATTTCTTCTAAAGTCAGGAACAAAGCAAGGGTGTCCACTCTCTCTACACCTACTCAATATAGTGACTTAATTCCCAAAGGCAAAGCAATAAGAGAATTAAAGAAAAGGGATAAGAGTAGGGGAAAAAGAAGCCAAAATATCCCTTATGCAAATGATATGGTTCTATACTTCAAAGGCTCTACCAGAAAACATGTCGAGATCTCATAAACATTTTCAGCAAAGTAGCAGCTTACAAAATCAACTTAGAAAAACCAGTAGTTTTGCCGGTGGCAGTGATATACAATATATATATGTATGTATGTATGTATGTATGTATATATATTTACAAAACCAAAAAGCAAAAGAACAAACCCAATTGATCAATGGCAAACGAATTAGGCAGTATTCAAAAGAACACATGGCCAATCCTGAAAGAAACGAGGGTGTGCCCGCTCCAAGGTATGGCTGAGGAGAAGGTTTTATCGTAGCTATGAGGGTGAGAACAGCCAGAGGTGTCTGGAAGGGTCTAGAACAGGGAGAGAACATAGTGGACTAAATGGCCAGTAGGCTGGACCAGGCCATAAGAGAGGAGAAAAGAAGAGTAGAGAAAGGGAGCAAAGGAGAGGTAGAAAGAGGATGGAAGCTGGGCGTTGGTGGCACACGCCTTTAATCCCAGCACTCGGGAGGCAGGGGCAGGCGGATCTGTGTGAGTTTGAGGCCAGCCTGGTCTACAAGAGCTAGTTCCAGGACAGCCTCCAAAGCTACGAACCTGTCTTGAAAAAAACAAAGAGAAAAGAGGATCAAAAGAGGTCAAGCAAAGCGGGAGAGCAGAGAGTGTGCATGGCTGAAATGGAATGAGAAGCTGGCGGAAGGGAAGCACACAGAAGTCCAGAAAGCACTTTGGTATGCTAATAGGTACCACTGCTGGCCATTTGCCCCAGTTTCTTTGGGGACAAATACACACCTGAAAAAATGCTTGACTCCCCTTGTCATCAGAAAAATGCAAGTCATGACTACTCTGAGATCCACCTCACCCCAGCCACAATAGCTCTCATCAAGAAAACAACCAACCACCCCGTGGTGCTGGCCCATGCCTTTAATCCCAGAATTTAGGAGGCAGAGGTAGGCAGATCTCTGAGTTCAGGGCCAGCCTGGTCTACAAAGCTAATTCCAGGACAGTCAGTCAGGGCTACACAGAGAAACTCTGTCTCAAAAGACAAAACCAAAAAACAAACTCTAAAACCTACATGTGAGAGTCTCCTTAAGCATTATCGCTCCTGAATTCCCACTAAGGCAGATGTAAATAATTTAAGATAGGGAACCAAAACTTACGGGTTTTCCTTGTATTTCTCAGCTGTATAATCATCTGGGGGCTTGTCACTGTGAGCCAACCCTCAGGGTTGACATCAGCTCTCAGTCCCTGTGGGTGGATCTCCTTCTATTTCCACCTGAAATTAAATAACAAGAAAAAAAAAAAGAGAATGAGTTAAAGGTCAATGTGAGAAATAAATGAAGGAAACCCCATTTTTTTTTTCTCTTAAAAAGAGAGAGCAAGCAAGAGAAGTAAAAACAATGCCAGGGCTGTGACTTGGGTAGTGGAGCACTTGCCTACTATGGGTGAGGTCCTAGATTCCATTCCCAGTACCACAAAAATAAATAAATAAATAAATAAATAAATAAATAAAGCAACTGACAAGTGCTGGCAAGGATGCAGGAGAAAAAGGAACCCGTATACACTGCTGGTAAGAATGTAAGGGATTCCAACCACTACAGGAATTATAGAGATTCAAACAAACAAAACCTGAACATACAATAGTAATATTCAGCCATAACACTCCTGGGTGTATTTCTAAAGACGTCAAGAGTCAGCATACTATAGAGATGGCCACACATATCCACAGTCCTACTCACAATAGCCAAGTTACATAATCAGCACAAGCGTCCATCAAGAGATGAGTTTTAAAAACTGCAAGCTGGGGGACTGGAGAGATGGCTGAGAGGTTAAGAGCGCTGGCTGCTCTTCCAGAAGTCCTGAGTTGGGTTCTCAGTAACCACATGGTGTCTCACAACCACCTAGAATGAGATCCGGTGCCCTCTTCTGGCCTGCAGGTGTACATGCAGGCAGAACACAGTATACATAGCAAATAAATAAATCTTTAAAAAAAAAAAAAAAAAAAAAAAAAATCAAGCCGGGTAGTGGTAGAGTGGTAGTGCATGGCTTTACTCCCAACATTCGGGAGGCAGAGGCAGAGGCAGGCAGATCTCCAAAAGTTCAAGGCCAGTCTTGTCTACAGAGTGAATACTGTTTACACAGAGAAACCCTGTCTCGAAAAACAAAGCAAAACAACAACACAATACTATTAACATAAAGAAATACAAAGTGTTGTTGATAAGGAAACAGATGGAACTGAACTGAAGGGCTTCATATCGAGCAAAATAAGCCAGACTCTCAGACAAACACAACATTCCCTCATATCCAGATAAGAGGGGAGGAGAGAGAGGGAGGGAGGGAAAGGGATCCCCAGCACTAGAGAAAAAAGCCATGAAAGCAGCCGGCCAACTACTAGGAAATAAGGAGGAAGAACAAGTGAGAGCAAGAGAGTGAATTAGGCCCCTTTCCCGTTTCTGTGATAAAACAGCACAGCCCTGTCTATCTACAAAAGAAAATGCTATCTGGGATTACCACCCAGAGGGTTAGAGTCCATGATGGCAGTGGGAAGGCCGGGTGGCAGGAGCAGGAAGCTGAGAGCTCATGTCTTGAACTGCAAGCACAGAGCAGAGAGAGTAAACTGGGAGGAGTGTGAGGCTTTGAGACTTCAAAGCCTGCGTCCAATGATGCACTCCCTCCGGCAGGGTTCTGTCTTCTAAACCTCCCCAAGCAGCCCCACCAACTGGCGCCTAGGGGACATCTCATTCCAACCACAGCAGAGGGTGAGGGTGATCCAGGTACATCATATGCACATCTGAAAATGTTACAGTGAAGCCCATTATTTGCACGATTGATATGTGCTTTAAAAACTGGGTATTTGTGAGTTCTGGATATAATTCAAAGGTGAGACACATGAGGACCCGAGTTCATCCCTAGATCCTCCCCTAAAGAGTCCAAAGGGATACAAAGTCCTGTTTTTTGTTTTTTGTTTTTTTAACCTCCTTCCCAACCATCCATGGTAGAGTTTTGCTTCTTTTAGGAAGCATGGATATGATTTTGCCACTAATGTATTCAGTATCAATTATCCATTTGCACACAGCTCTGTGTGGGTGAGTTCCAGGGTTGGAATTCCCTTAAGAAAATGAATTCTAAGTTTTACCTTGACTTTGATCATGTCTCTATTGCAGCTACCTGTGGTGAGGAGAACTCAAGAGAACGGATGCCAATTTTAACTTTTGGGTTGAGTCATGCTGATAAGGTTTAACAGAAAAACAGAAGAAATAAACCCTGGAGCGTCCTATGCTCTTTCTAATTTATAGGACTTAGACAAGGAGACTGAGCCGATTTTAAAAATTCATGAGGAATGTGCTTTTCATTTTTGCTATTTGAAATCACAGGTATTGCTCAGTCTGAGCCTATGAGCCAGCCAACAAAATGGTGCACTATTAAGATTCTTGGCAAAATTTCTTTCAGCTGCCCAAACTCCCCACACAGCTGGCCCGTCTCCATCTCCCTTGCTGGCCCCTCATTTCCCCCTCTTTTCCACCAAACACTCTCATGAGCTTCAAGGAGCGTGGACCTGCTAGCTCCCGGCCTGCCTCCTGGCCTCATTTGTTTTTATACTGATTCTCAAAGTCCTGTTTGTGATTAACTAGCCCTGGGGGCACAAAGAGTAAGTAGCTCAGGTTCAAACCACAGTGGGGAGAAATTCCCTTTATAGATGTTGATTTTCTCCTTTTGGTGGAAACACTGGGTAGCAAGCCATCTATAACTTACACTCCCACCATGCCTTGGTTCAAGATGAATCACGAGCCAAGTTTAATGTCAGTGTTCTGATAGAACAGACTTACCCCCACCCTGAAACTGTAGGTGACCCACCCTCACAGACAAAGTGATCTAGAAGGAATCAACTCTGTGAGACAGAGTTAACAAAAAAACATATTCTAGATCTGAGTGTCTACCCAGAGGAATTGAGTGGTTTGGATATACTTTGTTCCTCAAAGGTTCAGGTGTTGGGGACTTGGGTCCCCAGGGTATGAAATTGAGTGTGTGGAACATTTCAGAGACGGAGCCTAGGAGGCGGTACTTAGGTCTTTTAGAGAGGTACTTGCTTTTCTTGATTCTTTTACATTTACTTCTTCATTCTGGGCATGTATATCTGTGGACATGAATGTGTTGTGAAGTGTAGCAGAGGTCGTAGAACAACCTGCAATACTAGGCTCTCTCTTCCCCAGCATGTGGGTACTGGGGGGTCAAACTCAGGGTGTCAGCCTTGGCAGCTGTCACCTCCACCCACTCACTGGGCCATCTTGCCAGGCCCGATTTTGTTTTTATAGACACAACGGTGACCCTATATGGAAGGGCATGAATATGCAAAGTGGTTCCAAGGTGACTGCATTGACCACCTCAGATTCCTTTAACTCTGTTCTTCTGTTTTCTCTCCCAGTCAGCAGCCTACCCACACTGAGTTGCCCTCCCATGTCTGGACTTGCCACCACACCCTGCCCTGCCGGTAGGACTTTTACAGCCCAGGAGGAAAGTTACACAGCTGGGAAGTCCAGGGAAGCTTTAGGACTGGGGCTGGGCCATGGATTAGTGAGATCTGAGGAGAATGGGTCCCTCTTCTCTCCTCATCAAGCACTATCCCAGCTGTGGCCTTTTCTTGTGTGCCTCTTGCCAGCAATTTCTTCTGGACTGAAACATCCCCTCCAGGAGGGATAAGACTCGAGAGATAAACAAAGGTCACATATCTGGGAAAGCTGAAACTGGGAAGATTATCCCAGCCACACCCCTTCCCCAGCTTTATCTAAGAGTGTCAATCAGCTGCTGGAGGGGGAGCCTGAGTGGCATGGCTGAGAGAAATTGCTTAAACCTGGAGAGCTGCCTGAAAGCACTGCTGCTTTGGTGTGTGGTCATGCAGACTGGGCTGGGGCTTTCTGCCATGTTGCTTTTGAGGAGTGTTTATCAGGTCTTCTGAAGCAGCTATAGAAGCCATTGAAAGTGCTTTATTGACAGAGAGAGAACACTAAGAATGAAGGACTTACAAGGCATAGCCCATCCACCGAAGGCCTCTTGTGAGGCACATGTCTTGAGTGGGACATGAAAAAAGGGAAGTTGGCTGAGTCATAGATAATGGTGACACAGAGTTGGGACAACAGGAATTCAAAGCCTGACTGAGGAACAGAAGCAATGGGTGTGCACGTTTTATAAAAGGCATTTATTAGAATCATTTACAAGATATCCACTATGTGGTCCAGCAGCAGTGGTCCATTCCCTGAAAAGGCGGAGGGCAGCTGCTGCCCAGCCCACAGAGCTGGGTGCTTTATCAGTTCTAGTCTGATGGTGAAGGTCGACAAAATTCCCAGAGAATTGCTGATCTTTAGTTCACAATAAAAGGCTGAACAAGATGCTTCCTGTCTTTCTCCATCCTCTATCTTTATGTATTGAGGACTTCCTGTGTGTCACACACCATGCTGGCTTCTGAGAACATGGCAATGGAGACAGATAATGGTCTCCATGGAGCTCACTGCTTAGCAGGGAAGAGAGAAAGGACACGTTTGAATAAGAAGTACAGGATTTAAGAGGAGAATATGTTACAGGAGTTTTTGGTGCCAAGAAGCAAATTGCCTCCTAGAACTCTAGGATCTTAATGGAAATGAGGAAGGCAGGAATTCAAAAGGCCCCTAGGGTCTATGGGTAATAATGAACAACCCAGCCTGCCTGGACGTATCAGAATCTTTCCTGCTGGGTTTCCAAATGACTCCATTTGTAGGCAAGCACTATGAGGCTTCTCAGATTCAGTGCAGAAATGCCCGGTCTATCATTTCATGGATAGGTTATTGTAACAACCAGCCATTCCCCTAGTAAAGGGACTTCAACAAGTTATAAATGTCTCCCCACATTGTGTTTTGGCCATAGGTAAAGGCTGGTTGAATGATGGGCCCAGGTTCCTTCTGTGTCGTTGCTCCGACATTGCCTAGGCAGGTGCTGCCTTTGTCTATCTAGGATGTCAGCTCACCAGCACTGACACAACATTTGAGGCTGCAAGAATGCAAGGAAAAAATGAATTGCACGGGCAGCCTACTGTAAGAAATAAATCAAAATGACCTGCTTCAGCCTGAGCAATGAATCACAGATGAACAAGCAGGAAGAACTGTACTCCTGCCTTCCCTAGCTAGCTGCTGGCACTTCTTACCATTGAAAAGTTACAGTCAGCTTTATTATTGAGCCCACATATCAATATGGGAAGAGTGAGGGGGGATCTCAAGCCCCAGAATGATGGGGAACTTGGGGTGGAGGCTATATTGTTGTCTGGGGAACTCCCCAAAGAACTCAGCCCATAAGGAATTCAGGGAAATGTGATTAGAAATATGTCACCGTTTTCCATCAAGACGGTGCCCCAACCGTTCTTACCGTCTCTCTCTGCTGATGCCTGTCTTTACAAAGGTCTTAAACAAACTGCTTGTCTTCACTACTGAGTCTCCTGTACCGATAGTGACGTGGGGATTGTGTTACTCACACTACTGCACTCCCACTTGTGTCTCTTGTTTCTCATTCACTCACTTCACACTGGTGGGAGTCTAGCTACATGGCCACTTTTAGAGCAGGGGTGGGTATCTGACTCTTTCAGTGTGGTTTTCAGTGAGTCTCACATTCCCAGGGCTGGAGCTATTACTGACACACAGAAAGGGAGTCTAGATCTTAGATATTCTGTCAGACTTAGCAAACAAAAGTGTGGACATCCAGTCAACTCTGAATTTCAGATAAACAAGGGACATTTCTTTAGTATAACTATGCCCCACTTGGTGCAGTCTCTGTTTATTTGAGAAACGATTCTTTGTTTTCTGAAGTTCAAAGTTAACTGGGATTCCTGGAACAAAGTGATGCTAATGGCAGTGGGATTCATGAGCTGCTACTGAATTCTTAAATTTTGTCCTTGTTTCTTCCCGTTACAATTAAAAAAAAAAAAACAAACACAATTTATTTATGTTTAGTTTATGTTATGTGGATGAATGTTGGACTGCATGCATGCTTATGTACTATGTGTGTAGGCCTGCCTGGTTCCTGTGGCGGCCAGAAGAAGGGGCCAAATCTCCTGGAACTGGAGTCACAGGAGAGTTTGTGAGCCGCCACGTGGTCGCTGGGAATGGAACTTGGGTCCTCTGCAAGAGCAGCCAGTATTCAAGTGCTGAGCTGTTCAGCTCTCCAGCCCCCTTGCTACAACTTTTTGATGTCCTCTTCTTTTACATCATAAACTATCTCTTACACCTTTCCCCTGTTCTCAGGCTTCCTCATGCCCTGCAGCAGTTCTCCTCCGCTCACAGAGAGTTTCTGCCAGGAAAGGTTTGCAAACAAAACATGACGCACACCAAGTTTAAACTTGACGGTAACTCTTTGGGGAGTGTTTATCAGTTCTTCTGAAGCAGCTACAAAAGCCAGTGAAAGTGCTGCCTTAGTTTGTGTTTTGTGGCAGTGGTTGCTAAGGCCTGTGGACAGGTATAGATTTATACAACTAGCTATTTCCTCAGAATTACAAAGGGAGAATCTGCTACTGGGCTGGTCTAGGAAAAAAACAAACAAACAAACTGATTAATGGGGATTTTATCTTATTCTCCTCCCAAAAGATGAGATGACTCAGTCGGTAAAATGCTTGCTGTGCAAGCACGAGGGCATGGCTTTAAGCCTCAGTGCCCACATAAAAAGCCCAACCTGGTAGTGTACACTTTCAATCTCTCAGCTGGAGGGGTGGGGACAGGAGGATCCCTGGGGCTCACTGACCAGTCCACCTAGCCTTAACCAATGAGCTCCAGGTCTGTCACAAACAACATGGATGGCTCCTAAGGAATAGCAACCAATATTGAATCCCCCTCCCCATATACACACGCACATGCACCCATACAGGCCTCTGCATATGTGTTCACACCTACATACATGTGAGCACATGCACACTTGCGCGCACGCACACTCTATGGTGAAAATGCAAAAGAAATGTCTCCATGCAAAGGGTCCTGACCCTTAGCAGGTGGCTATCATTGGATGATAGCAGCTCTGATAGAAAGGTTTGAGAATAAATAAGGAGAGAGAGAGAGAGAGAGAGAGAGAGAGAGAAAGAGAGAGAGAGAGAGAGGAGAGACCCTTACAGCTGGGTTGTGGTGGCACTTGCCTTTGCTGGGATCTCTGATTTCAAGGCCAGCTTGGTCTACAGAGTGAGTTCCAGGACAGCCAGTGCTACACAAAGAAACCCTGTCTTGAAAAACCAGAAAACAAGAAATAACACCATTGCATAAGAAAAAAAAAAAACAATAAGCAGGCAAACAAACAAGGAGAGATTTTGATAAGACTTAAGAGACACTGTGAAGGATGATGGACAGGTTTGATCCAATACAGTGAAAAAATGGTTGTGGATCTTTAGATGCCGGGGATTGAAGGAAAAGGGCAAATCCCCCGAATTCATCTGAATTGGGCAAGGTGAGCTCATCAGAGCCTTTGGAGTCATCCTCAGGGTTTCCCAAGGGGTCACACCCTTGGGAAACATTTCAACCGTTCTTTTAATATGTGTTACAGCCATCATGGTACCCGCTCTGTATGAGCTCTTCCCCCTTCTGCTACCTTGCAACTACCTGGAGGCAAGGCTGTTGGGAAATACTAGCAGACACTTTTGGAAGCACAGCACGCAGGCTTCTGGATGCCCCATGCCCTTCAGAAAAGTGATGGGGGAACCATAACATGCACTGAAGTGCAGCCGATCTAAAAGCACTTGCCCCAAACGTGCTGATACGGCAGAATGCTAGCAATTGGATTCATGGCTAGCTCTCGTGAATAGAAGCGTGACACTTCAGTGGCTGCCAGGTGACACTTAAATAAACTGGGACGTGTCACCTTGAGAGCTTTTGGACAGTGCTGGGCGTCCAAAGCAAATACGTGCTGCAAACAGTGGGCACCTCTGCATGTAAAACATGCCTGTTTGATAGCCTACGACACCAGCCGAGGACAACCCACACTGTGGCAGGATCGACCAAGGAACGGAAGTTGTAATTTTAGTTAAATTTTTGTTTAATTTTATTATTTTTTTAGCAAGCTGAAAGTCACATATTCACTAACCTTTTCAAAATAATCAATTCAGCTTATTGATTCATTTACAACATACTATTTTTTTATATTAACCATATAATGAAATGAAAATATTTGGGCTATATTGGACTCAATAAAATATACCACCTTTACTTAGTTCCATAAAACATTTGTTTCCCCTAAAGGGAACCCCTTACATCGTTTTTCCCCAGCTCTTCTACCCCTTGCACCTATCAACCTATATTTAATCTCTAGGAATTTATCTATTCTGGATATTTAAAAACAAAACAAAACAAAACCAAAAACAGAATCAGAGTTGGTGAGATGGTTCCTGTGGGTAAAGCTTAATGACTTTAGTTTGATCCCCTGGAAGCACGAAGTAGAAGGAAGAACTGACTCCTACAAGCTGTCCTTTGATATCTGTGTGTGTGTGTCCCTGGGTGTGGGCACACACACAAACAATAGATAAAAAGTTTAATAAAGACTAATCCCCCCCCAAAAAAAACTAACCCCCACCGAAGACCTAGAATTATGGGAATAGAAAAAAATGGTTCAGTGGTTAAGAGCCTTGGCCACATTTCCAGAGGACCATAGTCTGATTCCCAGCACCCACAACTACTTGTTACTCCAGCTTCAGGGGATCCAACTCCCCTTTCTGGCCTCTGAGGGCACTGCACACAGGTGGTGCATAGACATATGTATAGACAAAATACTTCAACACATAAAATAGAACTAAATAAATCTTAAAAAAACTAGAAATCATATAATATATGACATTCTTTATCTGGCTTCTCTTATTTAGCATAATGCACTTAATTTTCATTTTAAATAAAAAATTACTTTTGGGTTATGGGAAAACACTAAAATATTTGAAATATATACAGATATGAGTCTGTCTTTTTATCCCTAAGTTTCATGAAATTTAAATATACAGGAATTATTTTCAATTCAAATTTGACATCCCAATTGAGTTATGCTATAAGAGGAATTTTATCACTTCGTGTGGGGCTTGGCATTGAACCAGGGTCTCTCATGTGTGAGGCAAGCGCTCCACCCCCAACCCTCCTGTAAGTATAAGTTCACACTTTCATTTCAAAGACTATATCTAAAAGCAGTGTAAAATATCTCTTTAGTATTTTTGTATATTGACTACATGTTGAAATGAGACTATTTTGTCTATATTGGGCTTCATAAACTAAGTTTTACATTTTTGTTTGTTCTGGAAAACTACAAAAATTTACAGTATGGCTGTGGCTCACATTGTATTTCTGTTGGACAGTGCTGGTCTAACCAAAAGAGCTAACTCAGATTGTACACTTTTTTTTTTAAATTAGGCCAGGTATAGTGATGCATGCCTTTAATTCCAGCACTCAGAAGACAGAGGCAGGTGGATTTCTGTGAGTTCAAGACCAACCTGGTCTATAGAAGTGTTCCAGGTCAGAGAGGTGAGATCTTGTCTAAAACAAAACAAAACTTTTTTGAGTATCTACCATGTAGTTTTCCTTTTTGTTTTTCAAAGTTGTGCAAGAATTAGTTAAGAACATATTTGCTGCTTTTTAATTAAAAAATTTAAATTAGGTTCTATTTATTTTATGTGTATGAGTGTTTTGTCTTCACACACACATTCACACACACACACACACACACACACACACACACACACACACACACACACACACTACACATGTGCTTGATGGCTACAGAAGTTAGAAGGCATTAGATCCACTAGACATAAGACTTACAGATAGGCTGGGTGGTGGTGGCGCATGCCTTTAGTCCCAGCACTTGGGAGACAGAGGCAGGTGGATCTCTGTGAGTTCGAGACCAGCCTGGTCTACAAGAGCTATTCCAGGACAGCCTCCAAAGCCACAGAGAAACCCTGTCTCGAATCCCTCCCCCCCAAAAAATAGTTAAAGATGGTTATGAGCCACCATGAGGGGTGCTGGGAACTGACCTCAGGCCTTTTGCAAGAGGATCAAGTGCTCTTAACTGCTGAGCTATTTCTCCAGGCCCCATTCATCACTTGAAAGTATTTATCTTTTTTGTTTTGTGTGTATGAAGTGTTTGCCTTTATGTATGTCACATGTGTGTAGTACCTGCAGAGGCCAGAAGGGGGCATTGGATCCCTTGGAACTGGAGCCATCATGTGGGTGCTGAAAAGTGAGCCCTGGTCCTTTACAAGAGTTCTTAACCAGTGAGCTGTCTCCAGCCCTCACCACTTCAGCAACAACAAACTTTCCTTTGCCTTAGCTTGGTACAGAGACTGATCAGGGCTGAGCTTTGGGAATTGGTGACTATTGATCCTCGTGTGGAGTCAGAATCTCTAGGAAAAATCTTATGAGATAATTATTGGGGAAATAATTAAAATTATTGGGGGTGGAAGACAGTGCCTCTTGAAGGTTAAGTGTATTCTCTTACTTACACTTATTTACATCCCTAGACCCCATTGAAATGTTTTAAAAGAAAGTGAAGGCTGTGTGCAGACATCCTTACTGTGTTTGTCTGACAGCCCTGCTTGTTTTGTTTTGGTTTTTTGAGACAGGGTTTCTCTGTGTAGCTTGGGAGCCTATCCTGGAACTCACTCTGTAGATCAGGCTGGCCTTGAACTCACAGAGACGCACCTGCCTCTGCCTCCTGAGTGCTGGGATTAAAGGCATGTGCCATCACCTCCTGGCCCACTAGCCCTGTTTTTTAACTTATAATTTAGTAATACACTATCAGTTTTGGATAAACCAAAAGTATCTGCCTGTCTGCTACTCAAAACAAAAAGATAAGTACTTACTTATATCTAATTCATTTGCTGGCACTGTATCGGCTCCTGTGTTTGGTGCAATCTGTTGGATGCTGATTTTTTTTTTTTTTTTTTTAAGATTTATTATGTATAGTGTTCTGCCTGCATGTATTTCTGCAGGCCAGAAGAGGGCACCAGACTTCATTACAGATGGTTGTGAGTCACATTGTAGTTGCTGGGAATTTAACTCAGGTCCTCTGGAAAGCAGTCCATGCTCTTAATTGCGGAGCCATCTCTCCAGCCCTGGATGCTGGAATTTTAAGCACAACAGCTGGAAGCCCCAGCTCTCATGGGACTGACTGCTGGTGAAAGAATGCAGGAAACAAACCATAATAGTTGAAGATTCTGATTCATTCCATGAAAAAGCAGAGTAGTTTGATAGTTACGAATTTGATTAGCAAATGGTGGGACCTGTTCTTCAGACAGAGTTGCTGTGGGAAATGTCTCAGAGACGATGACATTTGTGCTGACATTTGAATCAGGAGTCAGTCATTTGAAAAAAAGCCCCAGGAGGGGTACTCTAGGCAGAAGGGATGACAGAGCCAAAGGCTTTGATGTGGAGGGAACAGTGTGGTACTTTTGAGAAATAGAAAGGAAACCCCAGAGCTGGGATAAGTTGAGTGAATGACATGGGAATAAGAGATGGGGCTGGCAAGCTTTGCCAGCTGGGGGCCAACAGAACCCATCAAGAAGTCCAAGTTTTGCCTGGTGGTGGTAGCCCACACCTTTAACCCCAGTACTCAGGAGGCAGAGGCAGGCAGATCTCTGAGTTTAAGGCCAACCTAATCTTCAGAGAGAGTTCCAGGACAGACTCCAAAGCTACACAAAGAAACCCTGTCTTAAACAAAACAAAACAAAAAGTTCTAGTTTTATCTTAAGGGAAATAGGGAGCCATGGATGGTCTTAGAGCACCTGAGTAACCAGATGCATGTTTCATAAAGGTGAGGTCAGAGGGACTTCATGGGCAGCTAACATTTCTGGAACAGATCCCTAAATGTTTCCAGAGAGAAGACCTGAGAAGGGGCTGACTCTGTGTTTGCAGACAGCTACCCAGGGCCTCAGGCATCTGCCACTGAGCAGCACCCATATGCATTAGAAATGAGTATCTTGGTGGATGGCCTTTAATATTCAACAGAGTTTTTAATGAATAATCCTCTATTCCAAGATAGTCCATGCATTTTTCATAAATCCTGTTTGCCAGAAGGGCCCAGGGGCATCCCAGGAGATAGTCATCAAAAGAGAAGTCAAGGTCGGTTAGACAAGTTTAACTTCAAACAAGGTTTATTTGGGTGGAGTTTGGATCAGCGATTTTTCCTCTTTCTTTCTTTCTTTCTTTCTTTCTTTCTTCCTTTCTTTCTTTTTTTCTTCCTTTCTTTCTCTTGGCAATCTGGTGCTGGGAGTGGAGTTCAACAACTGGCATGTGCCAGGCAGGCACGTGCTCAAGTACTTAGTTATATCCTAGCCTAGGGAGGATGATTACTGAGGATGGCGGAAGAGTCTTCACTGAAGTTCCTTCTCAGGACCAGTACCTATGGGCTGAGTGCTATTAATGAAAACATTTTCCTGTTTTGGTTTTTCAAGACAGGATTTCTCTGTGTAGCCCTGGCTGTCCTGGAACTCACACTTGTAGACCAGGCTGGCCTCAAACTCACAGAGATCCACCTGCCTCTGCCTCCAGAGTGCTGGGATTAAAGGTGCGTGCAACCATTGCCTGGCTAATGAAAAGTTTTCTCCTTTCTTGGTCCTCTCATCTACATTATTTTAGCAATTTGACAGCATGGAGGAGCCCAGAGTGGATAGGACTGAACATGTCATTGAGCACCAGCGGCTTTGATACCATGGGGACGGTGGCATCCAATAAAGCAGCTGTGGTTGGTGAGAAAGGTGGTACTTGGTGGCACAAGATAGAGACGTCCTTGGCTGAAACGGATTCAACCTAGAGGTGCAAACAGCAGAAAATGGCATGCCGTGGTTGATGTGGAAAAAAGGATGTTGTGGTTTGAATAAAAAATGGTCCCCATAGGCACATGTCTTTAAATGCTTACTCACCAGGAAATGACACTGTTTGAAAAGGACTAGAAGGCATGTCCTTGTCAGAGGAAGTGTTGTCACTGAAGGAGTGCTTGGAGGTCTTGAAAGTCCCCGCCTGGCCCAGTGTCTCTCTCTCCCTCTGCTGCCTGCGCATCGGGATGTCAAGTCTGATCTACTTCCCCAGTGCCAAGTGTGCCACCATGCTCCCTGTCATGTCAATGCACTACTACTCTGAATCTGTGAGCAATACCCTGATTAAATGCTTTCTTTTATAAGGTTGCCTTGGCCATGGTGTCTCTGAATGTTGCTAATACAGCTCCTGCCTAAGTGCTATTGCAAGGGAGAGGAGAGGGAGCTGGGCGTGCCTTAGTTTGTGTCTTCAGTGTTCTCTGAAGGCCATGTGCTAAAGGCTTGGTCCTCACGCTGTGCTGCCGTTGGGAGGTGGCAGAGCCTTTAGGAAATGGGGTCTACTGGGAGGAAATTGGGTCACTGGGAGAAACATCTGTAGTCGGAGTTTCTTTCCCACCTGGTCCCACTGCCCTTTAGTCCCAAATAAATACACAGAGGCTTATATTAAATAGAGACTGTTTGGCCAATCACTCAGGCTTCTTACTGGCTAGCTCTCTCTTAATTAATTATTAACCCATTTCTAGTAAACTATGTAATGCCATGAGGCTGTGGCTTACCCGTAATCCAGCATGTTACTCCTTCGGAAGCATGGCATCTCCCCGCTGGCCTCTCTCTCCTCTACCCAGAATTCTCCTCATCTGGGAGACCTGCCTATACTTCCCGCCTGGCTACTGGACAATCAGTGTTTTATTCATCAACAATAAGAGAAACATATATACAGAAGGACATCCCCCATCAAACACTGGGGACACCAGTCACTTCCTGTCTCATTCTGCTTTTCCTGTCACCATCAGTTAACTTGCCTCTTTCACCTTGTGCTCCCGCCATGAGGTACCGCCATGGGCCCAAAGCACCAGGGCCAAGTGACCACGGACAAGATCCTCTTATACCAGGAACCAAAATACACCTGTGTTTCTCCTGACTGTTTGTCTCAGGCAGTTTGTCTTGTCATGGTATCATGAAGCTGACTGACATGGGTATTTATCTGTCATCTCCCACCCATTACTAGCTGAGGCCTTTTCCTTGGGGACATGACTGGCAGGCACTTTGGAGACATCTGGCTAGGTATATGTGCTTCTACAGAGAAAGCCATCACTGAGGTCACAAGGAGCACTCTAGTGTATAGTGTGAGCATTGAGGGGCTCTAGGCTGAGCCTCAATAACACCTATTACACCAGCAACCATCCAAGGCTGGGTGCACAGGGGAACTGATCATATCCATGTCTGAGTTAGTTTTATCTCTGGCCCTATCTCAAGCCTCATCCTTGATTTATTTTTCTTCCTTCTCTCCTATTTATAATGTACACTATCTGGCAATGCATTAGCTATCCTTAAATAAGGACACATAAGCTATTTCCAATTCTTTTTCTGGAACAAGGAAGACTATAAATAAATAAACACTAATGAAGTCTAGTGTTCTGATTTTGTTTCAAACATTTTCTTCTCAGTCTGAGACCTTAGAACATTCTTTTTTTTTTTCTGTTTTTCTATTTTTTGAGGAAGAGTCTACATAACCCTGACTGTCCTGGAACTCACTCTGTAGGCTAGACTGGCCTTGAACTCACAGAGATCTGCCTCCTGAGTGCTGGGATTAGAGACGTGCACCACCACTCCAGGCTCCTGGAACATTCTCAGCCAGTGGTGTCTAGCATCATGTGAAACATGGCAAAGACGTTCATTTCCATTCTGCAGAAGGGCACACAGCACACGGTACACAGATTTGTCTGTACACTGATGCTTCGACCAATGCAGATGCAGAGGCACAGTTAACTCTAGCCCTTTCCCCCTTGAACCCAGTGTCTAGATAGCACCTGCCATAGAATAACTGCTCTGTAAGTATGAGAAAAATGAATTAATGAGATGTGTAAGGCCTACATACGATAATGCCCCTCATTGTCCCCTCAGGTAGGAATCTATCAACAGACTAGAATTATGTGTTTCATAAGGTCAGGGTTGCCCTTGAAATGACTGCCGTGTGGATATGCTTATTTTCATGAGCACAAGCTGGGAGGTAGAGACTAAAGATAGTTCTAGCAATCGTGTTGGAAAATGTATACCCAGCGGGCTACATGTGCATCTAAGAACACCCAATGGCAACTCAGATGTAGGCTGTTTATGAGCCTAATCTTTGCTTGTAGGTGTTCTGGCAAACAGCTCCTAATAACAGCCCTGTGGAGAAAAGAATTACCAGCAACGTAGGGAGCCAGGCTCCCCGGGAACCTCAGATGCTAGAAACTGAGGGACTGTTTTACATCCTATGAATCAGAAAGAAATTGTTGTTTAAGTGGTGGATCATAGGCATTTAGATATCTGGGGGTTTGCGCTGAAATAATTTTTTCCCTTAAGAGACAAACATAGTAGTTTTATTTCATAAAAACAGGCACTAGAGGTTAAAAGTGATTACAGTCCTTCATAAATTCTTGACATTCTGTTTTATGACCAGACTTTCCTGGGGAGATGCCACACACACATCTGTTCACCCCAGATAGGGATCCCACAGCAGACCAAAGTACAGATACCACCGAAGTTCAATGTGGTGAGCCCTGAATTGTATTGGGGTTACTTACAGGAATATGGGTGAGGGGTTACTTACAGCAGCAGAAATGACTTAAAGACAGCTACATCACCAAAGCCCACCCCAGCAAGGCTGATAGCTCATAAAGCTGGGAACCTGGAGTACACTGAACAGCCTGCAGAGAACTCAGCAGGTTAGAGAGTGTTCTTTTCCAGGTGCCTCAGTTGCTCTAAACCTCTTCCAGGCAGCTGGGTTGGTTTCTGCTCCTTCCAGGCAACTGGTCTAGACTTGGTCTTCCTTGTAGCTTAGCTCTCTCCTCTCTGAGGGGGCCTCTCAGGGACACTCAGCATTTATTGCTGACTCTGGCAGGGAGGAGGTCTGGTTAATCTCCTCGGTTTCAGGTGCTTCCTGAAGCTGTTTTGAGTTATTTACCTTCCTGTTGAAGGAGCTTCCTGCAGGATGGAATGTTTCCATCTCAGAGCAAACTGTTGCACAGCAGATTTCACAGGTCAGTGTTGCCCTTCCCTTCCTCACTTTGTGGGAAGCTCCATGTTCATATATGAGGCTTGGTCTTGATTGTCAGTTTGACTGGGTTTAGAATCAATCACCCAGGATATTGGTGAATACATCTGTGGGCAAGTCAGTGTTTCCAGAGAGGATTCAGTGAGGGTGAGTGTGAGTGGCAGCATCTTATGGCCTGGTCTGAATAAAAGGGGAAAAGTAGAAAGCCAGGTCCTGGCTCAGTGGTTAAGAGTGCTGGCTGCTCCCAGAAGACCCAAGTTTGATTCTCAGCACTTATGGAAGCTCACAACCATCTGTGACTCCAAGAGATCCTGTACCCTTTTCTGACCTCTTTGGACAATAGGCACCCACATGACACATAGATATATATACAGACAAAACATTCATAAAGGTAAAGTAAATCTGAATTTATTTTTTAAAGGACATTATCTTGTAGCTGATATCTTGACTCTCTGGCTCTTACAATCTTTCTACTTCTTCTTCCACTTTGTTTCCTGGATCTTAAGAGTAAGGTTGTGTGGCAGATGTGCTGATTCAGAAGGACACTCACACTCAGTTCTCTGCATTTTGACCAGTTGGGAATTGGTCTCTACTTCAGTTACTTTTCTGTTGCTGTGAAGAGACACCATGACCAAGGCAACTTATAAAGAGAATTTATTGGGACTGGCTGCTTCTGGTTTCAGAGGATTAGAGTCCATTGACCATCATGGGGGGAGCATGGCAGCAGGCAGGCAGGCCTGGCGCTAGAGCAATAGCTGAGAGCTCACATCTGATCCACAAGCATGAGGCAAAGAGAGCTAACTGGGCATGGTGTGGGCTTTTGAAGCGTTAAAGCACACCCCCAGTGACACACCTTCAATAGCAAAGCCACTCTACCTCAGTCCTTCCCAAACAGTTCCATCAGTTGGTGACTGAGCATTCAAATATATGAGTCTATAGAGCCATTCTCATTCAAATCAGTATAGTCTCCATGATACCGAGAAGTTTTTTTGGATGATGTGGTTATTTGAATGAGTGTCCTCTATAGGATCAATGTTTGAACACTTGGTCCCTAGTGGATGGCGCTGTTTGGGACCTTTTGGAGGTATGGCCTTGTTGGAAGAAGTATGTCATTGAAGGTGGGCTTCAACAGTTTTTTGTTTGTTTGTTTGGATTTTGTTGTGAGATAGGCTCTCACTATGTAGCCTTGGCTAGCCTAGAACTCATTGTGTAGACCAGACTGGCCTCAAACTCACAGAAATCCACCTGCCTCTGCCTCTGTCTCTGCCTCCAGAGTTCTGGGATTAAAGGCATGTGCAACTATGCTGGTACCAAGCATGAATTTCTCCTATTGAGTTGGCCTTAAGTTCAATTAGATGGATATTGGTTCCATGAAGACTTACATGTCATGATTTCGCCCTCAGGATTGTCTTACAGGCTGGTTATCATTTACAGTTGGAGAAGACTATTGGTTGCTTTTCTACCTTGACAACTTGCATTGCCTTTGGATATGGGAGTTATCGAATACTCTTTTATGTTTGTTTGTTTTGTGTTTTTGTTTTTCGAGACAGTGTATCTCTGTGCAGCCCTGGCTGTCCTGGAACTCACTCTGTAGACCAGACTGGCCTCAAACTGACAGAGATCCTCCTGCCTCTGTTTCCCTAGTCCTGGGATTAAAGGTGTGTACCACCATTGAATACTCTTACTGACTGCCTCTCCATACTATACCACTTTACTTTCTTGGATGCACTTCGCAAACAAGCCATACAAATGAGAATCTGTCTCAGGATCTGTTGTGGGAGGGGTGGAAACCCAGACATATTTAGCTCACCATTAAAGTGTATCCTAGGGCCAAGTTTAGAATTTCCCATTTTTGAAAATTTATTACATATGCATATATAAAATTTTATGTGTAGGGGTGTTTGGCCTGGTTATAGATCTGTGCAGCACATGCACGAAATGTCTACAGAAGCCAGAAGAGGGAGTCAGATTCTCTGAAATTGAAGTTACAGATAGTTGTGAGCTGCCACGTGGGCGCTGAGAATCAAATAGTGTCCTGTGGCAGAGCAGCCAGTTTTCTTAACCACTGAGCCATCTCTTGGCAAATGAATATTTGTTCATTCATTCATTCCCTTTCCTTCTCTTACCTTCTCCCCCTACTCTTGCCCTTTTTAGAAACAAGGGAGTGTGTGCAAATTCTCTTATGCTTAGGGTAAATTGCTCAATGTAATTTCTATGTGATCTATTGTCCTAGAGTTCTGTCCTTGTCTGTCCTTTTCATTTTAAAAACTTTCTAATTTGCATGGTGCACTGTACCACTTTTGGAAGTCAATGAGCGCTAATAAGACGGATGGGATGGGCAGGCAGCCTTATCCAGTGTTTATCTGGAATGACAGCAGTTCAGTGTTTGCTTTGAATGAGTCATCACATCTCGGAGCGGAAGCAATTCTGGGCACTGACTAATCTATTGATTTTTCATGTTTTCCCCTTTTCTACGCAACAGTGCCTGTCATTGGACCTCCAACATACATTACCCTCCCAGGAGGTTTTTCCAGTATGCCATCTGTAATGCTATTCTTTTCTTTCCCACTTGGTTAGCGTATTAAATGTTGGCAGGGATTAGGTTGTTATAGGGATAATATATTATTTACAAAAAAGATAAATCATTCTCAGGCTTCAGTACTTAGCCATTAGCATCAAATCACTCATGACACAGCTCATGAGTGATTGAATTTGAGAATTGCTCCTCTCCTTCCAGACTCCTGAATCACATTAAAAAGTCATTTAGCCTCATGGTGTCTTCATTTTCTCACCTGGAAATAGGAACGGCAATGTCTCCTCTGCCTGGCTGAGTTGTGGTGGAAGGTGAATGTGGTGGAAATGAATGGCAGATCTTCAGGAAGGACAAGATCTTCCACAAATACAGACTGCTGGGAAAGCTGTCCTTTCTAATTTCAGTTCTGCGGTAATAAAGTATCTTGACATTAAAGAGACTTAGGGGAGAAGGGGGTTAATTTCAACTTGTGATTCCAGGTTATTCTGAGGAGAAGTCAAGGAAGGGTTTCAAACAGCCAATCACATCACATCACTTCCTGCTCTACCTCTCCCTTCTTACATCTTTCAGGACACCCTGCCCAGGGGATGGTGTAGTTCTCAATGGGCTGGGTCTTCCCATAACAGTTAACTTAATGAAGGTAATCCCTGACAGGCAGTGGTGGCTCATGCCTTTAATCCCAGCATTCGGGAGGTAGAGGCAGGAGGATCTCTGAGTTTGAAGCCAGCCTGGTCTACAGAATGAGTTCCAGGATAGCCAGAGCTACACAGAGAAACCCTGTCTCAAAAACAAAAACAACAGAAAAAGATAATACCCCCAATGGCATGCCCGCAGACCAACCCAATGTAAATAGTCTCTCTTCTCAGCTGAGTCTAGGCTGTGTCAGGTTGACCTCACACTATCTATTCTATAACAAGAGATGTCATATCTGCTGACAGTTTTTAGAAGTCACATAGAGATTTACAAAACGGGCCCCCAGGTGAATTTGCATGTATCTGGTTTGCAGAATGACTCTTTCCTTGGGACATTTACAAGTAAAATCTCACTGGTGTTCCTGGTCGTTATGTGAATTTGCCCTGTCTGTGCTAGGGCGTATTAGAATCCCACTGTCGTCACAAAGCAAGTAATACGTGCAGTGAACAGAGGAGAACCCCTGGCTCACACGAGAAAACCAGGAGAACATTCTGGTTGAAGGTAGCCGTAGAGGTGACCAGAACTCTGGGGCTAGGGAAACAGTTGTTAATAAGTACTTACCTCTACAGTATAAGCATGGGGATCCACGTCTGGATCCCCCAGCACAGCTCATGTCTGTAGCCTCAACGCTGGGGTTTGGTCAGAGTGGGTGTGGACAGAGAAGTGGATCCCTGGAGCTCGGTGGTCAGCCAGTTCAGCCGCATCTGTGGGTTCCAAGTTCAGGGAGATGCTGTCTCAAAATAAAAAAATGAGTTGAAGAGAAACTGTTGACATCTCCCCTGCAAACTCATATGCATACATGTGCATGTGTGCTTACATGAAGGTATACACATGTGTATATACCACACGGGCAAAATAAGGAGGAGAAGGAGGAAGAGGAGTGGGGGTGGGGAGAAGGAGATCAGAGCTCCAGACTTGAATATTGTTTTTGGAAAAGTCTGATGTGTGAGAACAAATTGCCAAAGGTGGACGATGCCAAGAGACCACAGGGCGAAACAGGGCAGTGATGTTTGTGCCGTCTGTTAGGGGCAGTGTTTGGGGAAGTTGCAAGATGGGGAGCTTTTCTGCACTCTGAAGCATGAAGTGGAGGCTTTAGGTGCTAATTTGGATAAAAAATGAGTTACCACCAACCAGATGTCCTTGGACTTTCTCAGAAACGACTGACCCATCCAATGTAGGGGCATCAGAGGCCAGTACAAGATGCCCTGCTGACATGTCTTTGAAATGTTTTTTACTCTTTTTGCTTTTTGGCTTTTTTCGGGGGCCCACCACCCAGATCCCAAATAAATCACACATAGAGGCTTATTTTTAGTTAGGAATGCCCAACCTTAGCTTGGCTTGTTTCTTGCCAGCTTTTCTTAACTTAAATTATCCCATCTACCTTTTGCCTCTGGGCTTTTACCTTTTTAAAAAAAATTTAAATTAGAAACAAAATTGTTTTACATGTCAATCCCATTCCCTCTCCCTCCCCTCCTCCCCTGCCCCCCACTAACACCCTACCTATCCAATACCATTTCTGTGTTCCATGGGGGTGTCTTCAGAACCTGTCATATCTTTGGGATAGGCACTCCCCCGAGTGTCTAGGCTGAGGGAGTATCCCTCTATGTGAAATGGGCTCCCAAAGTCCATTCCTACACTAGGGATAAGTACTAATCTACTACAAGAGGCCCCATAGATTTCTGAGGCCTCCTCACTGACACCCACATTCATAGGGTCTGGATCAGTCCCATGCTGGTTTCCCAGTGGCTTTTTCCTTTTCTTACTGCTGTATATCTTACTTCACTCTTACTCCGTGGCTGGTTGGGTGGCTGGGTGGCTGGTCCCTGTCACCCTCCTCCCCTTGTTCTTTTGTTGCTCCTCCTCTCAGTTCTATTTATTCTGTCTGCCTGCCAGCCCCGCTTATCCTTGTTCCTGCCTCATATGGGCCATCAGGCTTTTTATTATGACCACCAGGTATTTTAGGCAGGCAAAGTAACACAGCTTCACAGAATTAAACAAATGCAATGTAGACAAAAGTCACACACCTTAAAATAATATTCCCTAACAGTCTTTCTGACCTTGGTTGTCCCGTATGCTAGTGTCTCCTACGTTAGGTTGTATCCAGGATTGCTGTCACCATGTCTAGCTGGATTCTCACAAACATCACAGATATCCTGGGTCTCTCTTCCCCATGTTGCTCACTGACCCTTAGGCAGGAGCATGTGTACCTGACATTGGTCACATCCTTATGTCCTTGAAACCAGAGAAGAAGAATCCTTTTGCCTGCTTCACTTCCGAAGCTTAATTAACATCCCCAGGACAGCACTAGTCAATATGGGCTATTGCAGCAAAATGTCCTAGACTGAGCCAGCCTGATGGCTCCATGGCTCAAGGCACCAAACCTGACCACCTGAGTTTGATCTCTGAGACCCACCAGCATGGCTGAAGGAGAGAACAACTACTTCATGAAAGTTGTCTTGGTACGGGCACACACACACACACACACACACACACACACACACACACACACACACACAGCCACTGTAACTTAAGAAATCAAATACCAACAGTTGGCCTGAAAAAGGGAAAGCATATCGACCCCAGACGCTCTTTGGGAGGCCAGTACGGGACTAATCCAGCCCCCTGATCATGGATGCCAATGGGGAGGCCCCTGCACTCCTGGGAGCCTCCGGAGGTGGACTGGCGTTTTGCCCTGGTGTGTGTGTGGGACTTCGAGAGCCCATCCCACTTGAAGGGATGCACTCTGTCTCTGAACACATGGGGAGGGACCTAGGCCCAGCACAGGAAGATTTGGTGGACTTGGTGGAGCCCCGGTTGGGGGCCCTACCCTGCCTGGGGAGTGGTGGGTGGATGGGGTGGGGGGTAGGTTGGAGGTGGGGGAGAAGGAATGGGGGTGAGGGGAGGGAGAGGGAGAGGGGAATTACATGTGAAACAAGCCTGTTCCCTAACTTGAATTAATAATAACAATAATAATAATAATAATAAAAAGAGAAAAAAAAGAAATCAAATATCTTAGACTGTAATTAGTGAACGCCAGGATTTATTGGTGGGGGTTCTTCGGCTTGGAAGTACACAGTCAAATGCCCGTGGGTCTAATGAGTGGTGATGGTCATGAGTGGTGGTATCTGTGGGGTTTTTTGTTGTTGTTGATTTTTTAAAAAAAGATTTATTTATTTATTATGTATATAGTATTCTGTCTGCATTACGCCTGCAGGCCAGAAGAGGGCACCATATCTCATTACAGAAGATTGTGAGCCACCATGTGGTTGCTGGGAATTGAACTCAGGACCTCTGGAAGACCAGCCAGTGTTCTCAACTACTGAGCCTTCTCTCCAGCCCCAGCATCTGTGTTTTGATAGAGCAGATAGTCAGAGGATCCCCTGGAGATCTCTTTTACAAGGGCACAAGCCTATGCAGGAGGGCTCCATCTGCAGGATATAATTGCCCCCTTCCTGACCCCGTCTCCCAATACCATCCATTTGATCAGCTCGGACCAGTCATTCAGTCTGAGGAAGGATGTGCAGACTAAGCTAGGTAGGTCGATGCCCACTGTCTGGTTAGACCAATTAAGCTCTCTCTTGCATAAGGCTGTTTCAGACGTTGCAGGGAGCTGGCAGCCACCGAATCTGTGTCTATCACTTGAGGAAAATACAGCCTTATACCCTGTCAAACCCTTATTCCTAATGAATCTATTACACTTTCAGGGCTATAAATAATAGATCTGTTCCCTTCCTTCCAATGCAAATATTTTGAATATTTTAATGATTGCTTTCCAAAGCCCTACTTTTGAAACCACCCTCCTAAGGCTTGTGCCAGTGTACACTCCCACAAACAGATGGTGGTGGGCACTCTCGAAGCATAAACTGTCATTGATCTATACTGGTGACTCTCAGCTGGGGGTGAATTTACTACCCCTCCCCTTCCAGGGTGCCATGGCACTG
The DNA here is from genome assembly GCF_003668045.3 of Cricetulus griseus. Lineage (NCBI taxonomy): Eukaryota > Metazoa > Chordata > Mammalia > Rodentia > Cricetidae > Cricetulus > Cricetulus griseus. Next base: position 95,874,896 of record NC_048597.1, read on the forward strand.
ACTGATACATCTTTTACCGTCACAGGTGAGGCGATACTGGTTTTTCTGGTCTCAGCAGGATGGGATGTTGCTAGGAACCACACAGTGTATAGAACAGGTTCCCACAGCAGAGAACTACCTGGCCCCAGAGGCTGAGAAACCCTGGCTTACACAGACAGACATACTCCATTTTTAAAGATTTACTTTATATTTTTAATTCCATGTGTGTGTGTGAACATGTACATGTGTGGGTGCAGGTACTTTCAGATTCCGGAAGAGGCCATTAGTTCCCATGGAGCTGGAGTTACAGGTGGTTACAAACCATCCAACATGGGTGCTGGGAACCACACTCAGTCTTCTGCTGAGCCATCTCCAGCCTCTATGATCCATGTTATTAGACTACAAATTAGCCTGGGCAAGAGGATCTGCTCTGACATGGTGTGTTACCAAACACAAAGTGTGCCTGAGGTCCTGCTTCCCCAGTTGGGAGGATGACACCGAACATGACAGATGGAGGTTTCCAAGGTTACCAGCTGAATTGCTTCAACGACTCTCTTCCAAACCATGGTTGGCACTTAGTGTTAAGGACAGTGGTTGCTGCACGTCAGCAAAAACAAGTATGGTGAGTCCCACCAATGTTTAGTTCCTTTCTATTCTGACTGTACATTAGCCAGGGTTCTCTAAAGGAACAGAACTGACAGGATGAATACATACGTTAAGAGAGGATTTACGGGCTGGAGAGATAGCTCAGAGGTTAAGAGCACTCTTCCAGAGGTCCTGAGTTCAATTCCCAGAACCTACATGGTGGCTCACAACCACCTGTAATGAGATCTGGCGTCCTCTTCTGGTGTGCAGGGATACATGCAGGCAGAACACTGTGCACATAATAAATAAATATTAAAAAGAGAAGTTTCTCTAAAAGAGAGAGAGAGAGGATTTACTAGGTGTACTTATAGGATGTGGGTCAGGCGGTCCTACACTAGACGGAAGGCTGAGAGTCTGGTAGTTGTTCAGCTCTCGAGGCTGGATGTCCCAGAAGCCAGAATCTGGCCATGGAATCTTCAGTGTATGCTGGAATCCTGAAGAAGTGGGGTATGACTCAGTGAAGGAAAGCCACAGCATCAGGATAGATGAACTTGCCAGCGAGAGAGTGAGGGCAAGCAGGCAAAGAGCAAACCTTCCGTGTCCTTCCATGAGGGCTGCTGTCATCAGAGGGCACACTCAGAGTGGTCTTCCCGCTTCAAATAATCTAAACAATAATGCCTCCCAGAAGTGCCCAGCAGCTTGGGCTTGTGTTGATTCCAGATGCAGTTTGGTAGACAACTAAGATTAGTAATCTCAGTGACACTTGAATAATAATGGTCACATATTATGAGGAAATTAATGCCTGGAAGAATAGGGAAAAATCACTAATTAACAAGATGTGTGTCATAGGATTACTACTGGTGGTGTCAATCACTGTGACCAATAACAACTTGTGGGGAGGGAAGGGTTAATTCAGCTTATGCTTCCATATCATAGTCCATCACTGAAGGAAGTCAGGACAGGAACTCAAGCAGCGCAGGAACCTGGAGGCAGGAGCTGATGCAGAGGCCATGGAGAGTGCTGCTCACTGGATTATTCAGACTGCTTTCTTATAGAACCGGGGACCACAGTCTAAGGATAGCACCACCCACAATAGGCCTGACCCTCCCTGATCGATCACTTATTCAGAAAATGCCTTATGGAAGAATTTTCTCAGTCGGGGTTCCTCTTCTCAAAGACTAGTCTGTAGCCAGCACATTCTGGATTTGTAATTTAGCTTTTTGCTTCCTAACTTGGCAAATCTATTTACCACCAACCACAAAGAAGGATTCTGTACTTCTTACTTTCCTCCTTGCTGTGCCAAAACACCTGTCCTAGTTTGCAACTCTGTGGCAGCAGCGACAGAACACCTTGATCAAAAGAGCTTATTTTTGCTTATGGTTCCAGAAGGATTGAGTCCATTATGGGGCGGTAGGGGATGGAGTGGGTTGTTGTGGGAACTGGCTGTTCACATCCCCCATCCATGTCGGCTGTCCTGGGCCTTGAACTCACAGAGATCCACCTGTCCCTGCCCCCAAGTGCTTGGATTAAAGGCACAAGCCACCATGACTGGCTAATCATATTTTCACACACACACACACACACACACACACACACACACACACACACACACACACACACACAGAGAGAAAGACAGACAGAGAGAACAGAAAGAGAACAGGAAAAGTCCGTTCCTGCCTCCAGAGACTCACTTCCACCAGCAAGGGTGTAGTTGAACTTTTCTTTTGGGGGCGTTTTGAGACAGGGTTTCTCTGTGTAGCTGTCCTGGAACTTGCTTTGTAGACTGGGCTGACCTCAAACTCACAGAGATCCACCTGCCTCTGCCTCCCAAGTGCTGAGATTAAAAGCGTGCACCACCACTGGCAGTTGAACTTTTCTTTGGGCCGCCAACCAGCTCCCAAATAAAGACACGGAAACTTATTGTGAATTATGAATGTATGCCCTTGGCTTAGGCTTGTCCCACTAGCTCTTTTAACCTAATTTAACCTGTTTTTATCCATTGCATTTTGCCTCGGGGCTTTTTACCTTTATTCTGTATCTGTCTGTCTGTCTATCCCCTGGTATCTCTTTTTCTTTCTCCCTTTTTCCCCCCTCAAGCCGAAATTCCTCCTCCTACTTACTCTCCCTGACCCTAAGTCCCACCTATACCTCCTATCTATTAGCCATTCAGCTTTTTATTAGACCAATCAGGTACCTTAGGAAGGCAAGGTAAAATAGCAACACATCTTTACATAAATAAATGCAACACATCTTTACATATACAAATATTCCACAACACAAAGGTTCCATAACCTAAAGGTTCCATAACCCTCCCCCAGCAGTGCCACTAACAGGGGAGCAAGTGTTCAAATGCTTGGCCTTTGTGGACGTCTGTCATTCGAATTACCAATTCTGAGCTGGAAGAAGACCCTTTGACATATAACGTCTTTTTTTTGTTTGTTTCCTCTTGGTCCACTTAAAAAAAAAATGAAACACTTCTGTGTGTGTGTGTGTGTGTGTGTGCGCGCGCGTGCACTACATGTGTGCAAGGAACCCTGAAATCCAGAAGAGGGCAGCAGATCCCTGGAGCTGGAACCACAGGTGGTTGTGAGCTGCTGTGTGGGTACTGGGAACTGAACTTCTACAAGAACAGTATGTACTCTTAACCACTGAGCTGTGCCTCCAGTACCCTATTTTTTCTTGGTAAAGAAAGTTTTCCCCTTTGTTTTATTTTTGGTGTGTGTGTGTGGGGGGGCACACATTCATGCCACTGTGCATGTGTGGAGATCAGAGGTCAATTTGGGGAAATTAGTTCTATTCTTCTCTCCATGTGAGTTCCAGGGGTTGAACTCAGGTTGTTAGGCTTGGTGGCAAGCTTCTGTACACTGAGGCATCTTGTTGGGCTCTCCTCTCTTCCCTTGCCCTTTCCCCTCCCCTCCTCTCCTCTGGTTCCCTCTCACTTTTCTTTTTCTTTGATCCCCCCTGTCAGGGTCTATATGCCAGGTGTGGGAGAAGGTAATATTTTCTTCCTGTCTTCTATGCTGGGGAAAACAGGCAGTAGTGTCTGTTTTGTTGTAATTTACGAACTGGCATTTTGCTTTGACCACCTGCAAGGTGGTTTTAAACTGATGCTGTTTCCTCATCTGTGAAATGGGGATAATTTTACGTGGTCAGGGCTAACCTTAGTGGGTTGATATAAGAATGAGTTAAAATACTATGTATGAAGATGTTCCCTCACTGACAAAAGAATATTAAAATGTAATTGTGTAATTTGTTGCCGACCACAGAACCTTCAACCCTAGAGGTGCTGCAAAATTGCTTAGAGTCCTCAGATGCTACTCCCATGGGAGCTGCTCTAATTGTTGCCACCAGATGGCAGCAAAGAGCAAGTTTCCCTATGAGGCTCAATGGGCTCCAAAGGCAGGATGAAATGGTTGGTGGCTCTCCCTAGTGTCTATCAGTATCACTGTTCCTCTCTGCCTCCCCAACACTTCCCTAGTCCAAGATCACTTATGTATCCTTCTTCTACTGATTCCTTCCAAGGGAATTGCTTTTTCAATACACATTCAAGGGCAAACTGGAATTAATGGCAATCCCTGTTGCTTACAGCCTGTAGTTAATGTGGACTGTCAATGAAAATTGAACCTGAGGGATTTATGAAGTACATATTTATGAGGCAACAGGGAAATATGGAAATATTTAGATTACTTAAGCTCCAAGTCCCTGTCCCAAGTGAATATATCTGGGATCCATCCATTATCCATTCAGTAAATATTTATTCCTTGCTTGGAAATAAAGATGCATTTTTTTTTGGATCCAAGTCTCTCTGTTGTGTAGCTTGGCTGCCTTAGAACTTCCTCTGTAGATCAGACTAGCCTCTGTAGACCAGATCCCAGAGAACCACCTGCCTCTGCCTCCCAAGTGCTCGTATTAAAGGTGTCATCACATTATCTATTTTTTTATATTAGCAAAGACATGGAGGGAATTATGGAAGTGTGTTATAAGGTGATAAGCCTACTAAATTAGATTCCCTGGGTGGGACCAGGGCTTTGGATACTTGACAAGGTTACCCAAGTAATTGTGTTAGGTTGGTGTTTCAGGCTTGGTTGCCTATTAGAGTTACATGAAGAACAAACCAATACCCCTGCCCAGTCACAAAACACAAGTCACACACACACACACACACACACACACACACACACACACACACACACACACACACAGAGAGAGAGAGAGAGAGAGAGAGAGAGAGAGAGAGAGAGAGAGAGAGAGAAAGGAAAACATTAAAGAGGGAACTTGCTATAGTCTCTCCCATCACCGATGTGTGAGCATCTCCTCCTTGAGGTTGCCCTTTGTGAATATCATTCTCATGCTTTTAAGCCATTGTGATATGGGAGAGATGACATCACACCTGCGAGCTGACATTTTGCAAACTGTATTAAGAGTAAAGCCAGTACAGTATGTGATACATCAATCTTTTTATTACGGGAGCTGGTTGGTTCTGGTAAAAGGAAAATCAGACATACAGAAGTTCAGGTGTGTTGTATTTCTGTGCTGGTGTGGGGTGCTGGTAAACGCTGGATGTCTGGGTTAAGTAATGGAAATAACAGAACCTGGCGATGAGGGGTCTGGGGGCATAGCACCGGGAGAGTTCCTGCCTTATGTATAAAGATCTGGGTTCTCAGTTCTCAGCACTGAAAGTTAAAGCACATCCCAAGTGTTTGCCAGTCTCTCTGGCATCAGTCTTCCCACTGCAGTCAAGTTCAGTTTAGCCATGTGAAGTCACTAGTCATGGACATGGAGAGAGAGCTACAGAATTGCCTGTTCTAGATAGTAACATTTGGCTTGAGCCCCACCACACTCTAGTAGGAAGTTAAAAATGACTATTTAGATCAGGTCCAGGTCTTATATCTGATGGTTAGAACTTAACACATTCCCACCAAATTGGGTCTATGTTAGCAAAATGGGCTATGAGCAGCGGGTGTAGCCTGTGAGTTCAGCTTGTAGGATGAACAGTTTGAAAAGAAAGAAGGATGATAGGTGAAGGCAAGGGTTCATGTCACCCCCAAATGCTTATGTTAAATGTCCAGTTGCCTGGAATGTGACCAGCTTTTCTTTTTGTGTCATGTGACCTGGCTCCAGGGACTATACCCTTGTTTATGACATTAGTCAGATAGTCACCTTGAGCAGTTTTCCTTACATTTCTCTGCTTTATTTTTTCCCTCTCTCATGAACTGGCAGGAAAAAGAGGTCTATTATATCACAAGGGGGCCATGCAGAACAGCCCACGGATATCAGGTACTGAAGAGTGGCTCAAAGCCGTCTGCACCACTGATTAAGAGGAGGCTGCTGAATACTAAGTTGCAGGCTTCAGCCGAGGTGCACACTCCAGACCATCTCAAGACCTTAATTATCACCGTGCACGATGCAGGGTAGAAATGTACAAGCTGACTCACTGCAGTTTCCCACTGACAGCAGTCAGAGGAATGAGGATTCCTTCTCTCAACATTAAAAAAAAAAAAGCAACAAATTCCAGAAACAGAGAGGGTCAGAGATGGATGGATGGATAGGTGGATGGATACATAGATGGGTGGATGGAGAAGGAGAGAAATTACCTATCAACTACAGTCAGCATTCAAGGGTGTTGTTCAAGGATTGTTTAATTTTAACCAGCTACAGAATTCACTTCAATTACAATTAGCTCTTAGTCTTGACTGCAAATCAAATCACCAAGAAGATAGCCTGCCCGGGCTGATCTGGTTTAAACAGATTGGATTAGAATCTAGTAATCATCTTTTACTTTTTAAACTCTCCAAGTAATTCTAATATGCCTAAAAACTACCAACCTAATGCAATGGCGCTTGAACTGTGAAGTGCATTGTAATTACTTGGGGGACCTTATTAAGTATGCAAGGTCTTGGCTCCCACCCAGAGAGTCTAATTTGGTAGGCTTATGGTAAGGGACTTGGAATTTGCATTTTAACCTAGCAGTCCAGGAAATTCGTTTTTAAATCTTTTTTTTAATTGTTAAGGATTTACTTATTTTTATATGTATGTGCGAGTGCTTGCATGTGTATATGTCCACCATGGGTGTGTCTGGCATCCTCAGAGGCCAGACAAGAGTGTAAGATCCCCTAGAACTGAAGTTATAGGCAATTGTGATCTGGGATGTGGGTGCTGGGAACTGAACCGGGGTCTTCGGCGGCTACAGGAAGTACTGAACTACCGAGCCATCTCTCCGGCCCTCTCTTTCTTCGTTTTTAATTATGAGTATGTGTGTGTTATGTGTGGATTTTTTTTTTCTTTTTTGGTTTTTAGAGACAGGGTTTCTCTGTGGCTTTGGAAGCTGTCCTGGAAGTAGCTCTTGTGGATCAGGGTGGTCTCGAACTCACAGAGAACCGCCTGCCTCTGCCTCCCGAGTGCTGGGATTAAAGGTGTGCGCCACCACCGCCTGGCATGTGTGGGTTTATACATGTGAGTGTGGGTGCCCACAGAAGCCAGAAGAGGGTACTGGATTCCCTGGAGCTGGAGTCACAGGGTTAGCCATGGGATGTGAGGGTTGAGATTGAAACTCAGGTCCTCTGCAAGAGTAGCAAGCACTCTGAGCAGCTGAGCCATCTCTTCAGCAGTCTTGGAGCATGTATGGCTTTGCGGTTTATCCCGAGGAAGTAACTAGAGGTGTGTGTGATGAGTTCACTTGAAAGTAGTCATGACAGCACTGTATCTAACAGTGGTCCCTAACATTAGATTGGCTGGCGAGTTAAAAACCATATGCTAATGGCTCTCGATTCAGGTTGCGATGGGAAATGGAGGAAGGGAATACGGTGAACCTAAGAGATATTTACCTACGTCTAGAGACATTTTTGATTGTCACAATGGGGAAAGGGTGTGACACTGGCACCCAGTGATCACAGGCCAGAGATTTGTTACTATCCTATAATAGTCAGGATAGCTCCTGACAACAAAAAATTTATCATGACAAAATGTTAGTGCTGATGCTCAGCTGCACTGTCCTAATGTGCAGCTTGCACCTCCCACTAATGACACAAAGGTTTCCAGGGAAGACTCAGCGACATGTTAGGAACAGCAGCCCTTGAATGGGTCTCCTGGGCCACCGAGCTGAGCATCTCCAAGTTTCATTTTCAGAAAATTAAAAATAACGTATATGATCAATAACAAGCCACACTGCATAAATATTCCACTTTCTTAACAACATCTGATTGCTGAGTCCCTCAATAGCAGCAGACAGCAGTAAGAGAAAGACAAACCGTGGGAAACTACTCAGCAGCCATGAAAAGGCAGTCCTTGTAAAGACACACGCACAACTGGATGTGGTGGTGCACACCTGTAACCCAGCACTGGGCAATCAGGAGTTCAAACCTAACCTGAGCTACATGAGATTCTATATTAAAAAGTTAAAATTGCCGGGTGGTGGTAGTGCACACCTTTGATCCCAGCACTCGGGAGGCAGAGGCAGGAGGATTTCTGTGAGTTTGAGGTCAGCCCCATCTCCAAAGTGAGTTCCAGGACAGCCAGGGCTACACAGAGAAACCCTGTCTTGATAAACAAACAAAAAGAAAGAAAGAAAGAAAGAAAGAAAGAAAGAAAGAAACCTGACTCAGACAGTAGTGTTAGCAGATGAATAGGAAAATAGGCACATCTAAAACCATGATGAAACATTAACAAATTTAAAACTCATGATGAATTATATAGTTTTTGACTCATTAGCCCTGTGTTTGTTTTATTATGCATAGATTTGTAAAGTCAGAAGAGATACATTAAAAATTTCGTTAGATGTTGCCAAATGTATTACACAGACATACAAATAAATCTTTAAAAAGTATTTAGCTAGTTTATAGTGTATGAATACACATATTTGTGTTAATAGTAACAAATTGGAATATTATTACCCATGATACTAGAAAGGGAAATATATATACTCCAACATGTTTTTGATAATACAAATTCATTTTTTAAGGCATTCACAGAGGGACTGGAGAGATGGCTCGGCAGTTAAGAGCACTGACTGCTCTTTCAGAGGACCTGGGTTCAATTCCCAGCAACCACATGGTGGCTCACAGCCATCTGTGGTTGGATCTGATGCCCTCTTCTGGCATAAAGGTGTACATGCACACTGATTGAGAACTCTCATACATTAAATAAATAAATAAATAAATAAATAAGTAAGTAAGTAAATGCAAAAAATGCTTCATAAAGCAGGGTGGTGGTGCAGGCCTTTAATCTCAGAACTTGGGAGGCAGATGCAGATGGATCTCTGTGAGTTTGAGGCCAGCCCCTGGTCTATAATAGTGAGATCCAGGACACCGAGGGCTACACAGAGAAACCCTGTCTCAACAACAAAACAAAACAAGCGTCACTGTCCAGAAGTGGCATATTGTGTGTGTGTGTGTGTGTGTGTGTGTGTGTGTGCGCGCGCGCACACACACACACACACACACACACACACACACACACACACGTTTCCAACACTACTGCAATGATGTTATAATTCGTCTGAAATTAGAGATTCTGGAAAACCTGCCAGAAATGTTCTCTTCCTCTTAAAGTTCATCTGCCTATACCCGAGGATGCTGTGCACGGCTCTGGCACAGGAATGTGCAAACAGGATTTGGCTGTGAGTGCAATATTTTGCCAGGGATCTGAGGTGAAGCTACTGGGTGGTTTAGCCTGAATGGTGACCCTGGGAGATCTCTGTTAAATCAGCATTTCCTCCGCATGTGACTCTGAGTGGATTCCATCTACGGATCAATTTATTTAATATGAAAAAAATGTTTCTGCTATTAGAATTCATTGTTATCTTCAGTTTATTATTTTTTTTTAAAGATTCCCTTTTCTTCTCACAAAACAAGTGCCTCTGTCCTCAGAAGGGAAGCAGAACTCTGAGTCCTTCATTCAAAAGATAATTACAGGGCTCAGCTTCTGCCCTGGGTGCTGTTCTAGACACATGAGTCCTTGAAGGAGCTATCCAAGGTCCTGCTGTTGGGAAGATGGCCATTTATTTAATTATTTCTTATTGATTTTGTATATGTGTATCCAACCTTGCTTTTCCATTGCTGTGACAGAGCACAGGCCAAATGAATCTTGGAGGAAGAAATGGTTTATTTCAGCTTACAGGTTACAGGCCATCACTGAGGGGACCAGGGCAGGAACTCAAGCAGCAACCTGGAGGCAGGAACTGAGGTAGAGACCTTGGAGGAGCCCTGCTGACTAGCCCCCCACCCTGGCTTGCTCAACAAGCTTTCTTTCTTTTTTCCCTTTCTTTCTTTCTTTCTCTTTCTTTTTTCCTTCCTTCCTTTCTCTCTTTCTCTTCCTTCCTTCTTTCCTTCCTTCTTTCTCTGTCTTTCTTCTCCTTTTTTTTTTTTTTTTTTTTTTTTTTTTTGAGACAGGGTTTCTCTGTGTAGCCTTGGCTGTCCTGAAGCTTGCTCTGTAGACCAGGCTGGCCTGGAACTCACAGAGATCCACCTTCTTCTGCCTCCAGAGTGCTGGAATCAAAGGCGTGCACTGCCACCACCCAGATGCAACTAGCTTTCTTATACAGTCCAGCCTCACCTGCTCAAGGTGACACCACCTACAGTGGGCTGGGCCCTCCTACATCAATTAGCAATAAAAGCATAGGAAAGTTCATTCATTCTTTCATTTAGTCATAAACCTGGTGATTATTCATTTAAAAATTCCTGTGTTGAACCGAAGAGCCGGCTCAGAGGCTGAGAGCACTTGCTGCTCTTGCGGAGGACCCAGGCTCGGTTTCTAATATCCACATGGCAGCTCCATGAGCCACATATATGCAATTCCAGCTCTAGGCGATCTGATGCCTTCTTCAGGCCTCCCAGGGCGTCTGTGCTCATGTGAGCATTATCCTCACAGACACACAAATGCACATTATTTTTAAAAATTTAAAAATAAAATCCACTTTGTGTTGGGCACAATCCTAGGCACTACCTATGCAGTAATAATACAGATGTAGTTCTTGCTCCTCACTCCCACAGACCAGTGATTTCTGGGGCTACAGAGTTGTTAGCTGAGGGAGCTGCAACTTACAATTCAAAACCCAGTGCTCATTCCATTGTGTGTCTTGGCTCCTGTTAATGATGATGTCTTCCAAGAAGGAGAACCTGAGGGTGGAACCTCAGACCTTGTCTTTGTAGAGGGATTTCTATTTCCAAACATTGGAACAAGGAATATGTGTTTATGAGACAGAGAGAGAGAGAGAGAGAGAGAGAGAGAGAGAGAGAGAGAGAGGGATGTGGGGTGGGGGAGAGGGAAAGTTGTACAGTTCTATATGGGGACAAGAGAAGCAGACAGCCTTCCCTGTCGGTAGCTGGGGGAAGAGAGAAATGACTAAGGAAAGAAATGACTGAAGAGGTGTGGAGAGTCCACGATGTGTTTGTACTTTGCAGATCCCTCTGCAAGTAGGGCTGGAGCCTCTACCACCCCTAGTTGCTGGCAGCTACAGATGAGATCCTTAGCCAGTACCCCTAAGGGAACTGCCTCCCTTAGAGTCAGCTGTTGTGCCCAAGGTAGTCCATCATCTTCCAGAAAGGAGGCACACATCCAATGATGACACACCTGGAAGCTTTTGGGGAGGGGAGGGCCAGCTCAGACCTTTGCTGTATTATTGCAGGACTTCTTGCCAGGCCTGCTATTTTCCAGAACATTCCCAAGGGCATCATTCACAGAGCAGTCTCTAGTCAACACAGACATTGGTTGATGATGGGGGATGGCCTTCTGTATATATATATTTCTCTTATTGGTTGATGAACAAAACACCCATTGGCCAGTAGAGGCAGGAAGATAGGCAGGGTTAGGAAATGAGGAGAATGCTGGGGAGAGAGAGGCTGTGAATAGATGCCATGTAGTGGAGGAAGAGTAACAGGCTCGGACCCTTCTCCAGTAAGATAAGACTGAGTGGAAATACTTAGATTAATAGGAATGGGTTAATAATTAAGACAGAGCTAGCCAATAAGAACCCCTAGGGATTGGCCAACAATTTTATAATTCATACAAATCTTTGTGTGTTTATTTGGGGCTAATTGGCTGTGGGGCCTGGTGGGGCAGAAACCTCCATCTTTATGTCTTCATCTCAAAATGGGGTCCCCAGAACCCAGCCTGTGTCAAGATCTCAAGATGTCCATTATGGGGTGAATGACTTCAATATAATTAAACAGTAATGGTCAAAATAGTGTCTCTCTTTGGGGCTTTTGAGGTGGTATTTGAGGCAACTTGAGTCATGATCCCATCAGGGTGCCCAGTTTGTGTTCACTTTGAAGTCTTCAGATTCAACCTCTGAAGGTTTCCATAGCCTGTCCAACAGTGCCACCAAGTGGGGACCAATCACTCATATACCTGAGCCTGTGGGGGACAGTTCTTACTCAAAGGGGACATAAAGTTGGGAGGAAGATGAGGGGAAGCGTCAGTAGGAGTTGGAAGGGGGAGTGAAGGGTGGATTTTATATAAAAATAAAATGAATTAATGTGTGAAGAAAAAAGTTTTCTTTGGATGTGCGGCTCTGAAGATTTCTGTAGTTCCTCCAGGGCTTGATTCTACACATAGAACTGTGGAAGGAGGGGCATTCATTTTTGGACAATTGTAATTCCTCTTTAAAATTCAGTCATTAATGAGGCCCCTGTACTGTGTCACTACAATGCATGTCCTCATCACTTTAACTAGATTTTAACTTTGAAATAATGCTGGTCTTTTTTTTTCTTTCTTCGTGCTGTTCTTTCTGGCCCTTGGGAGTCCCCTGCACTATTTTTAGGTGTGTAGGTAGGTGGATCAGATGGGAGCTGCAACGGCAACTTAAGAACTCTGCACGGTCCCGATTGTGAGAGCAAACCCAGCGCTGCTCTTTTCCTTCTATAGTTGACAAACTGGGCCCCAGCTTGCCCCACCAGTGAGGTGGCACCTGCTCTGTAACATGTAGAGAAGGGGATGGATTGTCTGAACAAATGTCACATGATCAGAACTCTCTGACTCACCTCTAGAGTTTTAAAATCATGCTGGAATTTTTCTGGTTGAGTCTTCAAGTCAACATTTGTGTGTGGAGATATCTATCTATCTATCTATCTATCTATCTATCTATCATCTGTCATCTCTTTGTGTATATATGAATGAATTCACTTACATACAAATACATGTATGTAGAGGTAGATGTCTTCCTCTCCAGTTTATTTAGTGAGACAGGATCTCTTGTTGAACCAGTTCAGCTAGTTCTGGCGTGGTGAATGATCCCCAGGTATCCTCCCAAATCTGTCTTGTCAACTCTGGCACTACAAGTGCCTCTGTAATATTCAAACTCAGGTCCTTCTATTTGTGCAGCAGGCACTTTACCAACCAAGCCACCTCCCAGCCCTCAGTCAACATTTTGCATAGCAGAATTATGTTTATCAACACAACAGCCAGCAATAAAACCACATGTATGGAAATATATACACACATACAAATATACATGTTATGTATTATATTACAACAATGATCCTTCTTCTTCCTCTTCCTCCTCTTCTTCTTCTTGTGTTTTTTGAGGCAGGGTTTCTCTGGCTTTGGAGGCTGTCCTTGAACTCACTCTGTAGACCAGGCTGTTCTCGAACACACAGAAATCCGCCTGCCTCTGCCTCCCAAGTGCTAGGACTAAAGGTGTGCACCACCACTGCCTGGCTCAATCCTTCTTTTTATGTGTATAAGCACATGTATGTTTCTGAGCTTCATGTGGGTTTTAAGAGCTGAGAATGTGCCCCAAGAAGCATCTGCTGTTTGACTCTGCCTACATCTTAAGTTTAGATACATAGGAATGATATGCACTGACTGGGTCAGTCAAGATGAAAATTTCCAGTTGAACTTGAGGGGTTGAGGTAGAATCATCCTGAGTGGTAAAGCAAGACTCTGCCAAAAAAAAAAAAAAGCTTAGAACCATCAAGATAAAAGTCGCTCATTGATAGGCCTGAGTTCAATCTCCAGAATCAACAGGTGCCGGTGCCAGAGGAGATTTTTTTTTTTTTTCAAGACAGGGTTTCTCTGTGTAGCTCTGACTGTCCTGGAACTTCCTCTGTAGACCAAGTTGGCCTTGAACTCACAAAGATCCTCCTGATTGCCTCCAGAGTCCTGGGATTAAAGGTGTGTGCTGCTGTTACTGTCACCATCCACTCAGTGAGAATCAACTTTTAGAATTTGTCCTCTAGGAACTGGAGAGATGGCTCAGAAGTTAAGAGCACTGATTGTTCTTCCAGAGGACCTGAGTTCAATTCCCAGCACCCACATGGTGGCTCACAACTATCTGCAATGAGTGCCCTCTTCTGGTGTGCAAGCATGTATGCATGCATACAGAACACTGTATACATAATAAATAAATAAATCTTAAAAAAAATTGTTCTCTGACCTCCAAATTCTCATCATGGTATATGCGTGCCCCCCACACAAAATAAACAAATGTGAATAAAAGAAATTCCAGTTGGAAAAAAAGACAAAAAAGAAACCACATTCATTTTAAGTGTTGGGCACTTTAATGGCCCCAATTTTATCATAGTGTTCAGATAGGAGACTTTTGGATCTCAAAAAGGGTCTGTCTGCTAAGGAGGCTTACAAAGTCTGCTTTGGGGGTTAGGTGCTCTTGAATGACATATGGTTCAGAGTTCTCTCTACTTGACCCCTTTCTAGAGCAGTATCTGGTGATGCTGGCAAGAGATGGTTGCTGGTGAAAATACTGTCCATAGGCAGGTTCACTCCTGGTATTGTCAATGACACAAGGAATCGACTGCCTATATTTTCATGTAACCACAAGTGTGTGGCTAGCCTTCCCTTCAGGTACGGCTTGATCAAGTAGATAGCAAAATACCACCCGGCATGTGTTCTCCCTGCTTCCCCACTCTAATTTCACTGTCACGGACAGCATCTTACAGTACACTCAGTGTCCTCAGGAGGGTCCAGTTCTTGGCCTTTTTTAAAAGCATGTTTTATATTTTTCTAACAAACCATCCAGAGGAGGAGAAGGAGGAGGAAGAAGAGGAGGAAGAAGAGGAGGAGGAGAAGAGAAGAAGAAGAAGAAGAAGAAGAAGAAGAAGAAGAAGAAGAAGAAGAAGAAGAAGAAGAAGCCTTCTTTTGTCTTGATGGGGGATGTTCTTCTGTATATATGTTTCTCTTATTGGTTGATGAATAAAACACTGTTTGGCCAATAGAGGCAGGAAGATTGGTGGGACTAGGAGATGAGGAGAATTCTGGGAAAGGTAGGTAGAGGGAGACTGAGAAGAGACACCATGTAGAGACAGGGAGGATAGGACGCACCAGGCATTCTCTGGTAAGATAAGGCCATGTAGAAATACATAGATTAGTAGTTATGGGTTAATAATTAAGACAGAGCTAGCCAATAAGAAGCCCTAGCCCTTGACCAATAGTTTAATAATAAATGTACGTCTTTGTGTGCTTATTTGGGGCTGAAAGAGTGGTGGGACCTGGCGGGACAAAGAAAATACCAGCAACACTGTCTTGTAAACAGGTTCTGGGACAGACAGAATCCAGCCATTTTCTAGTTCCTGTACCAATATCTCAGAACCTCACAAGTCAATTGCCTCTTAGATGCCTTTTCCAAGATGACATTTCATTTAATTTCATTTATCTCAGTGCCACTGCTCTCTCTCTCTCTCTCTCTCTCTCTCTCTCTCTCTCTCTCTCTGTCTCCCCATCTGTGTTCTCTGTTTGCCTTTGCAAAGAGGAGGTGACCACCCTTGATTCCTTAGTTCTTTGGTTTATGTGACAATAGAGTCCCAAGGATGCTCATATTTTGTTTCAAGTCAGTTGGAAACTGACATTTTGATGAGGTTCATTGGGTCAGTTCCTATTCTTTTCCCTACAATTATAGTCAAGGAGTTGGGGGGTCACATTTGTTAGACAAGCACAAGGGGAGTCATCACTGTAGTTGGGGGTGGAGACATGTCTCACGAGTTTAGTGTCAATCCCTTATAACCAGGACAGTGAACACGTTCTTACATGCCAGACTCTGGGAAAAGCCCTCTACTCGATACGCCTGACATGTTGTGTCATTTACAATTCTTTGGGCACAAGTGATAGACATTAGCAGGGCAGACATATACCTGTGTACATTTGTGCTCACATCTGGGATCCTGGCACAGTGTCTAATTGGAGTAACCAGGGCATCACATGCTTATTATGATAATAACCCCCAGTTAATCCCATGCCATTCAACTGACCCCTTTAATGGTATGTCTCCTCCTTTCTTCTTTTTTCTTTTTCTTTTTTCTTTTTGCTTGTTCGAAATGTTTGTGCACATAGGGGGAAGTGTTCGCAATTGCCTGTAACCTGTAACTCCAACTCCAGGGGATCTGATACCTCTAAACTCTGCTGGTACCTGCCCTCATGCACATATGTATACAAACACACACCTATACATAGAGTAAAAGTAAAATTAAGTTAAAAATACAAATAAGGTGAGGTATGGTGATATATGCCTTGGATTTCTTGGGCGGCAGAGGCAAGGAAATCTCTGTCTGAGGACAGTCTGATCTATGTGGAGAGATCCCTCTCAACACCCACCCCCACACCAAATAAAATGTGTGTGTTTATATAGGTTCATGTGTGTGCCCGTGAATGTGACACCAGAGGACAAACTCAGGTGTCATCCTCAGGAATGCCATTCACCTCTGAGCCAAGGTCTCTTGTAGGCCTAGAGCTCATTGAATAAGCTAGACTGGCTGTCCAGTGAGCGCCAAGTCCTCTGGGCCTCATCTCTCTAGAGCTAGGATTACAAGCTCACACCTCTATATTTTATGTGGGTGCTGGGACTCGAACTCAAGACCCCAGGCATGTAAGAAGGTGCTTCAATGACTGATCCATCCCCTGGCCCCTATTACAGTGCTTCTGTTCCTCTCTTTCAGAACTGGAGTCTATTTCCTCAAGCCTCTCTGATTGGATTGAATTGGCCTGCTGCGCATGTTGTCTCTGAGCTCCAGAGCTGGGACTTACACAAGCTATGAGCTTCTGCTAGTCTTCTTCTGGAGCCCTGGGACTACCATGCCATAGCACTAGCCTACTGGAGTTCAGGGGTAGGGTGGGGGTGACAGGAAGGAGAAATGAGGTTCCCCAGATGCGCATCAGCACCCCCTGACCACCACGGTGGTTCTTCCAGCCATGCCATGCCATGCCAACATTCTGGTTCAGTGCAGCCACCTTGATAAAACCAGGTAAGCCCAATAGATCTGCATATATGTTCAACACACAGAATCACACAAAGCCACAAATCACTGTTGATAAACCTCTAAATTCTAGATAACCTGATGGATGGGTATAGATAGTAGCTGCAATCCGGGGCCGGCCCCTGGACCTGGTAAGGAGTCATCTGCCAGGAGGGGCCTCCTGAAGCCTCTTGGGGCTTCTACAGTGTGAGGACTACATACTAGGGTTTCCATTGTAGCAATCACTCATGGCAAGAAGCCAATCTTCAGTACCTAAGCAAGGTACTGTTTGGAAGAGAAAAACAGATATGTGGAAGTTCAAAACAACAGCCATTTAGCCTATTTGGTTTTGTGCCTCTAGTATGCAGAGCTGTGTAAATACTCTGGGTACCTATTGCATGTCATGCTAAACACATTTGAAATAAATATCACTAGGATGGGCTGATCTGAATTAAACAGGCTGAGACTGCAGTCTGTGCCGTCTGCAGCCCTCCACTTGTTCTCTTGGCCCAGTTTGAGAACACACACACACACACACACACACACACACACACACACACACACACGGAACCACAAGAGAAGGACTGATTTAGAACACATTAAATAAAGCAATGTGTAGGATGTCACTGCAGAGCACTCCAAGACGGGGCCCAGCACAGCAACTCCCTAGTGCATGTGGAAGACAGGCCAGGCCCATGTGCTCAACTACTAAATGCCCTGGGCTGGGGAGCAGGGATGGCAAGACTTCCATATCCCGAGTAAAACGTAGCTCAGGGATTCTCATGCAGGGGCGCTATGCTCATAGGGAGCCGTTGGGAAATAGCTGGAAACTTTTGGGTAACACAAGTAGATGGCAGTCAACATCTACCAGGTTGACTACCAAGGATGCTTCTCATCTTATGGTGCCCAGGGAGTATCCATTCATGACAAAGAATTATCTGGCTTTGGGACTAGGGGTGTGGCTAGGTGCTAGAAGACTTGCTTGTGTATGCAAGACCCTAAATTCAGTCCCTAGGGTGGAAAAGGAGGAGAGGGGAAAGTGAATTCTTCTATTTTACTGTTTCTTTTTTTAATAAATTTTATTTCAACCTTATTTTACATATCAATCCCAGTTTCCTCTCCCATCCATCCTCCCATGCCCACCCCATCCCCCACCCACTTCCCAGGGAGGGTGAGGCCTACCATGAGGGATCATAAAAATTTGTCAAGTCATTTGGGGCAGGGCCTAGGCCCTTCCTCGTGTATCTAGGCTAAGAGAGTATCCCTCTATGGGGAATGGACTCCCAAAGTCTGTTCGTGCACTAGTTCCACTGCCAGAAGCCCCATAGATTGACTGCCCAGTCCTCCTAGCTGACATCCACATTCAGGGGGCCTAGTTTGGTCCTATGTTGGTTCTCCAGTTGTCAGACTAGGGTCCATGAGTTCCCACTTGTTCAGGTCAGCTGTTTCTGTGGGTTTTCCCAGCATGGTCTTGACTCCTTTGCTCATTGCTCCTCCCTCTCTACAACTGGATTACAGGAGTTCGGCTCAGTGTTTAGCTGGGGGTATCTGCTTCTGCTTCCATCAGCTACTGGATGAAGGCTCTAGGATGGCATTTAAGGTATTCATCATTCTCATTATGGGGGAAGGGCATTTAAGGTAGCTTCTCCACTATTGCTTAGATTCTTAGTTGGGGTCATCCTTGTGGATCTCTGTACAGTTCCCTACTGCGAGATTTGTCTTTAAACCTATAATGGCTCCCTCTATTGATGTGTCTCTTTTCTTGCTCTCCTCTATTCATCTTCCAACTCAATCTTCTTGATCCCTCATGTTCTCCCCTCCTCTTCTTTTCTCCCCTCCTTTTTCTCCTCCCTCTTTTCCCCCTCCCCCATGCTCCCAATTTGCTCAGGAGATCTTGTCCCTTTCCCCTTCTCTGGGGGACCATGTATGTCTCTCTTATGGTCCTCCTTGTTTCCTAGCTTCTCTGGAGGTGTGGATTGTAATCTGGTAATCCTTTGCTCTATGTCTAATATCCATATATGAGTGAGTGCATATCATGTTTGTCTTTCTGTGACCGGGTTACCTCTCTTAGGATGGTTTCTTTTAGTTCCATCCATTTGCCTGAGAATTTCAAGATTCCATTGTTTTTTTCTGCTGAGTAGCACTCCATTGTGTAAATGTACCACATTTTCTTTATCCACTCTTTGGTTGAGGGGCATCTAGGTTGCTTCCAGTTTCTGGCTATTATAAATAATGCTGTGATAAACATAGTTGAACAAATGTCCTTGTTGTATGAATGTGTATCCTTTGGGTATATGCCTAAGAATGGAATTGCTGGATCTTGTGGTAGACTGATTCCCATTTTCCCGAGGAACCGCCATACTGATTTCCAAAGTGGCTGTACAAGTTTGCACTCCCACCAGCAATGGAGGAGTGTTCCCCTTTCTCCATATCCTCTCCAGCATAAACTGTCATTGGTGTTTTTTATTTTAGCCATTCTGATGGGTGTAAGATGGTATCTCAGAGTTGTTTTGATTTGCATTTCCCTGATGGCTAAGGTTGTTGAGCAACATCTTAAGTGTCTTTCAGCCATTTTAGATTCCTCTATTGAGAATTCTCTGTTTAGTTCTGTACCCCACTTTTTAATGGAATTATTTGGTGTTTTATTGACTAGCTTCTTCTTTGTATATATCAGCCCTCTGTCAGATGTGGGGTTGGTGAAGATCTTTTTCCAGTCTGTGTGCTACCGTTTTGTCTTGTTGACTGTGTCTTTTGCCTTACAGAAGCTTCTCAGTTTCAGGAGATCCTATTTATTAATTGTCAATCTTAGTGTCTGTGCTACTGGTGTTATGTTCAGAAAGTGGCCTCCTGTGATAATTCGTTTAAGGGTACCTCCTACTTTCCCTTCTAAGAGGTTTAGTGTAGCTGGATTTATGTTGAGGTCTTTGATTCATTTGGACTTAAGTTTTGTGCATGTTGATAGACATGGATCTATCTGCAGTCTTCTACATGTCAGCATTTAGTTATGCCAGCACCATTTGTTGAAGATGCTTTCTTTTTTCCACTGTATAGTTTTAGCTTCTTTGTCAAAAATCAGGTGTGCATAGGTGTGTGGGTTAATATCAGGGTCTTCAATTAGACTTCATTGGTCTACCTGTCTGTTTTTATGCCAATACCAAGCTGTTTTCAGGACTATGGCTCTATAGTAGAACTTGAAGTCAGGGATGGTGATGCCTCTGGAAATTCCTTTATTGTACAGTGTTGTTTTGTCTATTCTGGGTTTTATATTTTTTCATATAAAATTGAGTATTGTCTTTTCAAGGTCTGTGAAGAACTGTTCTGGGGTTTTGATGGGATTGCATTGAATCTGTAGATTGCTTTTGGCAAGATTGTCATTTTTACTATGTAGATCCTATCCAAGAGCATGGGAGAATCATTTGTCTTAAAATCGTAATAATGCTAAGCCCAAGAAGTCCTGATTTAGAAGCAATAGTTGCCTGGTAGAATAAGACTTGTACCCAGATCCTTGGCCCTGAGAACAGTGATAAATAACAAAGCCCTGTTACTCAGTACAGCAGTGTGGCTAGTGCTCTGTCATGCTCCACCAGCCATCTCGTCCACAGAAACGCACAATGCCTGCACATAAAGTCTGATGTGTGGCTCTTCAAGAAGGTATTAGTCTTGTGATTCAAAAAATGCAACCAGAGATGGCTCAGAGGTCAAGGGCACTTGCTGCTTTTCCATAGGTCCCAGGATTTGGTTCCCAGCACCCACGTTGGGTGACTCACAACCATCTGTAACTCTAGCTCTGTGATACCCAACACCCCTGCTGGCCTCCACAAGCTCCCGCACACACATGGCGTTCCCTCACAGAGACACACAATGTAGAAGTAAAGACAAATGTTTAAAACACTGAATTAACCTCAAAGCTCATAACTTGCCAATAGCTAAATAAAGAATGGCCAGTCTGTGCTAAAGCCAGAAATGAAAAGGAAGGGAGTGTCTATCCTTGGTATGACATGGGTTGGTCTCAAATTCATGATGCTGATGGAAAGAAGCCCGGCTCAAAACACCACACGGTGATTGATTTCATTCACATGGAATGCCTAAGAAAGAAGCAAATGACAAAGACAGCAAATAAAGTAGGAGCTGTCGGGGCTGAGGGTGGGAATTGGTGTCTGCTGTAAATGACCATAGAGATCTTCTTGGGTTATGAAAACTTCCCCAAGCTGGTTTTAAGTGATGGTTGTAAACTTGAATGCTCTCAGAAATCCTGAGTTTGGGGCTGGAGAGACAACTCAGCGATTAAGAATGTGGACTCCTCTTGCAGAAGATGCCAAGTTCAGTTCCTAGCACCTAAGTCAGGAGGCTCACAACCACCTGTAACTCCAGCTCTAGGGGGTCTGGCACCCTCTTCTGGATTCTGTAAACACCTGTACTCATATTCCCCACCCCCTCTCAAGCACACACTCATATGTAATTACAAAGTAAAATAAAACAAATCTTTAAAAGAGAAAACAAATTCTTGCTGGGTGGTGGTGGCGCATGCCTTTAATCCCAGCACTCAGGTGGCAGAGGCAGGTGGATCTCTGTGAGTTCGAGGCCTGTCTGGTCCACAGAGCAAGTTCCAGAACAGCCAGGGCCACACAGAGAAACCCTGTTTCAAACAAACAAAAACCAAAACAAAACAAAAAACAAAAACAAATTCCAAACTTAGAATGGGTGAATTTTATGTTCTATAAGTCATACTTCAATAAAACCTTTCAGTTTAAAGTATATTGGTATGCCAGAATATTGGTATTACTTGGGAGATGGTTAGAAATTTTAAAAAAATGAAGCCTCAGCCTAGACCTGCTGATTTAAAATCTGCATTTTATCCAGTCCCTGCAGTTTTGGGGATTGAACCCAGGACCTTGGGCATGTTCTTTTACTCAGCTATAACCCACCTGGAATCTACAATTTAAGCAAGATCTGTGGCCAGCTTGCATTCCCATTATGTGTGTGTGAGTGTGCGGCAGAGAAAGCCCATTGCCATCAAGATGAGGAGAAAAGAGATAGATCCTAGTTCTATATCCCTTCAGAGACACACCCACAATGACCCAAACCATCTTCCGGGCCATGGTTCCTGAAGGTCCCTCTACCTTCAGTGGTGCCACTGACTGAAGTTAGTACTTTGGGGGACACCCTAGATCTAAACTTGAGCATTTCAACAATTTTTGACAAAAGTGGTTCCAATATTTGTAATAAAACTCAAGCATATTGCCTATTGGTTCCACCAGTATACAGAGGGATGCATCTCAGATGAAATGTGAACTTAGATCTAACAAGGGATGGCCATTGTGTTTATACATGCAAAATAGTATCTTCTATTACACACAGGACACTTCTAATGTACCGGTATCTAAGGGGAACATTCTAGAACATTTTAGTCATTTCTCATCACAGTCTTGTGTAGTGGCACTACAGTAGCTTTACTATGAATTTTTTAAAAATGATTTTTTGAGACAGGGTTTCTCTGTGTAGCTCTGGCTAGCCTGGAACTCACTCTGTAGACCAGACTGGCCTCAAACTCACAGAGTTCCATTTGCCTTTGCCTCCTGAGTGCTGGCATTAAAGGCGTGTGCCACTGCCGCCCAGCTCTGCTAAAAAGTTTTTCCTAAACGCCAGCTTCCTCATCGTCACACCTTGTCTCCTTCCTGTTTTGTATTTCAGCCTAAATTTGCCTCAGTTCTGTGGAAGCAGCTTGGTTCTGATGCTTAACTGGGCTATGTACTCGGAGACAAATGCTCTCTCTGTAGGTGGCTGATTACACTTCCTTTCCAGAGAGAGAGAGAGAGAGAGAGAGAGAGAGAGAGCGAGAGAGAGAGAGAGAGAGAGAGAGAGAGAGAGAGAGAGAGAGAGAGAGAGAGAGAGAGAGAGAGAGAGAGAGAGAGAGAGAGAGAGAGAGAGAGAGAGAGAGAGTCCATCAGCCATCTCTCAAGAATGAAGCTATAGTTTAGTGGTCCAGTACTTGCCTCATATGCACGAGGCCCTGAGTTGCATCCCAGAGGCAAAATCAAACAACTAGAACAAGAAAATTGCTTAAGCATGGGAAACAGTTTTATTTTTTAATTTTTTGACATATCGGTGGACTAGATGCCAGATTTATGCCTGCCTCTAGTAGTGGGGTTGAATCAAACCACTGAACATGGTGGTTGGGGAATTCGGGAGAGAGGGACTCACAGAGAATATATTGGGGATTCTGTTTTCAGAAGGTAGGAAAGGGCTCTCTGCTCCCAACTCCGAGTCCAGTCTTGTGGACAAAAGTTTCTGTGCTGCCTGGTCCCACAGCTGTTTAGTCCCAAATAAATACACAGAGACTTATTTATTAATAATTAATTGTAAACTGTTTGGCAAATGGCTTAGGCTCCTTACTGGCTAGCTTTCTCTTAATTATTAACCCATAACTACTAATCTATGAACTTCTACATGGCCTTATCTTACCAGAAAATGCTGGCGCATCCTATCTTCCCAGTCGCTACATGGCATCTCCTGTAGAGGCCTCTCTCTACATCGTCTCCCCAGAATTCTCTTTGTTTGGTAGCCCCACTGTAACGATAACTCTTTCCGCCAGCTGCCTGAGTTCTGCTGACACGTTAGGGCCCCCAAACAACACAAGGATTAATATTAGTTACAATGCTGCTGACCAATGACTAGGATTTCGTATTTGCTAGCTCTGTCTTAAGTATCAACCATAACCATTAATCTATATATTTTATAAAGACTTATCAAGGATGCCAGCAGCATTCATCCTCTTTTCCCTGGATCACATGGCGACTCTCTCCCTTTCCTACATTTCCCAGAATCCTCCTTCTCTCCTAGTTCCACCTAACTTGCTTCCCTATTGGCCAGCAGTGCTTTATTTATCAACGAATAAGACAAACATATACACAGAAGACCCTCCCCCATCACCCCACCTATACTTCTTGCCTGGTTACTGATTAATAGATGCTTTATTCATCAGCCAATTAGAGAAACATATAATCAGAAGGGTATCCCTCATCACGGTCCCTCATCTACTTTATTTCTTTATTGAGACAAGCTCTCTCTATGTGGACCTGACTGTCCTGGAACTTGCTATGTAGAGCAGGCTGCCTCAGCTCACCAATATCCTCCTGCCTCTACCTCCCGAGTGCTGGTATTAAGGCGTGCACTACTGTGCCTGGCTTCAGCTCCAATATTTATGTTTATGTTCATTACACAAGCAACAAAGCTCACGATGCAAAAATCCAAGCACAACAGATGAGAGCTGCCCACTGTGCCTTGTAGGTTCTCAGCTCTGTATCCCTCTTGGGTATAACCATACGTCCATTTACACCTGGACGGTCAGCATCTTTAGTTATTGTCACCATTCACATCTGACAGCGCTTTGTCCAGAGAAGGTGGGGAGCCCCTGTAGTGGTGATAATGGACATGCCCAAGGGCACACAGTGACATGTTCTGAGAAACACAGGCAATTTTGTACAGACCTCACAGAGCATGGCTACTGAAGCTTTAGTTAGCTCAGTCACTGAGTTGAGTCATGTGATGAACTCGGGCTGTACGGAGCTGCAGCTGGCTTACTAGGGTGCTGTGTTATGGACAAATTTATTTTTATAAGTAGGAAAGTGCACCCTGAAATGATTGGCAACCTAGTACTGTCAAGGCGTAAGCCAGTGACATCGTTATCTGTTGTCACCAAGCATTCTGTTTTGACATTTTGAGACAGGGTCTTATGTGGCTCAGGTTCATCTCAAACCTGCAATGTAGCCAAGGATGACTTTGAACTCCTGATCATCCTGTCTTCATCTGTTCAGTGCTGGGATCACAAGCCTGCATGACCATGCCCAGTTTATGTGGTACTGGGGATCAAACCCGGGGCTTCATGCATGCTAGGTGGGAAACCCCACATCCTAGCTTCAGGTGTTGCGCTCTGCACACAACCGATACACTTTTACACATGTGGCAGTACAGTGGGCCTGTTCATACCAGCATCACCACACAGAGAGGGCACATTGTGCTATTGTGTCATGGAGGCTGCAGCCCACCGCATGATGAGAATTGGTGATTGAAGCATCATGGCATGGCACATGACTATGTCTGGAGAGAAGATACAGGAGGGGGAGAAAGAGGTGGCAGATAAAAACATAAGAGAATCATCCCAGAGAGGCCTCAGCTGTGTTGTCAATGATACCTTCTGTGATAGTGGTCAGAGCAGGGGTCAAGGGGATGGAGAGCCAAGGTGATGTAGGTAGCAGACAACGTGGAGGACTGCTCCACAGTCAGATTCATGATCCCCCGCCTTCTGTGTTCACATCCTGTGTGACCCCCTCTCCTCGAGTGTGGCTGGCATGGCTTGCTTGCTTCTAACCAGAATAATATGCTGGTGTTGTTGCTGCTATTCCACCACATGCGACTGCCATGTCTGTCTTGCTGAGAGTCTCCTCCTTGCTTGTGCCGGCTGCTCTGTGGACAGTGCTATCTGGTAAGGAAGTGAACTTAGCCTCCGCTGACAGACAGGTGCCAAGTAAAGATACAGCTTTCGGGGAACTGAATGCTACCAGCGTTGTTTACATGTGCTCAAAGCAAGTCAACTCCAGAGATGAAACACTCGTTCTACATTGGTTAGAGCTTTGCCGAGAATCCAGATAAACTGTAACATAGCAAGCGTTTTATTTATTTATTTATTTATTTATTTATTTATTTATTTATTTATTTATTCTCTGTGTATCTCTGGTTGTCCTGGAACATGTTCTGTAGACCAGGCTGGTGTCACACTCAAGAGATCCACCTGCCTCTGAGTGCTGGGATTAAAGGGGTGCGTCGCCACCACCTGGCTTTGTTTTAGTGTTTTAAGTTATGTATATGTGTGTGGGTATGTACAGGTGGTGTGGAGGCCACAAGAGGTGGTGAGATCTCCTGGAGCTGGAGTTACAGGAGACTGTGAGCAACCCATCGTGGAAGCTGGGATCCGATGAAGGTGTCCTGGAAGAGCAGCAAGCGCTCTTAACTGATGAGGCATTGCTCCAGCCCCAAGCACAGGATGTTTTATACGTCACTGGCAAGGTTATACAGCACACAGTAACCAACACACAGCCAGACCTGGCCGATGCCCTCTGTGGAATCTGCAGCCGGTGCTTACATCATATGTTACAGTTGTCCTCATGTTATTGACTTGTGTTGTTGAATAAAGAGACACTGGAGAAACTAAACAAACAAACAAACAAACAAACAAACAAAACAAAGGTTAAACACATAAATTACCCTTGAACAGTAGGTCCCAATGTCTGTCATCGAAGGGCTGATGTATATATTTCTAATTACAATGACGTCTTGTTCCTTAACCCCGGTTAGGCAGAGTGGAAGGAAAACAAAAAAAACTGGTAGTGAATCTCAGGTATATTATCTTCCTGTTTGTAAAAACCAAGAAATGGTTTTTACATGGCAAAGCAAGTGAACCGAGGACAGTGCTCTCAAAGGCACAAAAACCTTTATTTCCAAAGATGGCTTATTTAGATCCTGCTAATGGGGAAGAGAGAGCAAACTACCTAGGAAGAGCAATCATCTTCAAACCACACCACCCCTGAGCAAGAAATTTCAGTTCTAAAAATATGCTAAGCACACCAATTTGTAGAGCGGTATCTCACCAGTGGTGGAAAAATCTCCGTGCCCAGAGAAATTGGACACATTACTGCGTCATCTTGATTTTGTCTGTACTGCGCATAGAGCATGTTGGTGCATCCATCCATTGTTCCCCTTTAAGAATTTCATTTGAAGTAACAGCAAGCCATGGGGGTTCATGAAATTAATTCACTGCTGCTCTCTTACTTCCTGCATAAAGTGGCCTGAAGTCTTCCATCTCACATTCACCCATTCCCCGCTTTTCTGGCCTCTAGGAGGTCTGTGTTTATGTGCTATGAAATAAAAATATACTTGGCGATCTCCATGGTTAAATAAAAATCAATCTAAAAGGATTTGAGCCTTTGTTCATCTTTTGTCCAGGACAGCTCTAGAAGAAGCAACTAGGAGTCAACAATGAGAATAACAACAACAAAAAAAGTTCACAGCTGGGTGTTGGTGGCACACCCCTTTAACTCCAGCACTCGGAAGGCAGAGGCAGGAGGATCTCTGAGTTCGAGGTCAGCGTGGTCTACAGAGTGAGTTGCAGGATAGCCAGGACTACACAGAAAAAAAAAACTGTCTCAAAAAAACCAAGCAACCAACCAACCAACAAACAAAAAGGTTCGTGTTCCAAAGAAAGAAAAGATAATAATGATATTCTCCTTTTCATTAAGAAAGAACGAGAGAGGTTGGAAGACAGGTAGTACATTTTGCAAAGCATCTGCCTAACAAATTCCAGGACCTGAGCTGCACCCCCAGAACCCATGTGCCGGGTAAAAACCCCAGAACTGGTAGCTGCTGTTTGTAACCCCAGTGCTGGGGAGGCAGAGACAGGCAAATCTCTAGAAGCCAAGCTGGCCAGCCTCAACTACCTGGCAGAGTTCCAGACCAGTAAGTTGCCATTCCGAACAACGGAAGGTAGGAGGTGAGGTAGCTCTGCAGGCAGAAATGCTTGTCATCTGTGCTGGTTTCTATGGGAAATGTCCCTCACAGGCTGCCATGTTTGAACACTCCATCCCAGTTGGTGGTGCTGTTTGAGAATGTCATGGAATCTTTGGGGATGAAGCCTGGCTGGAAGAAATGTGTCTACTGGGGTGGGCTCTCGATCTCTCTGCTTTGTACCTGCCAACTGGCTTCACACTCCTACGACCATGCCTTTAGCACCACGAAGGACTCATCCCTCTGGGTATGTAAACAAGAATAAACCCTCTCCTTCCTGACTTGCCTTGTGATCACTATATTTCATCACAGAGACAGAAGAGTAACTAATGCACCACAGGAACCTGTCAGTCTGTGATTAATCCCATGGAGGGAGAAAAGGAACAACTCCTTAAGATTGTCCACTGACCTCTGTATGCACCCTGTTGTGTGTACATACATGCACAACACACACACACACATACACATGAACACACACACACACACACACACACACACACACACACACACACACACACACACGGGTTGAGGGTGCAGCTCACCTGGTTGTGTCTGTTCATATTATGCGTTATGTCTTGGGGTGGATCCCAGCCCCCAAACCACAGCAATAAGAACAAACTCGTTGCTTTTCACCACATCACTATGCCCCAGGGCTGACGGGCAGTGTGTGTGCCCAGGAAACCTTTCTTAGAGATGGAAGTTTCATGCTAGCAGAAACCCACTGCATTTCGGCATCACTGCAGTATGTGCGGCAGAACTGAGGGGTGTGGAGCTCATGCTCTCAGCTGATCTAAAAACTTGATTTTTTCCCAAAGCATTTTATTCTCAGTATCTCAGGCACTGTCCCACCTTCCTCCTGAGCCCTGAGGTTGGTGGATTTTTAAATTTCACTGTGTTTCCCTCTCAACTTTATTGATACATAAATTTCATGCAATAAAATGCAACATGGTGGGGACATATTTAGGTAAGTATACACTTAGATACATTGTTTTTTAAGACTGAGTCTTGCTATGTTGGCTGGTTCCCACTCTCAAGTCTCTTGACTTGGTCTCCTGTGGGCTACAATTACAGGCAGGCATCATCACACCTGGTCATTTAGGTATAATTTACAGAGTCACATACCCGGAGCCACTCCTCTGTGGGTAAGAACACAGGGTACCGCTTTACAGAGAACTGGTGTTCTGTTCCCAG
The DNA here is from genome assembly GCF_003668045.3 of Cricetulus griseus. Classification (NCBI taxonomy): domain Eukaryota; kingdom Metazoa; phylum Chordata; class Mammalia; order Rodentia; family Cricetidae; genus Cricetulus; species Cricetulus griseus. Next base: position 95,903,383 of record NC_048597.1, read on the forward strand.
TATGTCAGGTGGCTCAAAATGGTCTTTGGCTCTAGTTCCAAGGTATCAGTGCCCTCTTCTGGTCTCTTTGAGCACTACACTCATGCACACAAACACACACACACACACACACACACACACACACACACACACACACACACACACACACATATACACACACACACACATCAATTTTTAAAAATTAAATTGAAAACATTCTTAACTTAGAAAACAAGAGCATTCTCACTAATCCCCAATTGTCCCCTCACCCTACAATTGTTCCTCATTCTCATCCTCCATTGCTTTCATTTCTTCCCTCCTGACAACATTTTATACTCATTTGTACAGCCTGCACCCTTTTATATTTGGGGTCTTTCACTCAGCATGATCTCGCAAGCATAGTGCACGCTGTTGCTTGCGTCAACTGCACATTTCTTACGGCTGAGAAGAATTCTACGTCAAGGATGGATCACCAATTAATTCATCTTGCTTTTCATGTCTAGGTTAATTTGGGAAGGAAAGGAATCCCCAGTCTGCCTTCTGTGCCGTGTCTTGCTTTAATGTCTGTAGTCATCGTTCACAGTTTTCATTGTGTGAGCCCTGATCTTTTCTCGTTTGTCTTATTTATGGGACCTCGGTGGTGTGGAGTGAGTGGAGTGCACTCATTTCTCCTCGGTTTTAGCTCGAGAGTTGCTGCTGTGTGGTGGAAAGCTATTGATTATTATTTTTTGTACTTTCATCTTATATTTGATTATCTCTCTTAGGAGTCTTGTTGGTTTTAATAATTTTCTAGTGTGTCTCTTGGAGGTTTTCATCGTGTGGTTCCGTCAGCTGTAAATAATGATTTAGTTCTTTTTTTAATTATGTCTTCAGTGTCTAAGGAAAAGGAGAAAACTGAAAAGAATATAGTTGGGATGTGGGGCTGGAAGACAAGAGAGGGGATCAAATTCGGTCACCCGAACTCCTTGTGTGGGAGGCAGGAATGAAGACAGTGGACATTTTGGAATACAGCTGGGGTGTGAGTTGAATGAAGGGAAAGTCCAACAGGGACCTATTTCCTACCTCAGGAAAATTATATAGAGTATGACTCTCCCCGATAGCCTCTGCCACAAACATCAGAGGAACTTTAAATGGAGGAGGGCCACCACAAAAGAGTAGACCACCTCCCCACTCTAAAACTCGACCTGTGCGCAGTTTTTGTTTTTTGAGATAGCATCTCTCTATGTAGCCCTGGCTGTCCTGGAGCTCTCTATGAAGACTATGATTGTAAATGGAGCTCCTAATTGGTCTAATTCACCACATAGGCTGGCCTCAAACGCGCAGAGATCCACCTGCCTCTGCCTCTGGAGTGCTGGGATTGTAGGACACCACCACACCCAGTTTACATTATATATTTTTTTTAAAGACAGGGTTTCACGTGGCCCAAGATAACCTTGAATTCATTGTACAGCCTAGGATTGCCTTGAACTTCTTACTATCCTGCCTCTGCCTCCGGGGCACTGGGACTACAGGCATGAACTACCATGCCTGTTTTATCAGCAACTGGTATTCAAACCCAGGGAACTACATTCCCTTACTTTCTAGATGTCTTTTAAGAGTAGAAAGGGAAATTCAATGGATATTGGTTGAAAGAGGTGATTGGAGGAAAATAAAATAATTTCTTGGGTGGAATGCCCATCAAACCTGCTGTTCACAATGTCACCCATGTCTCTATTTCTATTTTAGGAAGGGAACCATTCATTATAAGGACATTGGAGAAGTCCTTGCCAGTTGAGGTGAAAACCTACCTGTACATTTGTATAGACTTAGCCTTTCATGGCTCCATCAGATGGGTGATGAGGTAAATAAACTACATACCAAGCACCCAATCAAGACCTGCATAGGGGAAGATGGGGCTGCCCCTGCAGCTACTTGTTCAGGCCACTAGATAGCGCTTCAGCTTTGGTGAGGCAAAACGCAAACCAAGTCATGGTGCTCACTAGGCGGGAGCCCAGTGGCTGTAGAAGTATAGGTGTACATTACACAGTGAGGAATGAGTGGGATCCACAGAAATCCCTGCATTTCAAATGAAGAAAGGTTATTACTAAGCAAGGATGTTAAAAATATACAAGGGGGTGGCACATATAGAAAAGAAAGACTTTTAAACATTTGGAGATGAATAAGTGGTCACAATGAGATACCACTTCACAATGGTGAGAATGGCTACTAGATACTTTAAAATATGAAGGACAAATAATGTGGTGAGTGCTCGGAGACACTGGAATCTTGTTCACTCCTGCGGGTGTTTTTAAAAGGTGCAGTAACTGTGAAACCCCTTCGTAGGTCTTCAAAATGTTAAACATAGATTTAGTATAAGATCCAGCAATTTCATTCCTAGTCATAAACCCAAAAGAACTGGAAGCCAGGCCAGGTATGGTAGCACACTCCTTTAATCCTGGCATTTGGAGGCACAGGTAGGAGGATCTCAGGGCATTTGAGGCCAGCCTGGTCTACAGAGTTCCAGGAGAGCCGGGATGACATAGAGAGACCCTGTCTCAAAACAAAGAATGGGAGCAGAGTGTCAAATAGACACTTGGACATGAGTGCTCATTCTGAAGGTGGAGACTGGGCTGGGAAGATGGCTCAGTGCTCAACAGAGCCTGCTGCTACTCTCCCAGAGAACCAGAGTTTGGTTCCCAGAACTGTGTCAGAAGGTCACAACTGCCTGTAACCCAGCTCTAAGGGAACCCTTGCCTTCCTCTGGCCTCTGTGGCTACTGACCACCCCCACTCCCCATGCCCGTGTGTGTGTGTGTGTGTGTGTGTGTGTGTGTGTGTGTGTGTGTGTGTATGTAAGAGAGAGAGAGAGAGAGAGAGAGAGAGAGAGACACACACAGAGACAGAGACAGAGACAGAGAGTCAGAGAAAGAGATTTAGAGAGAAAATCTCCAACTATCAATCATCACAACTATCAATCACCGGCTCCATAGATTTTTAAAATGTGGTATTGGGCCATGTATAATCTCAGCGCTCAGGAGACAGAGGCAGGCAGATCTCTATGAGTTTGAGGCTAGCCTGGTCTACAAAATGAGTTCTAAGCCAGCCAGAGATACATAGTGAGACACTGTCTCAAAAAAGGAAGAAAGGAAGGAAGGAAGGAAGGAAGGAAGGAAAAGAAAGAGGAAAAAAGAAAAACATGGCATTGGGCCAGCAAGATGGCTCATCAGATGAAGGCACTTCCTACCAAGCCTGATGACCTGAGTTGAACCCCCACCCACATGGTGGGAGGAGAGAACTGATTCCTACAAGTTGTCCTGTGACCTCCACACAGGCATACAGACATCTCACAGCATGGGTTCACAAGCAAACACACACACATCTACATATACATGCACATATACATAAACCACACACATATACAATGATAATAAAAGTATTTTAAATGTAGTATATGTGCCATGGAATATTTTTTATAACATAGAATGAAGTTCTGATACAACAAGGGCAAAATATGAAAACAAGCTAAATAAAATAACAGGATCAAATGTTGTATGGAATTGAACTTCAAAATGCTTAAAGCTGGCTTCTGGGGGTGGCAGCACACACCTATAATCCCCGCAGAGGATCCAGAATTGTTGGGTCAAAGCCTGAGCTACATAAAGCCCCAATCTTTAAAAAAATGTGCTCAGAGGTAGAGTAGAGCATATATATTAGTCATGTATGAGGCCCTGGTTTCGGTCACCAGCATTCCTTGCCTCCAAATCCATAGTAGAATGTCACCCTTTCAATAATGCTGTCCCTGGATATCTTGTGGGAGATCGTAACCCCCACCCTGGAACCCCGTGGACCCTTCCTTCTGTGGTGGTTCATTTATGTCTTGACTGTGCTTGTTCACCTCACTCACTAGAACAAGAGTGGCACAGCCGGGATTGTGTTTGCTGGATGGCAGTACCTTGCTCCTGCTGGGCAAATGTTCTACTGAGCTGCACACACAGACTGATCAGGGGGCTTTTGTTTCATTTATCTCCTGTTGTTCTAACACCCAAAACAGTGTCAGTGAATGGCAGGCATTTGATAAGTGTGTGTATGAGTGAATAAACCCATGATGTCTGATGAGGTCTTCATATTCTTTAGACTTAAGGAGTCGTGAAATTATTCTAGTCCCTGAGTTTTCTATTCATCCTCTGGCTCCTTGTTTGTTTTGTTCTATTTTATTCGAACACAGAGTCTTGCTGTGTAACTTGTGGACTAGCCTTAAACTTGTGGTCCTTCTGACTCTGCTCCCAAGTACTGGGGTCATAGTATGCCCCTGTGTACCTGGCTCCAATCTGTTTCTTAAATGGCTTGTGTTGGCATCTTCCAAGGGTCAGCCAGGACAAACCAGGCACTGTGCAAGATGTGGAGGATAGATGCCTGGAGCAAGATGGACATAGCACTAGAGTGTGGGTGGGCATAGGGGAAGGCTTAAAAATAAATATTAGGTTGATAGGAAAGGTGACATTCGGTTTTATTAAAAATTACTATTATATTTGGACTTAAGATGAGACCCACTGAAAGGCATGGGGCAGATTTGATTATAATCTGAGGGCTGGCACTCGACCAAGGCACAAGGCAATGTGTGTTTTTCATCCACTCTGAGAGATTGGCATTCTCTGTCATGTACAGTTTTTCTAGTCTACCATCAGTAATGATTATGCTAAGTATTTAGAAAAAGAAGAGCTGGGCCGCTGCAGGGATTTGATGATTTTTGTTTTCTCTAGTTGCCCCCAGAGAAAAGTTGATGTGAATTTTACATGCTTGAGCATCTTGTATTGTGACAAATTGGGGACTGTGGCACTATCCTCAAGCTAGCAGGCTGAAGGAAGTTTTCACTGTATTATTATTTTTTGAGAAACAGTCTTGCTATGTAGTACCAACTTGCCATTTAGACCAGCCTAGCTTCAAACTCCCAGCCATCCACCTGCTTCTGCTTCCCAAGTGCTGGGATTAAAGGCATGTGCCACCACTGCCTGTCAGGATTGTTTTATAGTTCATCTCCCTTGCCCTCTTCATCTTGTTAGTTGAGACAGGGTCTCATACTGTACTCAGCCTGGCCTAGAACTTACTATGTAGCCCAGGCTGACCTTGAACTTATGGCAATGTGTTTGTTTTCACTTCCAGCATCCTGGGGTTATAGGTGTGAGCCATGCACAGATGCCAGCAGCATTATTCAAGAAACACAATTAACTGAAAAGTCTGAGCATCCTGGAAAATTAGCTATAATCAAGTAGCAGAGAAGCCAGTTGCCATTTAATTATGTTTTGAAAATTTATCTTTCCTTGCTAGAAGTTTTATTGATGGTTTAAGAAGGAAAACATAGATGCAAAACTACCTACTCAAACTGAGAGAAAGTGTTTGGAAAGTGTTAGTCTTAGAGTGAAGACCTTTGACAACCCATTAAGATTATCAGCCAAGTGGTGGCACATGCCTTATTTCCAGCACTCGGAAGGCAGAGGCAAGCAGATCTCTGTGAGTTTGAGACCAGTCTGGTCTACAAAGTGAGTTCCAGGACAGCCAGGGCTGCATAGAGAAACCCTGACTTGGAAAAAAATTGCCATCAAAGTTAAAATTCTGAAAATGTATTTTTGTTAGTTTGTAAGTTCTACCAGTAAGAGGTAGTCCTCAGCCCAAGGTGAGTTTTGTCTACTAGAGGACATTTGCACTAGGGGGAGCACAGAGGATCTTTAGGGCTGTGAAACTATTCTATATGATGTTGTTAGGTGGCTACACACCATTCTACAATGTCCAAGCCCATGGGATAGGGTTAAACATAGAATAACTATAGAATAAATCTCAGCTATGTGTCCCCAAAGAAACGGAAGCTACTCATATGTTCACGACAGCATTATTCCACAGTCAAAGTGTGAACCTCAAGTGCAAATTATGGACTTTGGATGCTAATGGCATCTCCATCATCAGTTGTAACATACCACCGTGGTGGAGGATGTCACTGATGGGTGGGTCATCTAAGAGAGAGAACTCTCTCTGCAGCTTTGGCCATGATCCCAATTTTTTTTTCTTTTTTAAGTTATGTCTATCATTGCCTCTGTGTTCTTGATCTTACAAAAGTTGTTTACTTATTGTTACAAGATCTGGTCAAGATTGGAGCTGTCAATATCTTGTCATGGGTCAGGGGAGGGCTCATGAGTTCCTGTCCTTATCTGAGAACATAAAGGCAGATAATAGTAGCAGAGGGAAGGTGTTTCTGAAGTTCCCTCCTTAGTATCTATGGGCAGCTAATGTTCCCTCGGGAGGGGGACATTTTCTTCAGTGGTGTGACCACGGGTAGCAGGGATACCATGCTGTTACTCTGATTACCCAGATGCCTACACTACATGAAACATTGTATCTTCAATAGGATCATTCATTTCATTGACCTCTGTACTTGTAATAATTTTTATAATCTGAGAGCCCGGGCTCCTGTAAGTAATTTCTTTCCCAGGATCTTGTAAACAAAACAAAACAAACCCTAATACGGGGCTCAGCAGTTAAGAACACTTGCTGCAAGTGTTGCTTTGGTTCAAATGTCCTTCATAATCTTAGGTATTTTAATATTTGGTCCCCAGTTGGTGGCACTGTTTGGGGAGGATCTGGAAGTGTGGACTTGTCAGAGGAGGCATGCCACTAGAGGTGGGTTTTGAGAATTAAAAGATGCTTACCGTTTTCAGTTCCCTCTCTGTAATAGGATTTTTCTTTGGGACACCAGCTTACAAATAATGACATGGAGACTTACTAATTATGAAAGCTTGGCCTTAGCTTAGGCTTCTTTTTAACTAGCTCTTGTAACTTAAATTAACCCATTTCTATTTTTTTTTTTTTATTTCGAGACAGGGTTTCTCTGTGGCTTTGGAGGCTGTCCTGGAACAAGCTCTTGTAGACCAAGCTGGTCTCAAACTCACAGAGATCCACCTGCCTCTGCCTCCCGAGTGCTGGGATTAAAGGCATTCCTACATTATGTCATGTACCACCTACCCTGCTTCTTCCCTGCCTCCTTCCCTTCCTCTCTCTCTCTCTCTCTTTCTCTCTCTCTCTCTCTCAACTATATTCCTCCTCCTCCTTCCTCTCTCTGCCCTGAAGTCATGCCTATACCTCCTGCCTAGTTATTGGACTAGCTTTTTATTACACCAATCACAGCAATACACCTTCACACAGTGTACAAATATCCCACAACACCTCTCTCTCTTCCATGCTTGCCACTGAAGATGTGATCTCTCAGCTTCCTGTTCCAGTGGCCATGCCTACCAGTCATGATGAACCCTTTCCCTCCAGAACCATAAGCCTAAATAACCTCTTTTTAGAAGTTATCTCTGGTCATGCTGTTTAATCACAGCCTTAGAAAATTGGCTAATACACTGCTCTAGCCAAGGACCTGGGTTCAGTTCCCAGAAACCACATGGCTGCATGCAAATGCTTGTAACTCCAGTTCCAGGGGATCTGACACCTTCTTTGGAATCCACCAGTGTTGCATGTGTGTGGTGTACACACATACATACATACATGCAGGTAAAACACCCAAACACATAAAAATAAAAGTAAAATCTTTAAAATATGACTTACTAAAACATAATCATCAAAAATAAATATGTAAATACAACAAAAATACAAGCTATTGGAAGACTCTGCCAAACAGCAACAATTACAAAAACCCCACGAGGGACTAGAGAGATGGCTCTGTGGTTAAAAACACTTCTGGTCTTGTAGGGGACCTAAATTTGGTTCCCAGCAACCATCAGCTGTGTCATAACCAACTTTAACTCCTGATCAGGGCATCTGTCACCCTCTTCTAGACTGTATGTGCACCTGAATTCACATGTACACACACACACACACACACACACACACACACACACACACACACACACACTGAGAGAGAATATACTTTTTTAGATTTTTTTATTAATCTATTTTTTACATTCCAATCCCAGTTCCCTCTCCCTCCTCTCCTCCCCCTCACCCTACCTCTCATCTGCTCCTAAGAGAGGGTAAGGCCTCCCCTAGGAAGTCTAAGTCTGTCTCATCATGAAAGAGAATATTTTTATTTAATTATTGATACAGGGTCTCACTATATATCCCTGTCACTATGTAAACCAGGACAGACTTTAACTCACAGAGGTCTACCTGCTTCTGCTTCCTGCACTCTTGGATTAAAGGCGTGTGCCACCACACCCTGCTCCTCCTTGGTTGTTTTTTTTTTTTTTTTCTTTTTGAGACAGGGTCTCTCTTTGAACCAGGATCTCATGGTTTCATCTGGATAGGCTTGAGCAAGTCCCAGAGATCCCCCCATCTCTACCTCCCCAGCACTGGTTACAAATGCATGGTCTTGCCCAGCTATGTTACGTGGGTTTGGGATTTGAATCCAGGTCCTTCTGCTAGCATTTCAGGCACTTCACCAACTGAGCCATTTCCCTAGCTATCACAAGCACAAGCATGCACTTGCACATGCATGTACACACACACACACACACACACACACACACACACACACACACACACTTTTTTGAGACAGGCTCTCATTAGTTCAGACTGGTCTCAAACTTGCCAAGTAGCTGAGGCTGGTCTTGAACTCCTGATCCTCCTGCCTTCTCTTCCCAAGTGCTGGGATTAAGTGTGTACAACACTGTGCCTTGTTTTGTATCAGTCTGTATGTGAGACATCCATTATGAATATATGAAATATTTATGTTAAAGTTCACTCTTTAATTAAGCCTAGCACTTCCCAGTTTCCTTCCCTTTATTGCCCCTCCCTACCACATATACCTTCTTTGTTTCTGAATCACAGTGTCACCATGTATCCTTGGCTGTCCTGGAACTTGCTTTGGGGACCAGGCTGGCCTTGAACCCATAGAGCCCCAACTACCTGTGCCTCCAGAGCACTGGGATTAAAGGTGTGTGCCACCACTCCTGGCACTTTTTAATGTGCTGCTGAAGGTCAAACTCAGAACCTGGAACATATTTGATAAGCACTGACTGCACCACTGAGGTGTGCTCCTAACTCCTGGTTTCTTTGTGTTAAATTTCTTTCAGTTGATTTCAACATGGCAGATCCCAGGACAGAAGCTAGGAAGTTGAAAGTATGTAGGTAATTTTTCGATTGAGCCAGCTTGAGAGAGGGTTCTCCTTACAGAGAGGACTCTCTCCACAATAAAGACCATGATGAAGCAGATTGCCAGTGTATTGATTTACGGTGAGTCTGGGTTGGAGCATGCTAAGCATGCATGCACTACTTCTCCGTTGAGTCTTCAGCACTGTACACACAAAAAGACTGCAATACATCCTGCTATTTACTTAGCAGTGCATCCACTCTCTTGGCATGTGGTTCTTTGGGATGGCTGCATATTACACATTGGAGTCACTTGGGGGACTTTAAAAACACCCCAAGGCTAGAACAGTGAAACAAGGCTGGGAGTGGGTGAGGTCCATGCATTTGCATTCTTCTTGTTTTACATTTTAAATGTTATTTGCATTTGTGTGTGCATGTAAGCACACATAGGAGAACGTGACATGGCATGTATGGAGAGATCAGAGGACAGTTGTCCAGAACTGGTTTTCTCATTCCACCATGTGGGTCCCAAGGATTGGGCTCAGTCTATCCATCTTGACTGCAGACACCTTTACGAGCTCAGCCATCTCCCTGGCCCATGGGTTAGTAGTTTTAAAACTTCCTCTGGTGGTTTCAGTGTGCATACTGATGCTTTAGGTATATCTATATGAGAAAGCCAGATTGTCATCAAATATGCATAGTGTTAGCATCTCTTTCCACCTGAACATACTCATAAGTATCTATTCTGTGCTAGGTGTTGGGATAGTCAAAAATAGAAGCCACTACAATTTGGTAGTTATTAAAAATGGCCTTTAGAGAAGGACAGTGGTGGTGGCACATGCCTTTAGTTCCAGCAATCAGGAGGCAGAGGCAGACAGATCTCTGAGTTCAAGGCCAGCCTGGTCTACAGAGTGAGTAAGTTCTAGGACAGAGAGACTCTGTCGTCAAACAAACAAACAAGCAACTGACTTTAGAATAATAGACCAGCCAGGCGTTGGTGTTGCACACCTTTAATCCCAGCTCTCGAGAGGCAGAGGCAGATAGATCTCTGTGAGTTTGAGGCTAGCCTGGTCTACAGAGCTAGTTCCAGGACAACCTTCAAAGCAATACAGAAAAACCTTGTCTCAAAAAACAAAACAAAAAAAAGAATAGTCCAGTTCAAATCCTAACCCCCTAACTTGCCTCTCAAGTGCTGTGGTTGCAGGCACAAAGCTACAGTTTTGGCTTATTTCTTTCTAAAAATTTATTTTTATGGTGTGTGTGTGTGTGTGTGTGTGTGTGTGTGTGTGTGTGTGTGTGTACACACTTGTGAGTACAGGTGCTCATGGAGGCAAGAAAAGGACACAGGGTCCCTTAGAGTTAGGATTACAGCCTGTTGTGAATCACCTGACTTGGATGCTGGGAACCAAACTCTGGTTCTTTGAAAGAACAGCGAAGGCTCTTGACAGCTGAGTCATCTCTCCAACCTCAGGCTTAATTTCTTAAATTTTGAATGACTCTGTTGGTAAATCGGAAGTACTATAATAATGCCAATTTGAGAGCTGCTTCAGGATTATGTCTGATGTTACAGTGTTCTCTAAATTTCAAAAAGAAATTTTAGCTTGATCTATGCAACACCTGTACTAGTGTTTGTTTAAGAGGCACACATCTGCAAACCCAGCACTTAAAGTAGAGGCAGGAGGCTCAGAGGTAAAGGCCAGCTTCTCTTTCATAGTGGGTTTGAGGGCATGGACTTAATGAAACTCCATTAAAAACAAAACAAGAAAACCAAAACAAGTCTTGATGGGTTAGTACAGTTTTTTTTAACATATACGGAAACAAATCCTTGTTTATTTATTTATTTATTTGGAGACAGGGTTTCTCTGTGTAGCTCTTGCTGTCCTGGTAATTGATCTGTAGACCAGGCTGGCCTTGAACTCAGAGATCCGCCTGCCTTAGCCTCCCAAGTGCTGGGATTAAAGGTGTGCACACCATATCCAGCTATTGGTTTATTTTTTATTTTTATTTTTTAAGTTATGTGGCTTTGTGTGGGTCTGAGGGTACTTGAGATGTTTGTGGATGCTGATGGAGTCAGAAGAGTGCATTGGGTCTCTTGAAGCTGGAGTAATAGTTGATTGTGAACCACCTGACATGGATGCTGGGAGCCTGACACAAGTCTTCTGAAAGAGGACTGGGTCTTAACTGCTAAGCTATCTCTGCAGCCCTGCCCAGAGCGAAATCTAAATGTGTAATTAAGAACACATCTACATTCTCATCAGGTCAAGAAATAAGCCACTGCACTTCTCATGGTCTCATTGAAAAGCGGTCATTCCAACCCCAGGTGCCTCTTCTCCTGGCTTTGCAGTCCCAGTATTTTACACCTGTGATACAGTCTGCCTCTTATTTATTTATTTATTTATTTATTTTCGAGACAGGGTTTCTCTGTGTAGCTTTGGAGCCTATCCTGGAACTCGCTCTGTAGACCAGGCTGGCCTCCAACTCACAGAGATCTGCCTGCCTCTGCTGGGATTAAAGGCGTTTGCCACCAACGCCTGGCATAGTCTGTTTCTTTTAAATGTGTGTGTGTGTCTGTGGATACATGCACGGGAGTGCAGGTACGGTCATCTGACCCTTTGGAAACAGTTACAGGAAGTTGTGAGGGGTTTGAAGTGGGTGCTGGGAACCCACGCAAGGCCCCCTGAAGCGTGCGTGAGCCATCTCTCGAGCTTTTGCTGTTGTGTCAGACAACACTATTTTGAATTTGCTTTCTTGTATGAGTTTCTCGGTTTCATAACTAATGTAGAGAAGCCATTCCTAGTAGTCATAGAGTACACAGAGCCTCAATGTTAGCAAATACCAAACTCCTTTTCAGAGTTTGCCCCTTCTTCGGCCAATTCACACTCAACCCTGTGTGAATGCAAATAACGCCACTGCTACACAAACACAGACCCAGCAGGCCTTTCACTTTCCCTGATGGCTAACGAGGCTGGGAACTTTCCACATACTGACCGTCATTGGGCTTTGTCATTTGGAGGAAAGGGCGACTTAGGGATCTTGGCTTAAATTTACTTAAACATGTTTTTGTAGGGACATCTTCATCTTCCTGCTGCAGGCAGGCAGGCTGCACTGAGTTCATGCTCACCTGAGCGCCCACTTCAGGCCGGAGAGTTGGCTCAGTTGAGTGCATTCTTGCAGAAAACTGGAGTTTGGCTCCTAACATCACTATCAGGGGCAGGCGGTCCAGGTAGAGCGGCCAGGCTCCCCGCAGGGACCCGGATAGCAAAGGACAGCAGCACCTCAGATTCTTCAGGAGCCGCCCCACACTCCAAACACAGCATCCTGCGAACCGCCAATTTCAAACTTCCCAGCTCTGCCCCGCCCGAACACCCTTGCCCTCTTCCTATTGGTCACCAGTCAAGGGAAGACAAGATCTGATTGGTTTTCTCATTTCACTTCCTCCAGCCCTCCAAGACCAGGGCGGGTCCTGGCGGAGACCCCCTGCTGTCCATCAGAGATGGAGAGCGCTGATTGGGTCGGGCACGGCTGAGACCCGCCCATGCCGTTTTCCTCAAACGCTGGGGCGGGAGGCTCAGGACGGAGCGCGGCGAGTGTAAGCCGGGGGTCTGCGGAAGGTGATCCCGGTTCCTGAGGTGTTTGTGTGGGTGTCTGTATGTGTGGAGACGGTCGGGAGGGAAGTCTCCTTTGCCGCGTTTCCCCGCCTGGCCCGGTTCATACTGATGACCACTTTCCCTCCTGCGGCTAGGAGCCTCAGGGTCGCGGGGGCCCACGAGGGTCTGCTGGGGCCGCAGCCCGGGATGTGCTGGAGTAACCCTAGGGTCTGTGGGTTCACCCCTAAGTCTGTGGGTGCAGCTCCGGGGTCTGTGGGCTCAGCCCTGGGGTGTGCTGGGGGGAGCCTGTGGAGGGGAACCCGGGGTGTGCTGCCCTAGGCCAGGGCTCCTTCAGGAGGGCTGAGTGCCCTGTAGCCTCTGCCTCCTGTAAGGTAAGCCTTGCCTGTGTTGTTCTTGCCCATGCGCTTCGCATTATCTGTGTGATCTTAAATTACTTTCTTAATCTCTCTGATCCAGTGTCTTCATTCTCTCCCATGCCTAACCTGGCACCTCCTTCTTGCATCTTCCTCGATGTGTAGCCCTCTGACCTTTCTGATGTGACCCTTGACCTCCGCCCCCTCCAGGGACAGTGCACTATGCTTTTTCCTAGATAATATGCAGGCAGCAGGGAGGGCTCGCTGGTCACCCATTTCGTCTATTTAGACAGTTTTTATTTTGTAATTTATGAATATGACTTTTCACATTTTCTTTCTTTCTTTCTTTCTTTCTTTCTTTCTTTCTTTCTTTCTTTCTTTCTTCGAGAGACAGGGTTTCTCTGTGTAGCTTTGGAGCCTATCCTGGCACTCGCTCTGGAGACCAGGATGGCCTCGAACTCACAGAGAAACGCCTGCCTCTCGAGTGCTGGGAATAAAGGCATGCGCCACCAACGCCAGGCCTTCACATACTTTCTTTTCTTTTTTTTGGGGGGGGGGTTCGAGACAGGGTTTCTCTGTGGCTTTGGAGGCTGTCCTGGAATTAGTTCTTACAGACCAGGCTGGTCTCGAACTCACAGAAATCCACCTGCCTCTGCCTCCAGAATGCTGGGATTAAAGGCATGTGCCACCAACGCCCAGCACTTTCTTAATTTTTAAAGTTAGCAGATGAGATATTAGATATTTGTAGTAGTCAGGGCGCACTAGAGGAACAGAACAGATGGAGTAGAAACAACAAATGCATCAAATGGGGATTTATTAGAGTGGCTAACGGGCTGTAGTCTGCCTGGTCCAACAATGGCTGTTAGCTCTTTTTTGTATGTATGCTGCGTGTGCTTGCCTCGTGCTGTGGAGTGTGGCAGCAATAAGATCCTGTCAAGCCCTTCCTGCTCCAAATGTCAGTACACACTTGACTTTCCCCATTGTCCTTCAGCGCCGTCGGGGGGAGAGATGTTGAAGTTCAAGTATGGAGTGCGGAACCCATTGGATGCCAGTGCCTCTGAGCCCATTTCCAGTCGGGCCTCCAGGCTAAATGCCTTCTTCCAGGTAAGAGGTTGCCTGTCAAAGATGCTCACCGCAACTGCGGAGGTTACCACCTTTGAGACTGATATTCTTGGAGGGTAGGGATCCATTTGTGGTTTTACAGGATGTGACTGAGTTGGACAGAGGTGCCATAGTGCAGATGGTTACGTGGCTGGACCTGCCCTTGGGACATCTCATTATTATTCTCACACTTTACACGTCCAAACTTTGTCCTTTCAGTTAAAGAAAGAAAGGAATGAAGGACTTTTAAAAACCAAAATTATTTCCGGTATGTGTGTGCATGTGCCTGTCTGTCTGTCTGTCTGTCGGCTGTGTTGTGTCTTTCTGGCTGAGTACTCAGAGAGAGGCTACCAACAGGTTTCAGATCCCTTGGAGCTGGAGTTACAGGTGTTTGTGAGATGCCTGATGTGGGTGCTGGGATCCCAACCCCTCATAGAGTAGTGAACTAGCTTTCTAACCACTGAGTCACCTCTCTGGCCCCAGTGTAGATATAAACTTTTTCATACAAGGAATGTCTGCTTTTTTTTTTTTATTTTAAGAACTTTTTATTATGTACTTCTGGCTGTCTCAGAACTCACTATGTAGACCAGGCTGGCCTCACTGACAGAGATCCACCTGCCTGTGCTTCCTGAGTGCTGGGATTAAAGAAGTATGCCCACCACACTTGGTGGCTGGTTGTCTGCTCTTAGATTAAATACCGCACCTATGTAACTACATCCCTTGTGAGATACCTGACATTTCCTTCATCCAATAAGGATGGATGCCATGAAATATTTCCCAACAGTTTTCTAGTTTTATGTTTCTGATGTATGTGTATATACACAAGTCAAGAGGACAAATAGCGGTCAAGATTGACATTTGAAAACTATAGTCCAGCAGGTGTTAATTGTGTTGCTTTGGGTAATTAGTTAATTGCACCTTCTTTGAATCTGCTTTTCAGTTTTGATTTATTTATTTACCTATTTTTTTTTAAACAGGGCCTTTCTATGTATGTAGCACAGGTTAGCCTCAACTTTGTGTGTGTGTGTGTGTGTTTGTGATGAATTCGGGTAGGAATGTGTGTGTTCTCATGCGTTTGGATTCATGCACCATGGAACTCAAGTGGAGGAAATCTTGTCCTCATCTTGTTTTTTTTTTGGACGAGTTCTCTCTTGTCTGCTGTGTTTTTGAGACTAGCTGTCTTCTGAACTTCTGATTCGATAGTCTCAGATTGCATTCCCTATGGCAGCATTTAGGATTAGAGACGTTTAGGCTGCCATATCTGACTTTTAGGTGGATATCTAAACTCATGTTAATGAGGCTGTGTAAAAAATGCCTTTCCAGAGGTCTGATGCCCTCTTCTAGCCTCAGAGGGCGCCAAGCATGCAGGAAAAACACCTGTACACGTAAAGAAAAAAAAAAAGGACTTAGCTGATGCTGTCACTGTTATGCTTCTCAATTCAGCCTCATAACAGACAGTAAGAGAACTGTTTGTTATTTACAGCTTGCATAGGATAAACACCGGGCTTGTCTAACGTCTCGAAGCTTGTGAGACAGTGGATGTGTTGGGATTGTCTGATTTCAAAGGCCGATCATGTGGAACCCCCCACCCCCTCCACCCCATTACTAGCATGTATCAGAGTCATTCTACCATGTTTTATGCTTGAATGTCTTATGGGTCGGATTCTGAGTAAAACTTTCAGTGCTGGTTGGGTTGTTTGTCAGTTTGACACATACTAGAATCACCTGGGGAGAAGGAACCTCAACCGAGAAAATGCTTTGTCATCTTGGCCTACTGTCAGCAAGCTTCTGAGGCATTTTCTTGATGAATGGTGGATGTGGGAGGGTCCAACACACTGTGGGTGGTGCCATCCCCGGTGCAAGGAAAGCAAGGGTGAGCAAGCCAGTAAGCAGCATTCCTCCACGGCTTCTGATTCAGTTTTTCCCTCCAGTTCTGCTCTGACTTGCCCTCATGACGGGCTGTAAGCTGACATAAACCCTCTCCTCTCCTGGCCATCTTGCTTTTGGTCACAGTGTTTGCCACAGCAGCAGAAAGCAAACTAGGACACTTTCATTACATCTTTTTAATGCTGAGTGACTTTAGTTGATTTTTTTTTTTTTTTTTGCTGTATCAATATACTCTAGGGTGTATATACTTTGTAACCAAAAGAGATTACTCGTCTCACAGTTCTGCAGGCTCAAGAGTAAGCCAGTGGCTTCTGCTTGGCTCTGATGAGGTCCTGGTAACAATGGCACCATGCTGGCAGGAAGCATGTGCAGAAATCACATGAGTAAGACAGGAAGTAAAGGACCAGGCCTATTCCCTTTCTAACACCCCGCCCCCAGCTCTCCAGGTTAAGGAAAGCATTTTGTCTCTTGGAGACCAGATAAGTGTCTCACCCCCTCCTGAAGACCAGATAACTTACTACAGTCTCTTCCACCTTTTTTTTTTTCTTGTTGAATAAAATTGTTTTTAATTTACAAAATTTTTTCCCATTTTACATACCAACCTCAGCTCCCTGTCCCTCCCCCTCTCCCTTTTAAAGCTCCCACACTTTGACACTGGGGTCCAAGCTTGCAGCACATGAATCCTTGGAGGGCAAACCACATGCAGACAGCAACAATTAGTGCCTCCTGCTCCAGGAAAGCTGCTGTGACCAAGTGTCTGGGAACATCAGACTTGGCCTCAGATGTGCCTGCTGAGGCTGCTGTGCTGTCCCCACGCAGGGCTGCCACCCCTGAGGGTTAGATGCAGTGGCTGGTTTGTTTTCTATTAAGGTATGTCCTTTAGAATAGGTCTCAGTCGGTGTGGCTCCCTCCTACACAGGGCACTTCTGTTTCGGTGCTTGGCAGACTTCCAGAGCCACAGAAATCGCACAAATCACCAGGCGGCCAAGGCTCTGCCAGCTTTTTTTTTTTTTGCCAGGCAAGGATGTAGAAAACAAATAAAAGGAAAAAAGCTATTACTTTCTGGTCTTTTCATTTCCTAAAGCAGGCATTTTAAGAAACATGGAGAGAGTAAGAAAAAGCATCAGAACAAAGGGCCATTTTCACATTTAAGTCCCCCGAGCTTTTGGAGAAGGTATGATATGGTGCTCTGAGCTCAAGCCTCCTTGAGTCTCCGGGAACCCCTCCCTCGTCTGCTTGGGTTTACCTCTCAAGTGAATAGGGAAACAAGGAGCCTCACTTTCCAGAGTTAGAGACAACCAAATGGGTCAGGCAGGAAGGCCCAGCGGTTCCCAACTTGACCAAGTCTCCTGGGGAATTTGTTAAAATCAGCTCTAAACTGCAACCTAGAGGATTTTAATTCAGGAGGTTGGTAATGGGGCCAAAGAATCTGTTCTTCTGTGTTTCTCTAGCGATTGAAACACAGCTGCTCTTTTATGCCACCCAATGTTGTGTAACAAGCCTTAAAGCTTAAAGGTACAGTGCCAACTTTTCTTAGGGTTCTGCAGGGTTTCCTGCAGGCGTGGAGGTGCATGCTTTCATCTCAGCTCTTGGGAGGCAGAGGCAGGTGTATCTCTGTGAGTCGAAGGCCAGCCTGGTTTATATAACAAGTTCCAGGCCAGCCAGCAATATAAAATGAGGCCTTGTTTCAAAACAAACAGTCAAACCACAGCAGGTTGGCTGTAGTTCAGTAGGTGGCTTTCCGCCACCCCATGGCATCAGCTGGGGTTACTCAGGCCACAATCAGCTGAGATTACACCTGTGTCAGCAGAATCTAGGAGCTGACTGCTCAACAAGGCACCCGTTTGTTTGTTTTGGTTTTTCGAGACAAGAGTTTCTCTGTGTAGCTTTGGAGCCTATCCTGGCACTCGCTCTGTAGACCAGGCTGGCCTCGGACTCACAGAGATCCACTTGCCTCTGCTTCCCGAGTGCTGGGATTAAAGGCGTGCACCACCAACTCCCGGCAACTCATTTCTATTAATCTAAGTATTTCCACGTGGTCTTATCTTACCAGAGAAGGGTCTGGACCTGTTTCTCCTTCCTCAGCTACATGGCATCTTCTTGGCGGCCCTTCTCTCCTCCCTCCACCCAGCATTCTCCTCATCTGGTATCCCTGCCTATACTTCCTCTCTGGCTACTGGCCAATCTGTGTTTTATTTATCAACCAATAAAAGAAACATATATACAGAAAAACATCCCCTATCATTATTGTTATTATTATTTGTGTGTGCCCACATGCTTGTGTGACCATGGGCTCCTGTGCACACGAGCCACCGCGCACAGGTATCAGAGCGCAACTTTGAGAAATCGGTAGTCTTCTCACCTTGTTTTGAGGCAGGGCCTCTCTTGTTTTGCCAATGGTACATTCCTGGCTTGTTGGCCTACAGACTTCTGTGGACTCTCCTGCCTCCATCTCCTGTCTTCCAGGAGGATTGCTGGGGTTACAGATGTGCTCCCACATCTGGCCTTTTTTGTGGATTCCAGGCTTCAGTCCTTAGGCTTCATGGCAAGCACTTTTACTGTCTGAGCCATCACCCCGCCTCCATGTGGCCTCTCCATGTATTTACTTATTTATTTACCTAGGCTATCTGGGCTCTTGCTAATTATTTACTTTGTGTGCATTGGTGTTTTGCTTGCATATATGTTTGTGTGAAGGTGTCAGGACCCATGAAATGGAAGTTACAGACAGTTGTGAGCTGCCATGTGGGTGCTGGAATTGAACCCGGCTCCTCTGGAAGAGCAGCCAATGTGCTTGACCACTGAGCCATCTCTCCAGCTCTTACTGTTTTTTTGTTTTTCCCTGAAAATCATAAAAGATTTCCCACTATGTGGGTCACTGGTGGCAGCTATTTAACTTTGCTGTTGTGGCACCAAATTTGTCATGGACATAATGTAAAGGAGTGGACATGGCTATTGTCCATGTCCAGAACTCTGTTGCTAATTCAGGCCTTGGGCCTTGTCTGGCTCATGGGCTGTAGTGTACCAAACCCTAAATGTTGCCTAAACTTCTGTGCATGGCAGCTGCCTCCCCCGACCCCAAAACAAACAAGGCAAAGGCTGTACCCTGAACCAGCACAATGCCATTTGTGTCACTCTCTGCTGTTTAAAGTAAGGCATGCTGATGGTGGATACAGAAGGGAGATGTGACATGTACCTGAAACCGTAAGTGACTCTCTTTTGTCCTTTCTTTTTGAAAAAGTGGCTGTCATTCAGCTTCTTTTGAACGCATAATCCTCCAGTCTCAGCCTCCCACATGCTAGGATTACAGGTGTGTATCACCAAGAGTGTGTGTGTGTGTGTGTGTGTGTGTGTGTGTGTGTGTGTGTGTGTGTGTGTAGGCCAGCTGTAGGCATCGGCTGTATTTCCTTGGTTGATCTCCACTGTAATGTTTTGAGATAAGATCTCTCACCATTCATCAATTCAACTAGATGAACTGGCCAATGAGCTTCAGGAATCCATGTGTTGGGTGATAGGCACTTGCTACCATGCCCAGATATTTTACATGGGATCCGAACTCAAGTCCTCGTTATTGTATGATGGGCACTTTACCCACTGGAGCCATCTCCCTAGCCCCTGAACTCTTAATTAAATCTCCTTTCTGGGGCCTGGGAAATGGCTCATAGGTTAAGAGCATTGGCTGCTCTCCTAGAGGTCCAGAGTTCAATTCCCAGTAACCACAGGGTGGCTCACAACCATCAGTAATGGGATCTGGTGCCCTCTTCTGGCATTCGGTCAGAACACTGTATACATACATAATAAATAGATAAATCTTTAAAAAAAATCTCCTTTCTGTGCCTCCCTCCTGTAGCTGTTTTTACAGAGACTGCCCCACAATCCATGGCCTCACATGGCAATCATTGCTCTAAACCAGGGGCTGCCAGCCTGTGTCTTGAGAGGCCAGACAGTGGATTATTAACGAATCAAACTGGTCAAATGGAAGCCTGGAAGTCAAGTCTACAGTGGACTTCAGCAGCCACCAAGAGGGCAACATCACTCAGCTCCTGTTATGTCACCAGACAGAACAGGGCAATATTGCCAGATCCACTAGAGTTTCAGGAAAAGACAGACATTCTGATTGTGTGTGTGTGTGTGTGTGTGTGTGTGTGTGTGTGTGTGTATGTGTGTGCAAAGTCTGATTTAAAAATATTGGCAGATAATTCAAATTATTTTAAATACTTTAAGCCAAACAAAACATGTTTGTGGGCTAGACACAGTCTGCCAATCTGTAACCGATCCCACAGATCATGAATAAATTCGGCTTCACAGTAGGCATCTATCCTACTTCTTGGGATGAATTAAAAGAGGCTGAGGTTGTGATAGCAATGGTCCAGCCACACAGGGAAGGAGTGTCAATCATTGTTTCCAGTTGAAGAGATAAACTGTCATCTCAGAACTTGCAGGGTCCACAGTAACTGTTTCCGTGAAGCTCAGACTTTTTTTTATTTTATTTTATTTTTTGGTTTTTTGAGACAGGGTTTCTCTGTGGCTTTGGAGGCTGTCCTGGAACTAGCTCTTGTAGACCAGGCTGGTCTCGAACTCACAGAGATCCACCTGCCTCTGCCTTCTGAGTGCTGGGATTAAAGGTGTGCGCCACCAATGCCCAGCTGTGAAGCTCAGACTTAAGGAAGGAATGACTGGTGTACAGGAATGGTGTTCTTGGCGAGAGTCTTTTTTTTTTTTTTTCCCATTTTTCCCCAGACGCAGGTGAAAAAACTCACAGCAATGGACCCACGAAAATAATCACTTAATGGTCCCCGAATCGTTGCCAGTGTGTCATGAGCAGTTAGTTGAGTCGGTTGCTTGTGACTTACTCTGCGTGGATGTTATTGATCAAAGCTTTTCATTATTGACAGAATCTCCATCTGCTGTTTGCCATTTTTAGGGGAAGCCGCCCCTCGTGACTCAACAGCAGCAGTCTGCCCTTTCCCGGGAAGGGATATTAGATGCCCTCTTTGTTCTCTTTGAAGAGTGCAGCCAGCCTGCCCTGATGAAGATCAAACATGTGAGCAGCTTCGTCCGGAAGTGTAAGTCGGGGAACTTGGTCTCTACAACCCTCCCTGTAGATGAAGAGGATGCTGGAGGCAGAAGACATTGGTGGCAGTCCCAGAAAATCACGGTCTACATAAGGACAGACCTAGGGGTGTATGTGTATATAGATTGTGCAGTTGTAACCTAGAGACCAGATTTAAGTCCAGCTTCTCACTACAAGTGATAGAAATTCAATTCAATAGGGAAATATGTCGACTCATGGGACAGAAATCAAAGGATGCTTCAGGCATGGGTGCTTCCAGGGGCTTATATGACGGGAATGCTGTTCTCTGGCTCTGTTCTTAAACTCTGAGCTAACCTGTTCTTCAGGAAGAATAGCTGCAGTGCTTAGGGGCCATTGTGTTTAAATTCAATAAGATAATTTACTTCAGTTGCTTAATTTTAAAATCATGATAACAGATGAATACAGTAATGATCTGAATTTGCTGTCTCCTCTTCCTTCTCCTCCTCCTCTTCTCTCCTCCCTCCTCTTCTTCCCCCCTTCACGGTAAGCACGTGCTTTGCCAATTTGCTAAGTTAGCTGGATTGTTTTATTTATACCACTGATGTCATACCATGTCATTTTTAATTTTTCTTAAATGGAGAAGCAACTGATAAGGCAGAGTGACCTAGGGCCTATGAATGTCTCGCATCAGCTGACTTTGACTACATTCCTGATTTTGCTTGACTCCCATGTGGCGGCTCAGTTGGGTGTTGGTGCCACATCTAGTGTTGTCCACTAGTGTTTTCAGTCAGTGGGCGTTCTTCTCCTCCAGCACCTCTTAGAGAAATACTTTAGGTTGTCACAGCCAGGGGCAGGGAGGATGCTCCTGCGTGAGCCAGAGTCCTGTGAAGCATCCACAGCATACAGGACCATATGGTCAGTCACGACAGATTTGAGAATCCACCTCACGTAAAATGGCCATCTAGCCAGGCAGTGGTGGTGCACATCTTTAATTCCAGCACTCAGGAGGCACAGGCAGGTGGATCTCTGAGTTCCAGGCCAGTCTGGTCTACAGAGCAAGTTCTAGAGCAGCCAGAGCTACACAGAGAAACCCTGTCTCAAAAAACCAACAACAGGGCTGGAGAGAGGGCTCAGCGGTTAAGATCACTAGCTGACCTTCCAGAGGACCCAGGTTCTATTCCCAGCACCCTCATGGCAGTTCACACCTGTTTGTAACTCAGTTCCAGAGAATCTGACACCCTCACACCAATTAGTTAATAAAATTAAATAAATTATTTTCTTTTTAAAAAACCAACAACAAAAAGATTATCTTGATTAGGTTAATTGAGATAGGGAGACCTGCCCATGAGATTACACCTTTCCTTGTAGGGAGGCCTGCCCACTGTAATTGCACCACTTTCTGTAGGGAGGCCCTTCCACTACAATCACATCACTTCCTGTAGGGGAGACCCCCCTCTGTAATTGCACCACTTCCTGTAAGGAGACTTGCCCTCTGTAATTGCAGCATGTCTTGTAGGGAGGACCTTTGCTACAATAATTACACTATTTCCTGGGCTAGCGTTCTGGCCCAATAAAAAGGAGAAAGTGAGCCGAGTACTTTCACTTCTCCCTCCTCCTTCTATGTGGGTGCTCTGTGACCAGCTTTCCTGGGTTCCTATTGCCTTGGCCTTCCCTTCCCACCATGATGGATGTACCCTAAGCTGCTCTGTCAGGCTATTTCAATCACAGCAACAGCAAAGCTACTAGACCCTAACCGTTATCCACAAGCATCGACTCTGATTAATTAACCCATTGTGTATCTTTAAAATGTCCTTGAGGTATTTACTTATCACTCTGCATTTGTTTGAATATTCTTCTGTCTTCTTTTGAATATGTAAATTATCAAGTAGGCAGGAGGAGGGGGCAGAACTTGGAGGAACTGGCTCCAGCCCCGTCGTTAGGCTTGAGACCCCAGGGACCCTTAAGAGCAGTCAATCATGGAGAAGCGGTGTATAATCAGGGGCTGATGTCAGTGGAGTGGAGACTTTTTTCTAGTAGATGTTCTTCTGGGAAACTGTTTCATATTTTTTGAAGAGGCTTCCTGGTGAGGACCCTGAAGGGCCTGTGATTGAAATCCGGTGATTACGTTAGTATGAGCCCCCCCCCATCCCCCGCCCTGACCCCTTTGAGTTTCTGTTTCAGAATGTGAGCTTTGCTTTTCAATGTGGAGAAGGGTCCATCAGCTGCCACTGCCCACGTATGTAAGAGTGGAGGTTTTCTCGGGAGCTGCCAGAGGAAATGGGATAGAGATGGTGGTTACGTGTGGTGCTGCCCACTGATACCCGTAACCTTGAGCCAGTGGAGGGCAGGAATGAGTGTCTGGGAACCAGGGGAGGCATTGTAGTCTCAGTTGCAGGCCTGCATTGATTAACTATGGACATGCATTCTGATTGCATGATTAGGTGATTTTGTCATCATTTGGCTATCATGGGATGCTTACACAAACCAACGTGGTTTAGGATAGTCATTTTATTTGGTTGCTATTTCTCTCACTCTGTCTTTGTTTTTTTTGAGACAGTTTCTCTGTAGCTTTGGAACCTGTCTTGAAACTTGCTCTGTAGATCAGTCTGGCCTAGAACTTGCAGAGATCCACCTGCCGCTGCCTCCCAAGTGAATAAAGGTGAATAAAGGGAATAAAGGAGAGCAACACGACCCTGTTCTCTCTCTCTCTCTCTCTCTCTCTCTCTCTCTCTCTCTCTCTCTCTCTCTCTCTCCCCCAAGACAGGATTTTACTATGTTTTCCTGGCTGCTCTGGAACTCACTATACAGACTGGGCTAGCCTTGAATTCACTGAGACCCACCTTCCTCTGCTTCCCAGGTGCTAGGATTACAGGCATGTGCCACCACACCTTACCTATGAATTCTTTTAGAAAGTATTCTCTCTTGGGGCTAGCAAGATGGTTAACCAATTAGGAGCATTTGCCTTTATTACAGAGGACCTGGGGTTGGTTCCCAGCATCTTCATGACAGCTTACAGCTATCTAGCTCCAGTTCTAGGGGATCTGGTACCCACTTACATAAAATAAATGCTTATATAATTTATATATTTTTAAGTGACACATGTAACTGTATATATTTGAGATATAGCATGATGTTTCAATATCTGCTTATTTACTTTTTAAAGAGTTATTTATTTTTCTGGGTGTGGTGACACATGTCTCAAACAACTAAACCAAAACACACTTATTTTTACTCAAAGCATACGATATAGTGTGTCACTTCTTTTGTTTCTTTAACAAAAAATTTGATGTGTATATGTGCATGTGTGCACATGAGTGTGTGTGAGCTCAGGGAGGTTACAGCAGCCTCTTGCCACTTAAACTTTGTTTACCTAGCAATACACTCATTGAGCAGATGTTTGTCAAGTACCTGACACACACCAGACAACGTGTTAGATACTCCAGATACAAGGGTACAACTGGGTGTCATACCTCACTGTTTGATAGAGTTCCAATAGGATTACAGTGAGCTAAATGGTGTCTTCCACCCAGGCACACTGCAGCCGTTCTAACTTGTAGCACCATGCATCACAGACATACAGACATAGTTACGATGGTGCTGTTCTAAACAACCCTACTGTGCTTGCTGTGAAACCCATGAGAACATAACATGTACAATTATGTAGTGCTTGATAATGGTAATAAATGACTATCCTATTGTTTCATGTATTTGCTATACTATCCTGCCTGGCATCTCAGTGCAACCTTTCTTTCTTCCTTCCTTTCTTTCTTCCTTTCTTCCTTTCTTTCTTTCTTTCTTTCTTTCTTTCTTTCTTTCTTTCTTTCTTTCTTTCTTTCTTTCTTTTTGATTTTTCGAGACAGGTTTTCTCTGTGGCTTTGGGGGCTGTCCTGGAACTAGCTCTTGTAGACCAGGCTGGTCTGGAACTCACAGAGATCCGCCTGCCCCTGCCTCCTAAGTGCTGGGATTAAAGGTGTCCGCCTGGCACACCCCTACTTTCTTAGGTGAGCATAAAGAGAGTCCCAAGCTCCTCCGGCAGCAGCCTCCTACATGTCTTGGAGTCATGAGGCAATGCCGATAGGACAGAGAAATGATAAATGCTCATTGTGATGGAAGAGTGCTATCCTGACCTAATTGTGACACATTAAACTATGCAGGGGCAGGGCTGGAGAGACAGCCTGACAGTTAAGAGCACTGGTTGCTCTTGCAGAGGACCTGGGTTCTGTTCCCAGCACCGACTCAGAGGCCACCACCATCAAGGTGATCCAATGCCCTCTTCTGACCTCCAAGGGCATTGCATGCACATGGAGCAGACATGCAGGCAAAACATACACATAAAATAAATGATCCTTTTTTTGGGCAGGGCCTGCCTACATAGCCCTGGCTGTGCTGAAGCTCCTGTTGATGCGGGTTGACCTTTACATCATTTCCATATTGGTGCTGATGGAAGTTTAGGTTTTTGTCATGAGCCTCTCTGTGCACATCTTTTCTGAGCATGTGTTGAGGGTTCTGTGAAAGACGGATTCCTAGACCTTAAAAAGCTGGGCTGAATTTCAGGGAGAGAAGCTGTCCATTCTGCTGGGTTGGCTTTTTGCCCCTCAACCCCACAGGTGCAGTGGTCTGTCTAATAAAGCCACAGCCCTGGCTGTGTTTTCATTACAGTGCTCTGTGTCTTTTGGTTTGCCTCAATATTCAGTACCCTCTGGACCCATAAACACTAACTAAAAGTTCAGAAGGATGATGAGCCCGTATAGTTTTGGGGTCATAGAAGCAGCTGGTATGGGGAGAAGTAGTGAAGGACTCCCCCCACTTTTCTTTTTTAAAACAGCCAAGGGCTTGATTTTTAGCATCTCACCTATCTACCCTAATAATGCAGAAGCCTTTGGGGAAGAAGTTAGAGATTTGGAATGCTCTCTTGCAGTTCTGAAGGTATCATCATTTTTGCCCGCAAAGCAGTTTGTCTAACGTGTGTGATTTAGATGCCTGATTGTCCCCAGTGACGGACCCACAGTTACTGAGTTGTACAACATCGTAAGCAATTTTGGGGCCTAAGGCCTGAAAAAAAATGAAGAGAGATTGGCCTTGTGTACAGCAGCAGCCAAGTCAGGTTCAAACACAGAAAGCTGCAAGCCAGCATGTTTGGTTAATTACAATTCAGTACTCAAACACTTGACATGAAGGAAGCCCAGGATGGGACTGGAGAGGGAGGGTGGGGGGGTTGGGGCTGGGGGGAAGCAGACAGGGGCTTGGCATGGTACTGCCTGAGCAAAGGGGAAATGCTGTGTGGCTCCCAAGTTTGCATTCATGCTGTATTCTACTTTATTTTATACGTGTGTGTGTGTGTGTGTGTGTGTGTGTGTGTGTGTGTGTGTGTGTGTGTGTGGTGTGTAGGTCAGAGGACAAATTGCAAATTGCAGGAGTCTGTTCTCCTTTTTTTCCCCCATGTGGATCCCAAGTGCTTTTACTCACCCGGCCATCACTTTTAAAACAGTGCTCACAATGAATGCATGTACTCTACCCTACTACTACCCACTACTCTAGGGTTGTTCCCCAAGGGACCAAGGCGGCTTCGGTATGACTGGCCAACATGAGAGTGGGGGTCAGAAGACAGCCAGTACCATGGAGTTCCATCCAAGAGAATTCAGCTCTGCCTTTGCAAGAGAGAAAGGGGGTGGATGATAACAATGATCATTTGGTGCTGGATAATTTATATGCCACTCATAACTGTGCTGTGAAAGGTGTTAGGATTAGCTGCAGAACCAGTGTTAGGATTAGCAGCAGAGTGTCTCGGCAGGCCTGGGCCAAGGTACAGATCCCATGTAAGAGGTTTATTGGGGGAGGGGGAACAAAAGGCCATTGCAGAATAGGGACATGAGAGATAGAGATAGAGAGAGAGAGAGAGAGAGAGAGAGAGAGAGAGAGAGAGAGAGAGAGAGCAGAGAAAACGAGCAAGAGAGAGCCGTGATGTCAGGAGGAACTTTTGAAAGGGCACACAAGTCACTTAGGGAAAATACACAACTTGTAGCGACTATGGAAATGTGCCACACCTAGCGGTGGAGGGCGATGACGTGTCTGGTGTCAGCCAGGACTGAGTCCCTGAAGGGTGGACTAGGGGAGTGTCTAACTTCTAACAGAAGGGCCTTCCTCTTGGTTCCTTTCATCATGAGAACAACATGTGCAGATGAGGTGGCCTTAGGTTGGGGTTCCCATGGGGAACTGGTTGCAGACCCCCCTCCCCCCACCCCTTCACAAAACTAATAGCCCCAGATGCTGAAGTTCCTTAGGTGGACTAGTGTAGCATTTGCATATACCTGCACACACATCCTCTCAGACTTGAACTGTTTTGGGTTGCTTGGATGCCTGCCGCAGTGCCTCTGCAATGCTGCCTTGGTGTGGATTCAGGGTAGATTTCTGTTTGCCACAAACTCAAGTTTTGCTGTTTTGAAACTTTGTGGAATGTTTTCTGTTCTGAATGTCTTTGAAGGTTTTTTGTTTTTTTAATTATTATGGCATGCATGCGAATAAGTGGATCCTTCACGGTTCGTGTATAGATACCAGAAGACAACTTTTAGGGGCTGATTTCTTTCTACTAGTTCATCCAGGGATGAAGTTCATGTCAGGCAAGCTCCTTTACCCACCGAGCCATCTCGATGGCCTCCCAAATGCTTTTGAACTGTGTTTAGTTGATGAATCTGTAGATACGGAGGGCCAGCTGCTTCTAACTTCAGTGTCAAGGGGACATTTCATACAGTCTCTTGGTGTGTGTGTGTGTGTGTGTGTGTGTGTGTGTGTATGTGTCTTTCTGTGTGTCATTTGAATGTTCTGGTGTACAAACCTACAGAGATTGGAGCAGAATGTCAGGTATCGTTTTCTATCATTGTTTGTTCACCTTATTGTCGTAAGACAGGGTCTCTCACTGAACCACAAGCCTGCCATTTTGACTAGGCTGCCTGGCCAGCAAGACCTTGGAATTCACCTGTCTCTGACCTCTGGTGCTAGGGTTACAGGCGTGTGCCACTATGCCTGGCTTTTTATGTGGGTGCTGAGGAACTCAGGTCCTCATGCTTGCAGAGCAAATGTTTTTATTCACTGAGCCACCTCCTCAGGCCTAGTCTTTCAGCTTTCAATATGATACCTAACTATGGGATTCTGTGGGGTAAGTTTTTTTGGTGTTGGGATTTGAACCCAGGACCTCCTGCATGCTGAGTACATGTTCTGCTACTGAATTGCAAGAGAATTTGGATTGTGGGTTTTTCTTGCTTTCCTTTGGTTGTAACCTCTGTTTCCGATACAACTCCTCTGTTAATCACAGGTTCCATTTTTAGGTCGTCACTACTGTTCCTTAAAGTGGAGTCTTGGGTCATCTAGAGATGTTTGTCTCACAGTGTTCATAAATGCCTGTGAGATCCCACACTATCACACCTTTAGTCCTGCACTTCTTGCATTGATCTCAGCCTGAGGCCCTGGCCTTGGGAAAGGAATAAGATCATGTCAAGAAAGCAAGTGTCGCAGGCTTATCCAGGTTTGTGGCCATCAACCTTGCAGAGTGGATGCCAGGCCTCTGTTTGGGCCTGGGGACTAACTGTGTACTCCTTTGAAGCACCACCCTAAATTAGGGCCTGGAAAGAAATTCTCTGAAACAATACAAAGGCCAGTGGCACAAACCCGGCAGAGCACATCTAGCTAGAACAGAATGATCTGGAATCAACTCCAAAGCTGATGGAAAACTAGGGGTCACGTCACTCATATCACATTGTAACGCCAGTCTAAATGTCGCCAAGCTTGTTTGACCCCAACACTGCCCCACAGCCCTCAGAGGAAGAAGAAAAACATGGCATGTGTGCTGCCTTCTTATTTTCTAAGTCTACAGGATTCGAATTATAGCTACCATGGAAACCGTACTTTGGAATTTCTGGAGCCCTTAATTTTAACAGATAAAAACACTTTTGTGCCGATTTTATAATTATTCATGATGGATGAGAAAGTGACTAAACGTCTTTTGACAGGGAAGGAAGACAGAACACATTTTTCTTTCTTTTCTCCCCCTTTCACAAAGATGCATGCATTCGAAGTGCTCTTTTTCCACCTGGGTGTAAATCTTCCATCTTCCACAGATTCCGACACAATAGCCGAGTTACGGGAGCTCCAGCCTTCAGTGGGAGACTTTGAAGTCCGGAGTCTTGTGGGCTGTGGTCACTTTGCTGAAGTGCAGGTGGTTAGAGAGAAGGCAACTGGGGATGTCTATGCCTTGAAAATCATGAAGAAGAAGGCTTTGCTGGCCCAGGAGCAGGTAGGAACATTCGGATCTCATCCTTCCTCCCTCTGTACCAAATGTTCACCACAGAGACAATAACCTGTTAATTTGATGTCTAGGATCCAGTAAGATGTTAATTACATGAGCAAAAAGGCCTCTCTTGTCCTTAGCTCTTCTCAAGCTGGTGTTGATTAATTTTACAGCCTCAGAAATGTCCATCAGTCTCTTTGTCATGACTCTGTAGTTGCATTTTGCTTTAGAGCCATGCCAGGCTTTTAAGCTAATGATCTTAAGAGCATCTCTTGGAACTGTAAGCCCAGGGACACGCCTCATGATGGGTAGATCGGGCAGCATCTGCATGTGTGCATGCTTAGGCATTCCTCCTGTGGGTACACGCATTAATTTTAGAGCAGGCCCTTGCAGAAGTCAAAATAAAATTCGTCCCCAGGCAGGCGAGTGGCTTGTTTGATAGCAGGTCACGAAGTTGTCTCTTCAGTTGTCCTTTTCCTTCCTTTGAGGAAAGCCTGTCCTCTCCAGACATATTGATTCATGGGCTGTGTTTTGAAAGACAGCCGTCACCCTTGGAGTTCAGAGAGTAATTCATTAGTTACAGGCATTCTAGTGCCCATCATGTGTCCAATAATGTACCCAGCTCTGCGGGAAGCCTGTGAATGGAATTAGAGTCCCATGGCTGTTGCTTGCAGGGTTGAATAGTAGCCCCAGAAGTGGAGGGAAAATGCAGATCCACCAAGCAGGCACTTACCAGTTAAAGCACCACAGAAGGGAGAGAATTAGCAGACTCGTTAGCAGTGGTATGAAGGGCGATGTCATGGGTCAGTCAAGGGCAGTTGGGGGAGTCCTTAGGATGAGAAGGAATGGAGGCAGGGGAATGATGGGGACTTGCCAGGTAGATGTGTGGCTGAGGGTGACATCCTGGAGGTGTGAGTTCTGGATACTGCTCAGGTGTGTGTGTGTGTGTGTGTGTGTGTGTGTGTGTGTGTGTGTGTGTGTGTGTGTAGAGGGGGAGTGTGCAGTGATTTAGAACTAACTGAGATTAGTTCAGTTCATCTGGGTGGTCAGATGGCCACAGTTGAGGGGGGATCTCAACAATCAATTGTAGCTTTTCATCATTTTAAACTCTACATAAGGTAAAATTTTCCACATTAACCATTTTTACTCTAGGGTTCAGTAGCATTAAGAAGTCCTGCCATACTGCGTAACCACTATCACATCCATTCCTAGAACTCTGCCACCATTCCTGTGTTGGTCTTCCACCCCACAAAAAAATATTCGAGAGAAATCAACTTAGAGGGGAAAATGAGCTGTTCTGATTCAGCATCAGAGATTCTGCCCCATGGTCGGCTGGCTTCCTTGCTTTAGGACTGTGGTGAGACAGAGTATCATGGTGGAGGGCATGTGGCCACTGAGGGAGAGAGAGAAGAAGGGAGAGGGAGAAAGTGGAGGAGGAAACAGATCCAGGGACAAGATGGTCCTTCCCAGGGCTTGCCTACCAGTGACCTCCAACTAGGCCCAGCCTCCTACCATTTCCTGGTAGCCCTTTAAGTTATTAATCCACAAATGGACCAATCCATTGATATGGTCACAGTCCTCATTACCCAATTATTTCCCAAGGCCCCCATCTCTGCACCCCTCTATATTGTAGGAACCAGGCTTTCAGCACATGAGCTTTTGGGGGACATTTCAGATCCAAATCATCACACTCCATAACAGAACCCAAAGATGCCACTTTGGTGCTGTTTTTTTGTCTTTTGAGACAGAAACTGCAGCAGAGGGTGGGAATCTGCTTGTCAGATTCCGAGCATGGCACGGCTTCTGTGTTTGAGAATAAAGTGAGCAACATTGCAGGGAGGGAAAATGACAAGACATTGCCTGTGATTAGCAGGACAGGAGTGGGAAGGCTCCCTCAGCTTCTCCATCCAGCAAGGTGCTGCCCATCATCCCTACTCACTCACTGGGCGTGCACGTTGCTAGCCAACCTTGCAGCGCTTGTGTTTTGGATGGGAAATAGTCATGTAAGACAAAACAAATCCAACATGCCACATGTGGGCAGACACCTGAGAGTCAAAAAGATGCACTTTTCTCCAGGTCAAAGACCTGAAGTGACTGTGGTGCAGAGGTGTGGACCTCTGGGTGTTTTTTTTTTTTTTTTTTAAATCCTGTTTATACAAGGAGCTAATTAAACCAACTGTCATTGGTAAATGTATGTATCACTGACTAAGAGGATCAATATAAGAGAAAAACAGGGCTCCTAAAGGAGTCACCGTGAGGATTTGGGATTTAAAGACATAGAGAGAGAAGGGCAGCATGAGAAGAGGCTGAAGGAGGCGTCAGAGAGGATGGGAAGAAGTGGTATATCTCAAACAGAGCCAGCCACCTGGGAGAGACCAGCGTGCTTGCACTGAGTGCTGTGACAGCCAGAAATACTCCTCAGGGACCAGTTACTTTAATGGAGTCTTCAGGGCTGAGGCAGACTGAACCACTGTTCAGTGAGCAAGCGAGGCTGGGGTCTGTTGAGATCCAGCGTTCCCTGACCACCTCCCTGTGTGAGTGAACAGGATCAGCCCTCCAGCACTGTAAAGTACTGGGCTGAGCTGCCTTTTCCTAAGCAGCTTAGATTTAGCACCGGGGTTTCCAGGGTGATCTTTGGGAACATGGACAAGCTATTTAAAAACATTTCAGGGCAAAGGATGCAGCTCTGTGGGTAGAATGTTGCCTAGCATGCATGAAGTCCTGGGTCCAGTCCCCAGCACTGCATAAACTGGGTGTGGTGGCCTGAATCCCAGCACTCAGGAGATTAAGGGCTTGTGCACAGAGGCCAAAAGACTTGGGTGTCCTGCTCTGTCATTTCCCACTGTATCTCCTGCAGCTAGGCCATCAGTCAGTGAGTGCCAGTGGCCTTCTTTCTGTCCTACAGTGTTGGGATTATAGGAGAGCCTGGCTGCGCCCAGCTTTTTAAATATTTACTTCTTTATGTGATGTGCGTGCTAAGATACCAATTCAAGTTTTCATGCTAAGCAAATGTGTTAGCCACTGAACTATCTGTCCAGCCTCTAATAGTCTCGAAGCACACCCCTCCCTTTTAGGGAAACTGTGTTTTTGTTTTTTTTTTAAGGTTTTTAAAGATTTATTTATTTATGTAGTGGGTAGTCTTGGATCCCATAGGACTATAGTTATATATAGGAGCAAGCTGCCATGTGGATGCTGGGAATTGAACTCAGGACCTCTGGAAGAATAGCCAGTGCTCTTTACTACTGAGCCACCTCTCCATCCCTCTGTTGCATTTTTTTTTTTTTTTTTTTGGTGGTTTTGAGGACTGACCTTGGGGTCTGGAGCATGCTAGGCTCCTACCCTACCACTGAGTTACACTCCTAACCCTTCAGTTTTCCTCTTGAGGCCTTTCAACTGATTGGATGAGGCCCACTGAGACTGCTGAGGGTGGTCTCCTTGAGCTGCCGAGCACGGCGTCTAAACATCTACTAACCTAGGTTAGTGTCTGATTGAATAACTGGTGTTTTGGCCTTTCCTGGTTTCTGTATAAAATTACTTACCAGAAAATTACCCCCCCACCCCCATCGGCCAAATGACTCAAAAAATGCATCTGAGTACTTAGTATATGTGTCCTTTGACAGGGATGTTTTCCCATGATCCATCATGCAGCCAGAAAATTAGCAACAGCACATTTCTCTTACCCCATTCATACTTCACCAGCTATCTCAATCACATTGTTAGAATAGGATCCAGGCATTTAGTCCTTCTCTCTCTTTGATCTGAGTCAGTTCCTTTTTTTTTTTTTTTCCTGAGTCCCTGTGACCTCCACGGTTCCAATGACAGCAGGCCAGTTATTCCATAAAATTCAAACTTAGCTGCTATGCTTGTTATCCAGGTTGTAAGTGTGGGGTGGAAATATCACAAAGAGGGGGTTCTTTTCCTATTTCTTGCAGCAGATGACTCAGTTCCAACCGGCTACTTTCTGGATTCTCTCACATAGCTCATCGGATGAAAGTGGTGCCTGCCACTCTTCACGGGGGAGTTGCTCTTTTCCCCTTAGTATTTGATGGAGACAGAACTCCCTGAAAGGACAGAACTATTCCAGAACTATTCTTCATGTAACCCTCAGTGTTTGGACTGTGTGAACTGGCCTTTCCTTGTTCTAGCTAATGAGTGCAATCTGTCATGCCCAGAGTGTCTCCAAGGCAGCTCTTCAGATTGGCTCTGTCTCTTCTTGGCAGATCCCTGCCATTCTTGAGTACATTTCTTGTTCTGTGGTGAGAGATGTTCAGGTTTGCCCTGCAGCTTCTTTCCCTGCACCAGCATGTCTCCAGGGATTCCTAGTCAGTGGAAATGGTCCTTAGAGTCTAGATCTTGGAGCTGAGGGACAGCTTGGTAGTAGAAAGCACACTGCTCTTGCAGAGGACCTGAGTTTGGTTCCCTGAGCTCATGTTGGGCAGCTAGCTCACAAACACCTGTAAGCTCTAGTTCTGTGGGAGCCACTGCTCTCTTCTGGCCTCCTGCAGGCACCTGCACACATGGCATAGACACACATACACATAAATAAATAAAAATAAAAAATCAGAGGCCAAGATTTTGTTTTTCTTTGAGACAGGGTTTGCTATACAGCCTTGGTTGTCCTGGAACTCACTCTGTAGACCAGGCTGGTGTCAAACTCACAGAGATCTGCCTGCCCCCGCCCCCTGAGTGCTGGGACTAAAAGCATGCGCCACACGGCTAGAGGCCAGGATGTTAACACTGGGTTTGCATTTCCATTGAACTGTCATTACTCTTAGACCTCTCTCCTGGGTCAGGCTAAGGAATACATGTTTATGTGTATAGTATAGCTGCTTATAAGTTCCCGTGTGTACACTCATGCATATGCAAACATATGGACACATGCATAGATGGACACGTATTTGCTTATTTGCTTCTATGTGTTCATATGCAAAACCATGTTCATACAGTTACCTCTAACTCCAGCTCAACTTTACATCTCTCTCCCAAATCTTTCTCGTCCCTGTGCTTGTGACTTGTGAGTCAGCTCCCTGTACTACCATTTGTACTCGAGATAACCAGCATATAAAGAGAAAATGTTTATTTTGGCTCATACTTTGAAAGTTTCAGTGTAGAGCCAATACCCACATTGCCTTTTTTTTTTCTTTTTTTTTCCGTTTTTCAAGACAGGGTTTCTCTGTGGCTTTGGAGACTGTCCTGGATCTAGCTCTTGTAGACCAGATTGGTCTCAAACTCACAGATATCTGCCTGCCTCTGCTTCCTGAGTTACGGGATTAGTCTTTTTTTTTAAAGACAGTTTCTGACTCTGTAATCCCACTGGTCTGAAACCTCTCTAGATCTACCCACCTTTGCCTTCCGAGTTCTGGGGTTAAAGGTTGAGCCACCACATCCAGCCTCATGCTTTTGAGCCTGTGGCGGGGAGTCACAACTGGTGGTTGGCATCAAAACAGAGAAAGATGAATGGGTTGGAGTTCTATAATCCCTTTCAGGGAGAGCCCCCCAATTACTGGGAGACTTTCTTATGATGCTGTGAGCTAAGGGACAAGCCTTTAAACTCATGGGTCTTTGGGGGTGGGACATCCAAACCATAGTAACTATTTTCTCTGACATTCCACTTTTACTATTTTCTTTAGTTTTTTTTTTTTTTTTTCCTTTTTTTAAGGCCAGGCAGTGGTGAGGCATGTCTTTAATCCCTGCACTTACCAGTCAGAGACAGCCAGATCTATGTGAGTTTGAGGCCAGCCTGGTCTACAGAGTGAGTGCCAGTGCAAAGCTACACAGAGAAACTCTGTCTTGAAATAAAAAAAAAAATAGATTTTATGATTGTTGTGCCTGTATGTATATACGTACGTACATGTGTATGTATGCATATATGTATGTGCACCATTGGTATGTCTTCAGAGTCTAGAAGAGGATGTTGATTCTCTGGAACTGTAGTTACAGGTGGTTGTGTGCTATGATGTGGGTGCTGGGAGTTGAACCCAGGTCCTCTGCAAGAGCAGCAAGTTCTCTTAACTGCTGAACCATCTCTCCAGCCCTCTCACAATTTTCTTACACCAGCACAATCCCATCTATCTTTGTGGACATAGCCTTGTCTCCTCACTTGCCCTACGCCATCCACCCCTATGTGTAGATCCTCTGGTAGCCCATCCTGGCCTGCTGCCACACCTGTTTGCCACTGGCCTCACTCTGCTTGGGCCTGGCACTGGTTGCTCTCTGACTCTCTACCTGGCCTGGATTCATGGCACCTGTTAGAACCATCCAGGAAGTGAAGGTGGAGAGGAAGAGAAAGATATTTAAGCTCTGGAGGAGTGAATTGACTTAAGGAGAGATGTTATGTCTATGACTGGATTGATAACGTGGGCCTGACAAAGCTGAGCCTAGTAGGTTACCACACTTGTTGAACTTAGTGCTAAGTGATTTTTTTTTTAAACCTGGAAACATCAATGTAGACTGAAAGGCAGGACAAAGGCCATTTCCCCTTCACATTTAGTTCTAATACAATTATCTAAAGAGTTTCTTTTCCCTCCAGGTTTCATTTTTCGAGGAGGAGCGGAACATATTATCTCGGAGCACGAGCCCTTGGATCCCCCAATTACAGTATGCCTTTCAGGACAAAAATAACCTTTACCTGGTGAGTCTTCACATCCATCCCCGCGG
Organism: Cricetulus griseus; assembly: GCF_003668045.3. Lineage (NCBI taxonomy): Eukaryota > Metazoa > Chordata > Mammalia > Rodentia > Cricetidae > Cricetulus > Cricetulus griseus. Next base: position 95,939,337 of record NC_048597.1, read on the forward strand.
AATGAGCCAAGGCTCTGATACTCAGATACTGTCAATTGAAAGCGGTTCTTGCAGATATGGTCCTTGACACCGCTCACTCATTCAGTCGATTTTCTGACTATGCACCTCCAGTTCCTTGTTCTAAAGATTAAGAGCTGACCCACTTAGAAACAGTCTACAGTACCGTGGCTACAAAAGGCAGCAATGAAAAGTCATTTAATTTGGAATGGTCTCTAACTACCTTTAATAGAATCTTACTTTAATTAAATTGAGTCAATTAATTTAGTTTTTGAGACAATGTCTCATTATGTAGATCTGGCTGGCCTGGAGTTTGCTGCATAGACCAAGCTGGCCTGGAATTCCCAGAGAATCAGTCATTTGCTTTTGCTTACCCAGTGCTGGGATTAAAGGCATGTGCTACCATGCTTGTTTCTTGCTTTTTAATTTTTAAAAGTTAAGGTAATAATGCATGGTTGATGTAACAAAATATAGTCTGTTCCCTTCTCACACATGTGTGGAAGGCAGATGAGTTTATCTTATAGAAGCAGAGACTAGGATAGTGGCTGCCAGATAACTGGTGAGGAGAGGGAGAGGAGGGCTGGTTAACAGGTAGACCAGTTAGACTACTAATGAGTAGTTAGGTAAAAGGGATAAGCTTTGGTGTCCTGTAGTGGAGGAGGGCAACGATCTCTAATAATTATTACATGCTTCACAATAACTAGAAGAGGAGAGGTTGAGTGGTCCCAAGACAAAGCAGATGGAAGGTGGTGAGTTTGTTAATTGTTTTGATTTGATCATTGTACATTGTATGAATTTATTGAAATATCATATTGTACCCCATAGCTTCGCACAGTTGTTAAGTATAAATTAAAAAGGCACACTAGTATCCCCCAATCCTACCCTAAAAATGCATATACTGGGCCAATGGGATTGCTCAGCAGGTTGGGCTGCTTGCTGCCAAGCCTGAAGACCTGAGTTCGACTCCTGGGGCCTACAAGATGGAGAAGGAGAATTAACTCTTGCAAATTCTGTCCTCTGATGCACACACACACACACACACACACACACACACACACACACACACACACACACACACACTTGTGGTACATGTGTCCACACAGGTACACACACAAGCATACACATACATGGATAAAGAAGTGAAACTTAAAAAGTAAGTATGTACGGTGAAGATGTATGAAGTAGAACCATGGTCTTCTGCTTTCTTTTCTTACATCTCTGTGGGGAACAAATGCTAATAGAGATATATTTGACCTTAACTGTGTTTTACTGGGGAAAAGTTGAACACATTGTTGTAAATACAGCCAAAAAGTCCCCCCCACCCCCAGGAAAGCTAGCACTCAGGAGGCAGAGGCAGTTGGCTCTCTGTAAGTTCCAGGCCAGTCAGGGCCACATAGTGAGACCCTGTCTCTGACATCTTTGATGTTACTACATAGTGAGATACTTCATTGTTTTTGGTGCCTGCATCCATCCGCTTTACCACTGAGCTACAACTCTGACCTTTGGATGGTGCCATAGTTTTCTCTGGTTCCATAGCTTATGGAACACCAAAGTTCATTTGAGGCCCTGTTTAGGTTCTTAGAGGGTTAGTTCTTAAATGAAAGCTGTGTATTCTAGAAACAACCTTTGTTCCTGAATCGGCCCCTGAGGTGAGACTCTCACGTCACCTTGGGTGGGGCTAAGGAGGCTTGTGGAAGGGAGCAGGGAGCTGGTTTTTGTCTGAAACTGCCACTGGGCATTTTTTTTTTTCTTTTTTTGATGACGTCACTGCCCATTTCTGATCTGGAAGAATCAGCCTATTTGCCTTGGTTTCTTATGAATTTCAGTTTTCTCCCTGGCTCTACCCTGCTCTCTGGGTGTTGGTAGTTTGAGAAAAGGATCTTGTTATATATCCAGGCTGACATACAACTCAAGGGTCCTGTTGCCCCAGCGTTCTCTGTAGATGGTGTTGCAGGCACGCACCACCATGCCCCAGGCCCCTGAGCTTTCCTGTGTGTTTGTGGTGTATGTACATGCTCTGCACATGTGTCAGAGGTCAGAGATTGGGCATCTACCTCAGTCACTGTTTCACTATGTGGTCCTGGCTGTCCTGGAGCTCTCTGTGTAGACCAGGCTGGCCTTGAATCACAGAGAATACGCCTGCCTCTGCCTCCTGAGTGCTGGGATTAAAGGTGTGCACCACCACCAACGCCTGGCCACTGTTTTGAGACAGGATCTCTCTCTCTCTCTCTCTCTCTTTTTTTTCTTTCTCTTTTTTTTTTTTTTATTAATTCAAGTTAGGGAACAAGCTTGTTTCACATGTGAGTCCCTTCTCCCTCCCCTCATCCCCATCCCTCCACCTCCACCCCCAACCTACCCCCCACCCCATCCACCTACCACTCCCCAGGCAGGGTAGGGCCCTCAATGGGGGCTCTGCAAAGTCTACCAAATCTTCCTGTGGTGGGCCTGGGCCCTTCCCCATGTGTCCAGGGCCAGAGTGTAACCCTTCACGTGGGATAGGCTCTCAAAGTCCCTTCTTACACCAGGGAAAAATGCTAATCCACTTCCAGAGGCTCCTTGGAGTGCAGAGGCCTCCTTATTGGCATCCATGTTCAGGAGTCTGGATCAGTCTTGTACTGGCCTCCTGGATAGCATCTGGGGTTGATGTGCTCTCCCTTGTTCAGGCCAACTGTTTTTGTGGGTTTCTCCAACCTGGTACAGATTCCTTCGATCTTCATTTCTCCCTCTCTTCAACTAAATTCCAGATTTCAGCTCAGTGTATTTCTGTGGATGTCTGTCTCTGCTTCCATCAGCCACTGAATGAGGGCTCTAGGATGGCATAAAGAGTAGTCATCAATCTCATTTTAGGGGAAGGGCTTTTAGGTTATCCTCTCCTCCATTGCCTGAATTGTCAGATCGTGTCATCCTTGTAGGTCTCTGAAGATCTCCCTAGTTCCAGATCTCTTCTTGGACCTATAGTGGCTCCCTCTCATCCTGCTCTCTCTCTTCTATTCTTCCCCCAACTCAATATATCTGCTCCTCCATTTCCTCTCCTCTACTCCTCTTCTCCTGCTCTTATTGTGGCAGCACCCTCTCCCCTACCCTCATGTTCCCAATTAGCTCAGGAATTCATGCCACTTCCCATTCCTGGGGTCTGTTTGTCCCTTAGAGTCCTTCATGTTTCCTAGTTTCTTTGGTGAAGAGGATTATAGGCTGGTAAACCTTTGCTCTATGTCTAAAATTCATATATGAGTGAGTACATACCATGTTTGTCTTTTTGTGACTGGGTTACCTCACTCAGGATGGTTTCTTCTAGTTCCATCCATTTGCCTGTGAATTTCAAGATTCCATTGCTTTTTTCTGCTGAGTAGTACTCCATTGTATAAATGTACCACATTTTCTCAATCCATTCTTCAGTTGAGGGGCATCTAGGTTGCTTCCAGGTTCTGGCTATTACAAACAATGCTGCTATGAACATGGTTGAACATATGTCCTTGTTGTATGAACATGCACTATTTGGGTATATACCCAAGAGAGGAATGGCTGGATCTTGAGGTAGATTGATTCCCATTTTTCTGAGCAACTGCCATACTGATTTCCAGAGTGGTCTTACAAGTTCACACTCCCACCAGCAATGGAGGAGTGTTCCTTCTTCTCCACATCCTCTCCAGCATAGGTTGTCATTGGTATTTTTTTATTTTAGCCATTCTGACAGGTGTGAGGTGGTATCTCAGAGTTGTTTTGAGTTGCATTTCTCTGATGGCCAAGGATTTTGAGCACTTTCTTAAGTGTCTTTCAGCCATTTCAGATTCCTCTGTTGAAAATTCTGTTTAGTTCTGCACCCCACTTTTTAATTTCATTGTTTGGTGTTTTGGTGGCTAGCTTCTTGAGCTCCTTGTATATTTTGCAAATCAGCCCTCTGTGATGTGGGGTTGGTGAAGATCTTTTCCCATTCTGTGGGCAGTCGTTTTGTCTTACTGACTGTGTCCTTTGCCTTACAGAAGCTTTTCAGGATCTCTTACTGGTGTTGCCCATCAAAGATTCTTCTGTCTCCCTGGTGCTGAAGTCAAGCTGTGTGCTAAAGTGCATGGCTTTTCCTTGGGTCTGGGCATCTGATTTCAGGTCCTTATGTTTGTACAGCAAGCACTTTAGTGATAGCCATCTTCCCATCCCCTCCTTAAAAAAAAAAAAAAAAGCTATATATGTGTGTTGTGTGGGCTGGGATTTGGAGGCCATTGAATAACCTTAGGTTTTAATCCTCAGGAAAGCCATCCACTTCCTCTAAGATAGACTCTCTTATTGGCCGCAGTGATTAGATTAGGCCAGCTGGCCATCGAGCCATAGGTATCCTCCCATCTGCCTCTCTAGCACTGGGGTTACAGGCGAGTGCTGCCACACCCAGCATCCGGCATCCAGCATCCAGCATCCAGCATCCAGCATCCAGCATCCAGCATCCAGCATCCAGCATCCAGCATCCTTTTGTGGATTTGGGGACCAAACTCAGGTCCTTACACTTGCAACGCAAGAATTTGGCCACCTGAGCCATGCATGTCCTTAACCCTGTCAACATCTGAGGTCATGTCCCAGACTACTGAGGTTGTATGAAAGAAAGCATAAATTATTTTTTTCTTTCCCAAATCAGAAAGTTTCTGAATCTAGAATTGCATTCTACAGCAACATAAGTGGCTTCATCAATCACTGAAATACTTCCACTGTGTCCCCTGGGCACCTCTATGGCTTGCTCCTCCTGAAGTTGAACACTAATTTGTAATTCTAGGGCAGGATAATTGCAGGTATATTTTAGTTATTTAAAAACAAAACAAAATCCTGCCTCTTGTACCTGTTGCTTGACCATCTCTTTTCTCTGTCCCCACACTGGTTTCCATTTACATACATTTCTCTGTTAACCTACCGGCCATCCATCCCGCCTTTCCCCCAGGTCTTCCACACTGTGCTACCAAGTCATCCTGCTGTCACAACCCCATCTCTCCTCCCTATACCTCCCCAACAGGACTTCTTTAGGCTGCCCTGGCTCTCAGATTGAACTTGAAGCTCTGAACCTCTGTGACATGAGTTCTAATAGGTTAATTCAGGCTAGCCACATGGCCTTTCAAGCCCATCCCTCCAAGTTTCTCCTTCATATCTCCTTTGCCCCAGGACTTCCTTTGCTTTCGACCTTGCCTCTCACCTCCCTGTTCCTTCTTTCTCTGTTGGTCTGACTTTTTCTCTCTCTAGGTTGGGATCAGATTTTTTTGTTTGTTTTTTCCAGAAATCCCTCCTGGGCCTTCTGCTCCTGGGACAGGAGACCATTTCTTCTGCAGCCTATACCCCCATGCCCATGAGTCAGGGTGAGTCCCCTTCCTAATGGGAGCGATTATGTCTTGATGCTCCTGGTAGATGTTTACTAAGTATATGCCTAAGATATATTCACTGGATGGATGATTGTTCCCACAGAATTCAGATTTACACACAGATTTACCCAAATCATTTCATATTAGGAGTTTAGACTAAAGTATGCAATTCAAGACAAGCCTAAATGAGATTTTTTTCCTTTCTTTTTCTTCCTCCCAAAATTTGGAGTACTGTGAGGAATTTGAACTTGGGATGTTTTGAATTTTGGTGCTTAAAAAATACTTCTTTGCAGTGACATCCCATTGAGCATGGCTTGCCATTTTCCGGTTCACAGCAGAGGTAACAAGAATTCATCCTAGTCTCTGGTTTCCACCAATCAAGGTTAGGATGTAATCCTGGCAGATTACATGGAAGCAGAGCTTTGTTGATGTGGCTCATGAAAATAATCTGTTGCATGTTTCGTGACAGAAACCTTCACCAGTGCCTTTCCACAAAGATGTTGATTTCTACAATGAAAATGTTGTGTGGTGTCTGAATTCTTTTGCAAAATCCTTTGTATTGATATCTTTCAGGCCGAGGGACTTCTTTAGGCTGCCCTGGCTCTCAGAATGAACTTGAAGCTCTGAACCTCTGTGACATGAGTTCTAATAGGTCTTAATAATAAAAGCCCAGAGTTAGATATTAAGGGTGAAAGCTGAAAGATAAGAGAAGCACAGCAGCCAGCCACTAGAGCTCTCACCTTGACAATGTGACTGAAGAGACCAACTTCCTATGTCTCCTCCCATCCATCTCACTTCCTGTCTGTTTGTACAGACCTCCAGAGCTCTATGGTTAGCCCTCTGATCTTCAGGAAAGCTTTAGTTGTTAGAGTATAAACAAGATATCACCACAACCTTTCTGTTTTGTGACTTTACATTTTCTTCTCTCTGTTCCTCTCAAATGATTTTCCCCCCAGTTGCATATAGAGAGATACTAGTTGTGGTAACAAAGAGCCCAACAGTTCATGCTGGTGGGGGGCTTGCTTGGTTGTATGTATTGGTTTAGAACCCAGGTCCCTTCCACATTGTGGCCCCTCTGCCTCTTAGGGGGCTGTCTTTCATGTGATTGCTATTGATATCCTTGTCCCAACTGGATGGTAAGAGAAGAGAGACATTTAGAGAAAGAAAATTCCCTCCACACAGAATTATGTGTGAAATTATTTCCTCTCATGCTCTTGTAGCCAGAATTTAGACCGAATATCTCCCCTGCTCGGGAGACATGGCCACATGCTGTCTAGTTGCTAAAAATCCTTACTGCCGGCTTTTCTTTTCTGTAACCAAATTCATGGGGGAACTATTTAAAGGAGAAAGAATTTATTTCATCCCACAGTTTTAGCTTCTCAGTCCATCATGGCAGGGAGGGTATAGATGAGAAGGGCAGCTTATTAGGGCTGCCAGGAAGCAGAGAGAGAGGGAGAGAGACAGAAGACCTGTGCCCCTGGCCTGCCTCCTTTCCATCAGGACTCCCAGCTTGTATATACTATCACTTATATTCAGGGTTGGTCTCTCTGCTTGGTTAACTCTCCCTGGAAATACCCTCACCGGTATATCCAGACATTGTGCTACTACTGTCTCCCAGGTGCTTCTCATTCCAATCAAGTTGGCAGATAAGTCTGATCATTGCACTGTGGAAGAATAAATAGAAGGGTGGGTTTGGGGGAATAGTCAATGGTCCTCGGGTTCCTAGCTCCACCTTCTGTATACCTGCATCCAGGATGACTTCTGGTGGAATCCTGGTTTTGTTGTGCGGTTGGAGGTTAGTTTTTCATATTCTCTCAATCTCCAATACACACACACCCCTGCAATTCTGTGGATAACATTTTCTTTCTTTGTAGGAGCAATTTGGAAATGAGCCGTTTGTGCCTCTGACCCCAGGGCCTTTGGGGATGCCTTGAGTCAGGAGGGAGTTAATGAAGGCAGTGCTATTGTTTTACCTAGTATGATGTGGTAGCTTATGATGGCTTTGACAATGAGACATGTGCTGTTTTGATATCTTGGCTATGAGTGTCTGTTTGCATGTTGCATCCCTGGCAGCCAGGGTTTAGGAGGCCGCTGCCCATCAGAGAACCTGGCGCTTAGAAGACCCATTCTTGTTCTCTTGCTGTTCCTTGTTGCATCTTCCAGAGTGGTTGCCTCTTTCAGCTTGAGTTTTCCCATTGGTGAATAAGATAGTAATTCCTCTTTTTGGCTCCAATTCAGTTGCCTGCGTGTGTTACTGCCATCGGGGTTCTTTGAGTTTGAAACAGTTCTATGTTCAGGATCTAAGGCGTATTTCAAGAAAGTGCATTCAGAGTTCTGTCCTTGTTAGGAGCCGGGGTTTAATTGCATGGCCTCAATTTGTCTCCACCCCCAGAGTCTTGGATTCAGGAAGTCTGGCTGCTCGGGTACCCCATTCTGTATTTCTCACACACTTCCATGTGCTGCTGGAGAACTGTTGCCTTTTAGCCCCAGGCCTCTGGTTTCTGACTTGCTTCTTCCTTATCTATCCAGTAACAATGTACACATCTGCAATCTCTCATGGTTTGAGGCCCAGGAATGGGCCCTTTTCCCTTACGCTGTCAGCCTTGGGGTACTCCATCATTCTGTGTTTATTTCCTTCAAACTGACCTGCACCTTTTGTCAGTGGCCCTTCCCTAATTCACGTCCTCAGTTACTTGGTTGAGTGTACTGTTTCTTGCTCAGTGTGATCCAGGGCTCTAAAAGGTTTTTTTTTTTTTTTTTTTTTTTTTTTGTTCGTTTGTTTTGTTTTCTCAGTGTATCTCTGGCTGTCCTGGAGCTTCCTCTGTAGACCAGAGATTGGTCTGCTTCTGCCTCCTGAGTGCTAGGCAATTTTTATTATTTTAATAGATGGCTGAATTGGGCTGGAATTCAGACCTTCAGAGATGAAGGCCTTCTCTCATCTTCTAGAGGTTACCTTGCCCTTCCAGAAAAGAAATCAAAGGTCTCTGTCAGGGGCCACTTTGCTTAGAGGAGTCTCATCCTCCCTGATGGCGAAGTTCAGAAACACTGGGCAGAGCACACTGTGACGCCATGGGCACCATTACATTGTCTCATGGTGCACACTGAGTGTGTAAGCATTTCTCTCTCTCTCTCTCTCTCTCTCTTTCTTTCTTCCTTGGTTTTTCAAGACAAGAGTTTCTCTGTGTCTTTGGAGGCTGTCCTGGAACTAGCTCTTGTAGACCAGGCTGGCCTTGAACTCACAGAGGTCCTCCTGCCTCTGCCTCCTGAGTGCTGGGATTAAAAGGCATGCACCACCAACGCCCAGCTGTGTGTGTAAGCATTTTAAGGTGACATTTCTGAGAGGTGGCTTGTACAACATATCTCTGCTGATGCTCTGTGCAAAGTAGAGTTGAACTTGGCTTAGTCCATAACTTGCTAGTGCTATAACAAAGTTCTTGAGACAACCTTTGTGAGGACTAGAAGTTGATTTGGTTCTTGAATTTAGAGGCTGGGAACTCCAAGAGTGTATCACCGGCATTAGGTTGGCATCTCGTCATCCATGATAGCATGGTGGAGAGTCACATGCTAAGACAGTCACAATGTGAGTCTCTGCCTCTCCTTATAAAGCCGCTAATGCTATCATCACACTTACACACAGTATGTCTTTATCTAACCCTAATTACCCACCAAAGGCTACCTCCAAATAGCATCATCATATAAATTTGGGGTTCAATAGCCAACCTGTAAACATTTTTCCCTATGCATATGTATGTTTGTATGTGTGTGGGCACACATGTATGTGGTTGTATGTAGACATGTGTGCATTCATGTGGATGTCCAAGGGTGATGTGGGGAATCTTCCTTCATCAAACTATACTTTATTCATTGAGGCAAGGTTTTTCAGTTGAACCCAGAGTTTGCCAGCTTGCTCTGTGGATCCCTTGATTCTGCCTTCCAAATGTTGGAATTGCAGGCAGGCCCTGCCACTCCCATCTAGCATTTCCATGGATTATGGGATCTAAACTGGTCCTCATGTATACAGCAAGTGCTTTACCCCCTTCCAGTGCTTTAAGCCATCTCTCCAACCCCATCATGTGATGTGTGTGTGTGTGTGTGTGTGTGTGTGTGTGTGTGTGTGTGTGTGTGTGTGTATGTGTGTGTACTGTGTGTACCCTGACATGCTTACATACCTATAGAGGTCAGAGAACACTTTTGGGAGTGAGTTCTCACCATCCACCATGTGGATTCCAGAGAATGAACTCAGGTCCTCAGACCAGGTGCCAGCTGCCCATTCCTGATGCGCTATGTCACTAACCCCAACATGTGGACTTTTGAGGACACATTCAAACTATAAAAATACTAAATAACTATTAAATATGCATACCCCCCACCCATATGCACACACATTCCCATAGACACATTTGTCCTTCATTTTGACTTCGGCACAATGAGTGGAAATTGCCGCTGCAGTCCTGGGAGTATAGATGGAAAATCCAACAGAGAAGCATCCGATCCTTCCAAACTAAACATGAGTAAGATCTGCCCTTTAATTACCATTTGCAGCTGCTGCCGTAGAAGGGTCTGTCTCTGTCGGCCAGAGAGCCTTTGTAAGAGCAAGTCCTTCTGCAGCTCCAAGCCAGGCTGTCTGTCATCTGCTTTGCAGCCTCTGCCATCAGTGGGGTGGCACATCGTTTAGGCCCATTTTGCCGAAGGGCTCTTTCTCACTGTCTCTTCTCCTCAGCTTTTGATTGCTGTGATTTGGTGATTTCCTCACTTGGATGAAATACGCCTATCCTCTGTGTAGGAGATGTCTCGGTCCTTGCAAGGGTAGAAGATCATTGTTTCAATGCCAACAGTCTGGTTATTTTCCAGCCCTTTTATTGTCTGTGATCTTGTCTCGATGTTCAGAAAGCCTCTGAGAAGTCTCTGTAAAAGATGTAAGCAGAAGTGATGGCTGTATTCGAGCCAAGGTCCATTCAAGGGCATAGTGATTCAGGAACTTTGGATCTGACTGGATTAGGAAAACGAATTGGTTGTGCAGCATCATCAATAATGGTCCCAGCGTAGTGCTGGGTGAGCAGCACCAGAACCACTCCTTAAAAATGCATTCCCTGGGTGAGGTGACTCAGCCAGTGAGATGGTTCAGCCAGTAAGGCACTTGTCCTGCAAAGCTGATGGACTTGACTTCAATCCCTGAGAAACCATGTAAAGTTGGGAGGAGAGAACCAAGTCTACAATGTTGTCCTCTGACCTTTACATATACTCCCATACACATATACAACAATAATAAGTAATATAATAAATAGTTTGGGAAAGTGCTTTCCTCAGCTGGGTTTGGTAATGCATGCCCACAAGCCCAGGACTCAGGAGACTGAGGCAGGAGGATTGCAAGTTTGAAGTTAAGAGTGGTTAAGAGTTAGGTTAAGACTCATAGTTTGTGACATTTGATGAGGATCTTGTCAGCCTCTTGGCAGGGCACCATCTTTTACAGTCCCAGGTGTTTGTGAAAGACTCCAAGTCCCGATTCTTTATCATCTCTTTAAGTTAAACAGAATGGTAATTGATTAAACTTGGGTTGTATTCCACACAAACTGTCTTCCCTGTGGACAAACTGTCTCTTCTGTGGGCTCCATGTATTCCAATGAGACCTACATGCTGTAGTGTATTCTTGGGCTGTGGAGAGTGTCTCGGGCTCTTCGGAGTGACTCTGGATGCCCAGAGCCGTTCTGTATTTTGCAGTTGGAGATTTTAGTATGCTAATTGGGGACTGTTGGCTCATGAGGTTTGATTAGGCTCTCTGATAAAGATCCATCCTACTCAGATGTTTGTCATTTGGGGTGTCTATTTTGGCTCTGAGTCGTGGAGTGTACAGGCTAGCAGCTGTTGTAATTTTTGTGGCTTGTTTTTTCAATCAATCCTTGGCTTCTGCAGACATGGGAGGTCATTTGACCCTCAGAAAAGATGAATCTAGTTTGGGTGGCCATCTCGAAAACAGGAGTGAAGAACACATGTCTTTGTTCATTTGTAAGAAATGCTGGTTTTCTGGAAAATTTCTACTGGTCCTACTGAACAGAAGAATCTTCAGGAGTTGATATGTGAGCTCACCAAAGTTGCCAACGGTTGCCGTAGTTTTGACTTTCTCAGCCTTAAACTTAGAAGCCATTCTGGTTCTCACATAGCAGAGCCTGAGGAAGTCTGTAACAGTGATGCGTCACCATAAATATGCATTGTTCTTATTTTTAAACCCTTTGCGTTCTGAAAGTATGAGTGCGTCTGCTATTATCTGTGAATTTCCTTTTGCTGTTTAAGACCCTTTTAATGGCAATATGTATTTAAAGCAGACTTACAAATTAACATTCACCCACATCCCCAGGCCTGTGGAGAACCAGGTTGGAATGAGTGGGTGAGCTCTAGCAAGCCAGGTGGCTCCTGTGGGCTTCTCTAGGGCTGAGGTGAGTAGCTGACGTCATCGTCGTCAACTGTGCTGCGAATTTGGAGGAAATAGTTTTACCCCTTCTCGGTGTCGTACTTGCTGGTGAATCAGTTCACTCTGAGCAACTGTGGTACAGAATGGCATCTTGCTCTCCCAGGGCAGGAGTCCAGTATGTGCAGAACATGAGCTGTGTGAACGGGTCAGTTTCAGGGCTATGAGAGGATGTTCTAGTCCCTGACTTTCCTGAAGGTATCTGGCTCCAGGCTGGCCTGGTGCTGGGTGGACTTCCTGAAGGCTTTAGGAGGACCATGCCTGGGGCCTCTGGGGACCTGTTCTGAGACTCTTCATCTGGCTTGTTCTACTTGGCGCTCTGTTGCTTTGATAAACACCACAAACCAAGACCAGCCTGGGGCCTCTGGGGACCTGTACAGAGGCTCTCCATCTGACTTGTTCTAGTTAGCACTCAGTTGCTGTGATAAACACATCAAACCAAAAGCACCTGGGGGAGGAAAAGCTATATTTCATCTAATGGTTTCAGGTCACAGTCCATCACTGAAGGGAACTCAAGCAGGAGTCGAAGCAGGAATGCCTTTTGGTTGCTTGGCCTCAGGCTGATATCCAGCTACCTTCCTTCCACAGCCCAGGCCTGCCTGCTTAGGGATGGTACCACGCACAGTAGCTGGGAATCAAAATTATGCCCCACGGACATGCCCACTAGCCTTGTGTGGGGCACAATGGAGGTGTGATGGGTCCTTCATTTGAGGGTCCCTCTTCCCAGGTGTTGTCAATGGTGCTTAGCCATCATACTTACCTAGAGCTCCCCCCCCCCCAAGATGACAGGAAAGGCAAACAGCAGGTGGAAGGGTAACAGAATTCACATCCCAGAGCTGGCTACTGGGATGCAGTCATTGCCGTGACTCATGAGGTTTGATTAGGCTGTCTGATAAAGATCCTTGGCAAGAAGCCACAGAAGGGAGGAAGGCTTTATTTCATCTTGACTGTCCTGCATGGCAGGGAAGGTGTGGCTGAAGGGGTGGGGTGGGGCCTCATACCGTATCTGAAGTCAGGAACCTAGAGATGAACTCGGGAGCTCAGCTCTTGTTCTCATTGTATTCAGCCTGGGACCCCAGCCACATTTGAGGTGGCTCTTTTCTCTTCAGTCAAACCTTTCTGGAACACCCCCCCCCCCAGGTGTGTTTCCATGGTGATCGTAAGTGCAATCAAGTTGACAGTTAAGATGAACCATCACAGAGGATTTAGTGTTTCTTGACAGAAGTGCATTTGAAAAAATGTCTTTTCTGGAAAGGGTCGGACACAGGCTGGCACTGGCCAACAAAGTGGACATTAGAGCAAAGGGCAGGAGAACTCCCAGGGGAACAATTGCTGCCACAGCTCAAGTGGGTCCTAGCTTCTCTCCAGCCAGAAAAGAACCACGAAGTGAGGGAAGGGGAGGGGACGGAAGAATGGGTCTCAAGTCAGCTCCAGGCACCAAGCCAGGTCCTCACACAGTATTGCAAGTGGATTAGTCTTACCTGGAGTTTCCAGGGGAAGACCATGAAAGTTTGAAAAGTGAAGTCACCAGGTGAGTCAGACCAAGCTGATTGGCCTCCAGGTGATGTGCTGACTCAGAAATTTTTACATCTGGTTATCATAAGAAAAGATGAAGGAGGGTTGGGGACTTAGCAAAGTGGATAAAAAGTGCTTGGTGTGCAACTGTGAGGGCCTGAGTTCAAAGCTCCAGCACCAGTGTAAGCCAGATTCCTATGTAGTGTGTGAACACCAGCAGGCCCTGTGTGAGCACCAGCAGGCCCAGTGTGAGCATCCCCAGGTTCAGTGTGAGCACAGCAGGCCCAGTGCTCCTGCAGGGAGGTGGGAGGCTGAGGCAGGAGAGTGTCTAGACACAGAGAGCCAGTTTGCCTGGCTCTATGCTGGCAAACCACAGAGACCCTGACAAGATTGGAGTCAAGGACTGACACCTGTTGTTGTCCTCTGATATCCACTGTGTGTCATGCAGGCTAAATGTACCAACATTCACACATGTACAAATGCTTATGAGTGTATATTGTGAGCACACACACACACACACACACACACACACACACACACACACACACACACACACACACATGCTTACATTGATGTTTTTCACTCCTTGCCTGGAATTTTCTTTTCTCTTCTAGTTTTTCTGTTTTTTCTTTTGTCGTTGTTGTTTGTTTTGTTTTTTGAGACAGGGTTTCCCTGTACAGGGATTCCCTGGCTGTCCTGGAGCTCGATCTGTAGACCAGGCTGACTTCAAACTCAAAGATCCATTTGCTTCAGACTCCCAAGTGCTGGGATTAAAGGCATGCACCACCACAACTGCCTGGCCTCTTTTCTTATCAAGCATTTTAGCTATATATTCTGATTTTTTTTATTTTTTTTAAAACTTAAATTAGAAACAAGCTTCATTTACATGTCAATCCCAGTTTCCTTTCCCTCCCCTCATCCCCTGATCCACACTGACTCCCCCCCCCCCAATCCCATCCCCTTTCTGCTCCCTAGGGAGGGTGCGGCCTTCCATGAGGGAATCTTTAAAGTCTGTCATATCACTGTTTTATTTTTCATATACATCAGAAATGTAATTTTTTTCTGATTGAAAAGGCAGGTTATTCTTTATCCTGTACAGAATGCCACCTTCTGTGATATGGACAGCTTTCCACAATGGCATGAATAGCTGGAATCGTGTGTTTTTAATATCTGAGACATAGCCCATGATTTACAGGTATCATGATTTAGCTGGTTTCTTATGCATGGGCCTTTGGATGATTCCCAAGTATATTTCCCTTGTTATAAAAACCATCCAGTAGAGAATCTATTTATTTATCTGTTTTTATCTATGAATTGTAAGTACCAATAAAGTAAATTGTTCAGAGTGGAATAGCTAGGCCAAAGGGTATATATTCATTGTTAAATTTTTAATCGAGATCACTGACTGCCTTCCACGCTGACTGTAAAAGGGAAGAATTGTATTGCATTTACCGAACGTCTCCTATATTCTGCTGTGTGCTGAGGGGAATGCAAAATGAATGTTAGCGCGATTGTTGCCCTCCAGGAATATCCATCTATGCGGTGTACCTGATCCCAGGGAATGTCTGGGGCGTCGACTTGGGTGGGTGTGGGAGGAGGTGGATTTAATTCAATTTCTCAGCCTTGCCTTGCAAGCATCATGCACGGTGTCTGGCTGTTCTTGCATCCCTTGCATTCTCCTGGGTCATGCATGCAATTTCTATAGGGCAAAGACCTTATCCTATATCTTAGGAGACGTGTCACACATTATCATTGCGTTCTACAGGCTTCGTGGTTACAACATTGTTAGGTGGTGTTTGAGGGGTCACTTGAGGTATTCCCTATTTGGGGTGTGTGAAAAATGGATAACTTTGGCATTCTTTGCAGGTTATGGAATATCAGCCTGGAGGGGATTTACTGTCACTTCTGAATCGATATGAGGACCAATTAGACGAAAACATGATTCAGTTTTACCTTGCTGAGCTGATTTTGGCTGTTCACAGTGTGCATCAGATGGGATATGTGCATCGGTAAGTGGGACTCGTAGGAAGGTACTGAGAACTTTCCCGAATCATGCACGGGTACCTGCACAGTAATGAGTGACTGAGTTAACTTTGGAGTCAGAAGAAATCTTCATCTAGCCAGCCTGGCCTGTGATTGGCCTAAAGCTTTCCAAAATGGCTGGCATCTTAGCATGCCCATTCAACCCTGGAATAGAGCTAGAATTGCAATGTGCCTGTTTGCTGGTAAGATCTGGCTATCAGATGTAGCCAGTAGGATCAGAAACTCCCTTTTTTTTTGGGGGGGGGCCCTTTGGGTTCTATGGTAGGAAAACTGACCGGTAGAGGGACTGGCACATCCTGGGAACAAAAGATGGTAATTAACAAAAGCTGTTAATCAGTTTCCTTCACTGTACCAAATACTCACAGGTAATTGGAGAAAAGGTCTCTGTTGGCTCACTGATTTGCAAGCTCCATTGGTTCCTTTGTTCTGTTGCTTTGGACGTATTGCAGAAGCCTATAGTAGAGCAGTAACACTCACCTTTAGCCAAGACACGAAGAGAGATGGGAGGAGACAGGTCCCACGGATGGTTTGAATCTGAAATTTACCTTCACGGCTCGTATGTCTTGGTTGCTTGAAGCAATCAGGTCACGAGGGCTCTGATATCACTAATGGGTTAATATATTGAGGGAGTCATACTTTGTCGGGTGTTTTATTGGGTTCTGGTAACTGGGAGGTAGGGCTGGATGGAGGAAGTCGATCCCTGGAGGACGCATTTGAAATGTACACCTTGTCCCTGTTCTCTGGTGGCTCTATTGTCACCACAGAGTGAGCTACTTTGTTTTGTAACATGCCTGATGCCGTGATCCTCAGTCCTCTTCAGGCTCAAAGCAACAAAGCCGCCTAACCGTGGACTCAAACCTCTGCAGCAGGGAATGAAGGCGACTTTTCTGTCCTAAGTTGCTTTCTCATCTATGAGAAGTGACCTGACACTACTCCACTAGGTCCTACTTCTCGCAGGTTCCACTGTCTCCCTGCTGTGTCACACTGAGTTGTTGCTAGAGATTCCCGTAGCCGTTTGGCCCCAAATAAGCACACGGAGATGCTATATTAATTATGAAAACTGTTGGCCAATGACTAGGGCTTCTTCTTGGCTAGCCCTATCTTAATTATTAACCCATTTCTATTAATCTAAGTATTTCTACATGGTCTTATCTTACTGAAGAAGGGTCAGAACCTGTTACTCCTTTGGTGGCCTACATGGCTATTCTGGCGAGCTCCCTCTGCCAACTTTCCCAGAATTCTCCTTGTCTCCTAGTCCTGCCTGTCTTCCTGCCTCATTGGCCGAACAGTGTTTTATTCATTAACCAATAAGAGAAGCATGTATACAGATGATAACTCCATCACTGAGGTCCAAGCCTTTGCAGGCCACTCAAGGTCCGCATGTAGGTAGCACTTTTTACCACCAGCGTTAATAAGTTGCAAAGATGTTCTGCAGAAGTCTCTGTCCTCAGGTGTCTCTTCACATCCTTTCTTTACCTCAGAGTCATATACAGAGATAGCAGATATAGATCATATAATATAGTGGGGATGCAGAATTTGTGCACTTTGTGACCTTGGTGAGTTCTTTAGGTTTTTTTGGTCTTAGTTTTTGAAATATAAAAATGTGAGCCTCTGGTAGAAACAATCATCTGATAGCATCACATTTGCTTTTTCTCCCTCTCCTTTAAAAAAATTAACTTTCCAAGATGGGTGCTAATCATTCCTATCAACAGTGGGGAAGGTCTGCATAGCATAATACATGAGCTTGGATTTTTCGCTGAATTGAAGCCCAAGGTTTGTTGATTGGCACAAAGACAATGCTAATGTAAGGCCTTGACTTTCTTACAGAGACATCAAGCCGGAGAACATCCTCATCGACCGGACAGGACACATCAAGCTGGTGGATTTTGGATCAGCTACTAAAATGAATTCAAATAAGGTGATTAGCAAACAGCATGAGCCAGCTTGGGGGAGGCAGGGGTTGCCCTGCAGAACATTCTGTGGCCCTGTGGATTTGGTGGATGCCAGGCAGCAGTGGTGGGTGACATTTTAGAGCCTCAGCTGTCAGTGTTTGACACTTTCGGAGTGGGGGCAGGGTAGGGCTGCAGAGATGTCCCCCAGATAGTGGTGCCCTTTTGTTATACTCACTAGTACCCTGCCAACTGAGTATTGCTATATTTTCACTAAACAAAAAAAGGGGAAATGTTCATTTTCTTTCCCCTTACCTCTTCCAGAGACTGTTTTCTCTTACATCACCTAGGTTTACTTTAAAATATTTTGATGATACGTGACCTTCTTTTTCTTAACTGCTCTCCATATGTAGCAAAATTGCAATTAGTCACTGGAGAATTTAAACTAAATATCTTGAAGTGTCAAGAGCTAATATTCAAAGGGCCATTTTCAAGTCTTGGACTTTGGGTAAAAATTAAATTGTGTTCCCTGTGCTGGTTAGGAAGCCAGGAGAGGAACAGATCAACAGTGAGGCTACTCTTGAGAAAGATGACCAAGTTACAAAGATAAAGAACGTAAAATCCTCTAATAAAGTTGGCTCATCCTAAAATGTGAATTTCAAGGTCAGCTATGTAGAAAGGTTTAGTCTGAGGGGAAAGTCGACTTAAGCGGTAAGCCCGATTTCACTAGTGAGCCACTTGGTGACTCAGGCAAATCCTAGGGAACTTGGCTGTTCATCCTTTCTCCAGAAGACAAAGATTCTACTTAAAATGCATAAAATTGGAGGCTGGAGAAAGTACTCTTCAGAATGCCTCCTAGGCCTGAGACTTAAGTCCTTTATATGAAGGACAATATGTAAAATTACTTTTTCATCCCCAGATTCCTCTGGGAAAGGTGGATATTATTAGGTTGATATTAGGAAAGGGCTTAGAGCTGCGTTAACTCTGTGCACTTTGGAATCCGGCCTGTGTGTTCTGCAGCCCCGAGAACTTCTTGAGGTAACTTACTTGGCATTTAGGCTGTTAGAAAAACAGAATCTCGATGCAGTCGGAACTCAACTCCAGCATTACTTTTTCCCTCATTTGGGTTCTATTTATTTATTTAATTTTTTTGAGGATTTATTTTTACTAGTTTTATTTGTGTCTGTGTCCTTGTGAATATGTCACCTGTGTGTGTGCGCCTGAGGAGGCCAGAAGAGGGTGACAGACAGATTGCCCTCTCCCCCAAGCTGAAGTTACAGGATGTTGTGGCTGCCTGGCATAGGTGCTGGGACTCAAACTTGGGTCTTCTAGAAGAACAGCAAATGCTAACAGTTGAGCCATTTTTCCAGACCCCTCAGGTGATTATTTATTAAGAATTGTGTAACCAGGGGCTGGTGCAATAGTTCAGGATGTGTTAAGGCACTCCTTGTCAGTTCTGATAAACTGAGTTCGATCCTGGGGCTCACATGGAAGCCAGAGCTACACAGAAAAATTTGTCTTGTAATGCACCCCCCAAATAAATAAAAAATAAAAATTAATGGTTGTTGAGGGTCTAGCTCAGCAGTCAAGAAGGCACTTTGCATGGGATGAGACCGTGAGTTGCGTCTGTGGCACCTTTGCTTCCTTCCCACCCCAGTCATGTATAACTTAGAAATAGATACAAAAGCCAGGCAGTGGTGGCATACGTCTTTATTCCCAGCATTAGGGGAAGCAGAGGCAGCAGGTGGATCTCAATGAGTTTGAGGCCAGCCTGGTCTACAAAGCTACAAAGAGAAACCCTGTCTTGAAAAACAAACAAACAACAAAACAAAACAAAACAAAAAACAAAAAAGAAAGAAAAGAAAAGAAATGAAAGCTCAGACATGGATTGAATTTAGTGAAGTAATGCACAGGGGATAAATCAAATAGCATAAAGCTTTTATAGGGTTCAGAAACTCAGATTATATTAGTGACAGTTATAAACTAATGTGCTTAGAAAAAAATATAGTATAGGTTTATACTCTGACAGTGTAACCTTTTGCCATTGCCATTTGAGTTTGGACAAGTGTTTGTTGTGGGGAGCTGTGCTGTGCATTATTGGATGTTTAACTGGATCCTTGATTTCTACTCACTAGATCCAAACACCACCCTCCACTCAGTTATGACAGCCCCAAATGTCTCCCAGAATACCCAGGGGTGGAGGGAAGAAAACTACCATGAGTTAAGAATAGTGACTGAGTCGGGCATTGGTGGTGCACGCCTTTAATCCCAGCACTCAGGAGGCAGAGGCAGGCGGTTCTCTGTGAGTTCGAGGCCAGCCTGGTCTCCAGAGCAAGTGCTAGCATAGGCTCCAAAGCTACAGAGAGAAACCCTGTTAAGAAAAACCAAAAAAAGAATGGTGACTGTAGATTAAAAAGCATCAGGGAAATAATTAGAGTTGGCAAAAATGTGTCTGCAGTAAGAATAGCCTACGGGAAAAAGAAGATTATGATTTATCATCTCTGTTCCATAAATAAAGAGCAATGAAGAGTAAGGCTTCTGAGCTGAGAATGGTGATTTAGGCATTAATGCCAGCACCCAGGAAGCAGATGCAGGAGGATCTCTGTGAGTTAGAGACCAGCCTGGTCTACATAGTGAGTTCTGGACTAGCTGGGGCTCCATAGTGAGCTCTTGTCTAAAAAAAATGTAAATCCCTGACCCTGCAGCCAGCTGTAGTGACTCTCTTTAGAGCATTCTTCAAATTTTCATCTGGTGCTTCAAAACACCTTCTTGAGTTCTAATTGTAGGAACCTTCACTCCAGGCGGGAGATGCTCGGGTTCATTTTGGTTCAGAAGTCGGTGATCAGACTCACGTGGGAGCACTGTGCTGCTCTCCTCCCTGTGCTTTTAGGGCCAGAGTGTGGAAAGCAGATGAGGACAAGTTTAATATGTTTTTAGTGTTTTGTCTCATGTCTGTGTGTGTGTGTGTGTGTGTGTGTGTGTGTGTGTGTGTGTGTGTGTGCGCGCGTGTGCTCGCGCGCGTTTGTGAGTGCAAGAGTGTGTGTGCTTGTGAATGCACATGTGGAAGTCAGGATAACCTCCAGCGTCACTCAGTGTCTTCCTTGTTTTCTGGGATCTGGGATCTCTTGGTTGTCTCGAGGCTGGCTGGCCTGTGGGTTCCTGGGGACTCTCCTGTTTCCACCCCTAGTCTCACGGTAGGAATGTTTGGCTTTAGTGGATTCTGGACCTAGAATTAGGGTCCTTTGGCTTACACTTTACCCACCGAGCCATCACCCCACCCCCTCTAGCAGTGTCTGAAATGTAAAGGTTTTTATTGTAGAAGAGAAGCAATTTTCAATCCAGAGCAAGTATGGATCTAGGACTCGAAATTGCTTTGTTTTTTTGATTAATCGTGAGCAGACAGCTGGAAGTGTTTCTGTTGGATAGGGTGCCTCATAGGCCTAATGTAGGTTCTGCTTGTTTTCTGTACTTTAACTATACTATAAAAACACAATCTGTGGGCTGTGGAGATGGCTAATTTGGTAAAGGGTGTGTCAGGTAAGCATGAAGCCTGGAGTTCAATCCCACATGAAATCCCAGAGCTGGGGAGGCTGGGACAGATAGTTCTCCAGGATTGGTTGTCAGCCAGCCAAATTGAAGCAGTGCCAGGTTCAGTGAAAGATCTTGGCTCAAAAATCAAGGTGGAGGGCTGGCACGATGACTCAGCAGATAAGGGTGTTTGCTGTCATATCTGAGTTCCATCCTTAGGACCCATTGGGATGAAGGGGAGTACTTCAGGTTGTCCTATGACCTTCACACCCTCAGCGCTGTGGTATGTTTTTGTGTGTGTGTATGTGTGTGTGTGGGTGCACCTCCCACATGAATATAACAAAAATAAAGAAAGGTGGAAAGTGATTGAAGATACCCAAGTTGTCCTGTGGCCTGTACTCACACATGCACAGATGGACTCCCCCAGTGCATTTTTGCTGAGCTTCCTGTGTGCTACTCCTAAGTCAGCCAACCTCCTTCATTCCCTTGTATTCTGGATGTCTATGATCTTCCATGAGTTGAGGTTTTTTCCCCGTCTTTTCTTTTCTTTTCCTTTTCTTTCTTTTATCTCTGGCTTCTTATTCAGAAGGCAGTTTACGTGCATTTTACCTTAATCAGCAAGACCGTGTGCCCAGTGACTTATGACCCTCCATGTGACTTAGACCTACTTCCCTTTTAGAATCTCAGCGAAGGGCCAACAGCTAACCCATCTCTTCTGGCTTTCGGGGAAACTAGTTGCAATGGGCTTGTAAAGAGAGTAGAGTATGCATACTAGTCACCTCCTGAGGATCTGGAGACCCAGAGGCAAAAATTCTTTTCAGATTTATGTAGGAGCAAAGATTTCTTCCATTCCCCGTGATTTTCCTATTCTCTCTCTTGTGTATTTATAGACACACATGCGCATATAATATAGATATACAGAAATCACTCCTGTGTCTCTGCCCTCCCTTCTCTCTCCACCCCTTCTGTCAGGCCCACACTCTGGTAATGTAGGTTTTCCCAGCCCTCAAGCCAGAACTTAGAGAAACAAAAATATCCACCTACTTCTGCAGGTGTGTGTGTGTGTGTGTGTGTGTGTGCCTGTGTGAGCACTAGGAGGGGAAGTTGTTTAAATAGCCT
The DNA here is from genome assembly GCF_003668045.3 of Cricetulus griseus. Lineage (NCBI taxonomy): Eukaryota > Metazoa > Chordata > Mammalia > Rodentia > Cricetidae > Cricetulus > Cricetulus griseus. Next base: position 95,961,221 of record NC_048597.1, read on the forward strand.
TTTACGGCGGTGGTTTGAGAGAAAGAGCAGAATAATTTCCCTCCCAGATTTTATTTTAAAATTCTGTGTATGTGTGTGGCGATGTGCATATGTGAGTGCAGCTCCGGCAGAGTCCAGGAGAGGGAGCTGGATTCCCCCAGAGCGAGGTTACAAGTGGTTGTGAACCTCCTAATGTGGGTGCTAGAAATCAAACTCAATCCTGCAGGATCATCACGTGTCTTAACCATAGAGCTATCTCTCCACCGCTCTTCACCTAATCATCCATCCATTCATCCATCCATCCATCCATCCATCCATCCATCCATCCATCCATAGGCAGGGTTTCTCTGTGAAGCCCAGGCTGTCCTGGAACTTGCTCTGTAGACCAGGCTGGCCTTGAACTCCGAAATCCACCAGTCTCTGCTTCTTGAGTGCTGGGATTATTGGCGTGCGCCTCCATCACCTGGCCATTTTATTTTCAAAAGAATCTGCTGAATTTCCAGTTACTTTGCTTCTCCCCAATCTGCTCCCTTCCTTTTCCTTTATCTTCCCTTTCTCCCTAAAACCTGACAGACATTTCTGCCCCTTGCTCCTGTGTCTCCTGCTGCACTGGTTTCATTTTCCCTGTAAGCAGTGTGAGAATTAAACTAAAGCTGAGTAATGCCTGGAACCCTGTCAGAAGGTGCTCTTTGTGGGCCCGTAGGGTGCCTAGGTCACTTTGAATATCTCACCCAGGTTAGCTGCTGAGCTTCTGTCAGAGAAGAGTGAAAGCATGTGGGGAAGCCCTTATGATCACCTGTGAGACCATGTGATGCTTGGAGGTCAGTGACTAATGGGAACTTGGAAATCTTTAAAAACCTTTGTTAAAGGCTGATAAACACAAGGTTGAAGTTGCACCCACTGAGACTGTGCCAGCATGCAGATTTGCTTTCATAGCTTTCTAGCATGGACAGAAATAAGTATAATATGTAGAAACGCTAATATACTTCTATTATGAGAATAGGTGCAGGATTATTATCTGACTCTGGTCATTAGTGTTGAAATGAGGTGTTGACAGCTCATACCCTCTGATAGGGTCATCCTAATAAACTTGGCTAAGTCAGGTTTAGCTCGTTGGTTACAAACAAGTGATCATGTCCCGTCAGCTGCAAACAAGGAGGGCAGAATATTCTAGAACACACCATGTAGCAGTAAAATAGACCCTAACAACAGCAAGTGATGTTCTTTGAACAACTGTGCAGTTACCGTGCTTGCCGGATAATTAGGCATTGAATCACCAGGGCACACACTGCTGCCATCAAGGCCTTTGTCCAGTGCCAACTACTCTTGGATTTGGGGATGAGTCACCTTGTGCCTCTGTCTGGACTCAGTGTTGCCCTCTGTGCTTTACTGTTGCCTCCAGCACAGGCCTGCCTGGTGTTTCTCACATGCTGTGACTCGTGAGTGTTCTCAAATGGGTCCTTGTCATGAAATGCTGTTGCTCAATGTCGGAAGTGCCAGTGTCAACCTGTTTTCTGGGTTGGGGGCCAGGAAAACCTACAAGAGATTGTGGGCGTGAGGAGAGGGGTTGAAGGAGAGGAAATGGGAGATTTCCAGGAATGATTTCAGTATACCTGTTCTATATGTATGCGTGTGTATGTGTGTCCGTAAATACTTAGAGAAAGAGTGTGAAAGCTATAGGAATATTCTGATATCCTATCATATATACATGTGACAAAGAGGAATGAGATAATCACAGGAATGTTTTATATGTTCATATAGAAACATACATATTTAAGTAGAGAATAAATTCGAGGGCATGGGAGAATTACAGGGAAAAATCTCACTTCTTGGGTAGGAGGATGGACAAGCTTGATGTCATGGCTAAGAGCCTCACCTGACCCCATGGGGAGGGGGCTTTGTAGTGCCCAGCTCTAAACATCCCCCTTCTCTCAAAACTTTGAAATCACATCAAAGCAAACTTGCCATTGTTCTCTTCTTCCTCCTCCTCCTCTCATCCTCCTACTTGTCCTGCCTGTCTTCCTCCTCCTCCTTCTCCTCCTCTTCCTCCTCTTTGTCCTCCTCCTCCTCCTCATCCTTGCCCTTGTTCTCCTCCTCCTTCTTATCCTACTAGTCCCCCTTATCCTTCTTGTCTTCCTCATCCTCTTCCTCCTTGTCCTCCCCATCTTCCTCCTCCTCTTCTTTTCCTCCTCCTCTTCAGCAGGTCTTATTATACAAGCCCTGGTTGGCCTCAAGCAGAACTCTTACACTACTACTCCCAGTTTAATTCTGCTTTCTTGACTTAAGGTCCACCCTTGAGGGAGTATGGCCATATCCTTAGGTCTTTGGGTTCCACCAAGACACTTTTTAAATCTTTGATGATGAATTTTTTTGCACTATCTAGCTGCTGACCATGGGAAGGCCATAAACACTGTGGGTGACAGGGCATCGGTCAAGACTGCTCTCTGAAGTCAGGCCCCCTCTGCTCTGATGGGCAGGAAGATAGACAGGTATCCTCAGACCATCCCATTTCATGCTCAGTAAAACTTGAAAAATAGTTTTGAAGATCAAAGGGGCTGGATTGCTTAGTGAGGGCCAGGGGGTCTAATCTTTGATCAGCATCATTTCAAGAAACAAAGGCATTAAACACTAAAACAGAAACTCTTAGGAGATGAGGACGGACCTTGTCGTGGAATATGCTTTGGCTGTGTTGGAAGACTTCCTGCAGTGTCCTGGTCTGCCTTTGCCAAGGGCAGTGCTCTGGTGGTGGTGGGTTGGAGGGACCTGGTTTCTGCACAGTGAGGGGACCATGGGAGGAAATGAGAAAGGTGACCTCATTAACAGCAGCCCAGGTGGGATACTCAGCACACTGTACCCTGCAGTAGGAAATAGATCCCCAGGCCATCTTCCATTTTTTTCCCCCAGACTTGAGATGTAGCCTGACTTCATGCTATTTTTGTGTTGCCAGCTAGACTCCAGTTTTTCATTAATAGATTGATCTTATATCGTAAATCCATGTTTAGCCTTTGCTGTTTCTTCTCTCTTTCTCTCTCTCTCTCTCTCTCTCTCTCTCTCTCTCTCTCTTTCTCTCTCTGCATGTGCTTGCATATGTATGTGCATGGACGTGGGGGCCAGAGGTCAACACAGGGTTTCTCCTTACTACTCTCCACTTTGTATTTTGAAGGAGGGTCTCTCATTGAACCTGGGGTTCACCATTTGACTAGCCTGGCCAGGAGCAAGTCCCTGGGGTCCCCTTATATGAGCTTTACCAGTGCTGGGATTATAGGTGCACTTCCACATTCAATTTTTTTTTTTTTATGTGGGTTTGGGGATTTGAACTTAGGTCTTCATGCTTGCATAGCACTTTACCAACTGAGTCATCTATCCAGCCCAACTTTGCCATTCATATATATATATATATGTATATTTGTTTTTGAGTAGAAGAAGTTCTATCGGGGTGGGGGTGGGGGGCTAGAGAGATGGCTCAGTGGTTAAGAGCACTGGCTGCTCTTGCAGAGGACCTGTGTTCAATTCCCAGCACCCAGATGGCAGCTCACAACTGTCTGTAACTCCAGTTGCAGGGGATTTGACACCTTTATACCAATGCACATAAAATAAATGAGTTATTTTTGGTTGTGCACCTAGCCTTTAATGGCTGAGCCATCTCTCCAGCCTTAAATAAATTATTTAAAAAAGAATTCATTAAAAAAAAAAGAAATAGATGTCCTATCAAGTTGGAGCTGGAGCTTGGGTGGGGATGGAGTACTTGTTTATCTTTTATAAGGCCATGGGTTCAGTCCCTTAGTCCTGGCAAGAAGTTCTGTTGTATCAGTAACTGGTACTGGGAAATCCATCTTCACTTAGTGTGTAATGAAATGTAAGCAAACCCTATCCATTTGCGTTTGGTTTGTATTATGCCTCCCTCCCCTTTTAAAAGTTAGCAAACCATTGGCATTTCCTGATGGCCTGCCACTTGACAGAAGGTGTAAGTGTGTAAGTGCCTGGGCGGATGGTAATCATTGGCAAATCGATTGGCCTCCGATGTAGGTGTTGGCACTTTGTGGGTAACTGAGCGTGTGCTGTGTTCATTTTATTTACGGGTCTCTAGGTGGATGCCAAACTCCCCATTGGGACCCCAGACTACATGGCTCCCGAGGTGTTGACCGTGATGAACGAGGACCAAAGGGGCACCTATGGCCTGGAGTGTGACTGGTGGTCAGTGGGAGTGGTCGCCTATGAGATGGTTTACGGGAAAACCCCATTCACCGAGGGAACCTCCGCCCGCACCTTCAACAACATCATGAACTTCCAGGTGAAGGCACCTTAGAATTTGAAGGGTAAAGCGCCACCAGCACACTTCAAGGCAGCTCTCTGCATCGAAGCTGTCAGCCATCATTAGGGTACCTTGGCATTTTTGGTAGCACTAAAAAGGGAAAACAGCTGCCATCTTAATTCTGTGTGTTTATTGAGTGTGAAGTGTATCTTGAGTTCACTGTTGGTTAACTGTGCATAAGTGTGAGCCTTGGAATCAGTGAGATACTTATTGGCTCCCTTCTTTTTCAAGCAACCTGGGGAAGTAGGTATGTCCACCTCACAGGCTGATGAAGAAACCAGACAGGATGGGCTGAGTGAATGGCCCGAAACATCGCAGGCCGTCCAGCTCTGAAGCTCATGATTCCCAGGAGGGGAGGAAGTGAGCAGATTAAGTTAGAACTGAAGCAACGTACGAATGTGTATACATACACATACATATAGAGTAGAATTAAAACCACTTTCTAATAAGTATACTTGCACTCCATTAAACCCTTTTCTAAAGGACATGATGAACCCGTTTTTTAGTTTTAGCTTCAAGGAGAAAAGAGGCCTCATTCCCTCTGATTTTGTATCTCATCCAATTTTCATTTTCCTGGAATGGTTGATGCATATTTTTTTTAAATGTACAAACACTGTTACTGAGGCTTCTCTTGAGTTGAAATTTCTCTCTAGATAACTCTTGGAGCTCATTTCCATCCTCCATTTCAGTCTGCTCATTCAGGAATTCAGGTTTGGCAGAACTGTACTTGGTACCAGGTCAGCAGTGATGAGCCAGGGCAGGGGGTGGGGTGGGCATCTTCACCTTCTCTCCCCACCATCCCTCAGAAACCAGAGCACATCAGTTCCAACAAAAGCGAAACATACCTTGGGTGGGTGGGTGGAAGCAGGTGGATCCTTGGCTCCATTCTGAGTTTGAGTTGAGCTATATGATAACCCTGTTTCAAAAAACCAAAAACAAGCAGGAAAAGGTGGAGTATAGAGGGAGCATCTGAAGGGAATGTCAGACAGGAAAGCAGGCAGGGAAAGCTGGGGGCTCGAGGGGAGGTGGCTGGTCGAGGGAGTTCTAGGCCGAGAGAACAGCATGAGATGTTGAAATAGGGACAGGGAGCTTGAAATAGTCTGCCACCGTTGGACAACAGAGAGAGAGAGATGGGGGCGTGAGATTAGAGGGGAGAGGGAAGCATGGGTCAAGCCACGAAGGACATTGAACCCCAACAAAAGAACTAGGTCTATTGATGTGTGCAGGCCACTTATTTCAGGAACATGCCTTTGGTCTGAAGTTATGAGGGCACAAAACTATTAAAAAAAAAAAAGAATGAAAAGAACTTACATGTATGAGAAATTCTCTCTTTACTTCAGGATATAAACTGAATCACTGCTAAAGACATAATTTAAAAAAAAATTTTTTTTTGAATAGCGTTTTTTGAAGTTTCCGGATGACCCCAAAGTGAGCAGTGAGTTACTAGACCTGATTCAGAGTTTGCTGTGTGGCCAGAAAGAGAGAGTGAAGTTTGAGGGTCTCTGCTGCCACCCCTTCTTCACCAGAACTGACTGGAATAACATTCGGAACTGTAAGTAGAACTGTGCTTCTTCAGCTTGGGTTTGGGATGGAGAATTATAGTAAGGCGGTCTGAAATTGACATGATGGCTTTAATTATTTACAGCCATAGAAAGAGCTAATGATGCAGCTGTCTTTGAGTAATAATCGTTTGCACAAAAGTGGGTCATTTATTTACCAAGCTCTGTCTATCCTTGCCTCTCAGAACATTTCTGAAGTTAGAGCTGCAAATGGTGGCCTTGAGAGGTTGTCCCTCAGTATGACAGTTTCCTCCAGGAGGAAACACAGACCCTGTCATTTTGTCCTCAGAATACGAAAAGACATGGAGATGGGGCAGCTGGGGCTCTGTGTAGGGCCAAGCCTGGGATGGAACCATAAACAGCTGGTTGTGTCCATGTGCTTCCCTCTGTGACACTCATCTTTCGCTCACACATATGTCAAATTCTTACTGTATACATCCAAGGACTCAGTCACACCTCACTGTATAATCAGAGTATAAACTGAATCAGTTTACTAAGAACAAGAATCTGATTTATTGTCAACAACACCAAGAACAATGTTTGCCTGTTTATTTATTTATTTGTATTTATGAATTGGTGGTTTTAAACTAATTGGTGTGTGTGTGTGTGTGTGTGTGTGTGTGTGTGTGTGTGTGTGTGTGTGTGTATGTATGTGTGTTGTTGTTGTTGTTGTTGATTGAAGGTCACCCCATGACCTGGCCCAATGATCAGCATAGATCTGAGTGGCAGTGTTGGGTGTGTTTATTTTTGGTGCTGATAGGAGGTGGGGAATTGGAAACTGTTTTTAGGTGTCAAGTCTGAGCTTCTAATTAGAGCTGTGCTGTGATTACAGGTTGAACATCCCTAATCAAAAAAAAAAAAAAAAAAAACAAAAAACAAAAAACCCAATAACAACAACAAAAAAGCAAAAAACCCGCCAAACTGAATACTCCAAAATCTGAAACTTTTTGCCAAGGAAAGTGGGAAACGGTTTATTAGAGCAAATGGTCTTCTGAGATTCTTTCAGATCGTGGTCTCTGCTGTGCTTTGGGCCTGTGGTGGCGCAGTGCACCATGGTGGGAGGTGAACACACGCAGTGAGGCCTCATCACCTCTCGGTGGCTGGAAGCAAAAAGAGGGAGGGACTTGTATCTCAATATCCCTTTTAGGGTCATGTGACCTCACCTCCACTCACTAGGCCCTACCTACAAAGGTGCCACCACATCCTAGAAGTGCCACAGTGTGATGACCAAGCTTTCGGCACATGGCCTTTTAAAAGAGACATTTATGGCCTAAACTGTAGCATTCTGGTAGTCACACACTGACTCAGTTTTTCTAGTATGCAGTCAGTTCCCTCCAAATTTCCAAAGGTGAGACTTTTTAATCAGTAATATATTTTCATTCTTTCCATTAACACTTTTAGAAAGGTTTGATAGAGTATCCTTTAGATGCTATTCAAGCACTAAATCTTTTCTTGTCTTGCCTTTTCATCTCATCTTCTTGAACAAGCAATTAATGTTTTTATGCATGAGCTTGCTAATTATGCCTAACAACGCATTTCCACTTAGGTAAGTCAGTGAATGGTGGTTAATTATCTGAGTAACTTTATTTTGTGTTTTGGTAGGCACTGATGTTGTTTCTGCTATGAGAGTTTGCCCTCCCCGCTGAGGGGGTGGGGCGGGGCAGTGGTTCCAGGGACAATCCCCTTCCCTCTTGGATACCCAAATCTAAGGCTGCCCAAGTTCATCTTTATATAAATTGACACATCATTTGCATCTACTGGATTAACACCCTCCTGTGTCTTCTTTTAAGTCACGCCCAGATGACCTCTGCTACCTGATAGGAAATGATGTTTTGTGCAGGCAATCAGTGGCCAGAAGCAGCAGCAGGATGTGCTCAGCCTAGACATGGTTTCCCTCGAGCACCTTTTAAAAAAGGGTTTATTTTAATTCTAGCTTTGTGTGTATGTGTATGTGGCAGATGTGTATACATGAGTGCATCGTGGAGATCATAGAGAGCTTGGACACCAGTGCTCCTTCATTCAGAAGGTGGAGACAGGACTGGGGCTGGAGCTCAGTCCTCAGGAGAGGTCCAGGGTTTCACCCCAAGCACCATGTCAGGAGGTCACAGCCGCCTGTAATCCCAGCTCCAGGGTAGGCCATGCCCTCTCTGGTGTCTGTGGCCACCTGAGACTTTTCACAGATTCCACCAGTTTTTCTAACTCAGGCCCATATGCAGGAAGGTGTTTGTTTGGATGTTACTAGGATTAGTTTAGGTAGCTCCCTTGGGACCAGAATCCTCAGTCTCTCTGCAGTGCCTGGTAGTAGTGCCTGGTGGGTCCTGACCATGCGAAGAGGCACGGTTTTTCATCTGATGTGTCTGCCGGAAGATTTTTCTCTTTGTGTGTTTGCAGTCAGCTCAGGGTCTTGTGAATCAATGTTGCCGTACTCCAAGTGGTCTGAGCTGTTTTCTAACATGAATTATGCCTTTGTCCAATTCTGTTTCTCACAAACACACATGGAGTGACTCTCATCAGCCCAGAACTCTTGCAGTCATCAGGTTTCCCAAGTTCACGGTCACCACTTCAATGCCTCATGGTTCCCGGCTGTTGAACATTTCCGCTTCCCACAACATGATATTGTCCCTGATGAAAGCGACATTAGCCTCTCTGCTGCTTCACCCCTAATTCTTCTTTTTCTTGTTGTAACCAATGAAAGCAAGTACTGCTTAACACAGCAGGTAATAATCGTCAGAAATGCATTATCTCGAGAGGTGGTCCTTGGGCGATACAAGAATGCAATTTGAGAAGGGTCTGGGCAAGTTGATGAGGGACAGAACTGGGAGTGACAGGGAGGGAAGTGAAGGCTCACTTCTGCTTGCTCTCCTGGGTCCTGCCCCTTGGAGTTGTCATGGGCAATAGCATGTGACCTGGGGATCTGACCCAGTTCAGGGGTGTTACTCTCCCAGCAAATCCAAGACTCTGAGGAGTCACCGCCACGCTGTTGGGTGTCCAGGCACCTGATGCTCTGATGTTTCCTTCCCTGCCTTCTGCAAGGTTGTATTTTCCACTGCTCATTATTGTCATTATTTCAGGGTAGCGCTCCAGGGGCTCCCAAACCCTAACAGCTGCCCTGGGTGGTGCAGTTGCGAAGTTTCAGATTCTGATCTCGACTTGAGTTTCTCTAGGGTCCTGGGAGCCAATCAGAGCTCTCCACTTTCATGGTGTTGGTGTCCCCTGACATCTCTCGGCTCCTGTCAGTGGGAAGGTTTTGCTGTCTGGCACTGTCCCAGAGCACATCTTTTAAAATATCTTCCCCCAGTGGAACTGGCACACTTAACACCTTTCACCGAAGGTCTTATGTCTCGAGGATGGTGTAAATGTGAGGGGTGTCTGCAAATTCTCCTTGAGTGTTTCTGGGCCGCTGTCCTGGAGAACCAACATTGTTGGTTGTCACTCCTGACACAGCAGGGCTTTTCTCTCGAGTCATCCTCTCACTGTTTCCAACATGAAGCAGTTCTTGCCAAGTCCTCCCAGTTTTCCAGGTCTGTAGCCTCTGTTAGCAGAGAGTACATTTTGTCTGGATCCAGCAGTGACTCAGTGGCAAGCCCATGCTGATGGCACATTGGGATCTGCCCTTTCCAATAGATGTCACTTTTCCTTGCTCTCCCTGGCTCTGGGCAGTTGGTCACATGACTGCAAACCTGTGGGATGGATGGGTGCATCTAGTTGAAGAGGTGGATTCTGTGCTTTATCCATCACTGCTTGACAGTACTGAAAAATTCTGTGTGTAAAGTAAACGTTACCCTGTAGCTTCCTCTTTAAAATTTCAGTCCCTTAGCAGCATAGGCTGCATTCATTCTATCCCAGTACAAGGAATTCTAATATATGACACAGTATTGCTTCAAAACCCTTGGGTTTTAGATTCACCTTACAAATGCTTTTATAATTAAGATTTACAGCCTGAGGTGAATGGCAAAGAACACTACATTTTTGTTTTGTTTTGTTTTGGTTTGTTTTTTTTTAAGAACAGAGGCTCTCTCAACTTTGGCACCACTGACATTTGGGGCCAGATGATTTTTTTTTTTTTTTTTTTTTTTTTTTTTTTTTTTTTTGTCTCAGGTCTGCTGTATGAATTGCAGTGTGTCTCTCATCACCTCTCCTCTACCCAGGCTGTCATTTAGCATCCCCCTTCTGCAGTTGTGAGACTCAAGAAAAGTCTCCAGACATTGTGCTCATGGTCCCTTGGGGGGGGGGACTCAAGGGACACAGTTGCCCCCAGTTGAGAATTTTCAGGAAGAAGAACGACACTCCAGTAATGTTAATCCCCCAAGACTGCTATTGCTAATAAGCCTGGCACTGTTGCCAGACGTCAGTAGGACTTTTCTGCTCGGGTTGTGGTCTGTGGACCAATAGCATTGTCATCGCCTGGGAGCTTGTTAGAGATACAGAGAACCGGTCCTAAGTCAGAAGTAGTGTTTTAATAAGATCCTTCGGTGATTCCTGTGTACATTAGAGTTTACAAACTACAGAGGAGGAGAAACATTGGATGTGTCAGGCTTAGCATTTCTTGCTCATTTTTGTGGGCTTTCCTCGTTTTGACTCCTAGGTTCAGGGTGAGAGGAGGCTGCATTCTGGTTAAGGACTCCCATAGAGGATGTAACTGCTTAGAATTGTTGGCTTAATTTAAAAAAATATGTTTATTTGTTTACATGAGTATGTGTGTGGGGGTCAGAGGACAACTGGTGTGAGCCGGTTCTTTCCTTTTACCTTGTGGGTCCTGGGAATTGAACTCACGTGTCACCAGGCTTGGCAGCAAGCATCTTTGCCTGCTAAACCATCTCACTGGCCCAAAATTGTTGGATTTTCTGCTATACCGTTGAGGAATGAATGTCAAGCTTTTCTCTCAGATGGACTCAAGATGATGTTGTAACCTCTTCTTCATCTGATGGCAAAAGGGAATTTGCTCATCTCTCCCATTTACTGTCATCTCGTTCCCTGTTAATGAAGGATGGGTTAAGTGCCCTTCATTAATACTTCTTAGGCAAGTATTATATTGGAATGCTAAGCACCTACTATGTCCCAGGTCTCTGCAAAGCATACTGTGTATCTTACTACTTCTTCTGTTTCTCCCTCAGCCTCCAATGAATCAATTAATTCCTAGAATGAATTCCACAATACACATGCCGACACTGGGGCTTGAAGGCATGAGCCCACAGTGAAGGTCACCGATTGTGTAGTTGTCAGTGGTAGGTGCTGAATTCAGGCCTTTCCGACTTTATACTCTTTAATTCTATTTTACGTTGTTCCTGAGGGCTGTTTACTGTTTTATTTATTTATTTATTTTTGAGATAGGGCCTTAGTAGGTAGCCTGTGCTGTCCTCACATTCGTGATACTCCTGCTTCAGACTCCCAAGTGCTGGAATTGTAAGTATGTATTACCATACCATCTAAAATACCACCAAATACAACACCTCTTTAGCTTTTATTTATTTTGAGAATGCTAGAATGGTGGAAGTTTTAAGTGATGCAAGGGCCTGGAAATATGGCTAAGCAGTTAGGAGCATTTGTTGCTCCTGAAGAGAATCTGGGTTAGGTTCCCAGTGTCCATATGGTAACTCAGAATGGCCTCTTACTTAACTTCAGTTCCAGGAGGTCCTATCTCCTTGGACACCAGGTGTGCATGTGATACACATACACACATGCAGGCAAAACACACATGCACATAAAATAAAAATAAATCTAAAAAAATAAAAATAATCTTAAAAACACTAATTGATACAAACAGATGTAGAGTCAATATGTCTCCCATCCCATGTCCAATCGCTGATGTAACTTTCTGGAATATTTTGTGGTGATATAAGACATCATTGCCGATGGGCGTTGGTGGCACACACCTTTAATCCCAACTCTCGGGAGGCAGAGGCAGTCGGATCTCTGTGAGTTCGAGGCCAGCCTGGTCTCCAGAGCAAGTGCCAGGATAGGCTCCAAAGCTACTCAGAGAAACCCTGTCTCGAAAAACAACAACAACAAAAAACAAAAAACAAACAAACAAACAAAATCATCGCCTCCTATACTCTAGATGGCATCTTTGCTCTGCTTCTTAATAATTTAGGTGCTCAGCTGGGCAGTGGTGGTGCACACCTTTCATCTCAGCACTTGGGAGGCAGAGGCAGGTGGATCTCTGAATTCAAGGCCAGCTTGGTCTACAGAGTGAGTTCCAGGACAGCCAGGGCCATACCGTGAAACTCTGTCTTGAAGCAAAACAAAACATCCCAAAACAACCAATCAAACAAAAATTTAGGCGTTCTTATTAGCAGGCTATTTTCGTATATCACTGAAAAGAATGAAGCCAAAACTTTATAAATGTACTGCTCTGACATCAGTTTCTGTAGCAGCTTTTGTCTTCCTCTCATATAAAATCCCCTTATAGTTTTAACACTTGTCTTCCATTTCTGTACTCCAGTGGTTTTCCTGTGGGATAGCGTTATTTCTACGATGTACATGTCATGACGGGATTGCTCATGTGGTTTCAGCCTCTTTAAAAGCTGCTAGGTTTAGAGTTCTCATTGTCTGAGCCAGGTGTCTGGCATTGTTTTGTTTTGCCAGCTCCTGGGAGGAGGACAGAGGTGGGCTTCTGTGTTAGGTATGGTTAGGGTTTAAATGCGTCCCTCTGCCAGTTTCCCGGTCTGTGTGGGGACAAGAGGAAGGAAGGAAGAGAAAATGAGGCCCCTTGGGTATCAGCAGCTGAGAGGAGGTGGCTTGGGAGAGGGTGAGCTGGCATAGAGTGATGCAGGAACCCAGCTGGCCAGAACATGGAGAAGGAACGATGAAGGGATGCAGACTAGCCTCTTAGGGAATATGTGGGAATATTTATGCGCCTCTTGGGGACTGTTCTGTTTTTAGAGGATAAGTGATTAAGAGAAAAAATAGGCTAAAGGGAGCTAAATGCTTATGAATTAGGATTATTTCTCCTCTAGTGTGAGCTTGGAGGCCACATCCAGAGATATTAAAAGTATATCTCCTACATCATAAATGGAGACAACTTATTCTAGAGACACCTGCAGTGTTAAGATGGAATGGGTGTGGCAATCAGGGTGAAAGGTACATCCGACTCGGGAAATAAGGTACCAGTTTGGGTCAAAACAAGGAAATTCTTAGTTTGTTGCTGAGGAAGAATGACCTGGGAGTCCTAGCTTCCTGGTGGCCTAAGCAAGAATCACAGGAACCAACAGGAGAGACCTACCTCATGAGGAGTTGAGTCTAGAGTAGTTTGTTCTTGGACAACTTGGGTTTCCAAATATTGACCTTTGGGGAAATTCCCAACTGGATTTCCCATGAATAAAGCCCCTTGTCATAAGATGAACTGTATCCCTCCAAAGCCCACCCCTCCATGTTTCTGCATTTTATTGTGCCTCTCAGCCCAAGCCAGTGGTACAGTGCCAGATTTCAACTGGATCAGCTCTAAATGAGATAGGATAATACTTTTCCATGGAGAAGATGGGCGATGAGAATAGGTTTGTTAGGGAACCCAGAAATTGGAGTCCCCCACCATTCAGCTCTCACTTGCCGAAAGCCCTTCCATAAACAAGCAAGCATGGAAATGATTTGGCCATGGAATCAAAATTATATTAAACATCTGGGGTGCTGTTCAGCAGCCAACTTTCCAATCAATTCTATGAAGTGTGTTGATTGCATTTACGCTCATTTTCTGAGGGTGAAGGTTGGATGGAACGAAAGGGGACTGTTGGCGGGAGTCACATGAGACGACAGCGTGAGGACAAAGTAGAAGGCACAGGTGGTCCATGACTGAGGGTTTGAGAATGGTTTCCAGTGTGTTCCTTCAGAGAAAATAAATGTGGCCAGTTCTATGCACCTCGGTAGTGGAGACTCAAATGCAGCCAGAGACATCCCTTCCTGATTTTTGAAGAGACATATGTAAAAGACTGACACCCCCCCGCCCCCCATGTTAGTGTTCAGTGGCCTTTGATGCTGATAAGTTTGCCCATCCTATGGAAGATGGTAAATTTTTCTGCATAGACGGTTTGGCCTTGCTGCAGAGCCCTCTGGGAGCAAGGACAAGCGTGGCCAATTGCCTGAGTGCGTGCCAAGTTTGGATGCATGTGTGGAGAAGAGGGCGTGCTGAGCTGGGATCTTATGAGGCACACAGTCCTCCCTTCTAGTAAAACATGCCTCAGCTCTGGGGGTGTGGTGAGGGGTGAGTGAGAAGGAGACTGGGTGTGTTTATCTAATACTTCCACTTTTCAGGAAGAAACGTGTGGAGCAGTTGCTCCCTAGCCAGGACAGGATAGAGAGTAAAAGACCTCTCAGCAGTTGGACAAAGCTTTGTTGAGGAATAATAGACGTTTAAACTTTGATATGCATATACACCTGTGACGTCACCACCAGGCATAAGAAAACAAACGTGCCTGTCACCCCCAAAACTGTGTCCTGTGGCTCTCCCTTCCATCCTCCCCATCCCTGCCCTGTGACTCTCCTTTCTATCCTCCCCTATCCCTTCCTTTGTTCCTAGAAACAATAGAACTTATACCAAGCCTGGGCAGTTTAGCTTGTATTTTCTAGAGTTTGTGTGAACTGAATCATACAATGAGTACCGTTAGCCCTCTCTCATCTCACTGTTCTGAAGTTTCTCCATTCTGAAGCATGAGTCTTAGTTCACGACTTTTTATTATTGGTGGTGGTCTGTGGTGGTCTGTGGCTATCTCGGTCCCTGCCAGTGAACATTTGGGTTGTCTCCAGTTTTTGGCCCCTTGAAATAAAGATCATTCTTTTCACACGGGTCCCAGTCTGCAGATACACATTCATTTCTCTGGACTAAAGCAGGGATGGAACAGCAGGTTTAACTTTCAAAGAGGTTTAAACTTTTCCACAGTGGTTGCTCCATTTCCCATTCTCAGCAACAGTGCCTGGGAGACTCCCAGAGTCAGTCGGATCCTGGGGTATTGTTTGCTGTGGAGATAAGCTTAAGTGTTTACCCAACACCCCCGATTTAAAAAGTCATAGAGGTCTGAGGAGGTGGCCCACCTGGTGAAGTGCTTGCTATGCACCTGTGTTTGGATCCCAGCTGGTTGTAAAAAGCCAGACTTGCCATGCTGCTGCAATCCCAGTGCTGGGGAGGTGGACACAGGATGATCCCTAGAATGTGCTGGTCAGCTAGTCTAGCCAAACTGGTAAGCTCCAGGTTTAGTGGTAGACTCTGTTTCAAAAACTAAGGTGGAGAGTGATCTAGGAAGATACATGGCATTGGCCTTTGGCTGTACACACATGCACACACATGTACATTCATATATATATATATATATATATATATATATATATATATATATATTCATGACATTAACTTGGCAAAGAAGTTATGTCATTGTCCTTTAGATACTTCCACAATCTGGATTTGTGTCCCTCACCTCAGCAGGGGTCTGGTACTTACTCCTCTGGCTCCTCTAAACTGGAGCATGAATTCTGCTGGCCTAGCCTGGAACAATCAAAAAGATGGCAATGTCTCAAAACACACTAAATGCATAAAAATGTATGAGTGCATATTGATGCCTAGGAGTAATCTCATTGGTCATTCCTTGAGGTTGCCGAGGCCCCAGCTTCACTACTCTGGTGTTATTAAATTCAGAGAGCTAAGTGTCTACCCCATCTTTCTATTTGAGTGTGACAGGGCAACTGAATCGTTGATGTGCTAATACATGTGGGCTGAAGGAGGGAATCTGAAAGCCTCCTTTTTTTTTTTTTTTTTTGGCAGCCACTTATGTAGTAACGGCTCAGAGATAGCGATCATTGTGGCTACTGAACCCATTAGGAGAAAGAATGTTCTGGTGTGTGTGGGGGGATCGGTGATATCATCAAACTCATGGATCAATTTTCACATCACAAGAATCAGGTCAGGTGCTCTCTGTCCTCCCTAATGTCATATGATAGCAAGTTGACAACCCACCCTGGGTGATGATCACAGAAAAAAAAATTGCACATGAATATCCAGAAGGCCCTGGGTTTATCTGTCAACCTATGAGAAACACGGGACAAACCAACACGTTACATGATGCTCCAAGGAAACAGCCCGGTCCAGAATGTGAGAAATTCTGCAAGATTTCTTAAACAAATAGATGGCTTCTTTTCTCCCTGCCCCCACCCCACCTCTGTCTCTCCCCTTCTCCCTCCCTCCCTCTCCCTCCCTCCTCCCTCCCTCCCTCCTCCCTCCCTCCCTCCCTCCCTCCTTCCTTCCTTCCTTCCTTCCTTCCTTCCAGGAAGAATATTCAGGCAAAAAGAGACATCAGCTCTCTGGTTCCTGACTTAAACAAAGAGGTGTCTTTTGGAACATGTGGGAAAAATTGCAACTAGGCATGAGTGTGGAGTGGACAGCTGTCTCAGTGAGTGTGGTGGCAGCCTTGTGGTTATGTGGCCTTTTTTTGTCTTTAAGCTTTTTATTACATTTGTGTTTGTGTAGGTGTGTATGGTGTCCCCACAGTGCACATAAAAAGGTCAGAGGGCAGCTTTTGAGAGTTGGCCCTCTTGCTCTCCCACAAGGGTCCTGGTATTACTTTGGTTGTTAGCCCTCATGGGGAGGTTATGTTTCTTCTAAGGACTTATCTAGGACTGGTATAATGGGTTGGCAGGTTAAATCACCCTCTGGAGTGTACATGGTGGAAGGAGAAAACTGACTCCTCATAGTTGTCCTCTGATGTTGTGTACCCTACATACGAACTCATAAGTGCATGGAATAAACACAGCAACAATATTTTTTTTTAAAAGTCCTTATCTGTAGAGTAGTATTTTTCAATCGGTAGTGAACATGGTAGTATTCAAGACATTTTTGATTAGTTGGGGGTGCTATTGTGGGAAGAGTCCAAGGATGTTATTACTGAACACTATGATAAGTATAATTGTGCCAACCCCATCAACAGGGACTTTCCTATTCTTTAATGTCAGCATATTACCGGTGGGAAACCCTGGGCTAGAGCTTCCCGGCTGCAGTAGCAGTGGGTGTGGTTTCTGGGGTCAGCAGACAAGACAGGTGAAGGTGGGGTGGGATGCCATGAGAGTGGAAGCTGCTGAGGTTGGGGCTGGGCAATGACATGTGAGTTCTTCATTTACTTCTTAGATACTTTAGGGGGTGCAAATTTTGGTTTATAATGAACATTAAAGAGTAAAAAGCTTGAGCCAGGTGTGATGGCACAGGTCTTTAATTCCAGCACTCAGGATGGCGATGAGGCAGGAATTGAACTCAAGACCAGCCTGGTCTATACAGTGAGCTCAGGCCAGTCCAGGCTACAGAGTGAGACCCTGTCTCAAATAAGGGGGTGGTGGTGGTAAAAATTTTTAAGTGTTGCAGAAGCAGATACTGAGGTAAAGAGGGCAGCAAAGACTGAAGCCCATTTGTACTCTTGGATGTGGGTGATTCAGGGGGAAGTGTTGAAAATAAAAATTGCTGGGGTGACAGACCCAAGGGCATGGAAGCTGTGAAACACCTCCCTCCCTTCTTCTGAAATGTGTCCCTATGGACATCACCTGATGGGAACACCCCAAATCCAGGCCTGCAGAGAAGTGCAGTCGTGACTCTTAACTGGAAATGTCCTTCTTTTGAGTATTTCTAGCCTAATGAAGGTCTCTCGAAGATTGCTGAATTCCTAGCCAAGGGGAAGGGAGGGAAACTCAATCTAAATAGAGAAGAAATCTGGTTCAGTTGCACCCCAGAAGTCAGGGAATGCATCTCGAAGTATATAAGCCTTTGGGAACGTGTAAGTCAATCACAAAATAAACACTTTATTTTATGTATATGGGTGTTTTTCTTGCATGGGTATCTATGCAAGATACCTTGCATGGTTATCCAGTGCCCTTAGAGGTGAGAAGAGGGCATTGCGTCTCCTGGAACTGGAGTTACAGTTATGCACTAGAGTTACAGATATGAGCTGCTATGGGTGGTAGGAATTGAATCTGGGTCCTCTAGAAGAGCAGCCAGTGTTCTTAACCAATGAGTCATCTCTCCAGCCTGATTTATTTTAATTATCCATTTTTGTGTATGGGTATATTTATTTGTGTTGGTGTGTGTGTGCACATGTGACTGTATGTGCCTGTAGAGGCCAGCAGAGGGCGTCAGGTCGTCTGGAGCCAGAGTTACAGGTGGTTGTGAGCCACTAGATGTGGGTGTTTGAAACTGAACTGTGAGTCTTTGGAAGAACCAGGTGTTCTTAACCACTGTGCCATCTGTCCAGCCCCTGAGCACTTAATATTACGCATACTTAGAGGAGGAATATGGCCTTGGGGTATGGTAGATCAGAACACACAAATCCTGAGATCCATTGCAATCACCAACTGTGGGGATATTGGTTTAGCTGTTAGCAGACAGGTGCCAGCATTCCTTTGATGGATTAATTGATTGAGGCACGTTTTCCTATGCTAACTTCCTTATTTCAAAGACAGCATGGCAAAAAAATTGATTGCCAAAACAGTGCTACCTTAAAGTCTTTCTCTGTTTCTCTGAGGAGTCAAAGTGGTGAAGTCATTTTTACTTAAGGCTTACTTGGATCTGCTTTGTTGGATTCTTGAATTTCTTGTATAATAACATGTTGTTGAGTGGTCATGTTCTCACCACTCTCCACCCCAAAGAAAGAAATTGGAATGGGGGGTTCTGCAGCTCTGGGTAACGTCATCTCTTCTCATAGACTGATTTACATGTGTCTATTTGTGAACTGGTTTTGTTTGCCCATCCCATAACTTAACCCATTTCTGCATTATTCCCGTGAGAGCTCAGAAAGCTGTCTGTCTTTCTCATCTTTCCATCACAGCCCTTTTTCTCATAGTAAGAACTCATCATCAGATGTTCCTAAGATAGCCCTTGCAGCCATCATCAGGTTTTCCCTGCTCACCAACCACATCGTCCCTCTCTGTGTTAATTCCTGCTTCCTGAGTGTGAAATTTGTCGTATTGACTGTCACAGTCCTTGTCCATAATGGGCAGAATTCTAGCACTGACCCCTTCCAACCATGACTACCAAAAGATTGGGCCTGTCCAGTTCGCTAAGACCTTCCCTGATATTATCTTCAATCTAGTTCAATTCAGGGCTCCTTCTTCAACGTCAGCCTCCTTACCCATAGCTTTCTTGGGCCACTGCTCCAACTATTGGCTTTTTAAAAGTACCTCTTTTTCCCACTTCAGCTCATGAAGATAGCTTTTAGCCAACTCTTGAGATTCAGTCCCCTCTATGCTCCTTGCTCTTTGGAACATGCTGAAAACCACTTCTACCTCATCAGCCAAACTTGCTACCTCTCCCTTTCTATATCCTCTGCTTTTCATCCCCACTGCCCAGCCCCTAAGTGATGCCATCAGCTCTTTTGCCAGTCTCAAAGCTTCTTTTATCATATAGGTAAGATAGCTTTTATTTTTTCTTATTGTTATTTATTATTATTATTTTTTATAATCTTCCTTCACTTTTGAGTGTAGGATCTACTTTGTCCATTGAGGGGCAGGACATCATGTAGCTGGGATGAATTGAAAGTGTCTTTGATTGTAGCTCATTAGTTGAACATTAACAAGCGTGGTCCAGACACAGTCCTGATTTTTGGCATTATCATGCACTTTTTACTTACTTGTCTTTGTCCTTTGTGACACGGTGCTTGCTAGCTGCCCTTCATCTTGCATTTCCGTACAATGCAGCAATCTGTCGCTAAGAGTTTAGGAGTAGGTTTAGCCCCCTCCTTTCTCCTTCCTTCCTTTTCTCCTTTCTTTCTTTCTTTCTTTCTTTCTTTCTTTGACTAAATCTACCTGTGTAGCCTTGTAACTCCTGATCCTCCTGCCTCAGCCTTCCAAGCTGTGGGATACAGGCATGTGCCACCATGCCTGCTGGCTTCCTTTTCATCCTTTCTTCAAATGTGTTGTTAGCTCTTCATGACCAGTTGAATACTCTGAAGTATATCATGAATTGAGTTCCGGAAAGTTAGGTATGTTGCATGGAGCAACATATCAAATCTGAGAAACTAGCCCACACCCCAGGGTCTTGTCACAAATTGCTTTGCCAGAACCCACATTAAACACCAACAAAGGGCAGCCACGTGATGCTCTGATAGGTGCGTAGCAGTGAGATCGAAAGCTCTGCCATTGCAGAAATTAGATTCCGGTGCAGAAAGCTCCAAACACGGCCCAAACAAGACAATCTCAGTGTTCATCTGTCATTGTTGAAAAAATAAAAGTGGGGACAGGAGAGCACAGTGGGGCATGCTGGGAAGAGGCAGAGGACGAGGGCACACACTTCTTACTTGACTGCTGTTGAAAAGAAAACAGCGTTGAAGACAATAAATTTCCCCCCTAAAGCTTTTAATGAATGTCAAGATTAGAGAGGGAGAGGGAGGGAGGGAAGGAGGGAGAGAGAGACAGAGAGGGAGAGGGGATTTATGAAGGAAAATTAACTACAGTTCTTAAAATAGCCTTTGTTTCTGAGAGCCTTATTCTGCTGTCTATCTGATAACTGGGGGTGGGGCTCCCCTCAAAGTTACCCCTGCCGCTAAGGAGAATGTGCCCTGCTGTCACCTCATACATGTTGATTAATTTTAAAAACACAGGGAAACAACCCCACCCCATTTTTTCTCCTTGTCTTTTACAATGAACAAAGAGCTCAATATATGACTTCATACGTGTTTGTCATCAGTTAGTGTGGTAGGCATGTTGCGTGAGGAGAGCAGATGATATCACGACACTGTATAGGAAAATATTAATAGAGGTGCTCATTAACATATTTTTCAGACAGAACAAACTTGACTTTAAAGCTTTCTCATTTGATCCAAACGTCAGGTACCTTTTTCGAGTCCAGTACTATACTAGTCTTCTCTTTGTGAGATCCATGCTCAGGTCATCTGGTCATGTGTTTGCCCATTTAACATTGAATGTAGACTTACTACATGCCTGGCAGTATTGCTGCGTGCTGGGTCAGCACAGACTTAAGACTCATCATCAAGCAGATTTCAATGACCAACAGAAAACACAATCTTACTCATGTGTTTGTGTGTATGTGTGGGTGCTGCACGTGCCATAGAGACACAGCAGGCCCGTGGACATCAGAGGATGCCTTAAGCAGCCAGTCCTCGCTGCTCTCCACTGTCTTTTGTCTTTGCCGCCCTGCTGCATTCATTCTCCAGGCTATCTCACCTGTAAGCTTTTAGACAGTTCTCGTGTTTCCCATAGTGCTGAGACTACGCATATGTCCCTAGAGTCTGAGCTCAGCTTGTCAGGCTCGTGTGGCTAGCAGTTTTACCCACTGAGCTCTCTCCAGCCTCATCTACCCCTCCCAAAGCAAATAAAGGCCAAAAAGAAGACATTTCCACATGGCATAAGAAGTCTAAGAATTATTCCCGGTTTCCTGCCTCCCCCTTCAGTGTGGTCCCATACATGGTGGGTTTTAGACTTGGATGAAGGTTTTGGTTTTTTCGTTTATTTTATTTATTTATTTATTTATTTATTTATTTATTTATTTATTTTTATAGCTATGAGACGTGTAGTAGTTCATTGAAGGGGAGTTGCAGAGGGGATTGAGGTCTGCCTCACCTCTCCTTTGGTTGCTCCAAGAGGGCAAGAAGGGAAACAAAGGTGAGGTCCCCAGTGGGACCTTTGTCGGAGCATGCTCTCTTGGTTGAATGAAGGTCAGGGAGACTAAGGGCTGCCAGTCTTTCCCTGTGGGACCTTCCATATGCTAAATCTGGGGTGTCCTCCCTCACTGTTTTTCTACCTCTGTTTCTGCTGAGAACTGTGGTCCCCAGTAGTAGAGAGTAGGGGGTCAGTCAGTCATTCTTCCATGCTGACAGTGGGAAGAGTTCCCACCTAAGAGGCCATCAGACTCTCCCGGTTTTATCTAATGCACTTGGCCAGGCCCTTTGGGGTTGTTTTAAGATGTGGCATCCAAGTGTTTAGCTTTTTTATTACATCTGTGTCTCAGAGTTCCAGCGACTTCCTTCTCTTGGTCTGTGGACTCTGGGTACACACCACTGCACCTGGCTTAGCGTGTCCTCTTTCTTTGGAGAGCCAATTCTCTTACCAGTCCCAATGGGCTTTGTAAGGAAGAAGGGTGGTCCTTCCATGCGTCCTGGGTCATGTGTGTTCATGTCATGTGTGTTCATACAGTCTTTCCCCACGCATGTCTGCTAGTGTTCATGTATGGTTGCCATTTCTGGGACACCACAAACGTAGACAGGCTGTCCCAGTTGCAGTCTCCTCCCCTTGAAAGGCTTAGATAAAGGGGCACCCAGTCCTTGCTACAGAGTCTCTTTTCTGTGACTTTTCACGCCATGTGGACAATGTCCCACAAGACACTTGTTTTCAGAGGACCCTGCTCTGAACTATCTGACAAGAGGTTTAATCTCTAGGTTTTAATCTGTGTTGTGAGTCCTCCCACCTCTCAACTTGAAAATTGTCTGACCTTTTAATATTCTCTCTCTCTCTCTCTCTCTCTCTCTCTCTCTCCTCTGTCTCTGTCTGTCTGCCTGTCTCTTTGTGGTGCTGGGGATTGAACCTAGGGTCTTGTTCATGCTAGACAGCATTCTACCACTGAACTATATTCTCAGCCTCCTTTGTGCCTCTGTGTTTATATATCTACACGGGTTTTACTAAGTTACCTGAGGCTGGTGGAGGCCAGAAGAGGGCACCAGTTCACCTGGAGCTGAGTTATAGGTGGTTATGAGCTGCCATGTGGATGCTGAGAATTGAGCCCCAGTCCTAGAAGAGTAGGAAAATACTCTTAACCACTGAGCAATTTCTTTAGCCTCTGTCCTTTGTCTTTTTGAGACATATCTCTCATCGGCCTTGAACTCACCAAGTAGCTAGGCTGGCTGGCCACAGAGCACCAGGGATCCCCCAGTCTACCACCCAGCACTGATAAGTTTATGCCACCCAGCTTGGCTTTATTATTATTATTTAACATGTGGGGATTGAACTCAGGTCCTCATATTTCCAATGCAAACACATTGCTAGCTGATTTATCTCCCTCACCTGGCACATGGGTTTCACTAAGTTACCTGGCCTTGAGCTCATCTGTAGCCCAAGCAGATCCTCCTCCTGTGATCCTCCTGCCTCAGCTTCCTGAGTAATTGGAATGACAGGCCTATGCTGTCAGCTCTAGCCCATTGTCTAATGTGGACCACATGAGGCCAGCTTTGAGCATGGTAGAATTTTAAAGATGAATCTTATTTTATAGTACAGAAATTCAAAAATCATAATTACTTCATCGAGGGTGGCTCCTAACCCTCCATTAATCATCCTCCTCACAAAGAAATGGAATTCTATTTTAGTCTCCAACAGATAAATTAGTATATAGTGGAAAAGGGAATTTGACTTTTGTGAGGAATTAAACGCTACGATGGAATTAACACAAACATTCACCTTGATGTGTCTGTGCCTGGTACAGCAGAGACTTCAGTGCAAATGTGGCTATGTCTCACTCTAGTGACCGTAAGATCTGCCATGAGTGTGCACTGTACACCAGCAGTAATAATAATGGCTTCAGGCCACCTTCATGGCTGTTTACTATATGTAAAGAGCCACGATAAACATCTTATATAGATTAAGAAAAAACAAACAAAAGGAAGCCACCCAACAGGTGTAGTGGGGATGCACCTGTCACCCCAATGCCCAGGAAGCAGAGACAAGAGAGTCAGAAGCATTGCTTAGGGAGACTCTTTCAAAACCAGAAATGACCCCATAACCTGTGATGCTCAGAGAGGTCAAGTGACTTTCCCTGGGTCACACAGCTCTTGGGTGGGTGGAACCTGGGACTCACTTCTGACCACAAGCCATGAGCCATTAGCCCACCACACACGTATGTCCGTCAGTAAGTTTCCAGTCTTTATCCGGGTTTCCTTGTTTTGGGATGGAAAACACTACTTTTTGATCCTCATACACCGTAATTTCAGTTATTATAATTTTGATCTTTTACTTTTAAAAGCCCAATTGGGTTTGCACCCGAGTTAATGGACGTGCACATGGGCTGTGAGGTGGTGCTTTCAATCTAATAAGCTCAGGTTTAAAGTGTTAAAGCCGGTAGCTTCAGACTCCAGCAGGGAAGGTGCTCCCGAGAGAGCCTGGAGTGTTAGATCATTCCCTGCTAGTGCACATTTTACATTTTTGATCTTCTCTTTGCCACCTCACCTCAGTGCACCTGAAGCTTGAGAATGTTCTTTTGCATTTCCCAGAAGCAGCCAGCCCTGAGCATCTCTCTCTCTCTCTCTCTCTCTCTCTCTCTCTCTCTCTCTCTCTCTCTCTCTCTCTCTCCCACATACCTCCATCATTCCAGTTACTTCTCCGCACTGCTCTGGCTACTGTCCTTGGGGAAGCTTGGAAACAGCCAGATTCTTGTGAGCATGTAGGCTGAAGACATACTTGCTGCTGCTCATTTACCAGCATAGAACTTTGCCCGGAAAATAAGAGGTTAAGAGAGAAGTCTGGACCGTGAAGGGCTGTGACAACTGTCCTAGGGGGAGCTCTAGCGAGCCCTGGTGGGCAGTGACTCATGCTGCTCTGTCACTCAGATCAGCACTGGCCCCTGCCACACAGGCGGCCAGGTGGGGTTACAGCCAGGGCTAGCACCAAGGAATGGGGAGCATGCAGCCTGCACTGCGGGGGATGTGATGCCGGCTCGCCAACTTCCCCCTGCCTGGTCCACTGCGGACGCTCTAGCCTGCAACCATGGTAACACTTCTGGCTGGAAATGCCCCCGGGAGCCCCCTACGATGGGCAGCCTCCTGGTGACAGAAGGACAGCCACTCACATCCTTGAGTGAGAGAGCCTAGTAGGTCAGCAGGCAGCAGAGAAGATGTGATGCCCCCTCACGCTGTAAGGAGGTAGGAGCCCTGCCGCAGATGTGCATCTGTGGGTCTCTGCATTCCCCCATTGGTGCTGGGTGCTGTAAATCACTGCAACTTTATTTGGCTGGTTTTGATTATGCCGATTGAACTGCAGTGGATTCAATGAGCAGGATTGTGCTGGGGAGGAGAGATAACGAACTGAAAAAAGTGGTTAATAAGATCTCGAAGTGGACTCATGGCCATGAATGAACCAGACTGCAGTGGTTCCAATGGCATTTCCACAGCCTCCCAAGCTCCCCCCCCCCCCCGGCCTGTTCTCGCTTCTCATTCTGCCTAAGTCATGAGACGTAGATGTATTCCATCCAACAGCGATGGATATCACTAACTATTAATCATTTAGACCTGTCTGGAAGAGGGGCTCAATGGGTTTAGGTCATTTGGCACCCTGGCATTAGCCAGCTGACATGCAGTGGAAACCTTCTGGAAATATCAGGCAGGAGCTGCCTGCTCAGGTGAGTTGCCCAAGTGCTTCTGTAGGAACCCAGTGACCTGTTTGAGTCTATCTTTCACTTTACCCCCTGCCCGGGAAGGCAAGCTGTCTGCGGGTTGGTGGCCATGTTGGCAGTGAAGGGGTTAATCTCTTGTTGCTGTAGGAGCTGAGGCTGGGTCTGCCTGCGCTAGGAGCTGGGTTGAAAGCAGGCGCTGCAGTGCTGTCTCCAACGCTGAAGGAGTAAGGCGCTTTTTTTTTTTTCTCTCCGCAACAGTGTGGAATTCGTCTGAATTT
Source organism: Cricetulus griseus (assembly GCF_003668045.3). NCBI lineage: Eukaryota > Metazoa > Chordata > Mammalia > Rodentia > Cricetidae > Cricetulus > Cricetulus griseus. The sequence goes on from NC_048597.1 coordinate 95,986,637, forward strand.
TTCTCTCCCCCCCCTCTTGTTTTTCTTTTAACCAGCTCCTCCCCCCTTCGTTCCCACCCTCAAGTCTGATGATGACACCTCCAATTTTGATGAACCAGAGAAGAATTCGTGGGTTTCATCCTCTCCGTGCCAGCTGAGCCCCTCGGGTTTCTCAGGCGAAGAACTGCCGTTTGTGGGCTTTTCATACAGCAAGGCACTAGGGCTTCTTGGTAGATCTGAGTAAGTGACAGTGTGACTTTCTGGGGGACTTGCATGGATGCCTGGCACACAGAGCCAAAGGTGGCGGTGGTACTGGTGGTGGTGGTGGTGGGAGGGTGGGGGAGTGCAGAGGAGGGAAGCCTCTGAGCTGCCTGCCTTTGGAAAGCACTCTACCTGTTTGGGGCTTGTGGGGCTAGACTGCCAATGTTCTGTTTTGCATGGTGTGTTAGGTACCTGTTCCTTCCTTTCTGTGGCATTCTAATGGCCAACTGGGTACTTTGGGTTAGTTTTTCCCATCTTTGGTCTTCTTTAGAGGGAGGAGAGGGTGAGAGATTTCTAGCTGTGCAGTTCCTCTGTCAAAGGGGAAACTGTCTGAGTTAAACTGAGCTGTCCATCCATCCGTGTACCCATCTCAGGAGGACAGATGGCTGGTATCTTGGCTGTACTGAAAGGATCTTAAACACGGTATCTCACAAGCCAAAGGTTTCCCGATGGGTTTAACTGAGCTGCAAGTGGCTGAACCAGAGCTCTAGCTGAGAGATGATGCTCGGCTCCTGTCCAAGTATGCTGCAAGATCAGAGATCTGGCAGCCAAGCCAGCCGTTCTGAGCAGGGAGAGCACTGGCGGCCAGAGGAAGCCCCATTCCTGTGAGCCCCCAGGAGGGAGTGTGATGCAGCCACTGCCACCAATTCACAGAAATTGGGCTTTACAAGAGGGTGGGAAAAAACAAACCCTAAACAAACTAAGAGACTAGAATTAGAAATAGAAATATTCTAGTAAACCTCTTGCCCTGGGAATCATTTTCTAGTCCTATAGGAAGCATTTAGAAGATGTGGCAGCCCAGGGCTTGTTTGGAGGGTCCTGCTTTCCAGAATCTTAGAATTTATGTAAAATGTAGTCGCCTGGGATGTGGGAGCTTGGTGACATTCTGTTTTCCGGGGACCAAGTTCGCCTAGGAAGGTCTCAGACCAGCTATGTTGTTCCCCAGATTCCCTGGCACCCTCACGCTGAGGCTCTTAGGGCAATGTTGGGTAACTAGTTGCTGTCTACCTATGAGAAGAACACATTTTTATTTGAAAAAAAAAATTCTCATTGACAGTTGATTCATACCTGTTTGTTGTATTTGTAGCTTAGATATTGATTTGAAGGGCTATAGTATTGGTTCCTGGATGGTGTTCACCCCACAGGTACAATTTTGAGGTTCTTCAAAAGCTACCAGATTTTCTACAGGGAATTGCAGTCAGGAGAGTGTGGGCTGTTCTTGATTATTGACAGGGGATTTTACAATGAAAGATGCTAAGGTGGGCTTCCTTTATTACCTTGCCTGAGGTCCGGGTTTAAAATCCAGGTGATGTTATGTTAGTATTATTAGATGTGCCTTTCTTGCCTGTCTGTTCCACCACCCAAGGCAGCCTGGAGGATGGTAAGAGAGGTGAAAATCTAACTAGCTTGTTGAATGTGGCATCAGACAGATTTGCAGTGGCCTAAGCCGGGCGAGGAGGTTTGGCGTCAGTATTGAGGATCCAGGAAGGAGTAGAGGCCCACTGGTGAAGGATGCATAGTTAGTGGGCAGAGTAACCTTGACACAATCAGCACACTGAAGGTCACAGATCCGAACTGGGAGGAGATATGCGGGGAGTTGCTGGTCTGGTTCCTAATGGGCTGGATGTGTTGAGAGAAAGCTTTCTGAGGGTGTTGATCAGTGATCTGAAATAGCCTGGGAGGCCTTGGGGGAGTCAGGTCTCGGGACAAAGAGGTGGGGATGATGTGAGGGAGACCGGGCACCGCAGTTAATCTAAAGCAGAGTGTGATTAATTGCTTGCTGTTCAGGGAGACTCTAATTGCTGCTTTCTGCTTCTCAGAAAGCGGAGTAAAGGGACATCTCAGCTTTAGGGCCCAGGCACCAGATAAATACCCCCCCCCCAATGTGTTTGTGTTGCTTTCTGAATTTGAATGTTTGTGGTTTCACCTTTGGCTGTCCAAAAAATCTTTCTCTAATGCATCAACTGAGTGAGCTTCCATTTGTGCCCCAACAGAACATTTAATAAGATCCTCATAAAATTTTATAAAATTCCCTTTAACAAAGTCATGCATTTGTTATCTGGAAGATATAACTGGAGGCGTCTTATCTTTGGGGAACTTGATGCTTTTTCCATGACAATTTTGGGGCTGGAATTAGCAGCTTTTCCTCCGTCTTGAGTCTTGCTCTGTGGCACTGCTGTTGGACCTGACTACTTTGCCAGTGGTGGCTCAGTAGGTGAAACCCATAGCCACATTTTCAAACTCCTATCCACCTGTTGGTTGTAGGTAACCCGGGCATGTTGTCTGTAGTTGACCCTGGGCATATTGGATCGTAGTTAATTGGGAAGCCAATCAAAGAGACCCAGAGAAGAATTGCTCAGCAGTTCCTGCAGTTTCATAGATGTGCAGTCAAAGGAATCATTGCAGGAGGGTTGTGTCTGGGGTACCACCTTTGCCCTGCAGTGACCTCAGCTCTCTCCCTGAGTTTCCCTTCTCCTGCTTCTCGTCTTCAGCATCACAGGTTTTTATTTACATGGCTGTTACTCACTCTTCACACCACCGAGGAAGAAACTGCAGATGCTAGCTCATGCCACGCTAGGAAATTGACCCCAGATTTGTTACCAGTGAACAGAGTGAAACATTTGAGCAAGGACTTCACAGAGACTGTGGCAGTGAGAACGATTCACATTGCTGTGTTGTGGTCCTTCCTCACATTTTAGAATCTTTCTTCTTTTGCAGGGGACCCCAGGCTATTTTTAAGCCAGCCATTGAGTGCATCGTTAATTTTAGGTTTAGCAAGAAGCCCAGTCTCAGCATGTTGATGAATGAGGTGTAGGGGGTGTTCCTTGCTGCCCAAGTTGAGAGCATGGGAAGCTTGGTGAGAACCAGATTTATTTGGTTGGTTGTTTTGTTGAAGTTAGCTTTGGAGAGAAAGCATCCACACCTGTGACGCTATTCATGTCCTCCCACCCCCACCCCCATGTGGTGCTGGACATTGAACTGAGGGCCTTGTCCAGGCTAAGCAAGCACTCTGCCTTGGTGACCACTGAGCTACCTTCCCAGCCCAACTCTTTACCTTTTCGCTTAACAAGAGCCTGAACCCAACTCCCATGCTTTGAATCCCTGAGCCCCCATTTGCCTAAACTTTACAATAGGGTAGAAACAGAAATCGTTAAGTGGAAGGTTTGAAAATGCATGGCTCCCAGCATCCCCCTTCTGTTGTCAGTATGGGGTGAGTGTCTTCACGACCTTCCTTCTTCCTGGACTAAAGCATTGCCTCATTATCTCTGGCCAAGTCAGAACATTCCTGCTTGGCAATGTGATCTTGATGATGTTTCTAGTTTCTGGGTAAGCCATCTTAGGAAGGGTGTTCTCTCTTCCTTTTGTCTCTGGACACTTTTCTTGGAGAGGATCTGGAGATACAAGGATCTGCTCATCCCTTCAGACACGGTAGAGGAATGAAGACTGTCTGACACCATTCGTCCTCCCTGATTTCAGATGGCCGGTTTTCAGTGCCTCTTCCTTTTGTGATTGGCAGTTCTTTGCATAGTAGTTTCCTCAAGGGTAACATGGTAACCAGGGATGACTTTCCAAAGGGCTTCTAGGAGGATGGAACAAAACATATGAAGCATTGACTCTAATACCCGGCACATGAAAAGATCTTAGTAAATGTCTACTGTTCTGTTTCTTGCTATTTCTAACATACTGGTCTATATTTACATAGAGCTCTTCCATATGTGCTAAGAGGCCGTGGAAGGGACTCGGCAGTAATCAGGGAGTTCTGAGTCAGCCAGACCCAAACTCAGCTCTCCAGGCGTTGGGGGTTTTTCTTCTGGGAATGCTTAAATACTCAAGCCAACTACAAGACTACGTTCTGTCATCAAGAGGTGTTCTTTGTGGAGGAGTAGATTAGAGGACAGAAGGCACCCTCCCATTGCGTTGACTAGTCCAAGCTGATTTTCTGAAATAGTTCATAGGACTGAGCAGGTAGACGCCTTAGCTGAGGAACAGTGGGGTGAATAAGCAAGTCTCGAGAGAGCACTGAAGGAGGAAGCCAACTCTGCTTTCTTGCTAAACCAATGGTGATGATCCTTCTTGGAATGCCCATTCATTCCCCCATGCAGGCTGGGTCTGCAGGGCAGACTGGGTCATCTCAGTGGTCCTCGTCCCAGATACCGGAAGACATGACCAGCCCTCACTGAATATGCATGCTGGAGTGAGCTCACCCATATACTGACGGAGGGTGAGTGTTAGGGGTTAGCTCTGTAAAAGACAGTGGGTTTGGGTCAGCGGAGAAGAAGGCGGAGAGAGCTCCACAGTGCACAGGGTTAACTACAGCCTTGCACAGGGTGATCAGCTCTGTACTAAGTATGGCAGATGAACTCACTCCAGCAAAATGGCAGCCGAAAGGAAGGGACAGTCACTGTTGTCCCCCTCTGCATGTGCGGAAACTGAGGCATGGAGATTGTGAACGTGTCCAAGGTCCTCCAGTCTAGACCGTGTGGGGCTTCAGTGTGTCTTGACCACTGCGCTGTGGTGCTGTGCCATGTATATGTCCCAGGTGTGAGAAGTTAGGAAATACTTGTAGGGTGCCCAAGAAGTAGATACCATCCTTGGGAATGAAGAGCCATGAGATTGGGACAGGTGTAAAGAGAGATGACAAGCTGGTCATAATATTGCTTTTGGTTTTTGCTTTGATGGGTTTATTGAGTAGGTTGGTTAGTGTATAGGTCTCAGGCATCTCATTGAGAGATACTTAACCTGGGATGTGAGTGTGTGTATGTGTGCACTCATGTATGTGTCTCTCTCTATTTGTGCATGTGTGAGTGTGCGTGCACTTCTAACCATTCACATTCTGACTTGCTAGAGAGAAGTTCATTGAAGACAGGGAACAGCACTGACCCTGGTCTTCAGGCTGATTGTTCATAAGCTGCACAATAAATAATCCCAGAGGTTGATCCAAGTCATCCCCACTGCTCCTCTTCTGTAATAGTGTCTTCTGTGTAGCCCAGACTCAGCCTCCTGAGTGCTGGGATTACAGGTGTGCACTGCTGTGCCCAGTCAGATCACCTTCATGGCTGCCAATGATGATTCCATGTTTGTGTTTCTTCAGATTTTCCTGTGTATTTCCAGGTGCCTCCTATCTCCCCTCCTACGACTTAACCTAGAGAGGGGACAGGCGGGGGAGGATTTGCCTATCAGTCTTACTTTTTTTTTTTTTTTTTTTTTTTTTGAGCTACTTAGGAGTAGGGGGAATCTTCTTTTAAAAACTGTTTTCTGGCTGGGTGGTGGTGGCACACACCTTTAATCTCAGCAATAGGGGAGGCAGAGGCAGGTGGATCTCTGTGATTCCAGGCCAGCCTGGTCTACAAGAGTGAGGCTCTATAGGACAGGCTCCAAAGCTACATGGAGAAGCCCTGTCTCAAAAACCCAAAACCAACCAACCAACCAACCAACCAAACCAAACCAAACCAAACCAAACAAAAACCTGTTTTCCCCAGAACACATGAAAAGGTGGTCATGGAAGCATAGTCTCTAATCACAGTGCTGCTGTAGTCACAGTGCTCCTGAGAGGGGAGGCTGAGATGGAAAGTCACTTTGGCTCTCAGAGTGGATACCTGATTTACTTGATGACAGGTGGAAGGTGAAGACCAACACCCGTGGTTGTCATCTGACTTCCATATACATGCTGTGGCATGCATCCATAAACCAACACTCAGACACATGAACACACACAGACACATACAGAGAGAGGGAGAGACAGCAGACAGACAGACAGAGAGGCTGGGAGAGAGAGACAGAGACAGAGAAACAGAAAGACAGAGACAGAGAATGAGGCAGAGAGACAGAAACAGAGAGACAGACACATGGAGGGGGAGTGTAGAGAGAGGAGAAAGAGAGAGAGAGGAAATTGTTTTCCTTCTGTATCTAGCCTAAAGCTCCTTGGCATTGTGCTTCCTGCCCACATCCCTGTTGCAAGGAGTCTCATCTGTGACTTGGATTTTTTAAATAGTCAACAACAACAGCAGCCTCTTCTTATCGTTCCTAAAGGCACCCATCCACTATATTCAAGTGAATTAATGGTAACTGCCCTCAAGTGCTGGTGCTGCTTGTCTCCCACCATTAATTGGATCTTAAGCTGGTCACTTGCCTCTGGGTATTGTCTTGGGTTTTCTCTTTTCTTGCTCATTCAGTTTCTCCTCTCTCCAATCAAGCACACCTTGTCCTCTGGCTCGTTGCACCCTGTTCTCTGTTTCAACTGAGCGTGTGCGTGCCTCTCAGCCCTGGCAGGCCCACTCTACCACCTTCTCATTTGTCTTAAATATACCTTTAGGAGCTCAGATCACACAGTCCCATCGCAGTCCTCAAGATCAGGCTGGAGAAGATCTGTCAAGTGTGTGCTTTGGTGGCCCCCACAGGCTAGTTTGCGTGGTCGTCTTGGGTCCCTTAAGATGGTAGTCACTGACTAAGCTTGCTTCATGTTCCCAAGCCTGGCCTTAGGTTGGCAACTCTAGCAAATTCCTCCCTGCTCTCTCTTTCTTTGCCTTGTCTCCTGACCTCTCTCCAGTGAAATTCCTGAACAAATCGTCTGTGCTCAGTGCCTCTTTTTTTCTTCTCCTCCATCCCCACTGTCCAAGGACCATCTCAAAAGCCATTGACTACCCTCAGCCACCAGACACTGTTAATCATCCTGTCTCTGGACAGCTTTCTTCTTTGTTCTCTGGGTCTTGGGCACCTGGTTTAGCCCCACCTCTGACTACTCTTTCATTATTTTGTAACTTTCTCTGTTCAGGCCCTTGGGACATGGGTACCACCCACTGTCCCATGAGCAAGCCCATTCAGTTGTTGACTTTACCTCCAAATCCCCTTGCCCCTCCTTTTCCTCAGTCTAGAAACTACCACTTCCCCTACCCTTCTAGGCAAGAAAATGGTGTCACCACAATCACTCTCTGCCTTTTGCCCCTTCCATCACTGGCAAGGCCTCTAAGTTGTTCCTCTGATGACACTCACATCATTGCCCATTGTCCTGTCCTCACCATCACCTCATGGACATTTGCTCAGACTGGTGCAGCAGCATCCCAAACAAGCCCTCTGCCTCTGGATTTCTTGGCTGTAATCCATTCTCCAAAGAGAGTGGAATTCCTCCAAAGCCTAGGCTAGATGATGTAATTCTCCTGTGGGGACCTTTAGCAGCATCTTGGTATGCACAGAATTAATGGCCTCTCCTGAGCTTGATGTTCAAGCTCGGTGTGCCAAGACCCTAGCTTGTGTTTCCAGTCCTACCTTCTACCGTCCCCTATGTCTGGCCAAATTGCCCAGGGCTTGCTGAGGACAGGGCCTTGTCTTCCTTTTGCCACAAACAGGGCTTTGCCCCTGGCAGGCTGGACTTTTGTCAAATTGAATTAGACTAAAGTGGTCAGGGTTGTACTGGTTCCTTCTGCACAGAGTCTACAGTGTCTGCTGAGTGCTTCTTGGGGGCCTAGAACTCATAATTCTAAGGACTTTCCATGCATTGTCTCATAGCCTCACCATAGCACACGTGGTAGACATGGAGATCCAGGGGAGTTCCTTTGAAGGCTGACACAGATCTGAGAAGACCTGACCCGTGTCTGGTAACCTCCAGACTTCTGTACTTGAACCCCTAACGGTCATGCCTTGCTAGTTCATGTAAGAACAACACATTTGTCTAAACAGTAAGGGTGAAGGAGCAGCTTTCTGTAGTGGTCACTCACACAGTCTAAGTATTTACTAAGTGCTGTCATGTAGCTTAGTAGTCGCCATCATGTTTAGATAGTAGAGCTGGAAATTACCCAGCCTGGGTTCCCCTCTGAGGCTTATACAGCTTGCCCCCTTAGCTTTAGAGCTCATAAAAGCAGTTTTGGAATGGGGGATGACTAACTAGCACCCCTGTGAAAAGTCCAGACTTTTGAGAATCAGACAGGCAGACTGTTCATATCCGGGATCCACCCCTCGCTAGTTTTGTGAAAGTTAAATGCCCCTCAGGCATTTAACTTCTATCAGATTCCATTTGCTCGTCTCTCTTGTGGGATTGTAACAGTGTCTGGCTGATAGGTTTCCTTCAGAGATGGGTGGTAGCCTTAGTGTTTGGGCCCACAGCAGAGCGGGTATTCATTTTACGTTGGCTGTTGTTATTGAGATGTGTGGACGGAGCAGCCGTGCTTCTGGCATTACTTGTGGGGTGCCCGATGGATGCCCTAGTATCCTCACCAACTTTTTTGTTGTTGTTGTTTTTCGAGACAAAGTTTCTCTGTGTAGCTTTGGCGCCTATCCTGGCACTCTCTCTGGAGACCAGGCTGGCCTCAAACTCACAGAGATCTGCCTGCCTCTGCCTCTCGAGTGTTGGAATTAAAGGCACGCCCCACCAACGCCCTGCCAACTTTTTACTCTTAATGAAGTCGGTTGGTACATCAGTTAAGCCTGGGTTTCGCCAAAACTGTCTTTTGTCAAGATCCAGTTACAGTGGGCCCAGTGTCTGTGCCCTGTCCCCAACAAAGATGTCATCTCTTCCCTCCTACCCTTGGGGCACCTGAGTGTTCCTTAGATGGATGTGTGTCATGGTGATGCTGCTGCCCCAGTACCAAACATGTCATCTCTGATGTGGGGGCTGGAAAGCTTTCTGCACAGCCTTGACCCTGCACAGAAATTCTCATTTTGGATTCCTTTATCCATGGTGATCTGTATACTGTACCTGCCTGATGCCCACATGCCATTCGTTCGTTCATTCATTCATTCATTCATTCATTCATTCATCTAATGGATCCATCCATGGTTCTAGGCATAAATGTGAACAGGATAGTGATGTCCCTGTCCTCAGGAAGACAAGAGACAGATTCACATGTTGGGAAGGGTTCTTTAGAAGTCACACCAATATGGGTACCAAAACGGCATAGCCAATGTAGACACGTCAGGAAGGCCTCCCTGAAATGAGCACTAGGAATCTGTTGGAGAAGGTTGAGTCACCTGAGGTGACACTTCTGAGCATCTGTGAGCTGATCTACAAGTCTACACTGAGATCCTGTGAGATACTGAGCTCTGTTCTGGAGGCTGGGCATGGCAGTGGGTCTCTCTCTTCACAAGGCTCATGTTGCTGGTTGTGGTGGCGCATGCTGGTAGGATTTGCCAAAGAAGGCAGAGGCAGGAGGATCACAAGTTTGAGGCCAGCCTAGGCCACACAGCTCATGTCCTGGTGGTACAGGTGAACATTCATTCATTAGGTCATTCACTCAGCACAGTTTTCACAGTCTTGCTAGCCAACTATGTGCGATGGACTTCCTAGGCACTGAGGATCCAACAGTGAATATGAGGAGGCAAAAATCCCTACCTCCATGAGTATGATCTATCAATGCCAGATAGTTGGTTTTGGTTCTCTATGGCAAGTGGGAATGTTCTTCCTGGTAGGGGGAAGAGGCAGACTTTGAAGCCAGGACCACACTCCTGTGAATGTCCAGTCATCAGAACACCTGTCAGAGCATTGGAAAGGTAGCACTGGAAAGCTGGAGCTCCCGGCTCCTTGAGCAATGTGATCTTGGTTGAGGTCAAGAGCCTGGACTTAAGGCATGGAGTTACATTGAGTATGAGTGGCTTGGTAGGATTTTGGGTAGGAGCATGGTAAATCTCTCTGACAGTTGTTAGAGGGTAGATAGTAGATGGGATGAGACTTGAATTCAGGGAGTATTAATTAGGCGGGTGTGTTCATTCAGGGAAGTGGTGGGAATATGTCAACAAAACCCGAAAGGCAAGGCACTCACTCAGAGCCGGGAATTGTATTAAGAAAAATCACAGGCCTGGCTATATTTTTATGAATAGTGAGAGTTTTGATAAATGATTTTTGAGCTACCTATTAATCATTCCAGAGCAAATGTTTCCATTCATCTGGAACCCATTGGTGTTTGTAGTGGTGGTGGAGTGTGTATGTGGTTGCTTATCTGGGTGTACTTGTGTGTGTCACCTCAAAGCCAGGCAAGAGTCTGCAGTTCTCCCTGAAAGTGGCATTCTTCACATTTCCAAGAGCTTGCGACGGGCACCACTGTGTGTTTTAAAATGGGCTTACAAAGTTAGTTCATAAATTTCAGAATGTACAATCTTAAAAGCCAGCGTATTTTTGGAAGCAGCATGCTGATGGTTTTTAAATTCTCTTGTACCACGTTACAGTTTGCAGTTACACATATTTTTAGTGCTGTTAGCCATTAAGGTGAGGCCCTTGGCTGAATTGATTTCCACAACTCTGGTTTGAACATTGAGTCTCTATACTTGGCCATCTCTGAAGCATGTGTCACCTGTGGTCTGTGATTGGGCGATGGGTTTTCAGGCAGGGATGGCTTGATACTCACACAAGATTCTTGGCCTACATGACCTAATCCATGTTCTGCTTGCGGGGTCAAAGTACTGTGTTCTCATTAGATACAAAGTGTTCTGTGAATAGTCTTCATGGAGTTTTCTAAGTTATGTGGATGATTTATAGGCACGTCATTGGGAAAACTGCATTTTATCGTTTTTCCTAAATGTGGAGATTCCATGTAAAACTGTTTTGGGGTCAAATGTAATATGTTAAGCAAATGTGTTCTCTAGGCCATAGAGGTACTGGCGAACCCTGCTTTCTCTCTTTGTCTTATACCATCCTCTCTCTTGACACTCTTTGGGCCTCTAATTATAAAGCAGATGTATATATCAGGAAGAGATGTTGATTTCAGAGTAAAATTTTCTAGAAAATAGAAGCTGGGGAAAAAAGGGAAAACCTAAACTTGGCTCAGCTCTGGAAGAGACAGCACTGCTGTGTGTGGGTGGGTGGCTGCATGCACTCGCTGCTCAGTGGGGCGGCTCCTCTCCATGGGGGCACCTGGCTGTGCATCCAGGATGTGGCCAGGGGGAGTAGGCAAGTAGCATGTGGGCAGGCTGCATGTCCTTCCATTAGCACCTTCATTGTGCCATATCCTGTCCAAGTCAGAGTATGAACTGACTTCCAAATTTTTCCTGTTTCACGTTTAACTGTCCCCTGCCCCCCAGCCACAGAGCAGTGGAAGGAGAGCTGCTTTTGTGTGTGAGGGTTGAACTCAGTGTCTGGGGGTGGCTGTGGACCCACATGGCTTGTGGATGCTTTTGGGTGCCTAGACTATTCTGAGCTCAGGCTTAGCATCAGATGCAGCCACTCATGGATAGAGGTCACCTTATCCCACACGACCCACTCCTCTCTTTCCACCATGACTTTGCGTCTCTGTGCATCTTCTGCCCTGTCTGTGGATTCGTCCAGTGCTGTCCAGCCCAGAAGAAGTTGAGTTGGGTTTTGAACTCACAACCATCAATTGCAGACTCCCCCACTTCTGTCTGGCAGTCTCACATAAATAGGGTATGTGTAGAGACTGTAGATCGGCTCTTACTTACCCCCAGTGCTGTGAGGACATAATACCCATCTCATGGGTTTGCAGGATCAGTGAGGTGGTCTTCGAGGTACCTGCTCACAGACCATGCTTCCTAAGTGGTGTGACTACTCATGACGTTCCCTCCTGGATGGTCCCTGAGGTGCAGAGGCTTCCCTTACCTTACAGCCCCCACATTAGGGTTTCTCAGCTTGGCATTGTTGACACTGTGGTCTGGGTAACTCCTGTAGGTCCCTCCTGTATGGTATAGATTGTTGAGCAGTGTCACTGGCTTCCTCATACTGATTATTAATAATGAGTGCGTGCACACAAGCACACATACACACCCTCTCCTGTCCTCCACAGCCCTCCCTGACCTACCCTGCCCTCAACATGTCCCCACCTTCAGCACACTTCCCCTCCCCATTTCTCCCTCAGTGTGCCCTCCACTCCCCCACACCACCCCGATTAAGATTAAAGAACATTCTAAATGCCACCAAATGTATCCTGGGGAAGAGCCACTGGGCTGTAGAAGAGGATTAAGCTTTCTTTTAAAATTAAATTAATTTCTTTATTTATGTTGTGTTTTACTGTATGTGTGTCTGATTTCCTCACTTCTTTCTGCAGTTCTGGGCCACAGGCACATGCTATGGCCTCAGAATTCTGACGAAGAACCCTATAGAGAAGTGGTCTTGTTTTGGTTTTTACACTTTCCTTCAGCAATATAACTTTTAAATAATGCCATGCTGGAATTTTGGGAAGACCTTAGACTGGCAACTTGATGTCTGAACAGCAATGCTGTGTCAGGCGAGTTTGGATGACACCTCTCAAGCTGAGGTTCACATTATGGTCTATGCCAGGAAATGCCATCGTCAATCACCATTCCCCACCACTCTGGAAGTCGGAAAGGTGCCTGGTGACAGTCCTAGAGAAAATGAATTGAGATAATGTTTCAGGATGTTTGTTGGGGCATGTGGGTCTGCTGCATTAAGAAATGCATTTTGGGGGGCTGGAGAGTTGGTTCTATGATGAAGAGCACTGGCTGCTTTTGCAGAGGACCCAGGTTTGGTTCCCAGCAACCACATGGTACTTACAACTGCCTCTAACTGCAGTTCCAGGAGATCTGATGCCCCTTGCTTCTGTCCTCTTCATGCTTCTGCTTGTTCTTGGTATGCATAAACTCTTAGACAAAACACTCATATACACAAATTTAAAAAAGCCTTTAAACAATTTCCGTTGGAGCTTGTCATTGGTACTGTGGATTGAATTGCCTTAGTTGCATGAAAGATAAATAGCGTGCAAGTGTTCTGAGCTATACCTGGCTTTACTGTGTTTTTTATCCTCCTCCTAGAAACCCATGGAGATGATATAATTAATTTACAAAGTTGGGCATCATGGCACATGCCTATAATCCTGCCCTTCGAGGCCAGCCTAGGCTGCATAGTGAGACCCTGTCTTAAAGAAACAAAACTGGGCCAGTGAAACAACTCAGCCGGGTACATAAACATGGTGGCTTGAGTTTGATTGCTGGAACCCACACAGTGGAAGGAAAGCAACAGTTCCCTAAGGTTGTCCTCTGCTCCACATGTGTGTACCATGGTACACATGTGTACACATATGCCACATGAGTAAAGCAATGGGCATATTAGGCGGTATGGAATGCTGTTCTTAATCATTGTCTGACACTTGCACTTGTCCTGAAATTCAGAACTGAGTTCCCACTCAAAGAGCGACACAACATGCTGTCCTCATCTGACCAAAGTGCCACATGGTAGCAGATGCTAAGGCTGGCTGTACTGGAGCTCTGAAAGCCTTGACTTGAAGCCACAGCACATTCTTCTCATTAGCACTCCAGGTTCCATTCCTGACCATCCTTCCAAGTCATGATGGAGTTTAATGAAAACGACATTGCCAGACTGAGGCCTCAGTCCCTGCCCAGTTTGAACTGGTCTGGGTGGGCCCTGCCCCCAGCCTCAGCTACAAGCACTCCATCGCCAGGAGATGTCAGAATTCATCTGGGATGAGGCACAGGACGTCACCCAAAGCTTCGGTGACCCTTGCCCTCCATCCACTCTTGTTGTTTGTGCAGTTGTTGCTACGGGCTGAGTTTAGTCACAGCATTCCTACCAGAGCTTTTTTTAGATGTGATTTTTATTTATTCTTAAAAAAAAAAAAGGTTTCTCTAGCATATTTATTTTGAAGAGCTCTTAATTGGTATACTTAGAACTCTCAAATGTGAACATTTGTCAGGCATCAAAACAGCAGAGTGAGAGAGTGGACTTCAGGTGACGGCTGCATTGTCTCCCGTGAGTACTCATCTCCTGGATCCTGGGCCCTATTAACCAGTGACCTAGAAATGCCTTTCCTTTCTTTTTTGACGAATAAGCAGTCTGTTTTGTAACCACACCAGGGAACGTTCACCGTTAAACTCTGCCGGAGCCCGCCCTCCATGTGTCATTCAGTTTTGTGATACACATCCCACTCCACCATCACAGAGCCCATGCAGTTGTTTTTCTGAAGGGTGCCAGTTTGTGCTCAGGTGCAAAGAGCTGTGGCCTGTGTTGTCATCCCTGATGTGGCTCATGTGTGTCCTTTTGTGATGTGTGGGTGACCCTCGATGACTAACGGACCAGGGACCACCTCTGCCTCCTCAGGCGGCCTGGGGCTTGTCTCTGCCTACCAGTCAAAAATGAGGGAAACTCAAGGCCACCCCAAGCAATCCCTATGAAGGCAGGAAGAGGATGTGTATGGGCATGTGTGTGCACATGTGTGCACGTGTGTGTATTTTGGCTAGAATATAGGCTTGTGAGGAGTGTTAAAATTTCTAGCCGGATGTGAGAGTTAAAAAAAAAAAAAAAGACTTATTTCTGGATTTTAATCCTTGTTGCCCATTTCTATGAATAATCACTGTTTGTCTTGATGTGAATAATAGCACACAGCACATTCAGCCCCCTGAGTGTTACCATTTCAAGCAACTGTTTTAGGACTGTGAGGCATGTGCTATTTGCAAATTTGCAGGGATCGTAATAAAAATGGCAACAGTCATAGTAATGGTTGACATTTGTCAAACTCTCAGTGTGCCAGGGCTGTGCTTAGGGCTCTACGTATGTGCCATCTCACTGAATTGGTCCAAGGACTCCGAAGTGATTTGAGAATTACCCCCATTTTACAGATGAGGAGCCTGAGGTTCAGGAAGGCCACACAACTTGCATGTGATGGGTCAGATTGTACCCAGGGCAGCCTGACTCTCATCGTTGATTCACATGCCTGCCATCGAGGACAGAGAGTTGTCACCCCACCCTGTCCCTAAGTTGGTAGCTATAGCAGAGAGGTGTCCCACATTACTGCAGGGGGCTGAGAAGTAGTCTGGGGCTGCAGAAAACAGAACTTTCACCTGCTAGGAAGACCCCAAGTGTTCATCAGTAAGCAGCTTCCACAGTCCTGTTACCAAGGCAACAAAGACAGGACTGTGGGGCAGCAGTTGGCACTGTGTGTCCCTCCACGTGTAAGAACCTTTGCTTGCTGTGGCCTTGACTTTGTCCTTCACCCAGTGTTTAAACCCCCCACCAAGGGACCATTCTCATCTCCATCCATTATCAATCCTGGGACACCTACATATGTGTGAGACAGCCCTTCTTATCCCTCCCCTCCTACCCCCCCCCCAGCTTGTCATGTGATTTTCGTGACGTTTCCCGAGCATGGCATCAGGTGCATCCAGCCATTCAGTCACTCACTTCCTAGAGACTAACAGAAACCATTTGTCAACCAGCGGGTTCTCATATCTCACCAGGCTTCACTTTCCTCTTGTGTAACACCAGGATGATAAGTTGTGTCCACCTCAGAGAGTTGTGGGGAATAAAGAATTAAAACATGTCTAGTGTTCAGTCAGTACCAGAGCTCAGTGAGTGGTTGAGTTTCACATTGATGCCGTAACAGGTCAGTGCAAACCCAGAGGTGTAAAAGAACACACACTTACTGTCTCATAGTTCTGGGTGTTAGAAGTCCCAGGTGAGTTCCTCTGGGCTGAAGTCAGCCTAGATGAGGGTGTGTTCTCTGCCTGTGGGCTTTGAGGAGAGTCAGCTTTCTTGTCTTGTCCAGCTCCTAGAGTCCATGCATGCATGCATGCATCATGATGTATCATGACACCCGTGTGGAGGACGGGGTACAACCATGGGTGTTGGTCTTTGCTTTCTAGCTGGTTTGAGATAGGTCTCTTACTTTGCTGCTCCATAGGCCTGGGAGTTTTCAGGGAGTTTCTTGTCTCAGTTCTCTGACCTGCTGTGGAATACTGGGTTACACCTATGCACTCCCGCGTTGTGCCTCGATTCTAACTCAGTTCTTCACCCCTGCACAGAAGAATACTTTGCCCACTGAGATACCCCTCCTCAGCATCACTGCATCTTGTAAGCCATTGTGTAGCATATTCAAATCTCTGGCCCCGCTCCCTGTCTCTGTGCTTGGCTTTCTGTCCCTCATATCTCCACATCTGTCTTATGAGGACCTTTGTATGAGGCTATTGAACCTTTCCAGGGGTAATCTCTGCATTTCAAGGTCATTAACTTAATCATGGTTACTGAGTGTGTTCACATGTGTCTTCATAGCTTCGGGATTGGACCTCAGCATCTTTTGGGAAGGGAGTGAGAATGCCATTTGGCTCACCACCATAAGCATGAGCTGTTTACAGAAAACACAACAGAGTGGAACTGGCTAGCTTGGGGGAGGAACAGACAGGACTTCATAGTGTGTTGTTGCTAAAACCACTCAGTCACATCTGTCCTGCCTCAGGGCCAGCATGGCTGCCATCCCCTGTCCCAGCAACTTCTTTCCTTCTAGATCCTTGTGTTTGTAGAACCTTCTCATCCTTCAGGTCTCAAACGTCACCTTCTCTAAGAAGCCCTCCAGGGTCACAGTTCCTCTCTAAACTAAAACAGGTCCCCAGCCTCACTTATTCCATCATGCCATCAGATCACATCCCCACTTCTCCTCTCAGGAAGTCTTTCTTAGCTGTAAACTTTTTTGTTTCTGAGTCTCCCCATGCATCCTGTCCTCTCTTCCTGGAACATCAGCTCTGGGAGGAGGAGGAGCCCTGCTATTGAGTATATCAGTGAGAGAAGCCTCGCCAGGCCCAGAGCTGTGTGATGAATGTTCCCACTTTCTTGTGTGAGTGGTTCTGTTCTCATCATTCCACTGGACAGCTGTGCAAACCAAGGCTCCGAGAAGCCAGTTTTGGCCCTAGGTTCCCTTGAGTATGCACCAAGTCTACTCACCACAGCTATCCTTCTTCCTCCTCACCCCATGGTTTTGATGCAGCTAGAAGGTGCTTGAGCCAGCTTTGCTGCAGAACTCGGGCAGGTCTGCCATTTCTGCTGCAGTGTGCAAACACAGCCCACAGGCTGAAGTGCATACCACTTGACTTTTTTCGTTAATTATTATTTTTATGTTTAGGTCTGTTGTGTCGGGTCTGGACTCCCCTGCCAAGACTAGCTCCATGGAAAAGAAACTTCTCATCAAAAGCAAAGAGCTGCAAGACTCTCAGGACAAGTGTCACAAGGTATTTATCTCCGCAGCTGGCCTCCGTCCTTGCTCCAAGATCCTCCCGTCAATATATGCCAAGGGATCCGCCGGGGGCCGCTGCTGGCACTGAGCCTCCTGATCAGAGAGCGAGGTGCTGCCTCCCTCGCTGAAGTCGCACCTCCAGCAGCTCAGAGGGAGATGAATTCGGGCCTAGACTTTTGCCGTAAATCCTTTAAATCTTAACCAGAGGAGGCCCTGGATTTAAAACGGCTTGGCCTGTGTCTCAGCATGACCCAGCCCGATGTCTGCTTCTTCCGGCAGGTGGCCTGGGTCCTCACCTGTGGCTGAGATGCATCCCATCTGCTTGGAGTGAGGCGAAGTCTCTCTTCCTAGTCTTTTAAAAGTCCTGCCTCTATCACTGCGGCCACTGTGTTGATTATGCTCAACGTCTCTTAATACTCACTGCTCCTGCCCAGAGGCAACTCTCTGAAAACTTAATAAAAAACCACTGCTTGTGTGGGACTCCTAAGAGTGCAAACGAATAATTATCTCTCAGCCTTGTCCTGGATCTGTCCTCTAGATCTTTGCAAGGAGATGGGGGGGATCAAGATGGATTTAGGATAAAATTAAAGTGACATCTGTGTAAGACAAACCAAACCAAACAAACAAACAAACAAACAAAGCAAACAGGTGAAAGAAAAATGATGATGGTGGCTTCTTTGCTAAGTGGGTTAGAGAAGTGATCGTGCGAAGCGGGACTTGGATGACAGGAGTGACCTAGCGTTTGGTGACTGTCTTTTTGAAGAACTGTATGCTCCTGGGCGAAGAAGCAATGGTATTTCCATCCCAGCTCTTGGCGAATTAGCGGTAACCCCTTCCCCCAACCCCAGGCTACCAGGTGGCCTAGGGGCCTGCTTGAGATGTGCTTGCTCCCACGGAACCTCCCTGGGCCCTCTTAACCTGTCCATGTGTTTATTTCAGATGGAGCAGGAAATGACCCGGTTACATCGGAGAGTATCAGAGGTGGAGGCTGTGCTTAGTCAGAAGGAGGTGGAACTGAAGGCCTCTGAGACTCAGAGATCCCTCCTGGAGCAGGACCTTGCCACCTACATCACAGAATGCAGTGTGAGCCTTCCCCAAAGCCCTCTTCCCTTGGAGGTGGCACTTCCTGTCGTGTGTGTCTCATCCTGTTTCATGACAGCTCCATGAGGCACATCACAGCCAATGGCAGAGAGTAGAGAGACAGAGTAGAACAAAAGCAAGATACCTGACTGGCAGAGTAGCAGGAGCCAGATCTGAGGCCCCTAGGAAGGAACTGCTTTTCAGTAGAAAGCCCATGCAGGCTCCTGGACGTCACAGATCCTGCAGATGGGAGTCACCTGTCACCGAAGCCTTCTGCAGAGGGCCCCGACATCTCCTGTCCCAACCTCTCTGGTCTGTGTCAATATCAGCCTTGAGGACTAAGCTCCCAAATCTGTACCAGAAAACATAATTCGGATTTGTCGGAAATCAATTTTTTTATTCCCTTAGAAGCATTGTAGTGCCAAGGAAATTGAGCCTTTGCGTTCCAGACCCACTGTCATTATTTCTCATACGACTCCATTTTTTTTTTTTTTTTCCTTTCCTTCACCAGAGTAGACTGTCTTCTCCATTGTCTTGTGGAATTTTTCATTCAGGTGTTTTTCTAATGTGCCCAATTAAACAATCTTAAGAGGTTGAATCACAAATTTATAAAGTTTTTTTTTTTTTTTCAACAAGGGAGAGGAAATCTATAGAATGTGGCTGATTAAGAATAACTGTTATGTTTGTGTTCCAGACTTGGCTGCTTTTCAGTAGTGGGTGATGTTATTCAGCTGTGTCTTTCAGATGTCTCTATCAGTGTCATTGAAGCATGGAGGGAAACTGATGGATTATAGGCATCCAGGAGGCTAGCCAGGAGTCAGATAGTCAACTGGACTCTAAAATGACAGCTGGATAGATGGTGAAGCTGTTGCTTCTTTGAGACAGACATATGCACTTGAGAGCCCAGAAGAGCTTTTCATAGTCTAGGATACATTGGATAGCCATGGAGGTGGTGGTTGTAACAGATACAGGATCTTACTGGTTTCCAGTCCTGAACATACAAGTAAGTACCTCAGGATAGGTAGACAACGCCAGGTGATTAGTTGGTAAAGTTTCAGGCTGGGCCCGTAAGGTTGTGAGCTCGAGATGACTTTCTTCCACCAAGTGGCTTTTACAGGGTGAAAAATGGACTCACCAACTGCTTGGAGTTGTCAACTCTGGTCTGTCGCCCGAAACCATCCTGGTGTCTTGGAAGCAGCTTGCAGCTGTCCTAATGAACCGTTTCAACCAGAACAGGGTCCATGGGGCATCCCTATTAAAATCTTTGCTCTCCGCAGAGTTTAAAGCGAAGTCTGGAACAAGCGAGGATGGAGGTGTCCCAGGAGGATGACAAAGCGCTGCAGCTTCTCCATGACATCAGAGAGCAGAGCCGGAAGCTCCAAGAGATCAAGGAGCAGGTATGACCACTCACTCAGAGCCCAGTGCAGACAGCGCAAACCACTGACTTCAGGCGTGTTTTGAGAAGCAGAGGTTGCCAGAATAAAGGGTGTGGACATACAGGGCATGAGACAGGCAGGCGGGTCATATGGATGGAGTCTTCAGATTCTCTGTGGTTATCTAGATCACACCAGCTTGCTTGGTCTACTCCTTTTGAAGACCCCAACTCCTAATACCTACTGCTTTTAATAACGAATACAAGCGAGCAAACCAGCCAAGGGATCAGATCTGTCCTCCTACCTATTTTCTGTTGCTCTCAGACTAAGAGTAACTTTTATGTTTTTAAACAATTAGACAAAAAAGAAAAAAATATTTGTGACATGTAATTTTCTAAAATTCAAATTTCAGTTTGCATAAAAATTTATTGGAACACAGCCAAACCTATTTCATTTATGGTGGCTTTTATGCCACAGAGGCAAAAGTGAGCAGTTTTCAGAGTGTGTGTCTATAAAAACTGCTTAGTCTGCCTTTTTATCAAAAGCTTACCAACCACTTCTTTGGGTGGTCCTAAAAGATTCAGTTTTGTTTTTTTTTTTTTTTTTTTTTTTTTTTTTCCAAGACAGGGTTTCTCTGTGTAGCTTAGGAGCCTATCCTGGCACTCTCTCTGGAGACCAGGCTGGCCTTGAACTCACAGAGATCCGCCTGCCTCGCTTCCCAAGTGCTGGGATTAAAGGCGTGCGCCACCAACGCCTGGCTGATTCAGTATTTCTATAGCTTTTCAGATGCACTTGCTGTTGTCAAGAGACTAAGATCATTCAGTTTCAGTTTCACACACAGTTGCAGGGGGCCGTGCTTGTGTATACACACACACACACACACACACACACACACACACACACACACACACACACACCCTAGAAGAAAAGTTTGGGCCATGGAGAGCAGTAAGAATTAACGCAGCAAATCTGAGTACACAAACCCTGTCCCCCGAGTTTCCAAAAGAGACCAGAATAGAGACCTTTAAACAGCTCCCCTACCCTACCCTCCCCCTTCCTAAAAGGTTTTCTCTCTGGAGGCTCATTTTTACATTGCCTCATTGTTTTCTTTTTAGCTTGGATTTTTTTTTCTGTCTTCTGAAGACACTGTAAATAGAAACTTTAATGAAGAGATGGAAATGAGTAATTGGAGAGCTGAATTATCAGCTGCCAGGCAACTCTCATTCACTTCAGGAAAACCTAATGGGACCACTGATGGGAGTGAGCGTTCCCTTCTCTGGGTAGTGCAGACTTGGCCATCTGGGTGCTCAAGTGAAAGAAACTCCTGCAGATAGCTCAACACGCTAGCTATTCTTTAAATAAATGGATCTTCTTAGGAGGTTTGTTGGCATACTCTCCTTGTCATCTCAATTTTTTTTCTTTTTTCTTTTCTTTCTTTTTTTTTCTTTTTCTTTTTTTGTTTTTGAGAGAGGGTTTCTCTCTGTAGCCCTGGCTGTCCTGGAACTCACTCTGTAGACCAGGCTGGTCTCAAACTCACAGAGATCCACCTGCCTCCGCCTCCCAAGTTCTGGGATTAAAGGTGTGCGCCACCACTGCCTGGCTTTGATATTTTTTAAATGGTGGATTGACACCCTCCTGCTGCGTAAGAACATTCTAAACAAATATGCATAGGGGACTTTGCAAATGGGTCATCTTGTCTCTGCACTGTATCCCCTGGGAGGCTTTGAAGGGCACACACATGCTGAGACTTCTGCTTTGACAGGTGACTCACACCCCCTTTTCAACCTAGCTTTTCTTTTCTTTTTTTTCTTTTTAATCCCAAAGGCTGCAGGAGGTAGGACTCTTTATCTCCCATCAGTTCATTGTGTTTGGGAATTAATTTTGGGGACATCCTGGGGAAATGAAAGTTGCCTTTGGCCAGCAGAGGGAGCAGCTGGTGTCCATGCTTTCTGTAGGAATAGAATCAGTCCATGAGGACATTTTGAAAAGCTCTGTGCCTGGTGGTTGAGTTCAAAGCGATGTCTTTTGTGATTCATATTACAGCTTGCGTGCATGTGGAGTTTCAGATTTAATAACGACTGGCAAAAGTTCCGATGGGGCCAGAGAAAACTTTTGGGTTCTGGATTTTACTTCTCATTAAAGAAGGATATGTTTAACAAGGCGTGCTTTTTGTAGGTGGGGGATGTTTGTAGACAAAGAATGCTTTACGGCTTATGGCAAACACGTAGTATTTAGCTTTTGGCGTACTGGCTTCTCACGGATTTAGGATGAGTCCCCAGATTTTCCTTTCAGAAGTCAGCGCTTTTTTTTTTTTTTTTTTTTGTGGTACACCTGCTCATTTTTGTTCTTAATCATGTTTTTACCCGGTTATTTCTTCTGGAGCATGCCTAGCAGGCCCTTCTTATAGTCTGACTCTAACACCACAAAACAGTGACAGTTCTTCTGGGAAGTCATGTGTGCCCCAGGACTTCTGGGGAATAGTACCACTTGGGCCCAAGGCTCTGCCTGAAAGACTTGCTGTAGATGGACAGTTAGTTGTCTCTGTTTCTCTGCTCTGACCCATCCAGCTTAGTGCCTATGAATCACCCCAGGTTGAGCCACAGCAGCTTTCTTAGTAGCCCATGCAGTCAGGCCCAGTGGTCTTCACTCAGCTCCCTCCCAAACCAGAGATTTGCTGAGCTGTTGGCCTTATAAGATTTCCCTGGAGTCTCCATCATAACAGAAGATTGGCCAGGACTCCAGGAGCAGTAAGAGCTGCTGCTGCTGCTGCTTATTTTCCTTCCCACTGAAGGCAGCTCAGGAAATGGAGGCGTCAGGGAGGGGGGCCAGGAATGGATGCTTTTGACCTTGCTCTGGAAAAACCACAAAAGTTACATTTTCTTCACAAGTTTGAGAAGGAAAAGAGAGCTTGAGGGCTGGTGGGATGGCCCTGTGGATAAGGGTGCTTGCCTGCAACCACAAAGAACTGAGTTTGATCCCTGGGACCCACACAATGGAAGGAGAGACCCCCACTCCTACACATGTCCTCTGACCTCCACAGGCCACACCATCTCTCACACACACACACATACACACATCAAATGTCATACTTTTTTTTTTTTTAAAGAAGAGTTTTGAGGACAAAATATGCCAGAGACTTAGATCTTTGCTGTCCTCACTGTGAAGGGTCTTATCTGCTGACCCTTGTTCTCTTTAATATTCAGCACAACGGGCTTGGGAGCAGGGGGCCACTGTGCTTTTAAAGTGGCACAATGACATATCAGATATGGGAAAGTCATTTGGAGTAATAATTACATAATACTCAAATATTTTAATCTTCTCTTACATGTAGCCCAGGCTGGCCTTCAACTTTGGTTCCTCTTGCCTACCTATGTCTCGGATTACAGCCATGTGCCGTCACACCGGGCTCAATTTTTCCCCTTAATTTAAGTTTAAAAAATTGAACTGTTAGGTTACAAGTATTTCTTTTATAGATCACATTAACATTTAAATGCTTATGAGTGTAGTCTTAATGTATCGTAATATAAAATATATGACTATGTGAGTGTATGTAATGTATGTTTATGTGTATATGTGTATTTACATATGTGAATATATGTTTTTTGAAGGGGGAGTGTTTCTGAGACAGGGTCCCATATAGTCAACCTGGCCTCTAACTTGCTTTGTATCTGAGGATGACCTTGAACTCCTGATCCTCCTGCTTCTAGCTCCTAAATACTGGCATTACAGACATATGTCACTTCACTAGGCTCCCCCCCCTACACCTTTTTTTTTTTTCCTGATGGATGGAAGGGTCAAGAGTCATGAACGACATAAAGAAACCCAAGTAAAGGCTATACTATTTCACCTATGGCCTGTGTCCTGGGTCAGATGTCTGAAGTTCTGTCATCTGGCATCGTGTGCTTTGTGTATCCTATACAGGACACCCATGTGCCCATCGTCCCAAGGTT
The DNA here is from genome assembly GCF_003668045.3 of Cricetulus griseus. Taxonomy (NCBI): domain Eukaryota; kingdom Metazoa; phylum Chordata; class Mammalia; order Rodentia; family Cricetidae; genus Cricetulus; species Cricetulus griseus. Next base: position 96,010,190 of record NC_048597.1, read on the forward strand.
GGCTTTCAGTAACAGTGCACTGCTGGGTGGGAGGGAGTGTAGTGATGTCCGTGCTCCTCCCTGTAGGGTGAGCATTGCTACCCGAACTCTAAAGATTTTGTAATACCACCTCCCCAGGGTCTGCTGGGTGAGGATCCATTATGGTGAGCTCAAACAGGGTACCTAACACCCTGTTATTACAGAAGGGCAAACTGGGCCAGGCCGGATGGCTCAGTTGTTAAACATGCTTGCCACTCAAGTATGCTGACTGTAGTTTGTGGTGGGAGAGAGAACTGACAGACTGAAAATTGTTTTCTGACCTCCACATGCATGCTGTGGCACGTGCATGCCCATAATAATGTACAACACACACGGATACACACACACATACAGACAGACACACAGACACACACACATACAGACACACATACACACACACACACACACACACACACACACAGACACACACATACAGACAGACACACACACAGACACACACATACAGACAGACACAGACACACACACAGACACACACGGATACACACACACACACACATACAGACAGACAGACACACACACATACAGACACACACACACACACACACACAGACACACACTCACACACAGACACACACATACAGACACACACACACACACATACAGACAGACACAGACACACACACAGACACACATACAGAGACACACACACACACTGGTGAGGGGAAGATGGGGAGAGGGAGACAGAGAAAGTGCTATCACAAGTGGCTGGGATTGTAGTTCTGTGGACAAGAACTTACCTAGCACATGCAAAGGTAGGGCCCAACTTTAGCAACAACAACAAAAAAAATAACCAAAGTGTAAGTTGCAATATGCTGAACTGAAACCCAGAAGCCAACATTCTGTCTCAGCCAATGCATCACCTTGCAGATGTGATTGGAGTTTATGAATGCCAAAGACAGTGCTGGCTTATTTTCTTGTCCTTCTCCACCTGCCTCCTCCTATCCTGCTCATGTTAGCCAGGGCACCATACTTTAGCCTTGATTTTGCAACTGAAGAATCTTTCTATAGTTGGCTCCTAAGTTTCAAGGCTGTTGCCTGTTTCTTCTGGTAAATCTCTTTGTGTGTGGGTGGGTAGGGGGTGGGAAGCCTTGATTCAAATGTTCTGGTTTGGTTTTAAGAAGATTCATTTTGGAAAACATCGGACTGTTTGGATCATTTTAAGGCTTTTTGCTTCAGGGAACAAGATAATTTTTCTTGGGGAAACGTTTGTTTTTCTTCCCTGCCAGTTATTTAGTCTCGGTCCAGTGTTTTGTGACTCTTCCAGGTTTCAGGGTGACTTGCATTGCAGGGGCGACGCTAAGCTCAACCTTCCGTTTTGAGCCCAGAAAAATTAATGGTGAGAAACTGACAATGATGAGTTTCACCTTCCCAGATGATTTCCTCCGAGGTTTCCAATTACCCTCTGGTGCTGTCTGAAAGGTTAATTTCAAAGCTAGTACCATATCTAATTGTGTTAGGATCACGTGGCGTCCGAAGGACAAATCCATAGAAACGAGCACCCTTGGAAGAGAACCATACATGCAGTTCATCTTCGCTCAGAGAACAGCTCTCCTGTGTCTGCTCATCCCTGGGGGTTTTCTGAATCTGTGTAGTCATTTGCTCAGAGTCTGATTCAGCAGCACGTGTGTTTGTGGTGGGGTTACTCAACACACATGTTCTGCATTGAAGCAATTTAATATCTTTTCCCTCTTCTCCATCTCCCAACGCCCCTCCACTTTGCCTCTGTGTCCAGATCACTCTGCTCACATCTTTCTCTGTCTGCCCATCTGTTCTTTGACACCTTTCTTCGATGTACATCTGTCTTCACCGCCCACCCTTTGCTGTGGCGCTCCCGGGTTCATCTTCTGTCCTCTGCCCGCTCTTTAGGAGTACCAGGCTCAGGTGGAAGAAATGAGGCTGATGATGAGTCAGTTGGAAGAGGACCTCGTGTCCGCCCGGAGACGCAGTGATCTCTATGAATCTGAGCTGAGAGAGTCTCGGCTTGCCGCCGAGGAATTCAAGCGGAAGGCAACCGAATGTCAGCACAAACTGATGAAGGTAGTCAGCCACCCTCCAAGAGGGGACTTTGGGGGCACGGACCTGGATGACCTTCACAAGATGCAAGGCCACGCTGGCTCAATGAGTGTAGGTTGGAGACACAATGAGATTCTTTAGAAAACCCCCGTCTTCATTTGTAGATAACATTATTATTGTTTGTTGTAATGTTGGTCACAGAGGCCAAGGAAGTACAACAGGTGATGCATGTGGGCTGTTGAATCCCTAATGTTGTGTCTTTTAACCCACAGGCTAAGGACCAAGGGAAGCCTGAAGTGGGAGAATATTCCAAACTTGAGAAGGTGTGTCTTCTGTGATTGGGCTTACTGTTTGGAACAAATGTTTTTGGAATAGTATCGGTGATTGCTTACCACCTAAGAGTATTTTCATAGAGACTTGGTACATCTATCATATTTTATTTATTTATTTATTTTCGGTGTTAGGGATTAAATGCAAGCCTGTACTGTTACTACTACACTATGCTTTATGCCCCTACATTTTAATGGCTTCTGGATGTCCATGTCAAGATTTAGCTGTGGTTCTAAAGAGATAAAAAACACTTTTTTTTTTTTAAGAGAATTTCATGCAGTCCAGACTTACTATATGGTTGAGGATGACGTAACTCCTGATCCTACTGACTCCATCTCCTAAGTGCTGGGATTTCAGGCACATGCCACCAAGCCTACCTAAAATACCTTCTCCTTCCTGTCTCTTTCTTCTTCTTTTTTGGGTGGAGGATCATACTTCACCACAGTAACACATAAACTCAGACACTTGGTAACTTTTTTATTGTGTTAAGATACTGAGCAACTTTCTCTTCATATATGTTGCTACTCTTTCATGTTGGGACACACCCACACTTCTCTGACAGGCCAATGTTCTATGCTAGCAAGTTCTAGAAAGCAAATCCCAGAGGCTCTGCAGAACCCTGGAGGAAATAGGACCATGCTTCAGGTAGCAAGATGCAGGCTCTGATCGCTGTCTGTTTTCTCTCCTGGCTTTAATTATAGATCAATGCCGAGCAGCAGCTCAAGATCCAAGAGCTCCAGGAGAAGCTGGAAAAGGTAGGTACAGCCTAGGGAGCTTGAGGGGGCATCCCATTCCCAAGTCCCTGTCTGCCCCACTCTGGGCAGTAAAGATGAGAGAAGCTGTCAGTCACTGGCAGCAAAGGTGATGAAGAGCCTGTGTACTGCTCAGATATCATATATCAGGATTCTACATCTAAGCTTTCCTTTTGTAATGTGCCGGCAGTGTTTGTTTTTAAAAAACAAACTTGTGTGAGACTCTGGGACAGAAACACAAAGGCGGCTTCTCGTGCCTCCGGAGAGGCCAGGCTCCCATTTTGCATATTTGTAGAGGAAGCCTGGGTCCTTCTCTAGCAGGACTGTGACAGATCCCTTCTCTGGGGACTGTCAGTGGCTCCCTGGTGTCATGGTGTTAGTGTGCATGTGTGTGTGTGTGTGTGTGGGGGGTATTGACAAAGTTTGTGCTAATGGTCCTGCTTCAGTTGTACTTTAAAAACTTTTTGTTGACAGAGCCTGCTTTAGCTTATTAAGGAATAACTAGCAAATAAAAACATATTTGTAGTGTAAAAAATGGTGTTCTAATGTATGTATTCAGTTATGTGATCAGGCTAATTAGCATCTCCTTCATAGCTCTCCCTTTTCTGTGATGGGGCCTGCTAAGGTCCACTCTCCACAATTCCATGGCTTCTCTAAGTGAACACCAGAAATGCCCAGTGGAAGGGCAGAGGGACCTCGGTTTGGGATGAGGTTTCTGCATACGTCTCTGCACATGCTTGCTGGTTGGTTTAATAAGGACAGGTTTTACTTCTTTACAAACATGCTGTGGTAGCCATGCATAAATATATGCATCCTATATTCATGTAAATAAAATGTAAACTATATATCCCATACATTTGCATTTTAATTTTTCTCCCAAATTCAGATGTCATCCACAGTGCTGTAAAAGCTGTAGTGCAGGTTAGATCAAAATAAAAGTTAGTAAATGACAAAATTAAGAAGCTTAGCCTTCTCTTTTTACCCTGTCGATTATCACAGACCTGAGACTATTACAGTCTTTGAAAGGTCATGACTCAGCTAGCGTTTGACCTTATTTTCCTGTTGTAATTGTTTACACGTTTCCTACAGGCAGCTTAGTCAGAAGGAACTAGATTAATTCTGGGCTTCTTTTTGTTTGGTTCTGTGTGTTGCATTGAATTGGAGACACGAAAGATTCCAGTCACCCCAAGAAAGAGAAGTGCATCAATTGTAACTATGGAATGTGTTCCAAATTCAGTGCCATTAAAAAAACAGTGTACCTAATGCATACAAAATATGCAATAAATGAATGCTTGTGTTTTGAAGAGTGGATCTGATGTGCTCAGCGTCACCAACTTTTTCTATTTTTGTTTTCTTCACCCTACCCCCTCCACAAATACATGTAGACATCTATGTCTTGTCCCCTTTTCTCTTGCCAGGCTGTAAAGGCCAGCACAGAGGCCACTGAGCTCCTGCAGAACATCCGCCAGGCAAAGGAGCGAGCCGAAAGGGAGCTGGAAAAGCTGCACAATAGAGAAGATTCTTCTGAAGGCATCAAAAAGAAGCTGGTCGAAGCCGAGGTGAGCAGGGCCCTGTCCTCAGTAAGTGGTGCTCTGACCCTGGCTGACCCCTGGTTGTGCTGAGGCAAAGAAACTGTAAAAATCACCTGCTCATGTTTGACCAAACTTCTTCCTTTCTGAAGATCCCTTCCACGTGTGTCTCAGCAGCTCTGAGGCGAGTGACGCTTGGACAGGACGTTTTCCTTCCTGCTTCTCCTCTGGCCTCTGGACTGATCTGGGTTCTATTTTATCTAGGCTCACTAGCTGCTGCTCTGAGGTTTTCTTTTTCTTCCCCGTGGTTTGCTGTTTCTAACACAATGTGATCTAACAGGTTGTTCTCCACAGCTTTGCCAGCTACCCTTGTCAGTGACTCCAGGCCTGTGTTTTGGGCCCTTTCCCCATCAGGTTCTTTGTTGTTGTTGTTGTTGAAATCATATAACTATTTATACTGAAAATACAAGTGGCTTTTCACTGAAAAACGTAAACAGTGCAGACAAATAGAGTACACAGTGAGACTCCTTTACCTGTCTCTGCCTCTCCGGTGCCCTCCCTCAGTGTTTGTCTTACAGAGTTTGATTGTAACGTAATTGATTTCACCGTCCTGTCTGACCCTGGGTCTTTTCACTTCCCCACCACCTGCATGTGACTCTGCCTGTACATGGCTATCTGGGGTCTGTCCTCACCCTCATTCCTGGCTGTTTCCCACTGTTGTCCTGAAATCCCAAGTGTGTGTGTGAACAGTCCCTCAAGTTTAGAGTGACCCCAGTACTGTTTCCAAAAACTGACTTTCTATTTTTAGTTTCTTCATGCCAGTTGGGGTCACCAGCATTCTCCTGGTTGTCCTAGCCTTGAAACCTTGGCATCATCTGCATTACCGAGTCCTACAAGTACAAAGCTTACCCTCCTCTTTGCCCTCTCTGTAGCCTTCCTCATGGTCCAGACCCCTTTCCTGTTAGTTAAGCGGATGAAGTGGTTTTCTGATCTCCAGCTTCCAATCTTTCCTTTTCCCCACCTAACTCACATAGGATAATATTTGTGGGCCCCCAAGTTTCTTCCCCATCCCCAGTCTTTGAGGGTCTCTGTATATCTTAGGTGCACCCTTGAGGCTGGGTGCACCTGAGCCCTATGGAACAACAGCCATTTGACCCACAAATGCTGGCTCCTTTTCACTTGCTCTTGCTCTGACTCGCTCATGTTCATACAGTGGTCAGTCTGGGCTTGCCTTGGAGCTCCCATTGCCTTTTGACCACCTCTGTGTTTCCCCTGAACTTTCTCTTATGCATAAGATGGTTGTGTGTGTCAGTGGCCCGCTCCCTCGTCCCCATCCTCTCCTGCCCTCCTCACTCCAAGCTACCTTGTGTCGTCTCTCTCCAGAGCTCATGCCTCTTCACCTCACACCTCAGTTTGTATGTCTAAACGTCCTCCTTCCTGCCCATCAGTCCCCACAGTACTTTGTGCCTGTTGTCTTTGTGGTTCTCCCCTGACCCCGTTCCCCTTAACCCATGTTGTATTTGTTGTTTGTCTTATCTTTTCTGAGGGCAGAGTGACATCATCTCCCTTTCTGTCTTTCCCATGATGCCTAGTGTGGTACTTCGCAGATAGTAGGTGCTTGGTAAATATTTGAATGAATGAATGCACTCTTGTAATCCACACAGCCGAGCACCCGAATTCTAGAATTGTCGTCTTCACCGTTGCTTCAGGTGCCTGAGAGTTTTTTCTTTCCAACTCGAGAGTGTCTGCCTCTCGAGGGCTCTTTCCCTCGGTGCAGGTGGTATGCCCACAGCAGTTGCTCCATTAAAACTCTCTGATTGATTCACGACCTACAGGAACGCCGCCATTCTCTGGAGAACAAGGTAAAGAGACTAGAGACCATGGAGCGTAGAGAAAACAGACTGAAGGATGACATCCAGACAAAGTCCCAACAGATCCAGCAGATGGCTGATAAAATTCTGGTGAGCAGGAACGAAAGCTGCAAAGTTCAAAGATGAGAGGTCAGAGGTCTCAAAGGGAAGGGGGCAAGAAGACTCACAGGCCGTCCCAGGGGAGGTGTCATCAAATAGGTAAATGGAGAGACCACAAGGAGAGTAGCACGGATGAGCTGATACTGGACATTCCAGTATTTGCTCTCGCCTGGCATTTTAAAGAATGAAATTGCGCATTTATCTTTTTTTTTTTTCCTGATGTCCTCTTAGCAGAGTTTTGTTTGGCCATTAATGTGGCAAAACCAGTGTAAAAACCTATTGGGGTTTTAGACTTGTAAGGCCAAAGCCCAGATTCTTGGTTTGAGAAACAAAAGAAGTGAGTTACATGGGTTGTTTTCCTAAGAGTAGTATCTGCCTCAGTTCGCTGTTCACCCACTCACAGTCTCTGCTGGGTTGGCTCTTATTAGTACTTTACCCCATTGCCTCCCTCCGCTGAGCATCTTTTTTTAGGCTTGTCATAATTGGGATTCTGTCTTCAGCACTGATGACCAAATTAACTTAATCAGAGAATGTGCGCTGGGGTGACTGAGACCGTAGATGCAATGATGCCCCTCCTGGGCTGGGTCAGGAGGGTGGGGTGGGAGGCAGCACCTTCCAGTCTCGCTCTCAAAGCCAGAAGTTTGATGTCATATTTAAGAAGCTCAGGGATGGCTTGGGATTCATGGCCAATCCCCCTTTTGTCCCCTAGAAGGAGGTGGGTGTGGGGAGGGAATAGGCCACTTCATCTTTCTTTTTGTCACTTCTGGGGAATGAGGTGCCTGCAGCTATATGAACTCAAGAATGGTTGACTTACAGGTTTGCATAGCACTTAATACCAAACTCTTCAGCAACAACTGATCGATTTCTCTGGGTATTCCCACAATGTAAGGGTGTTTTTGAGCAAATAGATAGAAGAGGAATTGGGTTAAAGTGTTTTGCTTTGCCTTGTAGTCTTTATATTTCTGTATGTATGTGTGTGTGTCTGCACACAAGACAAATGTGGTTGTCCACTCTTCTGATCTCTTGTTCTGTCATCAGAATCTCTCTGGGCTCTTGTCAAGCATGTGAATTTTACTGTAAATAAGGGTAGATCCTGCCACTGTTGCCCCTTACCCGACTAACGAGCAATATCAATGAAGGGCTTAACTCTTGTGGTTCCAGAGTGTTTCTCTATTTAAAGGTGATGTGTTCATTCATTCATTCAACAAATATTTAATGAGCTTCTACTATGTGCCAGGCACTGTTCCAGGAGCTGGAAACATAGCAGTGAACACCAGTAACTGCGTGACATAAGGAAGAGTTACTCTGATGCATATAGTAAAAGATATGTTTTAAAAAATGACAACAACAACAAAAAAAAGCAAAACCACCAAGTAGTGAGGCATTAGTCGGATTCTGGATTGTAAATGTAGTCGTCAGTCTCAGCTGTCTGAGTGGTGGGTTTTTATTTTAACCTATCTTTAGATTTCCATCCCCATTTCTGTGCCATCTTATGAGGACTGAACCTGAGAAAAGATGATCACCAAGGGACTTGTAACCAAGCAGTCAAATCTTTATCCTGAATGTATCTTGTCACCTCCCCAAGTGCCTTTGTGTGTGGCTGTCTGTGCCTTCGTTTTCACAGAACGTGCCTCTTGCTCAAGAACCCTGTGCTCAGGCTGCAGAGTATATGGGTCATGGGCCAAGAACGGTTCCTCAAACCACCATAGAGTGATGATGCTGGCAAGCAGGTCACCAAATGTCCTTGCTTTAAAATGCTTGCCATTCCAGAAGTTTCAGAAAGGGCAATTGGGGCCTCATTACGGGCCTGCCTCTGTTTTAGTCAGAGGCCTGCAGTCCTTTAGTGAACAAAGCCCATGAAATGTCTTTATTAGTTAGATTCCTGTTTACATTCAGCTTCCGGTGAGCACATCTGGTAGACTGCAGCAGGTTTTGTGCACCTGGTCTTGAGACCAAACATTTCAATGGCCCTCCAGGCAAAAGCCTGTATCAGCAGACTTGCGGGTTGTTGTATGTATGTGATTGTCAAAAGTATTCCCCCACCTTCCGTCTTGTGGACATATCCCATATAACTTCTTCATTCTTCAAAGTTCTCTATCCATTGTTTCCACTCCACAGAAGAAAATTCAACAGTAATATAAAGAGAAGAGAACTTGGGAGTAATGACTTCTGATGTCAGTAATTAACTAAGGGGTCCAGACTCCTGGTTCAGATGCAACCGTGTCTGCATTTAGTGTGTCTTTTAGTGAATTGGATGCTGTGTTTCCTAAAAGATCGGTTTAAAACCACAGACAAATGAGTTGGTGTAATTTTCAAACGGATCACAATTTTGCTTAAAGGCAGAAAAAGCAATAAGAGAAGCAAGAGAGCCTTCAACTTGAGCTGTCTGTGTGATTCCAGCTTCTCTTCTCACCTGTGTGTACACATGCATTTTCATTGTCACTGCCTGGGTTCCGTGTTCATCTCCAGTCCTGTTAGCGCTGCTTCTCATCAACATTGTATCACGTGTCCATCTCCAACGTTCACACTCTCCACATGCCAGTCATTTACAATAATCACTCAAAATGCCACGGTTATTTTTATACTTACGCTAATTGTAACGTTAGCTTTCCTTTTTAGCGAGGGTTCTTGAGCAATGCCTTTATGAATGAGGAAGACCCATAGTATTGCTTATCTTCATAATAAATTAAAATCCTTTTTCTTATTTAAGGCTGATGAATATTAACAATTGAAAACAGCCCGAGGCTCAAGACAGTGGTCAGGATCTCTGTGCCATGCTGAGCTCTCTCAAATGTTGCCTTGTTACCTTTATTTCTCTGTAAAGTGGAGCCGCTGCCCCTGTCTGACCTGTCACAGCAACCGATCTGCTCTCACAGCCCACCAGCTGTGTGTACGGGTGTGTGTGTGTGTGTGTGTGTGTGTGTGTGTGTGTGTCTGTGTGTGTCTGTGTGTGTCTGTGTCTGTGTCTGCTTGGACTTGGGAGAGCCAGGGCCACATGGTGGCGGTTTCCTTCCCAAGAGCCTTAGTCTAGTATTGGAAGAGCAGTGGCTGGCTGTCACCTGCGGTGCCTGTGGCGTGGTGGTTGTGTTTCCTGTGTCTCATGTGCATTGGCGCCCTTCCCCAAGCACGCCTGACTGACTGTTCTTTTGTGTCCAGGAACTGGAGGAGAAACACCGGGAGGCTCAGGTCTCAGCGCAACACCTAGAAGTACACTTGAAACAGAAAGAGCAGCACTACGAGGAAAAGATTAAAGTAAAGCCACCCTGTCACTCTTGTCTACAGCCTTCCATTGCATGTGTGTGGCTTCCCTGCATCCTGGGACACTTGGGCTCACTGCTTGCTAGAGCAAAGGGTGGTTTAGGGTAAATAGTGTCCTTACTGCATGATGCCAGAATTTCATGTCTGGAGCTTAAAATAGTCTTTGTTCCATATTGTGGTTCCATCTTCTTTTATTCATTTTTAACCCACCATGATTTGGGGTGCGATTATTTAGATTTGGTCACATACCCACATATTTTTTGCTTTCAGTTTTCTTTCTGTATCTCTGACTTCATTCAGTACCTTTTCCTTTGGTTTAAAGTACATCCTTGCTGGGCGGTGGTGGCGCACGCCTTTAGTCCCAGCACTCGGGAGGCAGAGGCAGGTGGATCTCTGTGAGTTCAAGACCAGCCTGATCTACAAGAGCTAGTTCCAGAACAGCCTCCAAAGCTCCAGAGAAACCCCCGTCTCAAAAAACCAAAAAAAAAGTACATCCTTGAGAAATTAATTTTGTGAAGATCTAGTGTTGTTCTGAAAATTTTTTTTTTTTTTAATATTGTAGGGGTGTGTGTGTGTGTGTGTGTGTGTGTGTGTGGGTGGGTATAGTACCTGAGGAGCCAGAAGAGGGTGTTGGATTTTTTTTTTCTGGAGCTGGAGTTACAGGTGGTTATGAGTCACCTGACATGGGTGTTGGGAATCAAACTCAGGTCCTCCACAGAGAACAGCCAGCACTCTAGCTCCTTAACTTCACATTTTAGAAATGGCATAGATTATGGTAAAAAAATAGACATTTTTTATATGTCTATTGTTTACTTTTTCCACATCTGTTCCATTACCCTCTCTTGTGTCTTCCCTGCTGCCCATGTTGGTTTGCTTCCACCTCTGAAACATTACCCCTTCCACTTTTGTGTTATATAATTTTTAATGCGTGTTTTAAATTAGTGTATTTTTTGTATGTAATGATGTCCATCCCATTCTTGCTTTTTAAGAAAAATACTTTTTAATTATCTGAAAATTTGATACTTGCATATAATAATGCAATGCATTTTGATCATTTTCACCCATACTTTCCCCCAACTCCTTTGTACTGTCTCCAGCCACTTCCCTAGTTCCATTTGTGCTGCCTGTGTACACATGCCAGCCTCATTCTTAGGGGTGCCGTATTCTCCACTGGCTGCTACCGTGCTCTGTGGCTGCCCAACCTCACTGCTGTTTGGCTTTTATTTTGAAGTCATCTGTCAATCTTACTGTTACCTCCTTGAAAATGAACCCAAGCTTGTGTGTGTTTCCCTCTGCCTTTAATTTTTCTGAAGTCTTGCTGTGAGTCGTTGGGATGTTGAGCTCTTTTAGTTTATCCCGTTTGAAAATTTGAATGGATTGGCACATTTTTACTCAAAACCCAGGTTCAATGTATTTCAGGTATTACTTTGCCATCTTTTGTCTTTGCTGCCATTTTGAGAATTTAGACAGGCATGGGCTAGATCTTCCGGGCTCCACCCACCCTCTTCCATGTTTTCCGTTTCTCCTTTTCCCTGTGCTGTATCCTAGGTAACTTCTGCTGCCTTGCTCTCCACTTTGCTAACCCTCTCTTAACTGTGTCTAAACTGCTGACAAACCAGTCTGTTGAGGTTTTAACTCCAGGAATACGCTTGATTTCTAGGCAGATATTCTATTTGCTTTGTTCCCAAGTTTACTAGATTATGGAAGATAATTTTTGACCCTATATATTTATTCTCCAGTCTGTCTTTCATACCTTGAACCAAAGTAGGCATGTCTAGCTGATGACTGGTGTTTTGAAGCTTGGCTTTTCACCCCTCTCTTTCTCTCTCTTATGCTGTCTGTTCCCTTTGGTGTGTCTGTCTGCTGCCTGTTTTCTTTGACGAATCACTAAGGGGAACTTTGAGCAGGAATCTTCTTTCCCGCTCGAGGCTATGGAGACAGCCTTCAGTTCACTTGGTTCGGCAAATGGCTTCAGTTATAAACAACTTTGTTTTCATCACTTTTTTCTTAGTCTGATTTTCCTTAGCTTTTGGTCTGAAATGTTTTAATTCTCTTGTCATCACCACTACCCCCTGAGAACTGAGCTTAGGTCACATGACTTTGGTCATTATATCATACGTGACCTCTTCTTTGCCCAGACATTGCAAGAGGCTGTCGGTGTCTGTGATGATCCTGTCCTAGGTTTCTTTGCACCCTCAGTATTAAGATGTCTTCTCGTGGCCAGTCCAACATGGATGTCCTCACCCAGCTACACCGCTGCCGTCACCACCCTGCCACTGTCTCTTACCTGTGGCAGTTTTCAGTAACTTTTATTAGAGGACTATAGGAAAATGTCCAGATGTGGCCTCAAATGCAACTGCTTAGTTTAGAATTTGTAGTGGTTTCTAGACTTAAATGTTGAGAATGAGACTATATACAGTAGTCTCCCAGCACTCCTGCGTGATGACAGTAACCCCTTTGTGGAATCCACTGTGTACTTTAAATGATGATACTGAAGTGCCCATCAAAAGCCATGTCTGTCTTACATCTCTCTCACCATCATTATGATCGTCTTCCTGCCAATGGAACCCTGTCAAAGCCGAGATGCTTTCGTTCTGGATGGAGGCTTGTTCCTTCTGGTCCACATGCAAGTCACTTCAGGACTCATCGCTGTCAAGGTCAGGATCTGACTTAGGACAGTCATCCCAAGCAGCCGTTTTCCTTTGAGTTAGCACCCCGGAGAAGGGGGCTTCCTTAGCCTGGATTTGTGTTTGTGGTACAGTGTCTGGTCCTGTTCCCTTGTAACTAGACAGAACTTTATTTTATAGAATCCAGGGAGTGTTCCGGAAAAGCTCTGTTTTCTTCTGCCTTCTCTGCTGGGATCCAGGCACGCTGTTCCTTGTGAGCTCTTCTGTATTGTGTTCCAGCTTTTGAAAGGCCATTTTGGTCGTAGCTCTGATCATACCCTGGATCCACTGTGCTCTTGTTCATAATTTTAGAATAGCCCTCAGACATCCAACAGAACGGTCACTTTTTTGTCCCACTGAGTGTTCCCATCCCTCATGACCCTGCTCGCCACTTTCCGGTCTTCTCCACCAACTTTCATTCTAGTTTTTTTTCCTCATCAGTGAATTCTAGTTTAAAGCCCTCTTTGATACTTGTTCTTTCCTTTGCCGTGTGGACCCCTTCCCTGCTGACTGGCTCTCTTCTAGGAGCAGTGGACCTAGAAGCTGTTAGAGGGCCCTTCACAATAGACATTATGGGGAAGGCATATTTCAAATCCCATCTGTGACCCCGATTCTGGCAGCTTTATTTCCAGCCTCCTGTCAGATGTTGGATGGCTGTGGGTGTTGTTCACAAAAGCAAAGTGAACTCTTTGTGGTGAGGAGAATAGGCTCTTACTTGGTCAAAGGCTCGGAGAGTTCAGTATCTTCTTCCCTCCATGACCCTCAGGGTTTTGGTGATTAGGAGGGCCAAGTGCCTTGCAGAGCATTAGATCAAGCTGGTGGATTGGTGACACCGTTACTGTTTTATTTTTTCCTCTTTGGGAATAGGTGCTCACAATAGCAGCCCGAGCCCCGAGAACACAGGATTTCTGTCTTCCTGAGAATAGTGTCTTTTTTTTTTCTTCCTCCCCATGGACTTTTAATCCCGGTTACATCAGAGGAAAACAGACACCACCCCCCCCCCATCTTTTATATTATCTTTCCCGCCCACAACACCCTCCTGTCCCCGGCTGTGTCAGAGCATCAGCCCCAGTCACCCAGACTCTCTGGTCCTTTAGCTCCTGTCCTTGTGCGATGCACGGCTCGGGAGCGCCCAGAATTCATTTTGTTCAAATTAGGAGCAAGGCATGTTCTGAAAACCACTGGTATATTGGCTAAGATAATGTTCTCGACTGCTATGCGCTTCCCTCTCCCGGACTAGGGTGCTGAGTGATCTCTCTTCCCACTCGTCCTGCAGACAGCTTCATTTGGTCATGGCTCTCTGGTCTCTGGAGCTGCCCTGTTTCACAACAGTCTCCTCATTCACGCCCACCTGGTTTTGGGCAGTTGGTGGCAATGTTCACTTCTTCATGTCATCTTGGTGAATAAATAGACTCTGCTCGGGTTTCACCTTCTCTTTGACCCAGGGTCTGGAGACCTGGGGCCTCTGCTGCCTCTCTTCCCCTCCACCCCCCGTTTAGCATCCTGGGACATTCATATCTTATGTCTCCATAGGTGTTGGACAATCAGATAAAGAAAGACCTGGCCGACAAGGAGAGCCTGGAGAACATGATGCAGAGACATGAAGAAGAGGCCCATGAGAAGGGCAAAATCCTCAGCGAGCAGAAGGCGGTAGGTAGCAAGGCTCCAAGCCAGCTTTCCAAGAAGGGTCTTTGAGCGAGGCCAAGAGTCGCTCTGTTTCATCCAGTAACTTGTCCTCTCCGTGGCATCATATGGGGTTGTTGGGTGCTAGGGAGCTTTGTCAAAATCAGCTTCCTGTCCCCAAGGAACAGTGGCCGGATTTATGTTCTTTAATGACTGACTGACTGCAGAGTGGTCCCTCCGAGGGCCTCTGGACAGCACCCAGTGACCTTCGGTCTCCCACATCTCTCTCTCTCTTAAATTTGTTTATTTCTCTCCCTTCAAACTTGCTGGGCCCGGGACTGGTCTGTGATGCATGTGAATCCATATTATCCCAGACACTCATGGGGGCTTTCCATCCCAGGATCCCTAAGGGAAGGACTAGGGATGTAGCTCAAGCTCACACACTTGCCTGGCATGCATAAGGACCCTGGGTCTGCCCTCCTCCCCTAATCTCTAAAGGGTCCTGTCCAAGTTATATTTTAACCCGCCCCCACCCTCAACTAAGATGAGAAAATGCTAATGTAGAGAAATACGTTATAATGTTTATGTAGTTACATGTTCAGGTTAGAAGCTCCTAAAGGCCCAGGCTGTATACAAATGACACTGGGATGTAAAGAGGCCTGCTTCTATGCAGGATAGCAGCTTTCCAGATAGGCCCTGGTGTGTGGTTTTGATACAAGCCACTTAGTGTGGAGACATTAGTTTCATCTGGAAAAACATCTGAATCCCACCCACAGTCATCAGTTCATCCATTGATGAGCACCATCCATTGAGCAATGACACTTGTGACCTTCAGGGTACAACCTAGAGGAGTCTGTCACTACCTCTGGCCAATCAACCTGTGGACATTTGTAAGGACACTTTCAGTTTGGCTCCCACAGCCCACCTTCACCCTTCTCGGATGTGACTGTCCATGTGTGAGATGCTGAAGGTCTCCTGTGTTTCAGATGATCAACGCTATGGATTCCAAGATCAGATCCCTGGAGCAGAGGATTGTGGAACTCTCTGAGGCCAATAAGCTTGCGGCAAACAGCAGTCTCTTCACCCAGAGGAACATGTAAGTGTATTTACTGCACTCGCCTTCACTCCTGGCACAGGAAGCCTGTCCTTTTGTCTGATGGAACCACCACAGGTTTAGTCACAAATGCGCATCAACTCAGCCTTTCTGTGCAAATGCACACTTGTGTTTTGCTCTCCTTTGAATGGTCTCACTCCTGCACGGTATCTCCCCCCGCCCCCCTGCTCTGGGTAGCCATGGCTGGACCTTGAACTCACAGAGATCCTCCCGCCTCTGCCTCCCTAGTGCTGGGATTAAAGGCGTGCACCACCACTACCTGGCAGGAGTCAGGTGTTGTTAAGTACCTCAAATTTCTAACAGATCACAGAATGCTTTCCAGCAGCTAACAGGCTGGTTATAGTTTGGTTCTGGACGGTTGCTGTCCCTGTCCCCATCCTGACCTGCAGTTAGTCAGCAGGAGGTAACCTCCTGTATACCCAGGTCAGCCACATATCCTGCTGTAGGGAGCTAGGCCTTGGGGGTCAGCACGGGTCGGCCAAGTTCATAAGTCCTCTGATCACAGTCCCCCTGCTTGACATTAAATCTCTAGACATGTTCTCCTTCAGGCTCATCCATCCCTTCAGAGATATTTGGAATATCCCCATCTTACTGTGAACCAGTTGGGTAACCTGCTCTCTGGTCTTATGTTCTCGGTTTTGAAACTTGTTGCGGTTGGCAGGAAGGTGAGGAAGCATCCCAGAGTTCTAGAAGGAGCAGGGCTCCTTTTCCTGTGTTGTGAGCTCTCAGGAGGACACTTCTACTCAAAGGAGGCCTCTTTTTACTCTGTACATAAGCTCTAAAAGGAAAAAAAAAAAAAAAAACAGAAAAAGTCTACCAAAGGATTGAAATGTTAGCATCTGGTGCCTGACCATACTTAATTCAGTAGACAAAGAACTCAGAGCACTGATGACTACAGGGTCCTGGTTCCTCATGCTATGCCCACACCTAGGAGGCTAGATTAGGAGGGGCGATAACCCTGGTATGCTTACAGTTTCCTTACTGAAGATGCACCCCTCACTCCCTTTCTGCCTGCCGTACCAAGGAGACATGTTTACCTCTGTTGATTCTGTTTGGACCCCTCCTCCTCCCTCCCCCCCACACCAGGAAGGCCCAGGAAGAGATGATTTCAGAACTCAGGCAGCAGAAATTTTACCTGGAGACACAGGCTGGCAAACTGGAGGCCCAGAACCGAAAGCTGGAAGAGCAACTGGAGAAGATCAGCCATCAAGATCACAGTGACAAGAACCGGCTGCTGGAGCTAGAGACAAGGCTGAGGGAGGTGAGGATGAAGAGTGGTCCCTGGACAGGTTTTGCTGGAGGAATCCAGTCCCCCAGCCAGCCAGCTTCCAAGCATAAATCAATACACACTGGAGGGCCTTGCACATGGTGACTAAGAGTATAGAGTGGCCCATATGGTTTCAGGTTTGAATTCACCTTTATTTCTCACCAGTTTAGAAAACAGGATTTCATATGTGTGCACAGCAAGCCTGTGGCAGTCAGAGGACAGCTTTCAGGAGTTTGGGTCTCTTCTTTTACCATGTAGGCTCTGGAGATCAAACTCAGGTTGCTCAAGTGTGGCAGCAAGCACTTTAACCGGTTGAGCCCTCTTGCCAGCCCCCTAGTTTTCTGCTTATAGAAAATATGTTCGTGCTTCAGGCTCCTTATCTCTGAGGTGTTAGTGGTGATGTTTCTCCCTTTTAGGGCTTTGCAGGGGTCGTGGAGGTTGAAGCATCTGTCCAACCATGACTGAGCAGTTTCCGCCTTCTGTGGGATTTGAGGAGGGCCACGAGATGTGCAGTACATGCATGGCCTGGCCATGGGCCTATGACTGAGGCAGAGGTCTGTCTCATAATGACAGGAGATTAAAAGACAAGCAGGTTAAGCTTTGCTTGGTGGAGGAAAACTAGGAAGAAGCCATGCTCTTCAGAGGAGAATATAGCAAGTCTGGTTGGGAATAATGCTGAATTTCATTAAACCAGGAAGTTAGATGCAGGTATCCATTGTGTATTTATTAAATACCTATTGTGTGTCAGCTAGTAGTCAGGTATACAGTGGTAATATCAGATGAGTGTTCCTGACCTTGGGGCGATGTTGGGGGGAATATATCGAGCTGGTCCCAAATAAACAGGACTGGAAAGCTGTTCTTTAAAGTCAGACACCTGGGCCAGGAGTGAGGCTAGTGTCACATGCATAGTAGGTGCTCAGATATTTCCGATGGCATCTGTCAAAGAGTAGATTATCTTTCCTAAGGAAAAGACTGCTGAGCATTGGAGGACTAAATCGTGGAGAAGGAATACTCAGGGCTCCACAAGTGTCTGTTTTAACCAGGCTCCAAAGACAGAACATAATCCCATTTTCAGGGCCTGTCAAGGTACTGGTCCCTCCACTAGCATCATCCAGAGCCTTATGGTGCACTCTTTGGTGTCATCTACAGCAGCTTTTTATTGCAGGTTCTTTGAGACAGTGGCCACCTGTCCCAGCCTCCCAAGTGAGCCATAGTTGTGAGCCACTAAGCCTAGTTTATCGTTTTTAAAAGTAGAATTGGGAGGGGCATGTAACAGGCACTCTGTGTGATTGGATCAGGGGATTGATTGGTCTCACTTGAACTGTCTGGGCTACACTTTCACTTTTCCCAGGAGAGTCAGCCTTAAGGGTGTCGGTGTAGACAACACAGACAGACAGACAGACAGACAGACAGACAGACAGACAGACAGACAGACAGACACCTTCAGCCTGGGCGAGTCAACTGTCTTTCATCTCTCCTTTCCATGTGGTCTGTCTTCCTGAGCCTGAGAGTGCAGTAACTCATCTGGGAAACCAGTGTCCCTGGGGAAACTTGGTATTTCGTGAACAGCTCACTGCTTCCCCCACCCGCAGGACGGTAGGTTTTGTAAGAGGCTCAGGGCTCTCATTCTCCCTGGGAGTTTTGGAGTTTAGCTCTAAATAAAACAAGGCCAGTCCATCTTCTCTGGGCAACATGCTGGTATGAGATTCAGGGCAGAGGCCTCCACCTCAAGTCGTCTTCACCTTAAAGGGACCTGAGTTTTCTCCTCAGTGCCAGTGTGCAGTGGTGTGGCTCCCTTCTATGTCACCATTGGGACTTCCGGGCTCTGCTTGAAGTTCCCAGCATTTGACTACCTGATTCCCCTTGACTGACTGTCACCGTGTCTCATGGTTTTGCCAAAGGACATCTGTGGAATTTTCAGGCTCGATGGTAGAGTCCCAGCCTGCACTGACAGCTGGCATTTTAATGAGACAAACAGTAAGATGTCGTGTTTGCAAACATGAACTCCCACCATACTTCCTGGGTTCGAGCGCCAGCCCTACCATCTTTTTATTTTTATTTTTTTTTTAATTTTTTAATTTTTTTTTAAAAGCTGTGTAACATTTACATAATTGCCTGATCTCTGAGTGCTACACAGTTTTGCCTATCTGTAGATTGGAGGTAATGGTAACACCTCCCCCATCAGGTCATTGGGGAACTGCCTGGAGCAACTCTAGTGCCTGGTGTCTTGTAAGTACTGTTTCTGTGGTCACATCATCTTTGTCACTTGAGGATCTTGGCCTTGGCTTCAGCTCTCGCCAACGTGTTAAGGAAGGACTGACAGATCTAGATTGGCAACCACACTCTCCTCTTGAGTTTCTGAGGCATTGTTGTAGAAGACTTTAGACCTCTGCACTTGGGTCTCCCATGAGGGTGAAGTTCAGTGTTAATACATTATATTACCCCTCCTCCCCCCAGCTCTCTCCCTCTTCTGGGCTGGAGTCACTGGTAGCACTCTCTGGAAGGCACCCATTTGGAAACACCACAGATAACTCAGCTCTCCTCTGCCCTTTGTTCCCTGTCCCATGCAAATTAGCCACAGCCTTGTTACATCTTTTGCAGTTCTTCCTTCTCTTTATTCTGGTGACCTGGGACTCGGATGTCACCTTTTCTGGGTGCCTTCTCTGCTGGATATGTCCCCTGTATCCCTTAGTGGGTGTGCTGAGTTGTCAGCCCCTATGATTACAGCAAGCATAGCTTACTGGTTTGGCATGGTCCTGGGATGAATTTGTCCATGCTGGTTAGGCCAATACACATGTTGTGCTCTAATTACTTCCATACCTCTTAGACGACTTGCTTTCCCTGTCTGAAAAAATCTCAGTCGAGCTTGGCCAGGGCCTTGTGCATGCTAGGCTCAAGCAAAACCCTGTTTTATAGGTCTCCAGCCCTTCCCCATCTGATTTGACTCCTGTAAATTGTTATTATTGTTTTACAATTTATTTTTCTTTACGTTTATGTGTGTCCTGCATTTGCAGTGTCTGCAGAGGCCAGAAGAAGGCATCAGATCTCCTGGAGCTAGTCACTTGCTTTGCCTTTCTGTATAAGGTCCACCTCACTGAAGCTGCTCTGCCCTAGGTAGCTCATCGGTGTCCCTGGAAGCTTGTTGCTCTTTGAATCAGTCTGTGGAGGATGTCAGATCACAGGGAACTGGAATGACAGGTGCTTGTGAGCTGCCTGATGTGGGTGCTGGGGAGTGAGCTTGGTCTTCTGTGAGGACAGCAAGTGCTCTTCACTGCTGAGCCATTTGCTCCTCCGGCCCTCTCCACTCCTAGCCCCATTCTTATAAATCTTAGCAGAATTTCAGCATGCCAGAGTCAGCTCCCATTGCTCTGCTGTTTCCACAGCATCTTTCCTTGTCCCAGCTATTCCACACGACTACAGAATGAGGGTGGCTGACTTCATCTCTCTCCTCAACGTGAAGGTAGAGGCTGTCTTTCCTCTTCAAGTCCTCCTCGACACAGAAACAGTTCGTCACATTTTTCTAAAATGAGTGTCTAGGACATTGAGTAGATGGGTAGATGGTTGGGCAGACAGAGAGAAGTGCTTACCTCAGAATGAGACATTCATACAGGCTATCTAATGGGAACAAATCAGCATGAGAATATTTAGGAGAAGTAGAATCCAGCCCCTTGTGGTAGTTGTATTCTAATTATAAAGATATCTTTGTTACTAATAGGAGTTATTTATATCCACTTACCTTTAAATGTTTTTCTCACCCGAGACTCCCACCATCCTGTCTTTCTTTGGAAGCCTTCCTAAGCATTTGAGTGTCCATGAGTTAGGGATGGTCACTAGGACATGACTCTAGGACTCCCCTCAGTGATACCCAACTCTGTAGCTGCTCAATGCATTGGAAGATAGGGAAGCATTTGCTTATGACTTACACACATCTCACATGTGCTTCGAGTCACACAACACACCATTGCTATGCAGTTGATCTCCAAGAAGCTACACTGGCTGGGTGGTGGTGGTGCACGCCTTTAATCCCAAGCACTTGGGAGGCAGAGGCAGGTAGATCTCTGAGTTCAAGGACAGTCTGATGTACAGAGTGAGTTTCAGAACAGCACAGCTACACCGAGAAACCCTATCTGTGGGGGTGGGGGAGTGGTCGGGGAGCCACATTGCCCTGTTTAGGGGAAGATGACAATTCTGTATGTGTTATGTGTTCAGGCATGTTCGGTACAGATGCAGTCTCTCTCTGAATATTATTAATCTGTGGTTGAATGAATCCATGGAGGCAGAACCCATGGGAGAGCTCACTGCACACCCTGCTGTATTTCTCAGTGCTGTTGCTCTGAGATGCATGTGGCCCTATCTGACCAGACTGAGAAGCTGCTATTTCCACAGTCTCTCTCTCTACTGTCCACTGAGCATGTAACTTCTCCTCAGGTCAGTCTGGAGCATGAGGAGCAGAAGCTGGAGCTGAAGCGCCAGCTCACAGAGCTGCAGCTGTCCCTGCAGGAGCGCGAGTCCCAGCTGACAGCCCTGCAGGCAGCCCGGGCGGCCCTGGAGAGCCAGCTTCGCCAGGCAAAGACGGAGCTGGAGGAGACGACCGCAGAAGCGGAGGAGGAGATCCAGGCGCTTACGGTTAGTCTGCGAGCATTTCTTACAGGTTCAGGAGGTCTTAGCCGGGATGAGAGTGGGCGCCAAGTGTCTTTGTTTACTCTCAGAGATGTCAGGAGAGGAAAAAGAAAAAAAGAAATCGATTCATGGGTGTGGATAGTGGGTAGAAAAATAGCTTGTGTAGCTAGACTTCATTGTTGCCTACCTCATCCGGCAAGATCCATCTTCCTGAGCACTTTGAAAAATTCCTAGTGTTCTTTTTTCTCAAGCAATCATTGCTGCATGTGAAACTCATTTCCAGCTGAATTCTGTGTACTCCAGTCCTCCTACCTTGGTTTTTAACAATCTTAAGAAATTAATAATTTCTGTCCTACAGTAGTCTTTATACCTTATCCTTGAGACTTTTGTTCTGTTTTATGTTTGGCTTTTGTTCCTGCTTAGTCTCATTTATGTTACTATTTCTTTTAAGCCTGCTTTGTCTTTCTTTTATTTCATTTTTTTTGGAGCAAGAAAGGTTTTAAGATGAGGATTTGCTGTGTAGCCCAGGATGTTCTTGAACTTGTAACCCTCCTGCCTCTGCTTCCTAGTTGCTGTGTCTCAGGTACACACTCCCCTGCTTCATGTGCTGTGGAATGTCATGTGTGTGCAGTGCCCTTAGGGGCCAGAAGAGGGCATCAGAGTCCCTGGAACTGAGGTTAAAGGATGTTGTGAGCCACCTGGCGTGGGTACTGGGAGCCAAACTTGGGTCATGGAAGGGCAGTACACACCCTTAACTCCCAAGCCATCTCTTCAACCCTGTTGGTGTCTTTTTTATGCCTCTGGTATGATGTGGGTGACAAAGGGTCTTCTGGGCGAGAGATCACTTCTCTGAAAACAATCTTACATCCCTGCTGTTTCTGAGAGACAAGTTTACCAAGCTGGAGGGAGTTCTCCTGAGGTTTAACATGGGAAGGCATCTCTGGATTCACACCTCTGTTCTTTCTGGGAGACTTTTTGGCCATCCCCACCACCACCAGCCATTCCACAGGGACTGATCCAGGCTGACAGATGGACAGACAGAACTCATGAGAGGCCTTCCTGTGGAATGCCAACTCATCAGCTTCTGGAGAAGGGAACACCTGCTGGTTGAACATGATGCTCTGGGTGGGTAATCCTGATGTCTCCCCGTTCTGGACAGATTACTTAGAAGACTGTTACTGAGGGCTGGAGAGATGGCTTCCCAGTTAAGAGTACTCACATCTACTCCCAAAGACCCCAGAGCCCATGTTGGGTAACTGTAGCTCCATGGGATCTGATGATCTCTTCTGGGCCTTCCCAGGCACCTGAACTCTGTCTTTGTCTCTCTTTGTCTCTCTCTGTCTCTCTCTCTTTCTTGCACACGCACACACGCACGCACGCATGTAACACAGATAAAATAAATCCTTAAATAAAGCAATCAAGCCCCGTTGCTTTTGGAAGGCTGCATGGCAGGCGCAGACTCTGGAAGTGGAATGAGCTTCAGTGGCTATATTAGACAGCCCACACATTCCTCATAGTATCACATTGTTCCTGCCAAGCAGATGGGTACAGTCACACCTGCTGGTCAGGGTACCCTTTTCTGTGGGCAGGGCACAAGATAGTTGATTTGTTCAGTGATTTGTTTTTAATAATGGGTGCCTTATCAATTTCAATCCCACTTGGATGTTGGCCATTTTTACTTCAGAGAGTATCTCTGCATTTCTTAGAGTAGAATAACTTTTATAGGTCATATGTATTCTTTGCTCATGACTTACCTTTTTTAGTTAGTAAGAGGTGTGTGTGTGTGTGTGTGTGTGTGTCTGTCTGTCTGTCTGTCTGTCTGTCTGTCTTTAAACTAGTTTTATTTTTACAAGTTGCCTTCTGCTGTTGGATATAGGATTACCACTATTTAAACAAGATTGAGAATGTGACCTTCCAGGGTCAGGGTCCTCTGGAGACCAGTGGCTGCCATAGTAGTTTACATGATGCCAGGACACAGAACAACTCAAGTAAGGAAGGTGCTTATGTGGCCTTGGCTTTCTGGGACTTCTGCCAAGTCTGGATATTGATCGAGCCCCAAAGTTCTATCATCCCTATGAGAACTCTCATTATGATGCCACTTACCCCATATATGTAGTCTGAAAAACAACAACAACAACAACAAACAGTCATGCCATCTCTTTGTTTATATTCTGCTTTGAGAGTGGATTGAAAGCAGTTTGGTAAGATAAAAAGCAGGGATGCTGAATGAATGCAAGAATGAAAAGGCAAACACAGAGTAGGTGCATAGGAGACCATGTGGAGGAAGGAAGGAGAGGGAAGAAGGAAGTGATCTTTAAGGAGTGTATGCCAAGAAGATGTAAATTTTTACTCTAGTTGGGTGAGTGGAGAGGAAGACAGACAGACAGCTTTTCTTAGCTGCAATTGGGAGAACCACTGTTATTTAATGCATTCTGTCATCTGTGTTCTTGAATGTACTCTGAGAACATCCAAGGTTGGAAACTAAAGCATGTGACATCAGTGACTTAATCCATCAAATGAAGAGCACTTGCTGTGTGCCTAACGTTGTGTCTTTAGCCTTTTCTCCCCGGGATATTAGCCTGTGATTCCTCAATTCATTTTTCTCTGCAGTGCCCAAGGATGACACATGTATCTTGCTGCTCTGTGGGAATCGGGAGGGCAGGCAGTGGTCATGTATCTTCCCATGCCTGTTTGGACGGAGGAGGACATAAAATAGAGCGTGCGTCACTGCCGTTTATCTGTGGGAAATGAGTCCCTTAAATCCTGCCTTTCTGCTCTGCTTGGAATGTGCTGTGTCTACTGGCTGCTTGAAGCCTCGCACAGCAGCTAGTCACGACTTAATTTAGTCGGATGAGATCACTGCCTCAAAGACTCTTTACAAAAACAAAACAAAACAAAAAAGTCCCAGAAAACAAAAGCCATCCCTTGTTCTAAAAACTCTTTGGACTCTCCCTTGCACATGAAGGTACATGGAATATAGGGCTTGCTCAAACTGATGGTAGAAGAAGCTGGTTGTAATGGCACACCAGCCCACGAGAGGCTAAGGGCACACAGAAGACCTTGGCCCTAGGAAAAAAGAAAATAATAGGAATTCGATGGGTCCGACAGCTGTTTGCAAACCTGTCCCGGGGATCACCCCTCCACATGCTTGCGATCCTGTCCTGGGGAAGCCCTCCACCTCATCTCCATAGGCTTCCATTCTAGTCTGAGGCCTTGAGTCTTTGCCTTTTTGGCTCCTTCTAGATTGTGTCTCATGTGGCTGCCAAGTAAAGGACTCGACTGGCTTGGTTCTGAAGAGTGTATTTTCTAAGAAAAGGAAAAATGGTCACAAATGCAATACTTTATTGCTTTCTCATTGTTTGAGGCCCACATTCAGATCCAATTTGAGCATCAATCACATTAAATCAGCCAGATCTAAAATGATCTCATAGGAGGTTTCTGAGCCTCACTGCATGATTTTTTTTAATTTTAATCAGTAAAAGGGAACGGTCAATTGGGCTGTTACTTCCTATTTCAAAGAGGGAGTCATCTCCCAGGCTGGGAAGGGAGCAGTCACCTGGCCTGGCCTCCACCCCTGGGCCAAATTAGAGTTCTCCATTGAAGGAGCTTGGCGGGAGCAGCTGGGAGGCCTTTATGTGCTGTCTTTGGTTCTTCTCTTCTCACGTTATCCATCCTGTTGATTGGTTTTACATTGGAATTAGCCACTAAGACCTGAGGTTGGGTCAAGGTAGATACCTGCAGCAGAGCTGAACTGTAACCTCCTCGATTTAGAGACTGCTGCACTTTAGAGACTGCTCCTGATAACAGAAGACAGTTTCCGCCCTCTCTCAGTCCAGAAGACAGCTCTGCCCCTTCCTGCCGTGAGATAGAAAACTGGTATCCTCAGACTTTGTGGTTCACAGCTGTGTTTTGCACATCAGAGCTACTCTGAATAGCCTGGGAGAGAAGTGGCTTGCACTTTGTATGTACCAGCAAGGCCTAGTGAGTGGGTGGGTCTGTGGTCCTGACTCCCATGTTCCTTTACTGATTTGGTCAAGAGACTTAGCCAAATAATAAGCAGCGGAAAGCTTGGGGCTCTGATGAAAAGCTCCCACTCACTGAACAGTGCGATTACAGAACCCAAAGCCGTCGCCTTTGATTTGTTAAAGTCATTAATCAGTGCAGGCTCTCATTCCTTCACGAAAATATCAAGCTTTGTATGCAATTAGTAAGCTGTTGGTATAATAGTCAAGATGTGAACTTAGGGCACAAAACCAGAAAGGATGGAGGCCTGCGGGCTGTGGATCCCAGAAGGTGGCCAGACGCTGAGCACTACCTTCCTGTGCCAACCCTGCAGCCTTTCCTCTTGTCACTGTAGTTCAGGTTCCCCTTTTCCTTCCAATTATTGAATGTATAAAGACTCTGAGACAACTTGAGAGTGTCACTGACCCCTGGACCAGCCTGAGGTTCCCAAGTGGGCCTGGGGATCTCTGTGAGTTACTGAGGTTAGGCTGTTTTCATAATAATGTTGTCTGGTTGGCGTACTATGCTCATTATGTTAACAGCTTTACTTTCTGAGATCCCTGATAATTTTACAGCATAAATATTCCCTGTACCACCCAATACTTAATTCACATCCCGTGGCCTAATCCAAAGCTTGTCTCAGGTATATCACCATCCTTGAATGCATGTTGTATGGGTCCCTTCTCCTAGTTTAAAGGAAACATCAATACCTTGTACCATTTTCTTTTCAGTTTTTTAAAAGATTTATTATTATTATTGGATTTTCAAGACAGGGTTTCTCTTGTAGCCTTGGCTGTCCTAGAACTAGCTCTGTAGACCAGCCTTACCTCAAACTCAAGAGATATACTTCCTTCTTCTGCCTCCTGAGTGCTGGAATTAAAGGCGTTTGCCACCACCACCCAGCTAGATTTATTAGTTTTTATGTTATGTATATGGATGCTTTGTCTGCATGTCTGTCTGCACCATGTACACGCAGTGCCTGAAGAAGCCATAAATAGGTACCAGATCACCTGGAACTAGAGTTATAGATGGTTGTGAGCTGCCATGTTGGTGCTGGGAACTAAATCCAGGTCCTCTACAAGAATGAACTCTCCTAACTGCTGAGTCATGTCCCCAGCCCCTCTCCTAGCTGCCAAGTCATGGTCTGAAGCCCCTCTCCTAACTCTGAGTCATGTCTGCAGCCCCTCTCACCGTTTCCTTTCTGAAATCAGTGGGGTGATCATCAAAGCTGAGGGTGATGCTGACACCCACAGCAGAACCAGTTTTACATTCTGTAGTCATACCTCCCCATCAATGATAGATAGACCAGAACCGTAAAGATGGTGGCTCATTACATTTTGCCTCCACGAGTATTAGTGTGTCTGATGTGTCCAAATGAGCCAAAGGCTTCATAATGGTGAATTTTAATTGGAATGAATCATCCATGGCTCCAATTTCAGATTCCAACAGGCCAGTTGAATGACTTTTTAATAGTGTAGACTTATTGGAATCTTTGCTATTAATAAAGTGTAACAAAAAAGTGGAACAGGCCTTTGGCACCCTTTGTGGCCCAGTGAGCCTTGAATGTGAAAGAACTGATTACACACTGTTTCTTACTTATTGAGAGTTTACACCAAGTGGAGGGGGTGGGGGGTGACGGCATATGTATGGATGTGTATGTCATGTGATGTGGAGGCCAAAGGTCTGAATCAAGAATGTTCTATTGCTCTCTACTTGAGTTTGTTTTTGAAATGTGTTTCACTAAACCTGCAGCTTGCCAATTGGTGAGACTGGCTGGCCCATGAGTCCCTGGGATCCTCCTGTCTTCTCGCCCCCTGCCTCCCAGCTCTGTGTTCCTATGTGCTCAGCTTTTTAGGTGAGTGCTGGAAAACAAACTCAAGGCATCTCCCCAGCTTCATTTTCATCTTTTCTATATTTACTTTTGCCTGGTGAGGGATTATTTAAGTAGATCAAATTGGCTTGCAGACCAAAAATCTCTATTATCTCTCCCATTAAAAAACAACAACAAAATAAATTAAAAAAAAAACAAAACAAAACAAAACCCACAAATCTTGCTGGTCCTAGATGTAGAGGTGATTAATGTAAGAACCTGTTCTTCCTCAATAAATCCTTCATTTTTGTTCATGATGATCATGGCATGCATTGGAGGGGACTTATGGGAGCAGACTGTGCTTGGTCATGGGTTTAGGTGAGATTTCAACAGCAGTACAGATGACTTCGTTCGGAAGCTGGGTAAACATTATTCTCAGCCCATCAAGTTAGTCTTTTGTTGTTGCTGGCTATATTTAATCAGCATCCCATCATGGTAATGAAATACCTGAGACAATTAACATATAAAAAAAAGTGATTGGTTTGGGGTCACAATTTTGATGGCTCTTGTCCATGACTGATTGGCTTCTTGTGTTTGGCTCTATGGCAAAGCAGCACGTATTGGGATGGCACAGTGGACACATATTGCTCACCTTGTGACCAGAAACCAAAGGTAGAGGGGGAGAGAAAGGGGCTGGATCCACAATCACCTTCAAGGTCTTGACTTTAGGGACCTCTCACTAGGTCCTCAGCAACTCTCAGTAGTGGGTCTACATAGACAACATCTAGACACAAGTTTCCAGTTGTCTTCCTACCTGAAGAATTTCTGTGTAGTATGAGTCTGCTGGGGAGACATCCTTTCACCCAATGTCAGTGGCAGCCTTGCTTTTATCTTCACTTGGGAGAAATACTTCTGCTGGTCATAGAGCTCTAGGCAGACAGTTTTTCTTGTTGTTTTCTGTTGTGGTGTTTAAAATGCTGCTAGATTGTCCTTAGGCTCAGCCCTTACACTGCACTGAAGGTCTGACCTTGTTAATGTGTGTCTGTGCTGCTTAGGGTGTTCGTTTTTGTCAACTTGACACTAGCTGGGGTCATCTGGGAAGAGGGAACTTAAAAGGAGAAAATGTTTTGACCTGTGGGATTACTGATGGATGTGGGAGGGCCCAGCCCACTGTGGGTGGTGTCATCCCCTTGGCAGGTGGTCCCTGGCTGTGCAAGAAAGCAGGCTGAGTGAGCCATGGGGAGCAAGATTGCTCCAGTTTCCTATTCTGCTTGAGTTCTTGCCTTAGTAAAGGGCTGTGATCTGAATGTGTAAGCCAAACAAGCCCTTTCCTCCCCAAGTTACTTTTGGTCATGATGTTTTATCATAGCAATAGAAACCCTTCCCAAAACAGTGTCTCTTCCTGGGGAGTCTAGTAGAGCTACTGCAAACCAGAGAAGCCATTCCACCTGTATCTGGCTTGGTGAACCAGTGAATTCATTGGGGTTACTCATAGGAACATGAGCAGCTTATGGGCAGCTATATCATGGAGTTTCCTTCTTTTGGCCATCATTTAATGCTGTGTGTTCTCAGGAAAGCCTTCCCTTTGCCAGTGAAGGGGAATGCTGATAGGTCCAGCCCTGGTGATGAAAGTTGGCTCTGGTCCAAGGTGGCAACCATCACATCCAACCTGGAAGACAGCACCCCAGCACTCACCTTTGTTGCCCTGTGTATAATGGTCTTTCTCTGCCTGGTTTGATGAGTTTCTTGTTGCTGGTTTTAAGCAATTTGATTGTGATATGCTTATGAATAATTGTCTTCATGTTACTTAGGCTTAGAGTTTGTTGAAGTTTTTATATCTGTGGGTTCAAAGCTTTTAGCAGCTTTGGAATTTGTGGCCAGCACTTCCTGAAGCATTTTCTCCAGCTCACCCCCAGACTCCTTCAGAGACTCCAGTTAATGCATATTCTGCCAGCTCAGCGCTTTTAAGCCCATCACCTGTGTCAAGTCCTTTCTTGCCTGGGGTCTTTGCCACTTTCTTGCCTGGGTCTTTGCCGCTGTCTTCCTTCACCAGAATGAAGGCATAGGTTATAAGTGCATGGATCCTATCTTAGTGCTGATAAGAATTGTGTCAGTCAGCTTTCTGTTACTATGACAAAACACCTGTTATTCGACCTGAGGAAGAAGTTACTGGCATTCATGTTATCTGAGATGACTTGGCTGTGTTACAGTTTAGTGTTATTAATATGGGTATGTGGTGGAGGGGACCTGTTTATTTCTGACAGCAGGGAAGGAGAGAGGGAGGGAAGAAAGGAGAGAGAGAGAGAGAGAGAGAGAGAGAGAGAGAGAGAGAGAGAGAGAGAGAATGTGAATGAATATGTGTTAAGTTCAGGGTTCCAATATCTTTTTTGAGAACTGCCCATGGCCTAACTTCTAGCTAGCCCATATGCCTTGATGGCTTTACTACCTTCCATTAGTGCCACAGGCTGACTACAAGCCTTTAACACAAGGACCTCTGGAGGGCACTTAAGATCCAAACTCTAGCAGAAATACTGCTGTTTTAGGGTAGCCGTGCCTCAGAGAAAGCTGGGGTGTTTACTTCCAGGTCAGTATGAGGTTGTATGAATCTTTACCTCCAGGTCAGTGTAGGGGAACCTGTAGCCATGCCTGCTTAGGGTTTGGTCAGGCACACCTTTAGCCAGCCCCTAAGCAGGCATGGCTACAGGTTCCCCTTCAGGTCAGTATAAGGTTGTATGAACCTTTACTTCAGGTCAGTGTGAGGTTGTGTGAATCTTTACTTCCAGGTCAGTGTAAAATTTTATGAATCTCAGCAGCTTTAATTTTTAAAAACTCTTTGCTTTTTAACTGACAGTGTCTCTCGTGTGTGTGTGTGTGTGTGTGTGTGTGTGTGTGTGTATGCACGCCTGTGTCTGTCTGTCTATCGGTCTGTCTGTCCATCTATTAGGCGGGTTACTCATATTTTCAGCACTGGGGTTTGGTTTAGGACTGATGAAGAGCAGTAGAAGCATCATCCTTTATTACCCGCTTCCCACAGATCTCCCCAGGTGTCAGTATGAATATGAAAACATCTGTCTGCAGTTTGTGATGCGGTCTGAGTAGCTGTGCTCACTTAACACAGAACCGTATGTCCCTGTTACTTCTCGCTGATGCCAGCTGGAGATGAGCTGATCAATTAGTTCTCTGCAAAGCGGCTGCTGCAACAGTGCACCTGGCTTTTCAAGCAAATTGCATGTAGCATGTAGACTTGCATTCTACCCTATGAAAAACTTATAATGCACCCCCTTACCTTTCAGGCCCATAGAGATGAAATCCAGCGCAAGTTTGATGCTCTTCGCAACAGCTGCACCGTGAGTACACATAAGCTGAAGATGAAGGGGAAATCCCTCAGTGGTGTCATTGTGTTGGTGACTGATTTTTCCATACAGTCTTGTAGCTTAAAGTCCATGATGCTTTGTTTTGTTTTAATTTTTCAGGGGGCTACTGGTTTTAAGATGTTAAGAACCATTCTTTAGGTTTGGGAAAGGAAGGTAGTTGTGATGGTGAAAATAGTCAAATAATTGTCACTGTAGCTGGTGTGGGACACATTACCTGTACAGGTATCTAAGGCTGGTGAGATCAGGGTGAGGCAGGGGTACAGACAAGAACATAGCTCAAAACAGAAAGCCAAAAACATTTATTTTCACCCTTACTATGAAGCTGTAAATAGATTCAGTAGTACCAGCAAAGCTCTCAAGGTAGCTCATCCCCTTCCCCAAGTGTGGAAGGGTCCATGGCACACCCTGGCAAGCAACAATCCAAATGCCAGGGACTGGTTTCCCAGGTGGCTTCTCCAGCCTGTGGCCTCTGCCAAGAAGAAGGGCCAGTTAGTTCTCCTGTGGACCTAGAAAGTTTATCTTCCTAACAGAGAAAAATCTGCCTTTTTAATAGGCAAATTCACAATCTAGGACCCTTGTGGGTGATGTCACTTCTGGGAGTGTTCTATTAGCAGAGGAGCATCGCTCATGGGTTACATAATCTAGTCAAGTCAGTGAAGAAGAGAAGTCTATTTTTGATCAAAATGAAGGACAGAAATAGGCCCCTTTAGGAGATGGGGATGCTGTCCTTGTTTGTGCTTCCGTGTCTTTGGTCTTTTTGTGGATTTTTTACTTTCTCAGTCCTCAATGTTGCTGTCTGGGCTTGTACTACATACACCTGTGAGTTTCCATAAACACCCCCTCTCACACATGTGCATCTATCTTTGATCTTCACAAGGACCTCGTTACCAGCTCTAACTGGGGCACCCAGTGTTGGGTGCTCTCTGTCAGAGTTTTGCATCTCAGATGCCCGAGTAACCACATGTAGATGCAGCTGCAGGATGTCTCAGCCTATAGACGGCCCCCACTGTCCATCTCTAAGAACCCGTTGCCCCCACTGTTTCTGCCATTCTGGTGCCAGAACTGAGTTTTGTCTAACCTTGAACTTGATGTAAGTGGAACTGTAGAGAATGTGCTCTTTGGGGGCTGAGATTCCCCCCTTTCGCTTTAAATTGTGTGTGGAGGTCTTTCATGCTGTGGGCCTGGCAACATCTTGCTCTGTTTTGTTTCCCTTGGTATTTTCAGTTTGTGACTAGAACCTCAGTTATGTCCATTTTCCTGCTGATGGGCATCTGGATCATCCCCATGAGGAACTATCTCTTCCCTGTTCCTAAAGGGTCCCTGTGCAGGTCCTTTGGTGGCTGTAAGCTCTGTCCTCTGGGGAGTATGAGACCAGCCATAGGATTTCTAGGCCATGGGATGCACTTGTGTTTGTCTGTATGTCCAGAAGTGGTGGGGAATACATGTGCCTCCACGTGCCTGTCAATTGCCCCTCCTCTCCATTCCTCGAGGAACTGGTAGATTCTGGACTTGTCCATCTAGCATTTTTAGTTTCTTATTTTTGCACCAGTAATGTGACCACGACCAGGTGCGGACATGACAAAGAGTGGTTTTCGGTCTGGGGTCGGGGCACAGGTTGCTCTCTACAACCCAAAATGGGCGTGGTCAGCGCTACAGGTGCCGGTTGGGTGGATATCTCACTACAGAGTCATAAAGGATCTGTGTTGTATCACTCTGTGACCATACACTCATAAGCATGTATGTGGCATAAGCACATTACTGGTGCGAAAATAAGAAACTAAAAATGCTAGATGGACAAGTCCAGAATCCACCAGTTCCTCGAGGAATGGGGAGGAGGGGCAATTGACAGGCGAGGGTCGGGTGGATATCTCACTACATGACTTCCCCTTTTTCTCTCTTATACAACTATTTTTTTGGTTGTGAGCTATCCCTCTCCTCCAGCCTAGTTTATATGACTATTTTGAAACAAGATCTCATCACACAGCCCAGGCTGGCCTTAAACTTTCTATCTTCCTGCCCCAGCCTTCAAAGTGCTTCAATTTCAGGCAGAGGCTGCCATTCTGTCCCTGAGATTCTTTCCAATGTTTATAAACATCTTTTAGAACCAGGAGCCTATGAAGAGAAAGGCTGATAAATTTAATAGATAAACATATAACCACCTCTCTTTTAGTCAAGATACTCTAAATTGGCAAGATTAAATGAAAAGTTAAAAAAAAAAAAAGAAATTACAAAGGAAGTTTCTGTACTGCCTGGTACCACAGCTATTTAGTGCTAAGTAAACACACAGAGACTTACATTAATTGTATATAAATGGTTTGGCCTGTGGCTCAGGCTTCTTATTGGCTAGCTCTCTCTTAATTATTAGCTCATTTCTATCAATCTGTGTATCTCCACGTGATCGTGCTTACTGGTGAAGCCCAGGTCTCTTGCTTCTTCAGCAACTACATGGCGTCTCTCTGGCGACTCACTCTGCCTTCCTCTTCCCAGAATTCTCCTAGTCTGGTAGCCCCACCGATACTTACTGCTTTGCTACTGGCCAATCAGCATTTATTCATCAACTAATAAGAGAAACATATATTCACAGCATACAGAAGGACATCTCCCATCAAAAAAATAAATTATAAGACACACTAAATACCCCTTTCCTTTCTAGAATGGCCATATGTTTTTACAAATTGATAATGATCAATTACCTAATCAGTAGTAAAAGTCCTTTATATGACTAATTTTTCCTTAAACTTGGATGATTCTTCAAAATGTATCAACTGGCTAACCTGTTCCATTTGCCTAAAGGCCTCTTTTTACTTCCTTTTAGTTTTCTAGCACAAGTTGCTAAAAACAAGCCGTTTTTGTGTATGACTGGGATGTGAGCAGTATAAAATAGACTTCAGGGGTTCCAAAGTATGTTTACGCATGTGAGACCAATAGGGTGGGGATAAGAAATGTACCTACCACCCTTAAAGGTTTACCTGTTACTCTGTGGAGCCCGGCCACCATTTTTAAAATTCCAAGTTTGGCCATAAGGGAACCTACCAGTATGTGGAATTAATTTGATTTCTGGCTTATGTAATGTTATACTTACTAAATTTGATTTCTTCGAGACAGTGACTTCTCATATTTGTTTCCTTTACCACTGGTATTTGGTGGCAAGGCCTCTGGGGCCCTTTCTGAATTGGGGTGCAGGCAGCTAACAGAGTGTCCACCACTACACTTGTGAGCTAGAACACTTGGGAGACACAGTGGTCCAAGCCAGGGGCCCTGGAGTCAGGCAGACAGGGCTCATGTTGTAAAGTGGCCTCTAGCAACCTGTCTGATACCATCCTCCCAAGCAGTCATTGCTTTGTTGTAAATGGGGCTGGCCTGCATAGCCTCACTTCCAGCACAACACTGATGTTCCCAGTTCCCAGTTAGTGACTGTGGCTTGGGTGCTGGAGGAGGAAAGATGGGAAGCTATCCAGTTATGACAAGTATTTGAGTTTCAGAACCAGTAAGACCCCAGCAACAGGGCCCGTGGTCATTGGAGATGACACCACCTCCAAGGACTCATGCAGTACTTAATGAGATGAGGTGCACATCCGGCATGCATGGGCCTGGCCCTTGAAAAGGACTAAGTGATGTTGGCTTCTCCAGTTACCTCGGGCTCCCAGCATAATCTTTGGTTTGGAAAAATGACCTTTCTATGTTAAAAGGCCTTTCTATGTTTTAAGGCATTTAGCCACAGTAGCGGGTCTCAATGACACAGTCAAGTTCAAGGCTACTTTAAAGATGCTGCAGGAGTTTGTCCTGGGTGTTCCTTTCTTTTGGGTGCTATCCGAGATGGCCTCTGCTAGGAAGTGTCCCTTCTGTCACTGGTAAGAGCTCCACACTAATTCAGTCATGAGGAGCACCCAGTTAGCGATCTCACAATCCTCGGGGGCAGGAGACTTTCAGACTCAGACCATTTCTGTGTTTGGAAGGGATTTTAAAAAAAGGATGAGATTCAATCTGGCACCTAAACCCCTCCCCGAGTCTGTTTTAGAGGGGAGTTGGTGGGCAAGCATATGACACAGCTTTAATTATGAATCAATCTGTCAGCTATAAGATTAAAAATAAATAATATGCAAATAGCTGCCTTCGGGAAAGTAGGCATTAAAATAGGATGGGTCCTGAGCCTCCAGCTGATGCCCATTGGTCCTTCCCCTTGGCAGCTTCTTGATCCTTGTCTCCCAGTTAGATGTGAGGGGTCAACGTGTAGCTCCACGATGGTGAGGGTCACAAGATAGACTTGAGAAACAACAGATAACTCCAGATAGAGAACTTGGGGATATATATAGTTTTTTTTCCCCCAACACTGGGAGTAGACAGTTTTATATTCTTGTTTGTTCAGAACTGCACCAAGATCTGTTGTTTGCAAAACAACCTACAAGAGAATCTGGCTGGCCCCTGTGTGGGGAAGCTGCCCTCTGTCTTGTCTTTTTTTTTTTTTTTTTTCTGTGAAGACAGAATTAGGCTTTCCATTTATCTTTTTTTGCTTTTTGAGATAGGGTTTCTCTGTATTGCTTTGGAGCCTGGCCCGGAACTTGCTCTGTATATCAGGCTGGCCTGGAACTCACAGAGATCCTGCTGCCTCTGCCTCCAAAGTGCTCTTCTTCTTCTTCTTCTTCTTCTTTTTTTTTTTTTTTTAACTCTCTGTTCTTGGGGCTTAAAAGTTAATGGACTCTCATAACTGAGTCTGTCAATAAACAGACTATCTGCCCTCAATGTGGAAAGAATTTACTCATGGTCACAAAGATGGCCTAAGAATATTTTCACATTACCTGGTTCAAAAGCAAGAAGAGCACCAAGCATATTGGCAGACACCCATAGTCCCAGCACTGGGGAGTCTGAAGCAGGAGGATGGTGAGTTTGAGGCCAATGGAGGCTATATATGTCTCAGAGAAACAAGAGAAAGCAAGAGAAGGCCTCAGTAGTCAGTATATCCCTGTCATCTATTTCTGAGGGCAGCATCATGGAGGGTAAGAGAAGAGTCTTGAGTTTCAGGGCTGTGTTCAAGGTTTGAC
The DNA here is from genome assembly GCF_003668045.3 of Cricetulus griseus. Taxonomy (NCBI): domain Eukaryota; kingdom Metazoa; phylum Chordata; class Mammalia; order Rodentia; family Cricetidae; genus Cricetulus; species Cricetulus griseus. The sequence continues at coordinate 96,045,596 of NC_048597.1, forward strand.
CTCCTTATCTACTGGCTGTGTGTCCTTGGCGAAGTCACTTAGCCTCCTGGTTGCCCTAACTTACCCATCTATAAAATGGAACCAAAATAACATTTCCAAAAACAGTTGAAGGGATTGTTCATTATACTTCACTCGGGTGGCAGTATCTCATGTCAGCTCAGTACCTATAACCTCAATAAAGCCGGCAGAGGTGTGTCTCACGCTTCATCTCAGCCCCTTGAAAAGGGCGGAACCCAGGGTGTTCTGACTTAGGTGGGACAGTCCAAAGAGTGGAAACGGTTTAAAGCCCTGTGTGCATGAATGCATGCATGCATGGATACACGCATGTTACACTCATCTGGTCAAAGGAGGAAAATGGAGACAATGACCAATACAGAGCCAACAATCAGATGCTGGGAATAGACACCAGAGACAGGTCCTACAAAGACCCAATGACACCAGGAATGGAGGGACCCTTCCTTCCTTATTAGACCTACCTCAAGAGGGGAAGGAGCCCGGATTTTGCCATCTCATTAGTTTTTCACCGGTTTCTTCTTTAGCCCTTTATAATCTTAATTTGGGCAAAAGAGAAGAGATGACAGAAATGGATTCATAATAAACTGTATTTTTTTTTCCCTTGTGAATCAAAGAAAGGAAGTAGGTACCCAAAAGCTTAAATATAACCTTGAATGGCAAGGAAATTATATATTCTCTGTGAATAGATTTTCTGCAGTTGGTCTGTTCCCTAAGAGACTTTCAGAATGAAACACCATTTTGGTAATTAATTTATATCCTGTATATCTCTCATGGCACAGGACTTGAATGTAGATACAAGACATTTTAAACATAAAAAATCAAGAGTAAGTATAGTATTTATTTCCTTGTCACAGATGAAGAAACCCACCCAAGTTCAAACTCATTTGAATTCCAGAATCTTGCAGGCTCGCTTGTTTGTCCCATTCTGCTCATTTTCTCTGGGAAGGGGGCAGAAAGAAACAAAATGGTTAGTGGGGGTGGGAGGGTAAGGGGGTGGGAGGGCGTGATGGCTCACACTCCGGAAGCAAAGGCAGGCTTTGAGGCCAGCCTGTCCTACAGAGTGAGTTCCAGAACAGCCAGGGCTACACAGAGAAACCCTGTCTCGGATTGAAAAAAGAATAAAGAAGAGGCGAATGGTTAATGGGACATTTAGAGTTTAGGGGAAGGACCTCAAGTGGTAGAGTTACTTTGTGTAGCATGAAGACAGGTTGAATGTATGGAGTTGCCTGTCTGAACTTACCCTTGGCACCAGAAGGGTGACATAGGACCATTTGAGGTAAACTGTCTGAGGGCAGTGGCACAGTGTAAGGTTCCTTTTCCAGGTTTCTAAGGAAACTGTTTTGTCCAAGAGACTGATAGCATCTTCATTGACTACTCCTAGCTCGAAGTGCACCTCTTACTGGCACACAGGGTTCAACATTGGTTTGCATGTTCCAAACAGGTTCCTAGGCTACTTCTATCCTGAGAGGCTAGTTGCTCAGTAAAGTGGACTTTCTGAGGTATGTCAAAGAAATATCCTTAGTTTATATCTTTTAATTCTATGTGCCTAGGAAGACCTTTTTATTTTTAAGTTGATTAAGAGGGTTAAAATATTAGGCATGATAGCAATGCTAACAGATCATGAACTATGTCTGTTGTAGGTGTTAAAACCTGAAACAGTTAATAATTCTAGGCTTAAAGACATTTCCTTTTAACTTCCTTCTTTTTGTTATATAAATTTTAATTTATGGCCCATGTGCCGTATTCTAACTATTATGAGAAATTACCCTAAAACTTCTAAAGTATTTTATATAAATGTCCTCTACAAGCACCGATACTAAGCCTCAGCTAAGAGAACAGACAAGCTAAACACACTGAAATTGAAGTCATTCTGCCACTGAACAGGGAAATAATTTAGTAAAACCAGATTAAATCTCTCTCAATAAAATGACAATTTCATATACTCGGAGAGCTCACTGTGTAGCAGAATCCATTAAAGCCTCATCGTGATGTGCTATTGTATCCTCAGAATTATCCCAGCCTCCCTTAAGATTTCTTCCCCATCTTTGTTACACAGAATTAAATTCACTGCCTGTGATTTTATTCAAATAACCCTTAGTGTCTTTCATTGTGATTTTTCCCTGATAAAACTTTATTTGGCTTTCTAAGACCAAGGCTGTCTGCAGTGGCGGTGTCCTGTAGGCGGTGTCAAGGTCGATTTCAGTTTAATTAGATGATTGCAATCCCAGAGACAGTCCTATCTCCTTGACCTGTGTTCCCCTCCTTGCATAATTCTTCCTGCTACTAACTGGATCTCATTTGAGCTTGCCCCATCCATTTAGCACTTGGTTGACTGACTCTTGCTGTGTTTTCCAGATGTACCACAAGTTAGAGAGGGAGGAGGTACCTCCCCCCAGTGTACATGCTGTAACCAGTGAGCTGGTGAGGGAGCTCGGGCTGAGCATCAAGTCAAATAGCTGCACGCTGGTTCCCATTGTCATGCCATGTGACGCTGTCCCACTGCAGCTTTCAGAGCCACTGGTTCTAGAAGCATTTCCTTAGTGACAGTGACCCTTTTTTGATATATAACTCCCCTCCCACACCCACCCCATAGGTCATCACCGACCTGGAGGAGCAGCTGAACCAGCTGACTGAGGACAATGCTGAACTCAACAACCAAAACTTCTATTTGTCCAAACAACTTGACGAGGCTACCGGTGCCAATGATGAGATCGTGCAGCTGCGAAGCGAGGTGGACCATCTCCGCCGTGAGATCACCGAGAGGGAGATGCAGCTCACCAGCCAGAAGCAAGTAAGAGGAGAGGCTGGCCCTAAGGGTCCCTGGAGGACCCTTAGAAGGATTTAGAAGGGTCTGGTGTGTTCTCTCTGGGGGGGTTTCAAGACCAAGCTGGCTCCTTCAAACAGGCTCCTGTCAATCCTGGTTGATAGCCAAGGATGTGGTTCTTAAAATGGATTTTAAAAGTGGGTACTGGGGCCAGAGGTGACTCCGAAGTAGAGAGCGCTTACTGCTTTTCCGGAGGATGTGAGTTCAGTCAGTTCCCAGTATCCACATGGTGGGTTACAACAGCCTGTAGCCTCCAGTTCCAAGGGATCCAATACCATCTTCTGACCTCCTAAGGACCTGCATACATCACACACACACACACACACACACACACACACACACACACACACACACACACACAAATAACAATAAGAAATCTTTAAAAGTGGATACGATTGATTTTTTTTATAGACAGTCTCACTGTATAACTCTATCTAGCCAGAACTTACTAGCACAGTCTAGGCTGACAGTGACCTCTTGACCTTTTCCTGAGTGCTGGGATTATAGGTGTGTGTGTCCCCCCACTCCCCACCCCGTGGCTGGCTTTGGGTTGTACTTTTCAGATGCTAGTACAGATAGATGGCCTTCGGTTCATTGTCATCAGTCTCCTTGGGCTGTGGGATAGAAAAACAACCTGATTGAGTCTGTGGTTAGGAATGTCTGCTTTTCTCAAGCCATTTGACCAAAGTCATCTCTGGGAATCCCCATCTGACACAAGGCACAACTCAGTGCTACTGACTTGCAGACGATGGAGGCTCTGAAGACCACATGCACCATGCTGGAGGAACAGGTCATGGACTTGGAGGCCCTAAATGATGAGCTTCTGGAAAAAGAGCGGCAGTGGGAGGCCTGGAGGAGCGTCCTCGGGGACGAGAAGTCCCAGTTTGAGTGTCGTGTTCGAGAGTTACAGAGGATGTTGGACACTGAGAAGCAAAGCAGGTGGGACTTCCCCTTTTGTGTAAAGACAGCACCAGGTCATCACCCCTCAATCCCCATCCCAGTGTCCTGAGACTGAGCTATCTCAGGAGCAATAACCAGCAGAGCCAGGGAGGAATGGACATCCTGGCTGTACAACTGGCAAATGTCACCTGGATCCTGTGGTAGTGGCTGGTGTGCTTTTGTCCTTTGCAGAGGCCCAGAAACCAAGGCATAAAATATCAGTGCTTTTCTGTAGATACAGCCTTACCAACATTCTTATCCCAATAATGTCACCAAGTAGTTAATGAGGTCCCCACCGTTTGAATCCTGGTAATGAGGGAGACTCTCATTTTCCCTCTGTTCTAGAGCCCTGATACCATGAATTGCCTGAGCATCCCTTGTTACCCATGTGCAGGGAGATATGTATTATAGGACAGGGCACATGGTTTCTTTTAACTAGATGCCAGCTACAACTTACTTCTCAAGCTGTGACAGCTAAAAACAATCCCAGAGGTCACCCAGTGCTCCTTGGGGTAAGCATGGACTGGCACCCATTCCCTTCTCCTCTCTCTTCTCTCATCCCCTATCTTTTTCTTTTAAATGGTAGTTTATTCCCTGCTGAACCCATCACAGTTTAGGGCGTCCCATTCTCATTGAATGTGCCACCCACCTGAAGAGCTTTGATGCTCAGTTTGTAACCCATGGCAGTGCACTGTTTTATATTCTAGCCATGTTGCATAAAGATGGCCAGACATTCCTTTGAAATCCAAGGGCCCTGTTTCTCTCTTTCATATGGTTTGGCATTAGCTGGAGACTTCATATCTCTTCCTACATGGTATCTATCCTTCAAGACCCTGCTGGTGTCATCATCTGTGGGTCTCTGTCCCATAAGCAAGGCAACCTAATCAGACTGTCAGTCATTTTTGTAACCCCTCCCCCATGATTACGTGGTGACCATAGCACATATAATAAAATATGCTGGCTGAATGATCTGATTGAGTTGAAATAGAAAAGATGGGAGGCAAAAGATGAGAGCTCCGAAATTGCAAGAAAAACTGGGAGCAATAATTGCCTTGTGACATATTTGATGTCAAGGACTGCTGTTTTTAAAGCCTGTCCCTTCCCTTCCTTCTGCTTCCCAGGGATGAGGCTCCCCTGGAAGTGCCTTCTGGCCCACACTCAAGCCCAGCTTCTTTGTGAGCTGTTCCTTCAGTCCTTCAGGGATAAGTCAGGGCTGGGGGGCATGGTGGATCTGGCTTTGGAATGGAGAGATTCACAGCCACACCCGGAAAATGTGTGGACCACTTCATTCCATGTCTACTTCCAGTGCCATCATGAAAGGTCCTTCCTGGCTTGCTTTTCTATTCTTGTTTGGTATTAGATAGCCGAACACAATATCCTTTTTAATCTTTGTCCTTGTCCTCAAGAAGCCAAGAGTCACCTTCCTGTGTGTTTTGATGTCTGTCACCTAGGGTAGAGATGCTGCCTGCTTGGAGAGCAGTGGATTTGTGCTTAGGGTGGGGAACAAAGAAGCATGACTTAAGAAGTAGGGCTGGACACATTCACGTTCAGTCCAGTTTTCATTTCAGAATGGCTTTTCCCTCCTCAGCCCGAGTCTCTCCACAGTCAGTCCCCATAGGAACTTTACTGCTTCAGGGCAATTTTAACCCAAGTCAGAAATGGGTCAGATTTTTGCTCTGTAAGCTGTCAGGAAGGAAGACAACATTTAAAGGTAGAGTCCATGGTTGGGCTGTCCAGCCTGCAGCCTGTTTAGAAATGGACCAGCCTTCTCTCTCCAGGTCTGTGGTGTGGGTCTCCTGAAAGTGGGCCTGTGCTTCTCTGGCAGGGCGAGAGCTGACCAGCGGATCACCGAGTCTCGCCAGGTGGTGGAGCTGGCAGTGAAGGAACACAAGGCCGAGATTCTTGCCCTGCAGCAGGCTCTCAAAGAACAGAAGCTGAAGGCTGAGAGCCTGTCCGACAAGGTCAGCACCCACCCTTTCCGCCTTGCAGAAAAACGTCTCCATTTCTCCCTTTAAAGGCAGGATTAACACAAATTCAGACACAGCCCGAGGTCAGCCTTCGGTAAACACATTTCATAAGCATTCCTTTGCTCACTCCAAAATGTCAGCTATGATTCACCACGGGGCATTCTTGATTGGTGATGGCATAGCTAGGTGTGGTGGGTACAGGTTATCCTGATTGGGTGGTGACTTTTTTTTTTTAACATCTTGCCGTCTGGGCTCCAAAAGTCCAGCACTGGGGACATAGCACCATTTGATTCCTAAATGGCCTCGTGTGTTGTTCACCCTTCAGAAGAGCATGGTGACAGTGACTCGTTCTTTCAGTATGATCGTAGGCAGCTCATGTTTTCCATATGCCATGTTCACAGCGAGCCGATTGTAGTCCGTTTTCTGCTGCTATACCCAAGTACTTGGGACCAGGTAATCTATAAAGAATGTATTGGGCTGATAGTTCTAGAGGCTGGAAAGTCCAAGATGGTGGTGCTTGCATCTGTTGAGGTCCCTCTTGCTGTGTCATATTGATGGAGGATGCTGCATGATGAGGCAGAACCCTTCATGCCAGCTCTGTCATCTATGTAGGAAGCCACTATTGCCTCCATGGGGCCTCTCCCTTACAGCCTCATGTAATACTAATATCTCCCACAGGCCCCGATTCCTAGTATCATCTGCGTGTGAGTTAGATTTAAGTCTTTAATACAGGAACTCTGGGGCCATTCTGAACACAATAGGATGTAATGCACACAAGTCCTCAGAGAGTCAGTTAGGAGTGCTCACGTTCCATCCACGCCCATGGTCTGCAATGCATCTGCAAGGACTGGACAGTGTTTGGTGTTTTGTCTAATAGATTGAAGAAATGTAGATTAGACACTTGATAGCAAAAGGAGATATCAGAGAAACTTTGTTTCTTCTTTGCATATGGACATATAAAATGGTGATCAGGATTCTGTATTTTAAATAACACTATCATTTCATGTAAAAGTCATTACTTGGGGCTATTGTGGAAAAGAACAAAACTACAGAGAAGGGAAAAGAAAAACTGGTAACAATTACCTTGTTATAGTGATGGGATTATCTGCAGCTTTGTGTTTGCTTATTCTTATGCATGCAGACATGTACACACACACTTTTTTTTATAACTCTAGGCTCTTACTATTTATATACTTTTACATCTTTTTTTTTTAAAAAAAAATCATGTAACTGGAGGTTTTTTCCTGACTTATTATTTTTTTTATAAATGTAATTCTGAAAAGATTGCACACGGGCATCTAATTTGAGCATTGCCTTTGTACAGGAAATTTGAACTTCTTCCAGTTTTTTTCCCTATGAATAACACTGTGATGAACATACATCTCTATGGACATCTGTGATTATTTTCTTACCGGAAATCCATAGAAACAGAACCATTGGTTTCAAGGTTATAACTCGACACCCAAGGACAGCTCTGACTCGGAGGCTAGCTGGTCAACATTGTTAAAGTTGAGGACAGTACATTTACTGTCTGGAGAGAAATGAACCTTTCTGGGTTTGGCATGAATGCTGCTTTCTATTCTAGTTGGCTATTTTTGTGGTATTTAGTAGTAAATTTCTGTGTTTCTAGATACCCCAATACCATTTTATCTTACCTGTTTTTGAGGCACCTTTCTCTCTCATCAGCCTTTTCCCTAACAAGGCCGTTTTCCTTCGCAGATGTGCCTCGAGGTAGCTAATGCGCCTCGTGATAACCACCCTCTCTGCTTTTCTGGCCCCAATGAAGGGCACTTGGGAATGCTTAGCCATCTTTTCATCCCAGCAGCTACAATACATTTTTAAGCCCTCAGAATATGATCATTTAATTGAATTTGGGCAAGGCATGACAGTCGAACTGAGCAGCCACGCTCTTGAAACTTGGTACAATGATACAGATGACCCTCAGAGGGGATTCTTGTCCTCACGTTTGTCATTTTTTCTTTTTTTCAAATGAAAACTTGTGACTTTTAGACCTTGGTTATCCTTTACTTGCGAAGGTCTGGGGACATCTCAAAAAGTCTTTAATCCTTTAACATTCCTAAATGTGGCATCATGGCCAATTTTTCCAAATGCCCAGCTCAATGACCTGGAGAAGAAGCACACCATGCTTGAGATGAATGCCCGGAGCTTACAGCAGAAACTGGAGACTGAACGGGAACTCAAACAGAGGCTTCTGGAAGAGGTGAGTGTGAGCCACCAGGAAGGTAAAGCCAGTGTGGATTGTGAGTGTGTATGCACATGTATCTCTGTGTTGGAGTTTGTGTGAGTGTTGCATGCATGTGTATATGTGGGGTTGTATGCCTGTGTGCTTCACATGCAGAGGCCAGAGGAGCATGTTGGTCTATTTCTGTCCACTTCATTTCCATTGAGGCAGGACCTCTCACTGCAATGGAAGCTTCACATTTTGACCAGACCAGTGAGCTCAAGAGATCCTGCTGTCTCTGTCCCGACCACAGGGTTATAGGCATCCATAGCCATGCCCAGCTCTTTAGGTGGATGGTGGGAGTTCCAACTCATGTCCTCATTCTCACATAGGAAGTGTTTTTACCCACTGAGCCATCTCCTGAGCCCCCAGGTACAATTCTGAAAGAGGAAAGTCATTATGTTTGGGTGACTGGATCCAAATTAGACATTCAGATTTTGAAACTAGAATTTTTGAGGTAGAGTCCTAAGGGAACCACATAATACTTCCTATTGCTTAACACAGTAAAAGAGTTTGTCCTGAAGTCCAGAGCATCTGTATTTGTGTCTTGGCATATGGCTCTCAATGGAGGCGGTGTTCATCTGAGTTAGTATATGCCCAATAGACGCTTAGTGAGCACATGGCTGAGTGAGGGTTGAGTTAGATTGTCTTTAAGAGTTGATAGTTGAAGCATATTAAGTTTCATGTTGACAGAACACCAATGCAAATTAGCTTCCTACACAGGGCAAGGATGTGATCAGACTTTGAGTACCAAATTTCACAAGGGCCTTTGAACATGCACTTAATTCAATTAAAAATGAATTCTTCTGCTTCCAACATGCAGAATGTCAAGCTCCAGCTTGATCTCCTAAATGCATCCCTTCTGTGACTTCATGTCTTTTCTCCTCGGAGCTCTGAAAATTGCTATTTAAATCAGTGATGACTTCCCACCCCCAACCAAAGTCTCATACATGGCTTTACCCTCACTTGACTTGACCTATAAGGACAGATGTACTTCCTGTTGCTAGCTGGTGAGAAGCTGGAAAAGGGCACTATCTAAATCCTAGTGAGCACGGCAGCTTGGTTAGCCGAAATCCCACGATAATCACATGGTCACAGCTCCTGCCGTGGCTGTGCTGTTCTGTTTGAGGGGAGTAGAGAAAACATTGCAGGTCTTAGGACTGCTTATAGGGAATTGTGGAATAAACTCACAGCTGGCCGTCTGGCAAAGTTCTGGAGGTAGATGGTGGCCCCGGTTGCACAACAGAGAGAATGTCCTTAATGCCACCGAGCCACAGGTTGGTGGATTTTGGATCTTCGAGATATTGGCATGTATAAATAATGAAACCTCTTGGGGATAGGACTTAAATATAAACATGAGATTCCCTCACATCATATACACTGTGTACGCATAGACTGGCAGTAACGTTAGACTGTCTGTGTGTGTGGTAATGGGGCTTGAATCTGGGGCCCGATGCATGCTGGGTAAGCACCACAATTCTGAGCTCTATATGACGTCTTTGTCCAGCATTTTTAACATACCCACATATTTGACTGTGGTCCATCACATGAGTTCAGTTGGCATTTACCAATCAAGAAGTTTTGGGTCTTGGAGCATTTCCAGTCCGGGGTTTTGATGTTGGGAATGCCTGACCTGTAATAGAACCCATCAATCTACCAGGTGGTCTTTTCTCTGGAATGAATAGGCAATGTTCCTACATTCAGGCACATGCTGGAAACAGAAACAGGACAGAAATAATTGAGGCTCCCAAGTGTCCTATTTTCCATCTGTGAAGGGCAAGCTGGCCTTGACAGCTCCGTGCTTGGTCCAGGGTTACATGGTGAGTCAGTGGCAAAGCCAGGAATAGCATGCTGGCAGCCTGACTCAGCCCCACCTTCTCCCGTCTGACTTAGGAGAACATCTCCAGTTTCCCAGTCTGCCCCTCATGCATAGATGATGAATAGACATCTGGCCAGCATTGATGTGAGTTGGAACTCACACATAAGACCAAAAAGTATCATTGTTACTGCACAAAACATGATTGGGATCTGGGGGTGTGCCACATGCTTCGTAAGTTTGGCCCCCACCAAAGGGTTGTCTCCATAGGGACAGAGGCTTTGAAGAGACAGGCTCATCTCAGATTGAGTTTTTTTTTTTTTTTTTTTTAGATTTTATTTATTATGTATACAACATTCTGCTTCCATGTATATCTGCACACCAGAAGAGGGCACCAGATCTCATTACAGGTGGTTGTGAGCCACCATGTTGTTGCTGGGATTTGAACTCAGGACCTCTGGAAGAGCAGTTGGTGCTCTTAACCTCTGAGCCGTCTCTCCAGCCCCCAGATTGAGGAATTTTTAATGTCATCCAGCCCAAATTCCACCCAGGACTAACTTCCCCTGACAGATTTTACAGTGACTTTTCCTTCCACTTGACCTTTTTTGGGAGTCATGCCTCAGATGGATGTCCATTCACTCATTGGTTATGGTTCATGACCTACACAGGGTGGAAGGTACCTTCCCTAGCACCTTCTTTCTCATGGGAAGGCCTTGTGGACCCTCTTCTAGGAGAGTTGCCCTGAATGTGGACATCATGTCCTATTTCTAACAACTCTAATTCTTAGAAACTCCTTCCTTATTTTTTAAGCCTATAACTGCCAAGTACTTTGAAGCTAGTGGGGAATCAGGATTAATATTAATAGTCAAATTTGCTTTCATTTATTTTTTTATGTGTATGTGTGTGTCCACGTGTGTGGGTATCTGTGGGAGCCAGAGAGGGCACCGGATCCCCTGAAACTGAAGTTACAGGTAGTGATAAGATTTGCCTGACATGGGTGCTCGGGACAGAACTGGTGTGCCCAGAAGAGCAGCAAGAACTCTTAGTCACTGAGCTATCTTTCCAGCCCCAAATTATTTGATTAATAAAGTAACTAGGGGCTGGAGGATGTAGCTTTACTGATGGAGTGATTGATTGCCTATTGTAGGCAAGAGCCTGGGTTCAGTCCGCAGCAGTATAAAAGAAAAAAATAAGAGCCCAGCACACACAAAACAAGAACAAGTCAAAACCAAAACATACACACAGACTCACCATTAAAGTCCATCACTGACACAGTTATTCGGTGCCAGGTGTCTCACTCAGTACTGTGCATGAACTCGTTTGTACTGTCCTTGCAGGAAGCCTACAGGGCACCTGCTCTCCCTAGGTGCCTGTGTGGTTCATGTGTTGTTTGTATGTGTGTGTGTGTGGGGGGGTTATTTTCATCTCTTCCTTGGGTTCAGTAAACCCTGAAGGTTACTTGGCTCTTTGACTAATCATTGCCTTTGCCACTCATTAACCGTGAAATTACTCCTGTTTGTCCACAAAGTGTGTTCTTAAGCATCTATATGCCCCATATCTATTCATCCTACCCAACCTTTTCTTATTAGTTTTGACCCATCCTTCCTGTTCACCACAATTGCTCATGTTCCCGTTCTGTCATTAGTTCCTTACGTCACCTTTCTCGGTCTCTTGTCACTCTCATAAAATTGTTGGACAGGTCTAAGCACTTCACCAACTCCATCTCCCAGGGGAGCTCTGGCCCACAAACACACCTCCCTTTGCTTCTTTCTGGGCAGCAGACAGATGGCTGGAATAAAGTTTAATAGCATACACATATCACTTTCGTTGATTTTATTACAGTAAACAGACAGCCTATTTCTTGGGAGCCAGTGGATAATTGATGTGTTTAGTCTAGAGAAATATTTTTGGCTCAGCTGTCAATAAATAGACCATTGTGCCCATGACATGTTTCCCTGTTTCCTGCTTGCTAATTAATATTGTCCTAAAATAGTGGAAGGAACTAAGAAAGGAAATCACTTGGACTTTCAGGGACCAAAGGTGCCCTTCAAACAGCATCTTAATTGCTTTCTTCTTTGTGTTGTTTTTTGTTGTTGTGTTATTGTTTTTTTTTACCTCTGGTTTATTTTAGAAATTCCGAGATATGCACTGTAGTAGTCACTTTTCTCTTTGTTGTGGCAAAATACATGACATAAGCAACTTGAAGAAAGTATTTATTTTAGCTCACAGCTTCAGAAGAACCATCCGTCTTTATCAGGGGGAGGTTTTGGAGGAGTGAAGCTGTTACCCACAATGGCAGCCAGGAAATGTAGACCAGGAGAAAGAGGAGAGTTCAGGGCAAGCTGTAGTCCCCAAAGATATACTTCTTCCAAGTAGGCCACACCTCCTATCATTCAGCCTCTCCCAGTAGTACCACTGGCTCATTAGGCCACAGCCCTAAGAGCTAATCGCCCCGGGAATTCATCAGAAACACTCAGACATGCTTCATTAATCTCCTCTCCATCAAGTTGACCGTTAAGTTTTGCCATCTCACATACTAAATGTGGCTGGGTTGGTAGATAAGACAGGTGGGAATGTGTGAAGAGAACTGATTTGAAAGGAGAGAAGAAAGAAGGACATGCAGGTAGAGGCTACCAACACCAAACACTTACTGTGTGATGGGCACTGTGTTGAGTTTGTCACCCAGGGAGGCGGGGTTTTTACACCTGCTCAGGGAGCAAAGGCTGGGCAGGGCGATCTGAGCAGGATTGAAGCCAGGATCTAGATAGTTGCAGGGTCCAGATTCGATTTTCCATAAGATGATGCCATTCCTCTGGTAGTAATTGCCATGCATATGAGAAGTAAAATACAGGCAGACAGCAACAAAAATAAGAGGACAAGGACCAGCCAGTCTGAAGCCATTGTGGCTCCCATTCTGCTGGGGTTGGGGACTGGGGTGTCTGTCTGCCTGGGACTGTTTGAAAGCTCCCAGGATGATCTTCACTTTGCTATCTTAGCTTGAGTTCCCTTAGTCTGCAGATTCTAGACCGTCAGGAAGAGGTTCTGTGGGCCACCTTGACTGCGGTTGTATGACAACCGGAGGTTAGACGAGATCAAGCATCATCTCCCCAAATGGAGCACATTTTAGGAAGGGGCCAGCTGACTTAAACTGTAAAGACCGGAGAGATATTTTTTTCAACACAAGCTATTTCTAGTGTATGAACCACATTTATTTCCTAGGGTTTTTACCAACTCCTATTGCGTAGCTATGCTCTTCTTGGTCCCTCCACGGCAGAAACGTGTCCTCTAATTATGACTATTTATGTACTTGAGGGCAATCCTGCTGCTAGAACTGACATGACTTGTCTCTCTGTACACACCACACAGCCTGTATAGTAGCTTTTCTGGTGACACGTGGAGATCCTAGGCACCCCCAAGTGGGACAGACGGTACTAAAATGGCTTCCTTAGTAGCACAGAGTGGGCAGGCCAGGACTTCCTGTTACCTTGCTGTGTGAGATTGCAGGCATGTGGCCTTCAGGAAGTCCTGGAAACTTCTTTTTTAGTGATGGCCTTCTGACTGGGAAGAGAAAACCACCATTAATTCTGGAAGGAGGTGCTGTGACAAGGGAACTTCCGGTGTCACACCAGAAGTTAGTTGGGGACTGGGAACCACGGTGGGAAGGAGGTGGAGCTCTGTACAGTGTCAAGCCTCTTGCCATCCCCTCCGCCCCATCAGCAAGCAAAGCTGCAGCAGCAGATGGACCTGCAGAAGAACCACATCTTCCGCCTGACGCAAGGGCTGCAGGAGGCGCTGGACCGGGCAGATCTGTTGAAGACAGAAAGGAGTGACCTGGAATATCAGCTGGAAAACATTCAGGTGAGGGCCAAAAGGGCACTGTGGGCGGCAGCTGCCTCCTCCACCTTCCTCCCTTTCCTCCCTTTCCTTCCCTCCTTTCCTCTTTCTTCCTTACCCTCTCTCCCCCCTCCACCCTCCCTCTTCCATTCTCCTCTCTCTCCTTTGTGGTTGTTAGTGTCTGTTTGTATGCTGCATGTGTTTCTCCAACATTTAATTATGAATATTTTCAAACATTCTTAGAAGTTGAAAGCTCACAGTATCTTCAGTCTGAATACCATAATTAGCCATTTGTATTTTTACTCTTGATATACTTATTGGTCGTTTATTTATTTGGGAGGTATGCCATGGGGTGTGTATGAGGTCAGAGAACAACCTGTGGAAGTCAATTCTCTCCTTCCGTGATGATCCTAGGATACAACTCAGACAATGGGTTTGGTGGCAGGGCATCTTTACCCTCTGAGCCATCTTGCTGGCCCCATGGGTTTTTGTTGTTGTTGTTTTTTTTTTTTTCTCACTGTTAAATTGGATTACCCAGCAGTGTTTTTTATGTTATCATATTCTTGAAGTACCAAGTTCAAGGTACACTTCCACCCAGCTCTGAGGCCATCTTTGTTTCCATGAATCGTAGGTTCTCTATTCTCATGAGAAGGTGAAAATGGAAGGCACTATTTCTCAACAAACCAAACTCATTGATTTTTTGCAAGCCAAAATGGACCAACCGGCTAAAAAGAAAAAGGTAAGTGAGAGTGCTTGACAGTAGGAGCAGCCAGTCTTGCTCCATCACCCATGACTCTGTGGGTACCGTTGTGATAAGTAATCATACAGACAGGAAAAAAGCATACATTTTTGTTTATTCTGGGTCGAGAATGGGATCTGAATATAGCTGGAGTGGATCTTTCAATCCTGCAGAGAAGCTAGGATGGAGTGGGCCATCTGTGTACATTGAATATTAGGCTTGAAGTTCTGTGTCTAGGACTCTAATGTGGGTCAGGTCATCTGGAAGTGGCTTCTGAAAGTTTAGCAGATTTCATGTCACCTACAGGTGTCTCCAGGGTGACCTAGTCCAGTGCTTTTACCTAGTTTTATACTTTGACCTTTTACAAGACGGAATTTTGCTCAGGCTGGACGTCAACTCACCATTGTTTTTTTGCCTTCTGAGTGCTGGGATTTCAGGTGTGCCCTCCCACACCTGCCTACTGCAGTGCTGTTAAGTGACTAAGTTGGATACAGGAAGTTGAAAGGAACCTGGTTAAAACTTGACAGCTGTTGCCTTCACTGGCACTGGGTGCTCTGCTTTAAATTGTAACAAAGAAATGAAAAACTGAATGAGAGGCCAGCTGTGACATATGATGCCCTAGCTTCCGCCCCAGTCTAGGGTGCTGGGGGCAGTCAGCTAAGGCCAGTGCATGTGAAGATTGCTGGGTGGAGATTGCTTTTCATAAATAAGCCCAGTCCATGCCTTCCCCAGTGGCTAAAGTGCTCATCCAGGGTTGGCCAAATGTTCTGAGTTCCAGAAAGGTCTCTAAGGGGCTCGGCAGTTTCTTCCCAAGGGTCCTGGCACACTGTAGTGGCCATGGCAGCAGCTTGAAAGGGAAGAGCCTAATGACTTGGAATAGCCAGAAGAAGGTAATGGAGGACCAAAACCATTGACTGGCCTTGGTGTTCCCTGTGTCACCTTCACTACAAGGGGTGAGCGGCAAGCATTCCAAGGTTGCCTCTTGCTAAGTGCTGGCCATGGGAGGGTTTTCTTGCATACCATGGTACCATATTTGCTATGCTCATGATATTTAATCTTTTTTTTTTTTTTTTAATTTTAGCAGCGGACTGTTGTCTGGTTGTGTCATTGATGTAGTTAGGGTGTTTGCATTTGGTTTTCGGTGTTTGTATTTGGTTTTCTCTCAGTTAATTTTTTTTGTCAGATGCGTGATTCCATTTTTTTTCCCTTTTGTGTACAGTATTTCTGTTGGTATTCTTTTCTTTTTTTAGTAAGCCCCTTGTTTTAATATCATTTTGGCATTCATTTTCAAATTTTGCTTTCTTTTTTAAAAAAACAAAACAAAAAAACCCCAAAAAACAAACTCCCCACCCCTTCCCCATGTCTTGTCACCAAGCACCATGAGACAAGGTCAAAGGCAAGAGCGATCTCTGAACCGTAGCCATCTCACTCAGCTCCATCTTCCATCCAACCCGATTGCATTTTTTGAGGGGAAAAGACTCTCGGGAAGTGGCTGTCCTGTCTTGGGAATGCTAAAGGAAGAGGTGGTGGCAGTTGAAGCATCTTTAACCCTCTCGGTGAAAACTTCTGCACCTCACTTTTTTTTTCAGCAGACCGGGATGGGCTGAGGCTCAGCCTCCCCTTCCCCCCTTCACATGCCATTTTCCCCCAAACACACTTACAGTGAGTATGTGCCTGGCCTGAAGTCAGCTCTCCTTTAGCTTGGGTCCAGTGCCAGTCTCTAGGAGTTAGGAGATATCTCTGTTTCCATTGCTAGGGTTTATTTAGTCGACGGAAAGAGGACCCTGCTTTGCCCACACAGGTTCCTCTACAGTACAATGAACTGAAGCTGGCCCTGGAGAAGGAGAAAGCGCGCTGTGCAGAGCTAGAGGAAGCCCTTCAGAAGACCCGCATCGAACTGCGGTCTGCTCGGGAGGAAGGTAGGAGCCCTTAGAAAGCCTTCAAAACTACAGGCCATTCCCCATGAGACTGGCTGAGACTAGTTTCAGCATCTCTGTGGCCCGTGTGTTCTCACTCCAGACATGTCTGGAGTCTGAACATTTTCCTGCCTCGGAGTTAGCATAACACCTGACCTTTTGGTCTCTGGTCCTTGAAAGGCAGCCACAGGCAACCTTCTTAGTCTGGTCCAATCAATGACTGAGTCAACTGACCGGCTTTGTCCTGGTACCTCTGCAGCTGCCCACCGCAAAGCCACGGACCACCCACACCCGTCTACTCCAGCCACTGCGAGGCAGCAGATTGCCATGTCTGCCATTGTGCGGTCGCCTGAGCACCAACCCAGTGCCATGAGCCTGCTTGCCCCACCATCCAGCCGCAGAAAGGAACCATCAACTCCAGAGGGTATGCTCTTGTCTCAGTCTGTTTCCTATTGTTGTAACAAAACGTCTGAAACAGGTGGTTTATGGAGAAAAGATATTTATTTGGCTGAGAAATCCAAGAGTGTGGTGCCAGCATCTTGCAAAGGTATGTTACTGCATCTCAGCGTGTCAGATGGAACCGTGTGTCCAGACATACCTAACCCAGGAACCCTCAGGACTCCAGTGTAACACTACTAAAAGTCCTTCCCCATCTATTACCCAGAGTCAACCATTGTATTTTTCAGAATAGCTACTGCTAGTATTCAGTCCCATACCTGATATGAATATATTTCAAGAGCACAAGTCAGCATGGCGGTACACACCTTTTATTCCAGCACCCAGGAGGCAGAGGCAGGCAGATCTCTGAGAGTTTCAGGACAGCAAGGGCTATGACAGTGAACATGAGAAAATTAACCTGTAAGTCACAGGTTATGTTCTACAGACATAAAAAAGGTCCACTTTAAAAATAAAAAATCTTTATTAGCACTGTCCTGGACACTGCAAGCTACCTCAGTGTTTCTTTTGTACATTAGTGCATTAGATCCACTTCCCTCGGGCAAAGAACTGCACACAGTATTCCACGGTGTAGGTAGATGAGTCCCCTACTAAAGGAGACCTGTCCTCGAAGCCTGGTGCACCTTACAGGACATCCTGTACCTCCAGGAGTGGCTGAGGGGTGGATTCTTAGGAAATGAATCAGTGGGTGAAAGGTTATGGGCACTTATGGGCACTTCAAATGTGGCCAACCTGCAGCCAGTTGCAATGACCACTGACAGGTTAAAGGGTATTCTTTGTGGTCTCAAAAGCACCGTGTCATGCAGAGATGAAAAGGACTTTGGAAAAGGGGGGGGGGGGGAAATGGTCCTGGAAACCTTGGGGGAGCAAAGTAGAACTGCCCTGGCTTCACCATCAACTGTCTTAGGTTGTGAGTTTTGATGACAATGTCTCGTAGCTGTGCTCTTATGAACCAAGGAGCCTTCTTGTTGCTGTGTTTATAGGGTACCTTGGTCAGAATGTCTACCTCTAAAAGTAGTCCAGATAAAGAACCATTCCTTGTCTAGGTGTCCACCAACAGGTGTCCTGCAACAGTTCTCTGGGCGCTGTGGTCCCCCATGTCCTTCCTGGGTGTGTATCATACCCTCTGGTTGTCACTGTGCATTCATATCACTCCATGCAACTTCCCGAGAAAGAAAGAGGGGTGGCGTGGTAAGGAGACCCCAGCAGAGCAGAACTCGAGGTACATTCTGAGCTTTCCTCTGTATAAAGTTGCATCTCACCAGGTCACTGTTGAGGGAGAACCAGTGCACTGGGGCAGGGAAGGAGGAGGTCAGCCTTGTTAATTTAACAGGCTGCAATAGAAATGTAAGATTCAGTTCTACAGACATAAAAAGGTCATTCATAAAAGAATTCTTCAGCCAGTTCTTACTTCAATAACAAAAATATTCTACAGTTCATAATTATTACTTTTAAATTGAGTTCCATGAGAAGTATTGGATATACACTTTCATGACTATTTACAAATAATCAGTTAATAAACATGTTTAGGGGTCTGGAGAGATGGCTCGGAGGTTAAGAGCACTGGCTGTTCTTCCAGAGGTCCTGAGTTCAATTCCCAGCAACCACAAGGTGGCTTACAACCACCTTGAATGAGATCTGGTGCCCTCTGCTGGCCTGCAGGCAGAAGACTGTATATATAATAAATAAAAATTAAAAAAAAAAAAAAAAGAAAGAAAATGTACAATCCAGGACAACCCCTGAAACCACAGGACCGCTGAACTCTTGTCAGCAGATATTTGTTTCTTCTCTCTCTCCCCTCCTCCGCCAGCCACTAGCGTACTTTATTGCTCTGTGGATTTGCTTTTCTAGCTCTTTCAAATGAATGGGATCATACTACCCGCAGCCCTTTGTGACTGACTTATTTTCCAGAGCATCCTGTTTTTGAGACCTGCCCACCTTGTAGCACACATCACTATCACATTTCTTTTCTTCACATGGCTAAATAACATTTCATTGTCGGGGTGGTGTGCATCTTCCCCACTGTGCTACTGAGGGGAGGCACTTGAGCTGCCTCTGCTTTTTTGACTGCTGTTAAGTTGTGCCTCTGTGAGCGATATGCAGTCATGGGTGGGTGACTTCTGTCCTCTTGCGCTTAAAGCTAGGAATGGAATTGCTAGAGCAATGCACATGTTGTATTCTATGTGTAACTCTTTGAGGAAATGTCCAACTGGATCTCAAAGTAGCTGTACCATTTTCTGTCCTCACTGGAAAGTGCAAAGGATGGCATTTCTCCACATCCCCTTCAACCCCGGTTTTCCATTTCTCACATTCTCTTCTCGATGTTTCCGTGCAACATGGTACCTTGCTGTGGTTTTAATTTGCATTTTTCCTAAAGCCTAATGACACCTCGAATCTTGTCAGGTACTTTGGGACCATTTTTCCTCTTTGGGGAAATATCTAGACAAAGTACTGGGTTGTAAGAACTCTAATAGATTCTTGATACAAACCCTCACCAGAGACTGTTTCTCCCGTCCTCTAGATTCTCTTTCCACTTTCAATTGACAATCTTTTTCCTTCAGAATTTAGCCGGCGTCTTAAGGAGCGTATGCACCACAACATTCCTCACCGATTTAACGTGGGACTGAACATGCGAGCTACCAAATGCGCCGTGTGTCTGGATACTGTGCACTTTGGACGCCAGGCATCCAAATGTCTCGGTAAGAGTAGCGGCCATGCTGGGCACCTGTGTGTCTCCATTTGTGAAAGGTGGAGGCGATGTTTTAGACTGTTGTGTAATACCTTCATTGCCAAAGCTTTCACTTCAGTGGGAGGACACTGTTCTTCCCTTGTGTAAAGCAGTGACTCTAAATGGTGGCTTCATCTCCTGACTTCCAAGTCAACCTGTAAAATGCTTCCACCTTTGTTAATTTCCAGCCCCTTGGTATCAGGCTAGTTTCTCCTCTCCTGGCTTGAACTGAACATGCAAACATATTCCTGTACATACCTCACTAGACGGAAGCCAGGCAAGCTGGGTGGAGGGCAGCAGTTCCCCTGGCACCTAGGAAAGCATAGGAATCACCCGTGTGACCAACTCCACTTGCAGTCCCGTGGGGGGGGGGTGCTGGAGAAGCTCATGTCATGGCCTAGCTGGAGCTGTCCCAGCCCAGCCTAGAGTGTCTTCAGACTGTTCACAGCTCTCCTCTCCTCTCCTCTCCTCTCCTCTCCTCTCCTCTCCTCTCTCTCCTCTCTCTCCTCTCCTCTCCTCTCCTCTCCTCTCCTCTCCTCTCCTCTCCTCTAGAATGTCAGGTGATGTGTCATCCCAAGTGCTCCACCTGCTTGCCAGCCACCTGCGGCCTGCCTGCTGAATACGCCACACACTTCACTGAGGCCTTCTGTCGTGACAAAATGAACTCACCAGGTCTCCAGAGCAAGGAGCCCAGCAGCAGCTTGCACCTGGAAGGGTGGATGAAAGTGCCCAGGTATCACTGTAAGGCGGCTGAGGCACCAGCAGGTGTTGCCCTGGAAGGCCCACAAGCCACTTCCCCTCTCCCCATCTTCTAAGGAAGTGTTTGAGGAAGCCCCACCACCTTGCTTCAGTCTACTGCTTTTGAGTTCTGACATTTTTCTTGTCCATCTTTCTTTTCCCAGAAATAACAAACGAGGACAGCAAGGCTGGGACAGGAAGTACATTGTCTTGGAAGGGTCAAAAGTCCTCATCTATGACAATGAAGCCAGAGAAGGTAAATTAATGATTCAGGGGGAATATCACTGCACGAGGCTAACCCAGGCCTTCCAATGTTGGCGTGAAGGCTTTGCTTTTAGTTTTATTTATTTATTAATTTTTTTTTTTTTTTGGACTGCCTCACGAGACTTCTCTGCTTTTCCATTTTTCAAAGTTAAAAACCAGATGACTTCTCTAAAGGTTATTGGTGGATACTCAATCTATAGGTCTCCCCCTTGAAGAACCCGCAGGGTGCTGCCCTGAAGATTCCACCTGCTAACACACCAGAGATCTTCCGCCTCAGTCAACTAGCCCATAAATCCGCATCGTCACCAGAAAGTTGACTGTACCCCTCATCTGACACACTTTATTTTTTGTTTTTATCTTCCCTCTCTGCCTTGTCTGCACCTCATTTCCTTCTTTGTCCTTGTGCAAACTCTTTACACTTTACTGGCCTCTCCTCTCCTCTCCTCTCCTCTCCTCTCCTCTCCTCTCCTCTCCTCTCCTCTCCTCTCCTCTCATTTCCTTTTCCTCCTTCTCCTCCCCTTCCTCTTTTTCTTGTCTCTCTTCTCTTGTTCTTGGTCCTGTTCTTTTGTTTTTCCTTCCGCCCTTCCTCTTTGCACCAAGCTGGACAGAGGCCGGTGGAAGAGTTTGAGCTGTGCCTTCCTGACGGGGATGTATCTATTCATGGTGCCGTTGGTGCTTCTGAACTTGCAAATACAGCCAAAGCAGGTGAGTGGGACCCAGAAGAGCCCTGCCCAGGAGGTGGGGATGAGAGGAACAGGATGGAGACAAGATGCTCTGCCAAGACCTCTGTCTCCCTTCTTAGCTCAAGTTGCAGGCTTTGGTAGGATGCAATGCCATGACATCATCTCTGTCCGGGAGAAGGCATCCGGGGGCCAATCTTGTGCTCTCTGAAATCTTGTAGATGTCCCATACATACTGAAGATGGAGTCTCACCCACACACCACATGCTGGCCTGGGAGAACCCTGTACCTGCTAGCACCCAGCTTTCCCGACAAGCAGCGCTGGGTCACTGCCTTAGAATCTGTCGTCGCAGGTGGGAGAGTTTCTAGGGAAAAGGCAGAAGCTGATGCCGTGAGTATGACCATGACAGGGTTGGGTGGGGTGGGGGTGGGGCTTCTCTCTGTAGATGTGTGCCTGTGGGCACTGACTGTAATGGTGGGAATCCCACTGCCTGGCTAGGTTTCCCTCCTGCTTCGTCTGAGGGCCGATAGCTGCAGCTGAGTCATGACTAGCTTTGTGGTGTTGAAGGTACAGGCTGTAGACAACAGTGGAGTACTTCCATGCCTCCTTCAGCAACCCTGCAGGGCAAAGGAAGCTGTGGAGTCTGCCTGGAATAGCCCTCACATTTACTCAGTGGGGTCCTCGAGTTACAAGCACTCTGACCCAGTCTGCCAGTGAGTTCCCGAACCCTAGGAAGCTGTTCATAGCCTCTCCAGCTGCCCCTTCAGCACCCATTCTCCATAGGCAGGCCTGATATGCCATTTATCCTTGAGACAGTGGACACATCGGTCCACATAGATGTATCATGTCTGTTTCCATACACGAGACTTTTGCTCATGTACAATAGGCACGTGACTGTACTTCCTGTGAGCAGCAGCCTGTGTGGGCTGAGGTCAAGAGGACTAGAAGCTTGCCTTGCTATGGACACCTGTGCTTGCATTTCTATTGCAGCTGAGGTGGAGAAGGGTGTCTGTGTAAGGCTTGGTAACCTTTCGTAGCTTTATCTTATTTCCTGTTGCAGCATAGCTTTCTGTGCCTATGCCACCCACTTGTGTGTGTCTGTACAAAGTTGTAACTCTGAAACTAAGTAACAGCTGCCCTGGAACCACCATAATGTCCGCTTTGCCTCTGGGACTTCAGTCAAAAGATGGAGCCAGAGCTGGGGTTGTGGCTCAGTGGTCAAGTGCTTAGCCCCATTTGAGGCCCTGGGTCTAGTGTGTGCTTTTGAACTTGACTTTACATTTCTGTCTCTCTGAACAGTTTGGTTGTAGACAGTTTGAACTCGCTGTGTCTCCTCCCCTTTTCTATTTTCCTTTCACATGTGAACAGAAATTACTTGGAAACTCTCTGCTGAAACTGGAAGGGGATGACCGGCTTGACATGAACTGTACCCTGCCCTTCAGCGACCAGGTATGTTGCTTTGGCACCGTCCCAATGGCTGGCCACAGTCACACACTGTCGGGAAGCATGGGTGGCGGGGTTAGTGTCATTGCTTTTAAACACAACTGATTGTGTTTAAACACAACTGTTATGGTTAGATAACTGATACTGTGTCTCCTAACTTCTGCCTTGGCAGGTGGTGCTGGTGGGCACAGAGGAAGGGCTCTATGCACTGAATGTCTTGAAAAACTCCTTAACCCACATCCCAGGAATTGGAGCGGTCTTCCAAATTTACATCATCAAGGACCTGGAGAAGCTGCTTATGATAGCAGGTGGGCAGCCTCTTATGCAGCCTCTTTGTTGACTTCCACAGCACTTGGGATAGTTGAATTTCAAGCCAGAGATACGCAGAGGCAGCCTCTTGGCAGCAGACTGGGTCAGCAGTGCCCCTTTCCTGTGTGTCTCAGTTAGTGTCAGGCCTCAGCTGATGAACCCCTTGTCCATGTTTGGTTCCCTGTCAGTGTCCTATTTAGCATAGTATGACACTCTCAAGGACCACCCACCCACCCACCCTGTGCCATTCTGCCCAGTGGAGGAGGCTAAATTAGCTCTTATTGCTATAATGAAATGCCTGAGACCAGGCCCACTGATGAAGAAAAGAAGTTTGTTTACCTCTGGAGGTTCAGAAGCCCAAATGGCATTGTGCTGGCTTGGTGCAAACTTCTACTGGGCTGCATCACCTCATGCAGGTAGCATGGCAGGAACATGCTGGGAATCGGTAGACTATCACTACACATGAGCGTTAGATAGGGCTAGGCTTGCTCCTTTACAAGACCTCCCATTAGACCCTGGACCTACCTCCTTACTTGTTTAATTTTATGTGTGCCTGCATACGAACTGTGTGAGTACAGTGCCCATGGCCCCAAAGATTGATTAAAGTCAAACTTTTCTTTTCTAGATAGGGTCTAATGTAGCCCAGGCTGACCTTGTACTCCTGAGCCTTCTCTTCCCAAGCATAGGAACTCTGGTCATGATTCCTTATGTTGGGCCTCAGGCCCTTAGTTCTAGTTTCTTCAGTCCCATTGTGGCCCATGACCCCCTGAAAGCTTGCTTCCTCTACATGATGGTGACATGACTACTATAATGTCCCCATGTTTGTGACTGCTCAGACCCCTCCAGGATTCATACTCGCCAACATTTTTTATGCTTCTTTCCTCTCTGCACATACTTTTTTTGTTTTGTTTTGTTTTGTTTTGTTTTGTTTTTGTTTTGTTTTAAAGCCATTTGAGTTAATTGCAGGTATGTCCCCAATCAAGTTTGTCAGCATAGGAACCTGTGTGCCAGGGCCATTCTGTCACACATCAATGGCAGACATCTGTTTTTTGTTTTGTTTTTTAAACCTCATTACTTGTTGAGAGGAATTTTATTTATTTATTATTTTAATTTTTGACATAGGTAGCTAAGTGCATGCCTTTAATCCCAGCTCTTGGGAGGCAGAGGCAGAGGCAGGCAGCCTGGTTGACAGATAGCCAGGATAGTCAGAGCTGTTACACAGAGAAACCTTTTCCTCCTCCTCCTCCTTCCTCTTACTCCTTCTCCTCCTCCTCCTCTTCTTCTTTTTCTTCTTCTTCTTCTTTGAGACAGGATCTCACTATGTAGCTCTGGCTGTCCTGGAATTCCCTCTATAGAGCAGGCTGGCCTCCAACTCAGAGATTTGTCTGCCTCTGCCTCCCAAGTGCTGGGATTAAAGGTGTGTGCCACCAGCATCTGGCTTAAACCTTGTCTTGAAAAACAAATTGAGACAGATATCTTGGGCTGGTCTTGAACTTTTTTTTTTCAGACCTTACATATTTAATACAGTGCGTTACCCCTGTACAAACGGTAAACTGGGATACTTTTTTCAAAAGTTGACAGCACAGCTAAAGTTTCTAACAATTCAAATTATATATATATATATACCAATAATGGCAATATGTTATGCATCAATAGCAGCAACAGCTTTTCCAGGTTCTGCAGTCATTTAAACAAAATTGTAGAGACATCCAGCACTCTCCATTAAAAAAAAAAAAAGTAAAAAACAAAATCCCAGAAAAACAGCACAGTTCTGTTACCCTTGTGGTACCTGGCACCATTTTTTTTTTTTTTAATTAGCTTCTCAATCATCATCTGGAAGGAAACCATTCTGAGCAACATCATTAAAAACAGCTCTGATAAAGCATGGTCACTACTATGTATCATAAAGCAGGTCTACATATGAGTGAGTACATATCATGTTTGCTTTTTGTGATTGGGTTACCTCACTCAGAATGGTTTCTTCGAGTTCCATCCATTTTCCTGCAACTTTCAAGATTCCATTGTTTTTTTCTGCTGAGTAGTACTCCATTGTGTACCACATTTTCTGTATCCATTCTTCAGCTGAGGGGCATCTAGGCTGCTTCCAATTTCTGGCTATTACAAATAATGCTGCTATGAACATGGTTGACAGATGTCCTTGTTATATGAATGTGCTTCTTTTGGGTATATGCCTAGGGGTGGAATTGCTGGCTCTTGTGGTAGAATCATTCCCATTTTCTTGAGGAGTCGCCATACTGATTTCCAAAGTGGCTGTACAAGTTGGCACTCCCACCAGCAGTGGAGGAGTGTTCCTCTTTCTCCGCATCCTCTCCAGCATAAACTGTCATTGGTATTTTTGATTTTAGCCATTCTGAAGGAGTAAGATGGTATCTCAGAGTTGTTTTGATTTGCATTTCCCTGATGGCCAAGGATATTTCTTATGTGTCTTTCAGCCATTTTAGATTCCTCTATTGAGAATTGTCTATTTAGTTCTGTACCCCATTTTTTAATTGGATTGTTTGGTGTTTTCGAGAATAGCTTCCTGAGTTCTTGGTATATTTTGGAGATCAGCCCTCTGTCAGATGTGGGGTTGGTGAATATCTTTTCCCAGTCTGTGGGCTGTCGTTTTGTCTTGCTGACTATGTCCTTTGCCTTCTCAGTTTCAGGAGGTCCCATTTATTAATTGTTGATCTCAGTGTCTGTGCTACTGGTGTTATGTTCAGGAATCGGTCTCCTGTACCAATTAATTCAAGGGTAGTTCCCACTTTATCTTCTAGTAGATTCAGTGTGGCTGTGTTTATGTTGAGGTCTTTGATTCATTTTGACTTAAGTTTTGTGCAGGGTGAAAGGCTTGAGTCTATTTGTAGTCTTCTACAAATGTTTGCATCCAGTTATGCCAGCACCATTTGTTGAAGATGTTCTCTTTGTTCCAGCGTATATATTTGGATTGTTTGCCAAAAATCAGGTGTTCGTAGGTGTGTGGGTTAATTTCAGGGTTTTCAACTCTATTCCAGGCCTTGAACTTTTTATGTAGTTTCAGAATGACTTTGAACTTCCTGCCTCCACCTCCTGAGTGCTGGGATTACAGGCACAAGCCACCACATCCTGCTTGGTTCTCAACCCTCCATTTGTCACTCACAACATGGACATATCTGAATAGTTGAACCCCTTCCTGGCTCCCTAATACATTCTTTCTTACATGTTCTGGGAGCATTTCTGAAATTCAGCTAACATTCTTCAGTTTCAAATCCCTATTCCCAAGGATTTGAACCAAGAAATCGGCTGCCTTCATTTCTGAGATAAAGCACAGTCTGAGATGATGAATGCGTATACTGGTCAAGGGTGTCCCTTATCAGAACATTCAAAAAACGTTCCACTGTCTGAAACTTTGGGCATCACCACAGTGCTACCCATGGGAAATTCCCTCCTTGATTGTATTTGATTAGTTTCAGTCAAAATTCAGGGCAGCCCCCACCTCCTCACCTACTATATAAAGTTAACTTTAGGCTATAAGAGGTTTAAGAAACACAAAGGAATTTCATATGTAGACATGGGTCTTATCCCCAAGGTATTTCATTATATATGTAGATATTCCAAACTCAGAAGCCCCTTCTGCCACACCCCATCTTGGATAAAAGACACTCCCTAGTTTGTCCGAATAGCTCCTGTGCTTTCCAGTCATGGGTACTCAAGTCATCTCCCATGTCTTCATTTATGGACCTCCTCCTGACCACAGCTGTCCTTTCCTCTCAGGGGAAGAGCGTGCCCTCTGTCTGGTGGACGTGAAGAAGGTGAAGCAGTCCTTGGCACAATCCCATCTTCCCGCCCAGCCTGACATCTCCCCCAGTGTCTTTGAAGCTGTCAAAGGCTGTCACTTGTTTGCTGCTGGCAAGGTAAACTCCCCTTAAGGCCTTTGCTGTTGGAATGTTCTGGAAATCCACCCTAGTCTTCTTCTAACCAAACTTACTGAGTCAGCCTTGAACATTGTGTTTTTACCCATGAGCACTTGGTGTCCTTTTGGTAGGTAGTAAAAAAATAAAAGTTTGCTCAGGCTTTGACTCTGAAGGAAATGTGTGAGGAACATGAAACAAGTGGCGAAACTCAGGGTTCCGGGGGTCAAGAGCACATGATTGTACAATGAACCTCTTGGAAATAATAATGCAGGGACTGCTGTACACTCTAATCCCAGTATTCCGGAGGCGTGGCAGCCAGGAGCTTCTGCTGCCTTGCTTTCAGCTCAGCCATGGGCTCCACCTGGATAAGCACTATCTGCCCTGCGTTTTTATGTCAGAACGTTTGTCACAGTGACAGAAAAGAAGCTATGCCTCTGATAATGTGCCCAGGACAAGGCTTGTAGCCATGCCCGAGGTGTATGTGCTCAGTGGTTCCAGATCATGAAGTTGACAGTGCAAATAAACCACTTGACAAAAAGCTCCCTGCTAACACACCCCCTGCCCCGTCCCTCCCTCCCCCCAGCCTTTCTCATGTCACCCTATCCTCCCCCATTCAGTGTAACATCAAAAAAGTCTATCTCCACCCAAAGGCACAAATATACCAACTGTGTGGTATCATGTGGCCCTTAGACCTCAGGATCCCGAGTAAGGCAGTGAGTCTCAGCCAGGGGTGATTCAGCCCCCAGGGGACATTTGGTAATGTCTATAGACAGTTTTGATTGTCACAACTAGAAGGTGGCCAAGGCCATGGTACTCCCATTATTCCAGTGTGCAGACTGTCTCCTACTTCCCTCACAGAGAACGATCTGGTCCAAAATGTCGCTAGTGCTGAGACCAGACCCTGCTCTAACCACGCCCCTTGTCTAGTTTTGTGCAGGACTATAGTTCATGCTGATGACAAGTTCTCCCTTCTATCCCCCACCCCTATGGCCTTCTAGATCGAGAACAGCCTCTGCATCTGTGCTGCTATGCCAAGCAAAGTCATTATCCTCCGCTACAATGACAACCTCAGCAAGTACTGCATCCGGAAGGCAAGCTAATGGCCCAGTTATCTCGTGTGTGTGTGTGTGTGTGTGTGTGTGTGTGTGTGTGTGTGTCCCCTTTGTCTTGTGTCCTGTGTCCATCACAAACACACACACACACACTGCCACACAGAGGGCTATGTTGAGAGCATGTGTCTGTTCCTTTCTGATGCCTAGAGCTCGAGGTCTGTCCTTCCTGGAAGAGCCCGGAGCCTGTGGTAGCCACAGTGACTCAGTCACTTTGCTTCTCTTGTTTGGGACCTGGAGGGGGATGGCAGAGATTAAACAGTTTTTAAGATGACAGAAGCAGCTTTGTCTTAGCCAGTAGCCTCCAGCAACATCTGCCTGTCTTCCTCCATGCCTAGAGGTTTCTGGTGATGAGGGACAAGCCAGTGCAGGCTCTCTTTTGACTTGTGATCAGGGGTATGATCCCTTCAGGGTGGAACGTGTAGGCATGACTGCTGTGTGAAGCCTCGAGGACCGAGCCACCCTTTAAATCTGCCTTGCCCTGGAGAAGGTGTCTCCTGTCCCCAGACTAAGTGTGTTGTGTGATGAAGAACCTAGCTCATACCTGGTCATGCCATGATAATGCCCACAGTGTAAAAAGATGAGAGTTACGAGTGTGGGTGGTTGTTAGTGAACTGGTCTCATTGTAGGCTTGTTAGCTGGTGTTTATTGACCACCCATGTAGGATGTGTACCGGGGTGGAACTAGCTACCTTAATGTTTTCTTTTTTTTTTTTAAAGCTTCATAAATTTGTATGTCATCCTTATACAAGGGACATACTAATCTCTGTCATTCCAATTTTAGTATATATGCTGCTAAAGCAGCACCACCTTGGTGTTTTCTAATTGGCCAGTGAGACAGTGAGGCTGGCAAGAGCTGACTTTACAATCTGAGGTTAAAACTACCTTTGGTTTCCTTACCATCTCATGCTAGCATCCTGCTTCTGACTCCTCAGCCTTGGTGTAGGGATCAGATGGATACATTTTCTGTGATGGTGGTGATTAACATTTGAACTGTTGTTTTTAGGCAAATGACATTCCTGGCCATCACTTTAAGAAATCATGCTGGTTACCTTTTGTTTTGTCTTTAATGATATTAGGATTGGCCTGGAAATGACTACAAATAATGAGTCAATTAAGACAGGGATGCAGTAATGTTGTGTGGATAATACAGACTCAAATTAGACACTAGCAAATTACAAGCTAGCACAAAGTAAGGCCAGGCATCCCCTTGGCCAGTGCTGATAGTTGGTGTGGCATTCCACTCTTCTGCTTCTGAAAGAACATATTGTCAGTGTTTTGCCTGTCTGTGGAAATGATGTCTCTCACCCATTTGGGAGTTACAGTCTGGCCTGGTTTTCTGAGGCTGCTGAGGCTGGTATAGAGCGATGGTTATGAGGCAGCAAACAGGATACGTGTCACCTTGACAGGCAGAGATGAGAGGCTAGAGACTCAGGCAGAAACAGCAGCAGAGACGAGGTGTCCTGTGTCATCTCTGTCCCTCTGTGTCCCCTCACCTCAGGAGATAGAGACCTCCGAACCGTGCAGCTGTATCCACTTCACCAATTACAGTATCCTCATTGGAACCAACAAATTCTATGAGATCGACATGAAGCAGTACACGTTGGAGGGTAGGGCTGTGGTCTTCCCCCCATCCCCACTCCGCAGGGCTTGGGCCTCGAGCAGGGAGGCTTGGGCATCGTTCCTGAAGCACCTTCTCACCTGCCTTCACAGAATTCCTGGACAAGAACGACCACTCTTTGGCACCTGCTGTCTTTGCATCCTCATCCAACAGCTTCCCTGTCTCCATCGTGCAGGCCAATGGAGCCGGGCAGCGGGAGGAGTACCTACTTTGCTTCCACGGTCAGTCCCCAGCCTGGGCCTGTTGCATTTCCTTTGGTCAGCAGGATGGGTCCTGCCAAAGGGACAGAGAATGTTTACCCAGCATCGTGGATGCCTTGTGTGGTTCTCCCTCTCCAACCAGAGTAGCATCCTGGCCATTTTGAGGCTTCTTTTTCTGTCACTCACCTTCTTCCTCTGGTTTGGTTTTTTGCTACTTTTTCTCTTGATATTTTCTTTTAAGTTTTTGTTCCTTTTTAATCACTGGGTGTTTCTAACCCCTCTTCCTGTCTCTTTCCTGTCTTGTCTGTCTATCCATCTCTTCCTTTCTCCCTCTCCACCTTCTTTTCCCATTTCCTTCTTCCCCTTTGCTTGAATCCTCTTGCTGGAATAAATTTGATTAATGAAAAAACTTTACTTAAGAAAATCCTCATTTTAATTTAAACTAGGCAATGGTTTTGTGGAGGGAGGGCATCTGGCTGTGACAATCTAGTTAAATCTGGTCAGTTGTCCCTGGGGTTTGTTCCTTGTTCTTCCAGCAGATCATATGTGGCCTCTGATGTTAATGTCTCTATGCTTTTGACACCTTACAGAATTCGGGGTGTTCGTGGATTCTTATGGAAGACGTAGCCGCACAGATGATCTCAAGTGGAGTCGCTTACCTCTGGCCTTTGGTATGTGAGGTGCCGGGTTGGGGGTGGGGAATTCAGGGGCTCCTGTTTGCTGAAGCTTGTGTATTCTAATGGACTTAAGCTATGTGGGCAACAATTACCTAACTTTGTGTCTGTGGAGAATGTGTAAGTCAGCTCTCCCAGGCCAGAGTCCAGCCTGTGAAATGTTTATGGTCCCATGATACAAAGGAGAATATTCCCCATGGATGAGAAGTCATTTTAAAGGCTGTATAGTGTCCCATAGTAGAGCATACATTAGATAATCCTGACTAGGCAGAACAATGAGGTTACACCTATTCATTCTTGAAGTATAAACACTGTGTGAGCTAGGACTGACTCTGAACACTTGGCAGATTGTATCGTTTGAGTGCAAGTCTCTAAATGTAGGTCCTTATAACAAGACTGTGTGGATGTTCTACAGCACCTCTGTGGCCCAAAGGAAACACACACACACACACACACACACACACACACACACACAGTAAACAAATAAATGTAAAAGAAAATACTTTCTTGTTCACCCTTTGCTACCTAATAACCAGTTCTGGACCTCAGTGGCTTATAGCAACATGCATGTTGCCCATGACTCTGGGTCCACTCAGCTCTGCCCCTCATGGTATCAGTGGGGATCTGGAACAAGAAGAAAGTGCAAAAACAGCCTCAGAAATAAGGAGAAACAAGCTTGCTTTTTTTTTTTCTTTTTGCTGGGAATTGTGTTGTAGGGGTCACTCACTCAACTACAGGCCATTGTTCCCCTGTATGTGGACTCTTCCAAGAGTATAAACGGAGGTTTCGTAGCATTTAACATGCACGATATTCTGCCAGTTCAAGCAGGCCAGCAGGACTGCCATGTTCAAAGCCCACCACCTGTCTAAGGGCAAAGCCATGACTTGCCACAGGAGCAGCAGTCAGGACCAGCTTTCCCCTCCAGGAGAACAGGACCTGTTCTGTCTTCTCTAGTTCCAGAGGCACCATTATACAGAGATGAGGATTAAGACGTAGCTGGTATGGCTACACATACAGGATGGGCCTGGAGTTCAAGGCCAGCCTGGGCTACATAAGGAGGCTACAAAACGAAATAAATAATAATAGTAACAATAAAAACACACAGCAATATCTAAGTAACTATCTTTTAAAAACTTTACTTGGAGAGACTGGAGAGATGGCTCAACAGTTAAGAGCACTGCCTGCTCTCCCAGAAGACCCTGGTTCAAGTCCCAGCACCCACATGGTGGCTCACAACTGTCTGTAACTCCAGTTCCAGGGGATCCAATACTCTCTACTGGCCCCTGAGCACATCAGACACACATGTGCAGACATACATGCAGGCAAAGCACTTATATGTGGAGAGAAAAATCTTTAAATTCTTAGAGAGTAAACAGTATAAACAGGTTCACCGAAGCCTCACTTCTGTGTCCGTCTCCTACTGTCTCCATCTTGTTGCTCCAGAGGGAAGAACTTTGAGTTTATCATCTTCCCAGTGTTGTATGCAAATGCAAGCATATAATAGATTTCTCCTCATCATAAGGGTAGCAGGCTCCTCATATCCTTCTGAACTTGCCCTGCTGTTTGAGCAGCTCACTGTGGGTAGGTGCAGGGCTTCATGGTGCATGTCTTACCCTGGGCAGGGTTCCATAGGGATGCTGTAATTTCTTAATTCCTCTGATGTAAGTTATTCCTGATGCAGTAATGAACAGCATGGCAGTAAATGAACCCACATGCCACGCACGAGCACATACACACGTGTGATTACACTGTGTATAAGGTTCTGGTTTTTGGGTCACTGGTCTTTTTGCAAGCCTTGATTTTCCTTCTTCTGTTTTCCCTCCCACAACTTTTTTTCCTCTTCGTGCTCATTCTCCGTGGTGGTTTTGCAGCCTACAGAGAACCCTATCTGTTTGTGACTCACTTCAACTCACTGGAAGTAATTGAGATCCAGGCACGCTCCTCTCTGGGGTAAGCATTTCCCTCTGTGCTTTGAGGTTAGGGATGCCATGCAGCAATGGTGGTAACCAATAACGAATGTTAACTCTTTCCTGGAACCCTGCAGGACTCCTGCCAGAGCATATCTGGAAATCCCGAACCCTCGCTACCTGGGCCCTGCAATTTCCTCGGGAGCGATTTACTTGGCTTCCTCATATCAGGACAAGTTAAGGGTCATATGCTGCAAAGGAAACCTTGTGAAGGAGTCTGGCACTGACCAACACCGGGTGCCCTCCACCTCCCGCAGGTACTGAGCCTTCCTCCCTCCGGGGCCAAGTGAAGAGCAGGGGGAAAGTCTGCACTTTGCACTCAAGGCAAACCATGCTTTTGTGTGTGGCATTCTCTCATGAGCGACACAAGTATTGTGAAGGGCTCCTTGGTCACAGTGGCAGGGAACATCGATCTGGCCCTGAGGGTGTCCTCAGTGGCTCTGATGAGAGCAGCTCACAACTTACACTCTGGTGCTTTGGTGTGTGTCTTTGTCCTACTAGCTGCTGAGCCCCAGGGAGATGTATGGCCTTCCTTTGTGCTGCTCAAGCCCTGTGTGAGAGAGGAGCACCTGGAACTCTAGTTCTAATCCTGATGGGCCCGCAAGCCTAGACTCGGTACTAGGATGGACTTCTCCAAAGAAACAGCAAGGGAAATGGCATCAGGAGGGCAGGGAGGCAGGACGTATAGGGGAGGTCCAGAGGTGTGAGGCGTGGCCATGGGCCGTGGCTTCCTAGGCCACCTAGAGGCTTCTATGGAACCTGAGAAGTCTTTAGAGTTTAAAATTTTTATTTTAAAACTTGTATTTATTTTTGCGTTGGTAATCTAACCCAGGGTATAGAACCCAAAGGGCATAAATTGTATAAAGTAGTACAGTCTCCTTGGTTTCTTTTCTTTCCTGTGTTTAAGAAAAAAAATAAAGATTTATGTATTTTTATTTTTTTTTGATACAAGGTGTTACTGTGTAACCTTGGCTAACTTGGAACTCACTATAGAACAGACTGGCCTCAAACTCATAGAGACCCTTTCTCCTTTGCTTCCCAACTGTGTTATAACACCTAGCTTGATATTTTCTGCCAATTTTTATGTTATATATATGAGTATTTTACCTGCATGTATGTGTGTGCCTGGTGCCTGAGTAGGCTGGAAGAGGACATTGGATCCCCTGGAACTGGAGTTATAGACAGTTTTTTTTTTTTTTTTTTTTTTTTTTTTTTTTTTTATTATGTACACAACATTCTGCTTCCATGTATATCTGCACACCAGAAGAGGGCACCAGATCTTATAACAGATGGTTGTGAGCCACCATGTGGTTGCTGGGAATTGAACTCAGGACCTCTGGAAGAGCAGCCAGTGCTCTCATCCTCCAAGCCATTACTCTAGGCTCCTTCCCCTTAATTTAAAGAGGATAATGGTCATGTCAAGTTGCCATGCTGCCCTGAAGTCCTGGCTCAAACAGTTCTTTTGCCTTGTTCCTAAAGGGACTGGACCTGGTTTCTCCTCTTGTTCTTCCCTTTCTCCCCCTCACTCCACTACCCAGGAAGAAACCAATGTTATAACTTTTTTTGTGTTTCTATTTAAAGATCTTTCCGCATGCATATGTGCATAAGTCCATGTTTGTTACTCCATAAAAATAACACCATGGTTGTTTTCTGGTACTATGACAAAAGACAGAGGCTCATGGTTGTGTTCTGACATCGAGGGCCCACATCTAGCAGTGGCCTGGTTGTCAATGTCTTGAGGTGGTGCAGGGCATCACATGGTAAGAAACGGGAACAACACATGTGTGTACCTTCCAGTCTCTGTATCAAACCCTGTTGCTTCAAAAGGCTCTGCCTTCCTCCAGATGCCACATTAGGATTCGATTCCAGCCCTCTTCATATCTCACAGCGAGGGCTAGAGAGACAGCTCAGTGGTTAAGAGCATGTGTTGCGCTTGCAGAGAGCTCACATTTGGTTCCCAGCACTCATGAGTGTGTGTGTGTGTGTGGCAAGGGGGTGAGGGGGGGCAGAGGTGTCACAACTTCTATAACTCCAGCTCCGGGGGATCTGATGTCCCCTTCTGCTCTTTGTAGGCACATGCACATCAACTCTTTACTCTCTCACACTCGGAAGTACATTTCCACACCTGAACCCTCAAATGGTCTAGGTTTCACTGAGTTCTCTACTGAGATAACTGCACTCAGTAAGAACTGCTGGAGTGACCCTTTAAAGTCCAACATTTTTATAGTGCGTCCAATCTCTACCAAGTAGCTAAGTTTAGAACATTTATCACCTCAAAAGTTTGTTTTCCTCTACTTCAGTGACTGCCTCTGGCACTTTGCTCATTTACTGTTCAACTGTGGGCAGGGGCCTTTCTTGTCCAGCAATCCCCAGGTCCAGTCCAACAGAGACCTGAGTGTCAGTGGACCTTTTTCAGGTCAGATATTGATCCTCTTCTGGAAATGGCCTTTGGGGTCACTTCAGCCCAACCTGTGACTTCCAGACATTGCCAGACTGCAGATTTTTCACAGCAACTGTCTGGCTACAAGTCCTCTGGCTTCAACTCTACCATAGATCTGGAAAGAGGCAGGGCACAGGGTGTGCTAAATGGTCATTGAGCCATACCAAGTTTGGTTTTCTTGCAAAAAATACTGTTGGATTGCTGCAAGCTAGTTTTGCAATACGCTTGGTCAGCATGCATGAGTGTGCTCACAGTGTGTTTTTTCTTTTTCTTTTTTTTTTGGGGGGGGGGGCATGGCTGAGAATTGAATCCTGGACCTGGCATATTAGCCAAGGGCTCTGCCACTGAGCCACCCCTGGTCCCCAGGCTTGGTATGGTTTTAGTCAATCCAGGACCTTTATGGAGAACCTGAAGTGACAAATGACCAGGTCCTCCTAGCTTTTGAGGTTATCTTAGAAGGTCTCAACACACCATAGTTGGTTCTGAGTCATGTAAGGTTGGATTGGCCAATCTTTGTGTGGCTGTTCTTTGCCCTCGTGGAGCAGTAGGTCCTCAGGGGTTCCCATTCCTCCATTGCAGCTTCCTTCCTGCTTCCTTCTGCCAGAAGGGGCGGTGTGTTGGGTGGGCTCACCTGTACTGTGACGTCTTGGAGATGGCTTCCTTTTCCTCCTCTCATGCTTGGCTGTTGTTCCTCAGTTTATTGGAATGCCTGTCATAAGCATCAGCATCTCTTTGGATGGCTCCCAGTCTGTTGCTGGAACTTCCACCCCTTTGAAAAATCAAGGAGTCTGTAGGCTACAGTACCAGAAAATCAGTGGGTGTGTGACAGCAAACGGCATTCTGATAGGTGGTGTTGGATTTGCCTCCCTGGGGGTTGCACCTACTTGTAGCTCCATCAGCTGGGTGTAGATGTTTATTGCCTCATCCTGGCCCAGAAGACTAGGAATCAGAGCTACATCCATGTGTAAGAAGCTGGAGATGCTGGTCCACAAAAACTGAGATTTAACCTGGAGGACTATTTCTCTGACCTATGATTTTGCTTTTTTGAACACTTCCACCCTGTATACAGCTGTAAGGTTCCCATGCCAGGTATCACATCTGGGGCTACCCTGTATGCAGCTGTGAGGATCCCCTGCCAGGTGCCAGGAATCACATCTGGGGCTCTGGAAAGCAATGCTGAGGGCACTTTCTTTATTCCCCTAGGGCCTGTAATTAGGTGAGTGAAGATCAAGTGTCCCAAGATACTTAGATACTATAAAAGACAGACACATCTATAGTAATATGGTGCTATGCCAGGACAAACTGTCTCTTACTGATGGGTAGGAGCCAATGTTTCTGAGATGTGTGGTCCTGGTCCCACTGTTCTGGAAGTGGCACTACTGTGCACACTTTCCTGAACCTTAACATTTCTTGGCGATGGCCTTACCTCTTTGTCAGTGTGATTTTATTGCAGGGATGTGCTTTAAGGTCAGATGCACCCCTAATGTTTCTAGAATCTTGGTATTTCCAAGTCATGCCAGAAAGGGGTCCAAGTATTGGGATCAGGCTTCTCCATGGCCTTGCACATGACTCTTAACCCTGTGTGGTCCTGCTGTAAGGACCTGTTTGTCCTATTGTCCGAAAGGACCCCAGTTGCTCAAAATGGGGCAGCAATAACATGTTGGCTTCCCTGGGGATCCTGCAGTTAGTTCTCGGCTACCATTCTGCTTATAGAATGGTCTTTCTGCTCCTGGCTGCTCTGGGTGGGTCAGTGTCCATGACTGGTTTGGCTTAGCTGGCTGTCATTCACGGCGGGCCCCATTTTCCTGGTCTGTTTAGCAGAGCAGAGAGCATAACTCTGCAGAAACTATAAAATGGACATGGTAGCTCATCGGCCATTATAGATATGGAGATGGAAGACTTCCCACTTGGCCTCAAATGATGAGTGCCCTTTTTCCTCTCGTATATCTCAGCTGATGCTCTGAATGGCCTTCTCTGAGCCACCCTGATTCACTGGACAGAGCACCCTCCTTCTAGCCTTATGATGGGCCCCTGTGGACACATTCCAGAACTTCTCTTTCATTGCAAATAGGCTTAATGTATTTCTCCCCCTTAGCTTTATCTGTTTTTATGCATGTTCTATCTCTCTAAGCGCTAAAGATTGAGCTGTGTACAGACTTTGATTTCAGGGTATAGAAATCAGTTCCCTCACATCTAATACCACCGAGATGTGGAGTGGGGCTGGATTTCAGTGTGTTCATCTGAATCGCCATTTAGCCTGCATGGGGAAGCCAGGTCATGGCATAAAGCTGCTTACGACCAGCTGACCACAGATGACCTCTGCAAGCTGGCCTGTGCCCAGTGCTTGATCACCTCTCCCTGCAGGTGGTTTTCCAAGGTTTTTGTGGCACCTGATGCAGACGCTCAGAAGGTTGACAATTCCCAGTCATGGCAATAAGATGACCTATAGGCACAGGATGACACCTGATAAAATCAGGAAACCAAGCAGGGAGTGGGAAGGTGGATGGGAACGGGATACGACAGTCTGGCTAGTTCACCCTGGCCCAGAGATTAACCATTAACAATGTCTAATCCCTTAATCCACTGAGAACACAAGGCCTTTACTCAGTGGTACTAAATGTTGAAGCCAAGGCCTTGTGCATGTCAGGCAAGCCATCTGGCATCTGGCAGGCTTCATATGATGCAGTGTGGAGATCATGACACCAGACTGATTGACCTCTCTTGGGTCCTACCTCCATTCTCCTATCTCTCCGCTGCCATGCACTTGCTTGAGTGACGAGGGCTCTGCTTTCTCCAAGCTTGTACCCATTTGGTGCTATTAGGAGACAGTGAGGCAAAGAGCAGAGGGCTCAGCCAGGAGCATGGCGAGTACACAGAGGTGGGAGCTGGCACTGAGACCTGGAAGCTTGAGTTTCTTTTGTCCTTGTCCTTAGGTCTAAGCTTTTTCTAGTAAGAGTGAATGTTGTTGGTTTTTTACTCTTTGGCTCTTTTGAGGGAGCCAACCACCGAGCACCCAAATAAATTACACATGGAGGCTTATTCTTACTTATAAATGCCCAGCCTTGGCTTGTTTCATGACAGCTTTTCTTAAATTATCCTGTCTACCTTTCTCTGGGCTTTCCCTTTTCTATTCCTGTATACCTGCCTTTGTTTCTTATTCCATGGCTTGCTGGGTGGGTGCGTGGGTGGCTGGCCCTGGAGTCCTCCTCCTTCTCTGGCTACTTCTTCCCTTCTTCCCAGATTTCTATTTCTATTTATCCTGTCTGCCTTCCAGCCCCTCCTCTCCTTTCTCCTGCCTCACTATTGGCTGTTCAGTTCTTTATTAGACCATCAGGTGTTTTAGACAGGCAAAGAATCACAGCTTCACAGACTTAACCAAATGCAGCATAAACAAAAGTAACACACTTAAAATATTCCAATATTTCCCCTTTTTTCTTCTTTCTGAACAAAAATGAAGTTTTAACTTTAACATAGTAAAACTGTATACACTAACAACAATTATCAAATAAAGATTTCATTTACAATATACTGAATTCTAACTTATTTGTGTTTGGTAACTTTAAAGAAAATACTCCCTAATCTATCCTATCTTAGTAAATCCAAAATTTTATACATAACTTTCTATCATATCTAAGGAAAGCTGCAACTATAACTATCTTGTTTTTTACTCCATCAAAGGTACCAGAAGGATATAATATTTAACAAAACATGCATTGCAAACAACTTCCAAAAACTCTAGCAATGACATAGACATCTGACTGCCTGGATAGTCACCCAAAGTTCTTTTGCAATGTTGGGGCATCGATCCCATAGTATCTGGTAGACTTTTCAGTGAAGCAGGAAATTTGACAGTTAGTCACTTTCCCCTATGTCCTACAGAATGTCTGGCAGTTTCTTCTGTGAAGCAGGAACCCTGAAGGCCTATTCTGTCTTGTTTTGGCAAAGTTCAGTGGTCACTTTCCTGTGGGTCCTGCATGTCCAGTTTATACAATATACTATCAAGTAGACCAGGCAAAGGCAGGTTCTTTTCTAAATTGCTAGCCTTGCCACCTTGAAAGCAGCAAACTCCATAAGGAGTTTCTCGGTGCCCATCAGCTCTGCCTCAGGGCTGCCAGGAATGATGTGTCTCATTGTCATGAAAAGTCCTAAATTAACAAACATTTTAAATGCCATATTCTGTAGGTCTTTGAAAGGTTTGAAGACCATCTATCAAAAATATATCTTTATATGATCTGGAAAACATACCTAGCATATCTACAAATTTGATTGTTACAAATGACTAACTACTGACCTGTGTTTCTTGATTATCCTAAATAGTTCGTAATAGCTTTCAAAACTAGAATTTTAGCTTACATTTTAAAATGAAATGCCTTAAACAAGAATAGAAACATATACAACATGTTATAACAAAAATGACCTTAAATTAGTATCAGTATACAACCGTCCTTTAAATATGAGAGAAACATGTACAGTGTAACAAAAATGACCTTAAATTAGTATCAGTATACAACCGTCCTTTAAATATGAGAGAAACATGTACAGTGTAACAAAAATGACCTTAAATTAGTATCAGTATACAACCGTCCTTTAAATATGAGAGAAACATGTACAGTGTAACAAAAATGACCTTAAATTAGTATCAGTATACAACCGTCCTTTAAATATGAGAGAAACATGTACAGTGTAACAAAAATGACCTTAAATTAGTATCAGCATACAACCGTCCTTTAAATATGAGAGAAACATGTACAGTGTAACAAAAATGACCTTAAATTTGTATCAGTATACAAAAGTCCATACCAATACAAAATATTTGAAGTTAATACTTGTTTTTCAGTTTAAAGTAGATTCAGTAATCTACCCTTTTTAGCTTATCTTTCCTATATATATCATTTCTATATAAATATAACAAACATCCACGACCCACCAAATAACCAAAGCCTCCCACAACCCAGCTCTTAGGAATGTGGATGTTGTGTTCTCTAGACTGCTTCCTGTTGAATGTGGGCAAAGGCATTTTTAGGGTTCCTGAGAAAATCTGAATTTATGACCAAGTCCTGGGAAGACCAACAGTACACCTTTGTTGATAGGTATCACCTGTCAAGTTTCAGGTGGTCTCTCTTGATCCACACCAAACTGGAATGAACCCACGGCCTCTGGTTTCCTGTGGAAACAAAAGCAAAAACACTTCTCCAAAGCAATGCATCTTTTAAGTTCCATTTTACAGATTTTTTTTGACTTTTTTTTTTCTTCAGTTAAGGCATTCTATTTTAAGAATCTAGGCTGGTTTATTTTGTCAGTCCCTCGGTCAATCCCATGTCTCTTAGCAGCTATCTTTTGCTTTTCAGCAATCAAAAAATTAAAAATCAACACAGTAACAAAAAGGATCCAGACTCCCTGTGTATTTCCCATCTTTACATGATTTTTTTCTTTTATATTATTTTTACTGTCTCCTTAAAGACTATTTTTTTAACTATTTCTTTCTAGAACTGCCTATACCCATTTTCTTTCTTTCTTAAGCCTGCACACATTGTAAAACTCACTAGAACCTGTTTAGAGGTTTTTCTGTCCGGACTTCTTTTACTGCTTATCTCTTGACCGAATGCGCAAACTTTAAACTGTTAAGCTACTACACCAAGGGCTGGAGAGATGGCTCAGCAGGTAAAAGCACTGGCTGCTCTTCCAAAGGTCCCGAGTTCAATTCCCAGCAACCATATAGTGGCTCCCAACCATCTGTAATGAGATCTAGTGCCCTCTTCTGGCCTGCGGGCCTACAGACTCAATATACATAATACATAATAAATGGGGGGCAGGTGGGGAGGAAGAAGGGATTGACATGTGAAGCAAGCTTGTTCCTAATTTGAATAAAAAAAATTACCAAAAAAGAACCAATTATACCTAAAAAAAAAAAAAAGTTAAGAGAGATGGGTGCACCTGTGGCTTGTTACTTTATGCTCTATCAATTTAGCTTTTTTTGAGGTAAATAAGGGACTTGAGTTGCAATCTGTTAAAAAAAATAATAAATCTTTAAAAAAAAAAAAAAAGCTACTACACCTGGGTCTTCTTCATGCAGCTCTGTCGGCTGGCTCTGCCTGCTTTTCGGTGAGAAAAGCCAAGCCCAGAGCTCACAGCCAGTCAGAGGCTCTTGACCTAGGGGACTGCACTAAACATTTCTAGCTGTGGAAGCCCATGCCTGCTTTTGTTGCCATAAGCGGTTTTACTTAGCTTGCCTTTTCTAGTTTCCATTTAGTGCTCCCAGCTGAACAGCAGCGCCTCTTAAAGCTTTTGCCCCCAGCTTTCTTAGGTCCTACATGGAAATTTGGGCCCACATTGGTATGTCATAATTTTTTTTACTCTTTGGCTCTTTTGGGGGAGCCTGCCACCCATCACTCAAATAATCTCATACGGAGGCTTATTCTTAGTTATAAATGCCCAGCCTTAGCTTGTTTCTTGACAGCTTTTCTTAAATTATCCTGTCTACCTTTCTCTGGGCTTTCCCTTTTCTATTCCTGTATACCTGCCTTTGTTTCTTATTCCATGGCTTGCTGGGTGGGTGACTGGCTGGTCCTGGAGTCCTCCTCCTTCTCTGGCTACTTCTTCCCTTCTTCCCAGATTTCTATTTCTATTTATCCTGCCTGCCTTCCAGCCCCTCCTCTCCTTTCTCCTGCCTCACTATTGGCTGTTCAGTTCTCTATTAGACCATCAGGTGTTTTAGACAGGCAAAGAATCACAGCTTCACAGACTTAACCAAATGCAGCATCAACAAAAGTAACACACCTTGAAATAATATTCCCCAATAGTTACACCTTTAACCCTAGCCCTCAGGAACTAAAGCAAGAGGATCATGACTTTGAAGCCAGCCTGGACTTCATAGTGAGTTCTAGACCAGCTGAAGCTACATAGTGAAGCTACCCTGTCTCAAAAACTAAACCAAACTGGACAGTGATAAGAAGGAACTTGCTTACTTAGAGGGGAAGGGAATTGCAGCTTTGGGGTGGTAACTTCTCAGCCCCCTGACTCTCTCATTGCCCCCAGCAGCCCCAACAAGCGAGGCCCACCAACATACAATGAGCACATCACCAAACGTGTGGCCTCCAGCCCAGCGCCACCTGAAGGCCCCAGCCACCCTCGAGAGCCAAGCACACCCCACCGATACCGAGACAGAGACCGAGAGGGCCGGGCAGAGCTGCGCAGGGACAAGTCCCCAGGTCGTCCCCTGGAGCGGGAGAAGTCCCCAGGCCGGATGCTCAGCACCAGGAGAGAGCGGTCCCCAGGGAGACTGTTTGAAGACAGCAGCAGGGGCCGGCTGCCTGCAGGAGCTGTGAGGACCCCACTGTCCCAGGTTAACAAGGTGAGGAAGTGTCCAAGGCTGCACAGCTGTTACATGGCCAGAGGCTGCCCCAGCTGGGACTCCATCACTGTGGCTCAGGCGTGTAGGGAGTAAAAGCTGAAGAAGAAAACATTATTTAAGAGGCTTTCTCCACAAATGACAACACATGTGATTTAAGGGAAGGAGGTGCATGCATACCTCAGAATAAAACACCTACCAACGGGTATGTAGTTCCCTGCCCTAGAGGCAGCATTAGTGGCTTCTAAGTTTATTCTGTGAATCAAGCAAATGTTTGTATGCCCCGCCTCCGTTAATACAAATGAAAACATTCTAGATATTTTCAGACACACAGGTGAAAACACATATATGTACTGTAGACACTGATATTTTTTCTGGAAGTTACCCAGAAACTTCGAACTATGCTTCTGCCTTCTAGAACTTTGAACCTTTTCAGTCTGAAATGGTTTTGGCACCCGTGCGGTTTTTAGGATAGAGTCTGAATCAGTAGATGGAGATGTCGAAGCAGGTAACTCTCATGAGTGCACACACAAGTCCTGATGTTCCATCCTGCTAAGTGGGCTGTCCAGTTTCTGGAGCTCACTCTAGCTAGAGGTGCCATCTTCCCATCCCCTGCGCATGATTTTCTGAGTGGCACTCTCCTACTGATGCTACTACAGCACACGGTTAGGACTTTTTGGTAGAGAAAGAAGAAGAGCCACATAAATGTTTTCGAATTAAAGCAGAGTGGGCATATGTGTACACACATCCATGCAAATTCAGTTTGGGTTTGTTTGTTTTTTTTTTTTTTTCCAGTGACTTGTTTCCTGCCTGACCCCATCCCTTGAGGACTGGCTCTGTTAGGTTGGCACTGTTCTATATGGCACCACAGTAACCACTGGAGGGACAGGACAGGCACCATACAAAAATACTTGCCTCATACAGGGCCTTGGATGCTAAACCCTCTCCTCCTTATTTTGCTCCTAGGTCTGGGACCAGTCTTCAGTATAGGTCTCAACCAGGAAAACCACCTCCTCATCTCAGTCTGCAGGAAAACACAGCACCCTGGGTCTCTGCTGCAGGAAACCCCAGCGCCCGTCTGCTCAGCCCACATCCAGCATAGCTGGGACCAGACTGTCCTTGGACGGATACCCCCATCTCCAAGGGGTGCAGATAGCCAAGGCTCTTAGGCGCTGCCAGCACTCAGTGCCCCCCCCCCCACGGGGTGGGGCCTTCCTGCAGTCATCACAGTCATCCTCTTTGCAATCTGTTATTCTTTCAGTCATTCAGAGACTTTTGTACTGAGCTCCAGCCTGTACCAGTTCATCAAAGGAAACCAACCCGGACACGAACTGTGGCTGGAAGTCTACCTGCTACTCTAAGATCCTCGGGTTGGTTGGTTTTTCTTTGGTTTTTCTTTGATTCTTTTATTTCTTTTTCTTTTCTTCCTTCCTTCCTTCCTTCTTTTTTTTTTAAAGACAACAGAATTCTTAGTAGATTTGGATAGTGATGTATTTCCTGTTGTAGTCGTTTTTAGCTAGATCATACCATCAGGTCTTTGCCACTGAAACGTAGCATAGAAGAGTCCCCCGTTGGTTGGCTAACCTCCCGTGTTCATGTAGCTTCCATTCTTGTTCTGGTCCATTCTCATAGATGGCCCTGTTTTACCCAGGGTGACATCGTAGCCAAATGTTTACTGTTCTCATTGCCTTTTATGGCCTTGACAACTTCCCTTCCCACCAGCTGAGAATGTATGGAGGTCAATGGGGCCTCAGCTTGAGGCAGTGACCTGGGGCCAAGGGACCTCATCAAGCTCTACTCCCCTACCCCTCGGCGACATCTACCCGACCTGCTTCCCCAGCTTTCCATGTAGCTTTGGCCAGGAAAGCACGCAATAGACTTGCTCCAAGCCCAGCATTAATAGGCCTTGGGGTTAGGCCTGGGACCCGGGCACCCACCTCCCATTCTGAGGGTCGGTGCCTTGCTCCTCACTCCTCTGGAATGGGGAGGAGACCTGTCTGGGAGCCCTGCATGGCGGATCACTGCATGTGCTGCCCCTGACCTGGCTGACTCCTCCCTGGGTTGCTCTGCCAATGTATTGCTGCCATCACATAGCCCCACCAAATCGACACCCTCTGATGACTTGTCAACTAACCGGCCACAACAGGCTGCAGTCTGTAGCACTGAACAAACAAACAAACAAAAATCGCTCAAGCCTTACGACCAGAGAAGGGTTTCAGCAAACCACACTTCTCCCTGAGTTTCCCCTCCCATCTTCGAGTTCCCTGCTGGCTTC
Organism: Cricetulus griseus; assembly: GCF_003668045.3. Classification (NCBI taxonomy): domain Eukaryota; kingdom Metazoa; phylum Chordata; class Mammalia; order Rodentia; family Cricetidae; genus Cricetulus; species Cricetulus griseus. The sequence goes on from NC_048597.1 coordinate 96,090,033, forward strand.
AAGGACGACTGTGCGTTCACACAAAAACCCAGCACGGTTCTACCCCACGAAACTGTGACTTCGCAGATGAGCCTTTCCCTAGGGCTGGACCTAAGACCAGGACATTGGAGAGAAGCCGCAGCTCAACTCTTCCAGCCCTGTGGGGCTGGCGAGTCCCCCCCTTAGGTGCAGTGCGGCTCACCCAGTCTCCCTCCACACTCTAGAGTGCCGAATTCCTGGCAACCGGATAGAACCAACTTAGAGGCTTTGCAGTTGGCAAGCTAACTAGCGGCCTTACTTCTGCCTTTAATCTCCCACAAGGCCTCTTCTGCTTTGGATTCTCCATGACTCTTAGGCGTGCCTCAACAACTAAGGCACATCCTAGGTAGGCTGAAAGGTAGACCTGTCCCCACCGCAGCAGGTGACCGTGTCTGTGTTTCCAGCCCACGTGTCCACAGTCCCATGTCACTCCCCAGATTACAACCTGACCTAAATGCCGGCTCCTTCCTGCTCGTCTCTGCCCTAAGTGCTCTGTCATTCGAGACGCCCGTGACCCTCCATGTCCAGTGCCCTGCTGCTGCGTTCTGTGTTGCTCGGAATCTTTGGGGTCATGTTCCCTATCCTCATCCCCCCAGGGCAGATCTGACTGACTATTTGCTGAAGTTTTTGTCTCTCGGTCCACAAGTATTTGGAATGGTCACTGATAACTGGTCTTCAGTCTTGGCATTTCATTTAGGACCTCCACGAGAAATGGGCATCTTGAGCCCTGACAGTGTATATTGCGTGTCTCATCTGTGAAGTGCTTCCTGCTACATAGAACTAGCTCAAAAGACTGTACATATTTACAAGAAACTTTATATTCGTAACAAAAAAAAAAGGAAATTGAATTGGTTTCTACTTTTTTATTGTAAAAGGTGCATTTTTCAACACTTTTTTTTTGTTTGTTTTCAACGGTGGCAGTTGTGGACAGCCATCTCCGCGCAGGAGTGGGGAGCTCTCTGTGTGACCACCGAGATGCCAGCAGGAAATAATTGTAACCCGAAATCGCAGTCAAAAGCTTATTAGCATTAATAAGATTCTAGGTCTCCAAAAGTACAGGCTTTTTCTTCATTACCTTTTTTATTCAGAATGAGAACACACGGGACAATTCCAGATCCACCTTGAGAGGAATGAACTTGGTTGTTGAACAATAGTGAAATAAAGCAATGATCTCAGAATGTTGGCTCCCTTGGTGTCTTTTCTTGTCAGAGACCATAAAAAACCACGGCAAGTCCAGTGCAAGCTCACTGGCACAGCACTTCTGCTCTGAGGGAAGCTTTTTTGCTGGGTGCACCTGGGTGGCTAGAATCGGAATCTTGGAATTAAGAGTGGTGGGGACCACTAGTTTGGTGAATGCTTCTATGAACCAAGGGCTTGTTATTAAGGTCATTTTTAGGGCAGGGAACTAGAAAGCTTAAGCAGCCACCTACTCTACTTTAAAAGGATTAGTCTAGACCAGATTAGCTGTAAGGCAACTAACCAGGAAAACAGGTCAGTGCAGGATTTTCCTGATCCCATTATGGTGAGGCTACCGAGAATTTAATCCTGCAACTGGTTTTGGGATGTCGTTCAGAAGGTAACTGTGACTGCTTCTGGTTCTAACTAGACATTTGCTGTCTTCAAGGTAAAATGTCTCCACCACTTTGTTATGCCAACTGGACTGGCCTAGAAAAATGTTTTTCTCCCCAGTAATACCCATTGCTTTTAATCTTTGATTAAAATGTAACAAGATGTAGTTAAAAGTTGACTTTGAGAGTCAGATCTAGCAGGTTTTTTATGGGAGCTATAGAGGCTGTGTTCTTTGTGATTGTGAGAAAAAAAAATGACTTACAAAGGAGGAAGTGAGATGTTGCAACTTCTTCCCATAGAACAAACATTAGAAAAAAGTCTATTAACTATTAGCTAACCTTTTCAGTCACTAGCCTAAGAATTCTTGGCAGCCACAGGCTGCCTTAAAAGTTAAGTAAACAGGGTTTGGTTTCAAAAGGAACTTGTTCAGAGGTCTTTTGGACCAGCAGGGACTACCTCTACAAAACAACTATGAAATTAAGTCACACTATAAAATGAGGCCCAGCCCTTGACAACTTAATTCTCACCAAACTAAAGACTTTGAGTTCGTATCAAGTTTCATGACCATGAAACGTTTGGTTCCTGGAGCCAAAAAAAAAAAAAAAAAAGATAGTCTACTTAATAGGACTGAATAACTGGTGTGCAGAAAAGGGCCTTCAGCCAAAGGTTAGTTTACAACACTCACGAAGACCCACAGCAAGAGCAAGAGATGAGGTTGGCCCTGCAGGGGTGGGGCGGCCGAACTTCCACCATAATTACATTGGCTCCTTTCAGTGGCTCTCAGCCAGGACAGTTTCCCTTCCTTCTTCTACATGTTGCTAGAGTGATAGCTAGTGATTCTGGGTGATAGTTTTGGTTGCCACAAATATGGGTTCCTTGTGGTATTCAATGGGTAAAGAGGTCAGGGCAGTGCTATAAATATCCTGTAATTCACAGAGAGCCTTCCTCCCCAATAGCAAAGAATGATCTATACCTGTAGAGCCAAGACTAAGAAACTGCTCTAGCTGTTCCAGGCAGAGGCAGTTCTGGTCAGATCTTTCTTGCTGGTTTAATTGCTATTTATTCTGTCTGAAGCTATCAAATGTATGTTTCTCCGAAGCTGAGGGGGCTGTGGGTGGCAACAAAGTACAGCAATGGTCGCTTCCCCTAGGGTCTGTCAATGAATAATAGAGCTGTTTGCCCAGAAGGGGTTACTAGAGGTGGAGAGAAGGACTTTGAAAGTGACTCTGCTACTGTACACACCTGGAGCTGTCTCCTGGCCTCCCTGGCTGTGGAGTTTCCAGGTGGGACAGATGAATTCCCTTTGGGGTGTGGGTGTGGCAACAGTAAGGGCTAGCCTACTGATGTGCATCCCAGAGACAGTAGCTGGGCCCCACAGACGAGGCTTCAGCTTGTAGGATCCCCTCTGAGGTTTGAACTCAGAGGTATCAAGAAGACTGCATGATTCCTACAATTATCTGAGATGGTGGATGGGCTTTACAAGAAATACAGACATATTCATGACTTCCTTGCTTTCTCTTAAAGACTCGAACTCAAAGGCAAAGGCTCAAGTTTCTGTTTGTCTATTAATCTGCTGGGTACAAGTGCTGGAGACCCATGTGAAGCAGCTTTAACTCAATGGGCCTTTATCACATCCTTCAGACTGTTAACATGGGTGGATTTTTTTTTTTTTTTTTTTTAAGAGTCAGGGTTTCTATCCTGAAACTAGCTCTTGTAGACCAGGCTGTCTTGAACTCACAGAGATCTGCCTGCCTCTGCCTCCGCCTCCCAAGTGCTGGGATTAAAGGCATGTGCCACCACTGCCCGGCTATGGGTGGATGTTTCTGTGTAGTGCTGCTATAGTAAATTGCACCTGAGACGGTGTCATTTATAAAGAACAGATTTATTTCTTGTACTTCTGGAAAGTCTGAGACAAGATGCTTAAATGTGGTCACCTGGCCAGGGCTGCTGTACAGGGGCAGAAGGCTTTGTCCTCACATGGTGGAAGTCATGAAGGTAAACTAGCCAAAAACTTCAAGAAGCCCTGTTGTAAGGCCTACCTCATGAGGGTTGGGGGGTTGGCTCTCATGACCCAACATCTTAAAAAGCACCTTTTAAACTACAGTGCAGACAAATGAGCTTTGGATGGGACAGTCAGACCACAGCAGATGAGCCACGGTGTAAGTGTGAATGTGAAATTGTGCTCATGTTCCAGGAACCTTGTCCTCTAAAATGCCCTGGTCTCTGGCCTCAGGCATGGGTTTCTAGATTTCCTAAGGAGCTGACGTTACACTGTCTTGTCCATTCACTAGAGTGCTACAAGGCAGCACCGAGCAGACCTGGAAGTTCTCATTTTTTCTGGGGGAAAAAAAAATGAATAGAATCTCAACTTCCTCTGGTTAGTTTTACAAATCTTTATTGAAACTTACACATCAAGATGACAGCAATTCAGTGTTTTGAAAACAGTAACAGATGGTACCCAAACTCAGGTTAGCCAAATACTGGACATCACTGAGCTTGTTCTCACCTCTCTGGCAAGAACGAAGGATATAATGGTAACTTCTGCTGACAGGTGACAGGAACCTATAACCAATGGGCACATCTGTGGTATCACTATGGAAACCAAGATGAGTGTCATTCACACTAATCCCTAGGGCATCGTCCTGCTGGGAATATAGCAGGCTGCTGTAGGGGTTCAAGTTCTTCTAGAACAAGCAATAGCAATCACTGTGACATCCTTTGCTCATTAGAGACATGGGTCCCCAGCTAAATAGCACATGCTGGAACTGAAAGGAGGGTGAGTGCTTTGACAAAGGTGTCATGGAAACACTGTCACCATTACAGTTGAAGGAAAGCGTGAACAACCTCCCATGATGGCCAGTCCTCAGGATCATTCAGTTTAATGGAGAATACGGCAGTGGGTTTTGAAGTTTGTGTTGAGAACAATTATTGCTGAGTGTAGTCACATGATCTACAGTCTCATCCGGGTGACTTATTGCCTTAGGTAGGACTGGAGAGCCAGCCACTGTAGTTATAAAAGGTCCTTAGTGCACACAGTGTCGGGCAACAATTGCAAAGCTGCATCTGGAAATCAGACATCTGAGTTCCCATAGATTCTACAATCTACTGCTTTGATTTGGAAGGACAGGCAAGATTGAATATTGCTTACATCCATGGCCAGGCTTCAGCAGGGACAGGCCATCAACCTTGGATGCAGACGATGAAGACTTTTGTGTGGCTTCAGTCCCTGCTCCCCAGTTTTTACTAGCAAGGTGCCAGCATTCAGGTCTGGCTTTAGACATCTCTGGCCAGTTGAGGGGATGATGTCTGGAGTACACTAGCCTCATGCACTGCAGTTCTGGGACTGCAGGCAGCCATCCCATCCCATTTCTGGACTCTTCTAGAGGCTGTGCCTGGACAAACCTTCAAGGAGGACTAGGGAGGGGTAAGATGTCCCAGAGAGTGAAGTAGGGTCTACATGCACGTGGAGAGCCCAGTGCTGCCTGCTGTCCCTGTGGTCCACGGCTGGCTCTTAGCATCTCAGATGGGCTTATAGAGGAGGGTGGTGACATACTTCTTCTTGTACCGGTGGGTTGCACTAAGCACCATCACTCCGTCCTATGAGGGTGGAGATGACCAAGACAGGACAGTCAGGTACTCCAACTTCAGAGAACGTGAGAATCACCACAACTTAAGGAAAACAGAAACTCCTGGGCAGAGCCTGAGCCAGGGCCTGTCACACCCCAATCCTGGCATGATGGGTCCTCAGAGCACATGCTCATAAAGTACTGTAAGGCCAGACAAGTCATTACCTTGATGGAGAGTGCATACAGGTGGTTCAGCATGACGTGGTTGGGCTCTGGAAGCAGCGCTGGATCACACTGAGGGAACAAAGGGAGACATAAGCAAATAAGACTTGAAGTCAAGACGATTTTCTTCCCTTACTTCATGGCACAGGCCAGGCAGCCAAAGAGCAGACTGGCTCTCAGCTTGACCTGTCTTCCCAAGCTGGGCAGTAGAAGGGCTGTGGAGACAGCAGTTGAGTTGAGAAGGTTGGAACTACCATGTACCAGAACACAATGGAATACTCTGGTCAAGCTTGCCCAGCCCCATCCTTACACAGAAGAGGTAGAAGACCAAGGACCCACTGAAATGCTTTCATGGAACACAAGATATGCTGTGCACTAAATGGCCCTGAGAAGCAGATGGGAAAATCGTAATGAAGCAGATAACAGTAGGTGACTCTGGAAGTGAACACATGGACTATGCCTTGCCACACCTTTCCACCTCAAGAGGCCAGATAGCACATTCCCAACTTTAAAGAAAATGCACTGAAAAACAAACAAACAAACAAACAAACAAACTAACTAACTAACTAACTATAGGCAATTAGTCTGTGGTGGCTCAAAGTCAAGGTCTCAAGGGAAGGGTGTGTTCACATCATTCAACAATCCAGGAATCCCAGAAGGGTGAAGGCAAGAACTGAGGAGGTGTGACCAGGCCTTCCAAAACGAAGCTGGACGGCCTTCGCCATGCTGTTCTCGGTCATCTTGAGGGCTCTGAGTGTGGACTTGGGAGGGGCAGGCTGCATCCTAATGAGCTGCAGCAGTTAGACAGAGTCTGGGGACAGAAGAGTACATTGTGGTTTGGGGAAGGGGTGGGTGGAGGTGGAGGAGCTGGGAAGCCAGGTCTTAGTCCTAGCCCTGCCCTGGCAGCCGAGCTTCCCAGCACTGCACTTGTCCTCCAGTCAGGCTGAGCATCTCAGAGGCTAACAGCTCTGTCACACATTCCCTGAGAGCCCCTGCTGGGCAGGCCTGGCAGGAGGAGAACGAGAGCCTCAGCTAAATGCTGCTTCAGTCAACTGCTGCTGGGAGGTTTCCAAGAACTACAGTTAATCTGCCGTTTTTTAAAAGTTAACTAATACTTTGAGCACATCATGCTTGGGACATGCAAGTTCTGTGGAATTCCTACACTGGATCAGTAACATACTCATCATTTTCTGTGTGTGGTTAAAAACCACTAAGATTACTCTGTGCTGTTAATAAGCCATCAATCGGTATCATATATGGAAAACATTATGTATGATCCTTTAAGTTAGACACACACAACCCATGAGTCTGTGCATGCAATGCATGAGTGCATCCAAAGGAAATGAAATCTGGAGAGACATCAATACTCCCATGTTCACTGCAGCACTATTCACAATAGCCAAGATGTGGAACAACAAACCATGGATAAGTGGATTTCAAATGAGGTGGCAGTATTAACTGCCACCTCAACAGCATTTCCTGGATGGGACACGGCGCATTTATTATGGATGAGTATGGATGCAATGAGACCACCTCCCTTAAACTCCCACTGCTGTTTTCCCTGTTAGGATAAACTAAACCCTGAACTACAAATCCAAATATACCCTTTCTCTCTTAAATTGCTTTTGTCAAATATTTTATTACAGCAACAGGAAAAGAAACTGCAACAATGATGTGTGGCTCAGTCTTAAGAAGGAAGGAGATTCTGTCATTTGTAACAATATGGATGAATTCTGTGGACATTAAATAAGCCAGGCACAGGAAGACAAAACCATATGTGCAAAATAGGAGACAGAGCAATAGTTACAGGAAAGATACTGGTCAAAAGGTACAGAATCTCTCTGGATATGAGAAACAATTGCAAGAGCAGGTGGATCACACAACAATGTGCTAGATTTCTCAAACCCTCCAAGACAGTGAGCTCAGCGCTCTCTTTGGGATGCCACTCAACATTTGTCTCTGTACCTCAGCCTCTTTACCATGAAGCTTAAATAAGACCACATGGAGAACAATTCCCTAACTGGAAACAGGTCTGTTAGAGCCCAGGGTTGCCTGTGTCAGAGGAGGCCTGGCACGGGTTATCCCTAGTCATGTCTCCCTTGCCTTCCTAGCTGTGGAGGGTGCTGAATGTCTTCCAACCTCTGAACTGTTTTAGAAGAGGGAGGGGAGCAAGTCTCACCCAAATCTTCCAGGACAGCGGCTAAAGGTCCCTGAAGACCCCACTGGCTGCACGTTTGAGGTGTTGCCAACTTAGCACTGGACACAGGGTCAGTCTGAAGTTTGCTGGTTCTGCCCAGCAGCCTCTCCTGGATACACAAAGATGACCACACCAGCTGTTCTGTACTTGGACTCTCCGTGCCTAAGAAAGGGGAGTCTTTAAACTGCCCTGGTGGCCCAGCAGTGACTTCTCTGAGGGAAGCCACCTCAAAGTCATGTTGATTTCACTGCCATGTGGAGTTTACTTCTGGGTGGAGGGTCAAGTGGCGTGGTTATTTTAGCACCTGCTACGGTTTGACTGTGTCCCCTAAACTTCATGTACTGGAAACTTAATCCCCAGTGACTGCTGGGGATGGGTAGTGAGACTGGAGCATGTTCTAGTGTAGGCACCCTGAGAGTGGGTCAGTCATCTTGAGGGCATTGTTAGAAACAGCTGGCTGCTAAAGGGCCAGGCTCCATGTTTCCCTTCTGCAGGCCACTGCACAGTTTTTCAGAGGAAATGTGTTAAGATAGCTCAAATTCTGACCCAGGAGGACCGATATTTCCGAAACACTTGGTAATTAAAATTCAATTCTAAAATGCTATGGCTGAAGGAGGAATTCCAGGATCTAGCTGACCAAGAAGAGGTGGTTAAATATTTTCTCATGAAATTTAAATATAACGGGTGTCAACCTTTCACCAGTGGCTTATGTTCTCAGTGTCAGAGGACCATGGCAGTTCCCAACAATGGAAAACACATGAGCTCTTTGTAAGAAGAGCTCTTCGTAAGAAGTGGGCAGAAAAGAAAACAGATGAACATGACCACGAAGGAGATCTGGACAAAGTACTCACAGAAATGCCCGTGTCCTTGTTCAGGATGACCTGCAGCAGGTGTGGAGGGAGGATGGGTGGGGCTTTGAACCGCTCTTCTGGTTTAGAGATGTAAGGCTCCTGATGGTAAGGTCCTGGAGGGGAGCTGGACAGCTCTGTTGGGAGATGGTAACAAAACATGCTGAGACCATAAGCTCTGGGAGTTGCATTTGATTATGGTATCATCATCTAGCTTTCTGTCCGTGTTCCTTCAATACAGATCTGTATTTTCTTCAAAGACACTCAAGCTCCAAAAAGGAAGAACAGAGAGATTTAAAAAAAACAAAAAAAGAACACCTTTGGAATTTGGGTGCTCATTTCTCTCAATGGCAAACTGAGATGCTCCAATGAAAAGACAGTCTGGGTCACACTAGCGGGGGGCCATTCCTAATGACCTAACCTCACCTGTCAGAAGAAAGGCTTCCTTCTTACTTTAGGCTGGGTTTGACAAACGCCACAAGTTCAAGGCTCAAAATAGGGAAAAGTGGCCTAGCCTAAGCTACAAGCTCTACCAGGCAGAATAAAATAGGTTTAATGAGGTACTGGCATATCAAAAATAAGTAAGTAGAGGCTCTTTGGCTCCACACTCTCAGGTCTGGGATTCCTTTTTTTATTTTTTTGGTTTTTTGAGACAGGGTTTCTTTGGAGCCTGTCCTGGAACTCACTCTGTAGACCAGACCAGGCTAGCCTGGAACCCACAGAGATCTGCCTACCTCTGCCTCCCGAGTGCTGGGACTCGGGTTGCACCACCACCACCCAGACAGGTCGGGGTATCTTAACTATATAGGCACAGTAGGAAGTCTCTGAAAGTGCGTGTCAGAAACAGCTCAAAGTGACATCTGGCTGGCTGAGGTACTGAGCCATTATCCAAACATCAGGATGGGTTCTGGTCACCTGATCCTTAAGCTGGTCCAGAACTGCCAACTTTCTCAACATCATTTTCTAGGTCATGTTCCCCTTACATGATCCAACCACACATTACAGCAGAAACACTGAGAAAAGCATTCAGGAAACGGAGCCATGAGGAGTAAGCACACGGTATTAGGCATTAGAGCTGGAGAGGGCTCAGCAGCAGAGACAGCATGCTTCAGTGTGCAAATCAAGTTCCATGTCAGCCAGTGGGAGTAGTGTGCACACTGCCTCCATGCCTATTTGGAAACATGTGACTGGTCATATGGGGACAGCCAGTGATCCCAACAAAAAAGCACTGGTTTTAGATTTCTAACCCAGATCCACAACCTGACCTGTTAGCCACAGCCAGTGAAGCCCACCAGTCACTTTACAGCTGTGGTGTCACAAACAAATAGTGAGAGATCCCAGAAACAGAACCTCCAGACCCACCCAGGAGATGGTGGGAAATCTGTAAACGGAACAGAATCTGTTTTCTCAAGACTCATTTTACTGTCTCCCATAGGGCCCAGGAAGCAGCCTCTGCATACAAGAGGAGAAACTGCAGCTGCTGCCGCCATCTGCAATAACTCCCTGTGACATTCCAGGTGGTCTCTTCCTATTGGGTGTGGGTGGACCGCAGTCACCTGAAAGCTCCATGGGTATAAGATTGTTTACCAGGACCAAGCAGAACTGGCTTCCAGAAAGGAGAGTTGTGTTATGCAGTCTGTTTTCTATAGGCAGCCACTTTCTCTCAGAAGCCTGACAAGGTGCTAATGGATTGCACAAATGACAGCCAAGGTCATTGAGGTGTCGTTTATCACCTGTCAGCCTGCAATTCTCCAGGCACTAGAGTGGGAAGTGAGCTGGCAGCTTCCCTGGTGCTAGCTCATTACTGACCCAAGTGTCTTCTAGGGCCTCTTCAGCCTCACCTGGGGCATAATATCAAGTTTGGTTCTGTTCCTATAGCCAAGTGGAACTATAGAATAGCCCACAAGACGGGGCAGTGACTTTTTGGGGTTAAACGCCAACAGCCAGAGCTGACAGAATTAGAAATGAACTTCTGTGGCCCAGAGAGCTACAACCGTCCACCTGGTCGGGCAGCTCTTGCTCAAGTGTGAGAGGCAAGGGAAACAGAGTATGTATGTCCAGGCTGCACAGCCCCAGCCTGCACACATGTGGGATAAAGTAACTGTTCATACCAGACACATCGGAGCACTTTTGGGAATCCACCATTAAAGCATCAAATACTTCAAAGTCAGTTTTCTTCACTTGAATGATGTTGTTAACTGTGCCAAGCTGGCTGGTTACTATTGGCTGGGAAGAGACAGACAGGCAGAAATCATAACATGGAAGGTCTGTGGAGTTTTTCAGAGGACTAGAATTCCTGGCTGGATGGTCTCACCACCTGGCTAGCTACGCTTGGTCAATTATACCAATGGCCTGGCAACTGCTGCTATCTAACTCGGAGCCACATGAAGGGAGAGGCACCTGACAGAAGTCACAGGGGAAGTGGTTGGTGTTAGCTATGTGGGCACCAGAGGGCCGGGGGCAGCAGGAAGAGTACCTCAGAAGGATCGTGCGTCCACTGACCATCCACAAAGAATTTGTACTGATGCTCTCCTTCGGGCAGATCCAGGATGGCGACAAAGTTATTTTGGCTGAAGAAAGAGAGGAAGCAAGTGTTTCAGCTCAGAGGGCTGCCCTCTGACTCCAGGTACAACCAAGGGTTCGGTTGCAGGAGAGCAGACATGTTCAGCCAGTTCAGACAATTCTTGGTCACAACCTAGGAAAGCCACTTAATAAAGCAGGAGGCAAGGGTTTCCAGAAAACTCCCTTTGCTCAGACACTGGGAACCTAGGATCCTAACACTGAAAAGTCAACAAATGGTTAATTCATGCTTTTCAATCTGCAGCCTAGGTGCCAGGAAGGGGGCCCACAAAGACAGACGCAGCCGCCTAGCTTTCCCTTTGTCAGTTTTCCTTGAACAGGGAGATGACCAGTGTAACAGGGCACACACACATATATATAAACTTGTTGTTTCTTGGCCTGACCTGAACTAACTCGAGGCAACTGGGCCCAGTGGTTGCCTCCTTCAATGTTAACCATGGGAAAACAGGGGCTCTGACAACCACCAGGCATGGCACAGCAGGGTGCTGTTTTTCCCTTCATTTATTTACCAGAAGTGGCCTCTGGTGAGCTCTTGAGACAGAATCCACATTGGGTTTTTGAGGAAGTCTCTCAGTATATCCTTGCTAATGTCATCAGAGCAGGTACCTTCCAACCTTCCAAGAGCAAGAAAGGGAGGGCCGATAGTCCCTTACAGAGTGACTATTTAGTGCAGGTAGTAAGGACTCAGATCTACACCTCTGAGGTTCCCAGCCCAGCACTCTCTCCATTGCACCAGGAACAACTTTTTCAAGAAATGTGTAGCTGAGTGTCGGAGTGTGGCTCAGAAATATTCTCCACTGACATACTGTTGTCTTTTAAAAAACATGCACTTAAAAACAGTGACGTCTAGGGTTTGAGATCTGAACTCTGTAACTCATTAAACAAAATATTTTTTCACTCAACATCTTACAAAAATATCCTTTATGCTATTCAGCCACAGAGATCTTTTAGAAACAAGAATATATACACAGCTAAAGCAACAAGAGAACTGGAGTCCCAGCCCATTACCTCCTTGTGAGTGGAAGCTTGCTCCAGTTGTTGAAGGATCCAGACAAGTAGACCTCTTTTCCACCCCCTGTCCATCGAAACACAGTTGGCCGAGCCTGGGCGGGGGCTTTATCATTCACTTCAAGATCATGCTGCCAGGCCAGGAATTCCTCCTTCTCTGGAGCCTAAGAAGCAGAGCCATTTACTCAGGGTCAGGCAACCTCCTCACATAGGACTGCTATCTAAGAGCGACAAAACGCTCTAGTCAGGCAGCTCTTGCCACTTACTACGACTTACATCTGTTCCCCTGCCTGCAAAATGGAGATAATAAAAATAACCACTTCTGTCAGTTTGTGAAGACTGGTCTGACACACAGTCAGTGCTTAATCGTTAGCTACCATCACTGCCATTAGACTTCACAAAAATTCTAGAGGAAGCTGTAAGGCTTACTTGGAAAAAGATTGCCATGAATCCAAGGTGAGTTTATTAACATGAGAGAAAGGGACACATCCAGCCCTGGGGTGAAACACAGCTCTTCAGACAGAAGAAAAACCAAAGACTAGATTTCTAGGATGGGAAAAGGCCCCAAAGGGAGCTCAGGGAAGGTCCTACTGCCTTCACTTGCAGACAGGATCTGCTCTTATCTAAGATGTCTTCAGTCTTTGGATCTGTGCTACAGATCAACAGTTTTAGAGCAGCAACAGTTTTAGAGCAGCGGTTCTCAACTTTCCTGTTCCCACCCTTTAACACAGTTCCTCCAGTTGTGGTGATCCCCAACTATAAAATTATTTTATTTGTTACTTCATAACTGTAATTTTCCTACTGTTATGAATCATAATGTAAATATATTCTTTTGTACATAGAGTTTTGCCAAAGGGGTTGTGACCCACAGGTTCAGAACCAGTGCTTTTGAGTGACCACTAACTGTAGCCACAAAGCTGAACTGGGGTAACAGGAAGAATTTCTGACTTGACTGGGCAGCCAATTCAAAGGAATGTTACTTAAATCTCCCCTCCCAGATCCTGTGTCTCCAGCAACAACACCCATCCCTTCTTAAAAAGAAAGTTTACTCAGCTCCTGGCAAAGAGAGCAGAGGGCACACTGACTACACACCTGCCACAACAAATACTTACTTCCTCTTAAATAGCCTTGGGCCAAAATTACTTCTAGGCGTGGGGACAATCTCAGCTCAGTGGAGAAAACAGCACTCCAAAGATCACAGCACACACCTTTCCCCCAAAGCAGCGAGCCCAGGGAATAAGTTACAGTGACAAGATGCAGGCTCTTCCAAATTAGACTCAAAATTAAGATCCAGAGAACAATAATGTGGCTGCCTAGCTCAATGGGGGGGATCGGAGTGTGAGTGACCAGGCCATTAGCCTGTTTAAAGTTACGGGATTAATAGGCAACAAGGCAGTAACATGCTGGTCAGAGTCAACCTTCCTAACTGCAACTTATTCTAAGGAATTAGATCTTTCCACTAGAATCTCCAATGTCCTTGGACTGGGCCGGGAGCCCTGGCCACATCACTGTAGTTAAGGGAATGTGGCTCAAGCAGGAACTTTCAGCTTGGCCTGGAAAAAAAAAAAAATACTCTGGTCTGCTTAAAGTCCAGGTCATTATCTCAGTAATGCAGAAGTCGGATAGCAGTTAGCTGCTGGCTGCTGTTCAGAGTGACTCTTGGCCATTGACCCCCTCAAACACAACCGCCGGATCTAAAAGAGTTAGCAGGGGTGCACCAAAAGTGTCAGACCCAAACACCTCTGGCAGTCAAGCTGGTCAACTTCATTTTTCAGCTCAACATACGTGCTCCTTCTTGTTTTACCTCCAAAACGAACCCTGAAACTCCCAACCCAACTTTTGCACAAGCCGGTCAGCCCTGAAGCTAAGGAAAAGTTCCCGCAAAGCAGTGCAATCAATTACACCTAAGAGAAAAGTAGACGCCTGTGCTCAATTACAGCTGGCTCGGCTCTTAATTAATTAAGAATTAATTAATTAGTTGAAACTCGGTCCCAGAGCTGCTTTCTCCTTAATGATGTTCAACGAAGCCCTGGGCGACTCTGCTATTGGTAGGTAATTAGGCACAGGTTTTCCCGGACAGCAAACAGAGCTGTGACACGGCCAGCTCCCTCCAGGTGTGGAGATGGGAATGTGGCGGGAACACAGCAAAGGGGCCCTGCCCTCGACCTGAGTCAAGAGGGCTCGGACGTCCCCCGACTCACCACCTTGATTTCCTCCGAGTGGAAGATGTCGGCGTCTTCGGGACTGTCCATCAGGATCTTGGGCCTGTCCCCATCCTTGGCGCCCCCCGAGCTGTCCCTCCGCGCCGTCTTGTGGCCGCCCTGCCGCTCCAGCGCGGCGCGCTCGCTGCTCGTGTTGCCCATGGCGGGGGTCTGAGGGGACACAGGGAAGCGGGAAGGGGCGGGCCGGGACCCCCGGGACCGACCGCGGACCACGCCCCTCGGGCCGCGCGCGCTCGCCGAGCCCCGCTTTACCTGCTCCGGCAGCGGCTGCTAGAACTCCAACGAGAGCGGGAGCGTAACCTGACACTTGTCGGGCAACTTCTCCCACCCCTTAGCAACTTCCGCTTCCGGCCGGGCCCCGAGAAGGAAGGATGGTGACTGGGGACTGGGCGCTGGAGGCTAGCACGCGACACTTCCGTTTCCGTCCTGGGAGCGAGCCTCCTCCGGCCGCTCAGCGCGCAGTCGCAGTGGGTCGTTCCGGGCCGCTCCCTGAACGAGCTTCCTGACGGACGGCAGGAGGCGCTCGCGCGCCCTCCTCGTCCCGCTCCCGACAGGGCACTGGAGGATGCCATTGACGGTGCCGCCCACCTCGCTTCAAGTTGGTACACTCTCCAGTTAATGCAGTGTTTGTAAAGGGCAATTCGGGTTAGGAAACCATGAGCTGGAGAGATGGCAAGGCGGTTGGGCGCGCTGGTCCTTGCAGAGTACCCGGGTTCGGTTCCGGGCTCACAAGTGTTGGCGCCTTCGGTTCCAGGTGATTCTCACGCGCTATTCTGACCTCCGTAGTGCACATACGTACTTGCGAGCAGCGCACTCATTCACGTATTTATTATTTTTTTTCTGAGATAGGGTTTCTCTGTGTAGCCCTGGCTGTCCTGGAACTCACTCTGTAGACCAGGCTGGCCTCGAACTCACAGATATCCACTTGGGAGCCTCTGCCTCCCAAGTGCTGGAATTAATGCACCACCACCGCCCATCTTCATATGCATAATCTTTTTTTTTTAGATAGATTTATTATGTATTCAGTGTTGCACCTGCGTGTGTCAGAAGAGGGCACCAGACCTCATTACAGATGGTTATGAGCCATCATTTGGTTGTTGGGAATTGAACCCAGGTCCTCTGGAAGAGCAGCCAGTGCTCTTAACCCCTGAGCCATCTCTCCAGCCCCTCATGCATATAATCTTAAAAACAAAACAAAGCAAAAAAACACATTTAGGTTTCCCCCCCTTGGATGCACTGACTCTCACTATAGAGTGTATAAGAATAACCTAGTGCTCTTTCAAAAGCACAGCAGCCTGTCAGGACTCTACCAAGTTAGAATTTCTGTAGACTAAGGTAGGGGGATGCAGATCATCTGTCTGGTGCTTGAGAAAAATGGATAGACCTTAAAATTTCTAGGATTTATTTTTTCCTGTGGGAGCTTTGGTGGCTTAAAAACACTGGCGTTATCAGTGAGTTTTTGTTGTTAGTTTTAAGTTGAGAGTATGGCCTTTTGATAAGTCATTTTGAAAGGGGCCTTGGAACTACATTGAACACATTATGCATAAAATGTGGTAGTAGTTAGCGTTTCAATAGAAATACAGACCGTTTTACCAAAAAGTTCTCATCTTCCACCTTTCTTTCTTTCTTTCTTTCTTTTTTTTTGGAGACAGGGTTTCTCTGTAGCTTTGCAGCCTGTCCTGGAACTCGCTCTGTAGACCAGGCTGGCCTTGAACTCACAGAGACCCACCTGCCTCTGCCTCCCAAGTGCTGGGATTAAAGGCGTGAGCCACCACCACCCGACTGACACAGTAATTTAAAAAAAAAAAAACAAAAACAAAAAACATTGTTGTATGTTTATGTTTTTAAATGCATTGAATTTGCTAACCCATGCCTTGCATTTTATCCACTGAACATTTATTTAGTATTATTTTTTATTACCTGTAATGTGAAACATTTTTTCAAAGGGAACCAGTGACCCTGATGACTGACATATGGTCTTCTAGAGGGAATTTGACAGTATCTATGTAAAAAAGAAAAAAAAGAATCTTCATTTTTATGGACAATTTTACTTCTAGTGAATTACTATAAAATTCACACATGAAAATTAGATACAAGCATGCTTTTTTGAAGCATTGATTCTAATTATACAAATTCCAGGATTCACATTTAAGACATTTTATCTCTCTGAAATTGGATGCTTCTAGCCATAAAAGAATCTTAGACTTGATGAAATAGAGAAATTTAAGACCCATTCTTTTGGTGAAAGAATGGCTAACTGCATTTTATAGAATATTGAAGCAACATTAAAAAACAAACAAACCCAATAGTTGTATATAGTGGGACATTCCTGAAATCCTAGCATCAGAGAGGTTCAGAGAGGGTGGTCATGCGTTTGAGGCCAGCTTGGGCTATATAGTGGTAGCTAATCCCAAACGTACGTGTGTGTGTGTGTGTGTGTGTGTGTGTGTGTGTGTGTGTGTGTCTGTGTGTCTGTGTGTGTGTGTGTGTGTCTGTGTGTGTGTTTTGGGGAAGCTTCAAGATGGTTCGGTAAAAGACACTTGCCTTTCAGTTCCATCCCCAGAGTTCTACCGAGTTGTCCTCTGACCTCCACATGCTGGTGACACACACACACACACACACACACACACACACACACACACACACACACACACACACACCCCTCTTTAAAAAAAGCAATCAGGTTATGTGGGTGAGTATGAAAACACGTTTACCACATTCCAAATTCCAAAACCAAATCAAGTGACAAAATAACAGAAGAGCATGGGCTGTGAAGTCAGCCTACCTGGTTCAAATTCTGATTTTTTTTCCATCTAGTAGGTTCCATTGTGGCTTCTATTGGGAAATGGCCACAAAATTAACATGGATCTTATTGGCCTGATGTCTTGTAACTGACTTAAGAACATTCATGAAAAGTGGTCAGCATCTGACCCTGGGCACACTCAATGGTTGATACTCTTATTAGCATCATCATTCTTGAAGATGGACAGTTCTGGAGGGATATGTAACAAACACTATGGATGATCTCCTTGGTAGGAATGAGACTGAAGTAGGAAAAGACAGAAAAAAGACTTTTGCTTTTTTTAGCTTATGTGTTTGTATACTTCTATTTGTTTTTTGTCAGTGAGACTGTGAGCAACAATCCATACGATAAGCTCCAATTCTAAAGTTTACAGCATAGAAAAGGAATGGGCCACAGGAAGGCAAAGGCACAGGTAGATGAGGGACTCTGCCTGAGACAGGGAAAGGCTGAGGGCCAGGGAGGGTTTTCTGGAACTAATAACCAACAGTCTGAATTTACTCAGTGAAGTCAGAACTATTGAATGTGCCTGCTGAACTGGATAAGCCAAGCTGGAACAGATGAGCTGTTTTTCTAAACCTGGTTCTAACATCTTCTCGGAGACAGCAAGGAGTCCAGGGGCTGTGGGTTCTTTTCTGAAGCAACTGGACAGCTGAGAATATCACAGGGCTGAAGGTGCCTATCTGAGCTCGGCAGATACTCTGAAGTGCCAGGAAAGTCTCCGTTCTTACTCAGATAACGGTGAAAGCACAATCCCATGGTGCCAAACACCACACGCATATCCTGAAGATATTGTCAGTGCTTTCCAGTCAATGAGACAGTCCAGTTCCCGGGGTTGCACAGTGAGTCCTGCTCAGGGATGCCTGCTGCACAAGCTTAGTGGGTGCTGAGGTTTTGGCTAAGCTCTCTTCTCAAGACCATGTTGTCTGAGGGAGAGGGCTAGCCTATAGCCCGTTTCCAACAGGAACAATCAGCATAAGGATCAGAGGGACTGGCTGGAGAGAGGGCTCAGCAGGTAAAGGCATTTGCAGCCAAGCCTGATGCCCTGAGTTCAATCCCCAGGACCTAATTTTAGAAAGAGAAAATCAACTCCCAACAGTTGATAAATAATGTTTTTTTTTTTTTTTTTTTTTTTTTTTTTTTTTTTTTAGAATTAGAGATAACTTGGCATCTTCCAAAACCATGGTGCTAATAGTTAAGTTCCAGGAAATCACACTGAAATTTCTAAGAGAAACATCTTAGTCCTTATGGACCTCAAAATATTTTAAGACTCTGTTTGTCTGCCTGTGCTTGCATCCTATGAAGGCATTGGATGGATATATAGCAACCTTAGAAGATAGTTTGAGATGGTCTGAAATAATGCTACATTGTTTCTCAAAACTGACTGTGACCTATGCCCTGGGAGGTCTCAAAGAGATAAAGTTGAGGATCAGAGGTTGGGCCACTACTTATGGTACTCTTGCTGTATTCTATTACATTCATGGACAGGAGAGCTAACATTTCTATCAGCTGCTGGCCCGTGTGAAAAGTCCAGGTAGGGTGGACTCTCCATTCACAGGTGTCTACTTAGTGTCTCGGTTGGGCCACTTTTGGTGGTACCTGTTTTTATTTATGACTTTGTGCATGCTAGACAAAGCTGTGCCCAAGCACATTATGTTACTTATCACTTATTTATTTATTTATTTATTTATTTTTAAAGATTTATTTATCATGTATACAGTGTTCTGTCTGCATGAATGCCTGCATGCCAGAAGAGGGCACCAGATCTCATTACAGATGGTTGTGAGCCACCATGTGGTTGCTGGGAATTGAACTCAGGGCCTCTGGAAGAGCAGCCGGTGCTCTTGACCTCTGAGCCATCTCTCCAGCCCCCTTCCTTCCTTCCTTCCTTCCTTCCTTCCTTCCTTCCTTCCTTCCTTCCTTCCTTTCTTCTCGTCAATATTCAGTATCAAAATAGCTGCATTATAGGGGTCTCTTTCTCAATTGGCTCCAAAGAGACCTCAACCAAAGTGAACACATTTAAAGCAAATAACCTTCAGGCTCTGCTAATATATCACAGAAACCTCACCTAAAAGAATCTGTTGAGTTAGGCGGTGGTGGCACACACCTTTGATCCCAGCACTCAGGAGGCAGAGGCAGGTGGATCTCAGTGAGTTTCAGGCAAGCCTGGTCTACAAAGTTAAGTTCCAGGTTGTTATACAGAGAAACCCTGTCTCAGAACAAAACAAAACAAATTTTAAAAAGTACCTGTTAGAGGCTGGAGACATGGCTCAGTGGTTAAGAGCTCTGACTGCTCTTCCTGAGGACCTGGGTTCAGTTCCCAGCACCCACATGACTGTCTGCAACTATCTGTAACTCCAGTTCTAGAGAATCTGACGCCCCCTTCTGGCATTTATGGGCACTGCACACATGTGGTGCACAGACATACATGCAGATGAAACATCCATACACATAAAATAAAAACAAATCTTTTAAAAAAGTGGGTAATGGGTGAGGAAAAGCAGCCCATTGCCTCATCACAGACCATAGAGAATCCTCACAGACAGATGGGATTGCCAGGGTATTGGGTTTCCCAAAGTGCAAATTTTCAAAATAATTTTTAAACAAAGTTTCATACAAATGTTATTCAAAAATATCTCCAGTGCTAATAGATACTAAGCAAAGGGAGGCAGTGCTTGGAGAGTGCAGCTTCAGAATGACGATCTGATCTCATATGAGGCCTTCAAGGAGGCTGAGAGCATTAAAGAGTCAGCCTCATCCTTGAGTGGCTGCTATCTATTTCGTGAGCAGTCAGGGAGGGGGTAGAAATGGATGAGTTTGGTCTGGGAGTGAATGGTAGAAGTGCTTGCCTGGTGTGCACTGGGCTAGGGAGTGTGACTTTCTGTGGTTCACTATCTTAATGTGGTCATGGCTGATGTAAAAAGCAAACGAGTTTCCTGGGGCTGGAGAGATGGATGGCCCAGGGGTTAAAAGCATTTACTGCTCTTCAAGAGGACAAGAGTTCAGTTCCCAAGCATCCATGTAGGGCTGCTCACAACTGCCCACAACTCCAGTTCTGGAGGATTGGACATACTCTTTTGGCCTCCTTGGCCTCCTTGAGCACACACACGCACGCATGCACGCACGCACACACACACCCACACATTCAAGAAAAGCTTTTAAAAAACTAAAACCCAGGTGTCTAAAGATACCTGAAGCTGAAAATCTCAACACTATGTTTTCTTTGTTTCTAATGTCTTGGCTAACTCTTCCCAGGATCCCCCTACTGCTTTGGCAGTTACCTTGTATACAGCAATGAAGTCTCACACAGAGAGGTCTTTCCCTGAGCTGTGTTTAGCTCTCAGTAAGGGGGCACCTACCTGCTTTCCTCCTTCAGGTATACACTGAGATAAAAAACTACCTTCCAAAGTGAGAGAGTATTAGTGGGAGGCTTCAGAGCTGCAGAATAACGTGGGGTGTTTTGCAGATGGTTGTTGTGGTAGTTTGAATGTAATTAGCCCCTGTAATCTCATAAGCACTATTAGGAGGTGTGGCTTTGTTGCAGTAGATATGGCCTTGTTGGAGGAAGTGTATTATCATTGTGGAGGTGGGCTTTGAGGTCTCATATATGCTCAAGCCATGTCCAGTGTCTCAGACCACTTCCTGTTTCCTGCAAATCAAATGTAGGATACTCGGCTGCTTCTCAAACATCATGTCTGCCTGCCTGCACGTGACCATGTCCTGCCATGATGATAATGGACTAAATCTCTGAAACTGTAAACCACCCCAAATATTTTTCCTTTATAAGATTTGCTATGGTCATGGTGTGTCTTCACAGGCATAGAAACCCTAACTAAGGCAGTTGCCAAGACAACAAAAGGTACAGAATGGGTAGGCCACAGATAACATGCTTTTAAAGATTCTTCCCATGGTATTTCTGAGCATGTCATGTCAGAACCCAGAAGCCTTCCCCTCTCACAGGTACCCACAGGCTAGCTAACAGATTTTCTGTTGCCAGTGTCTTTCCCACGGGAAGTGAGTTTATATACAGGGGTTATTGGTGAGCACATATTCCCCCACTCCTGCTTGGGGATTGGAGAACCTGGATGCAGGCTTGTGCTGTGAAAGCTGCCCTTATCATCAGAGGGGTATAAGGAGAGACTCCTTTTGCCATGGGTCCATGCTGTTTGTCTCCGCTGCTGGAACTGAGCTCTCCTGAGCCCCAACACGATGTTGCCACTCTGTCTATGGTGTTAATAACTCTTTGAATGCATACCTACCACCCAATAATCCATCTCAAGGTCTCCCTTGAACCTCACCTCCCCCAAATAAAATCTTTTCTGTATGTTGCCCCCGTGCTCCAGGCTAGCTATCCAGTCACTAATGTGGTCCCAACACAAAAATTGTAAACATCCATGACAAGTGGCTAGCATTTGACCCTAGAAAATACTCAGTGTTTGGTACTTCATCATTATTCTTGAGGATGGAAAGTTCTGGAAAGATACATAACAAACACTGTTGATGAATATGCAGAGCAATGGAGTCCATTGTTTTGAAATGTGTGTTTGTGTACATGGGTTCAGGCACATGTGCGTGTTCCTGTCCCTGTGGAGTACAAAGAAAACCATTGGGCATCCTTCTCTATCCCTCTTTGCTTTATTCCCTGGAGTCTGAGCTAGGCTGGAAACCAGTGAACCCCCTCCTCTTGTCTCTGCCCCCACTAGCTCATGTACATACAGCCACATATGACTTTTATGTGGGCGTTGAGGAATTGAACTCAGGGATTCTTCAGGACTTCACCATCTCCCCCAGCTCTGAAACTGGCTTTTGTCTTCTATACTACTGGACATTTGATTATCTTATCTACATTGGGTATTTCTTTTTTTAAAAATATTTTATTTATTTATTATTTATACAACATTCTGCTTCCATGTATATCTGCACATCAGAAGAGGGCACCAGATCTCATAACGGATGGTTGTGAGCCACCATGTGGTTGCTGGGAATTGAACTCAGGACCTCTAGAAGAGCAATCAGTGCTCTTAACCTCTGAGCCACCTCTCCAGCCCTACATTGGGTATTTCTAAGGAACAGCTGTGTTAATGGCTCTCTCTGTGCCAGTCTTGTGACATTCCAGGCTAGGGACAAATTGGTGAGTTAGACTGAAAAATCACCGCAGTGATCAGCCAAAAAAGTCTAGTTCAAACATGTTGGCCTATACCACAGTGATTTTTACTAGTGACCCCAAGTGGGCAAATGAGCATCCCCCCAAGCTGGTTCTTATGCATGTTTGATGTTATAACACATCATGAAGTACTTTGTACTTGAGGTGTAACACCCACCCACATGCCTAGCCTCCTGTTTCGTCTTTTCCTTATCAAAATGATGCCATTTTGTTTGAGTGAATGCTCACTGAGAGGCATGATTGCCATTTTGGGGCGTTTAGCTACACCTCTTAGTAGACCATCCTTGTTGTTGGTTTACATATAGGGCCGGAGTGGGGCACAGGTGGGAATATGGGTACAGGTGAGGTGCTCTCCCACCTGCTGTAGGCAACCCAGCTTCATTGCATGTGACCTGGGGGAGGGGCTGTGTGTGTGTGTGTGTGTGTGTGTGTGTGTGTGTGTGTGTGTGTGTGTGTGTGTGTGTGTGTGTGTGTGTGTGTGTGTGGTGTGTGTGTGTGTGTGTGTGTGTGTGTGTGTGTAGGGAACATGTGTAGGGATGATTAGGGAGCGGAGTCTATATTAGACAAAACTTGTCCATTCTGGGTAAAGGCTTTCCAGATGAGCACTGTTGAGGGGGCAGAAGCACCCACACCCCAGCAGGTACCCTTCACCTAGGCTCTGTAAGGAAGTCCGATAAACTCATTGGTTCCCCAGAGTGAGCTTTGGCTGAATTGTGCCTGGGTTTGATGTGGGGTCCTTAGGAGAAGAGGGAGATGTTGGTTTCATCTTCCCCTGTAGGAAGGAACTTTGGCAACATAATTCCTTTCCAAGGCCATTCCTCAAAGCAACATCCTAGAGTGCCTTTTTCTATCGCTACCCACTGGAGGGCACCCTAAACTCAAAGGCTGCTTGGGAAAGGCCACCCAGCTAGGGGATTCATAGGTGCTTTATCTTGAAGCAACTTCTATATAGATGCATTTTCCTTTCCTCCTCTGCTGCATTGTCATAAGTGATAAAGAAAAAAATGAGTGTGTTTTAAGACAGAACTTTCAGATAATACTTTGATTTGACTTCATATTGGCTTAAAATTTAGGTTTTCTGTTGGTTAACAATGACAAGATTGTGGAGAAACATTAAATTACATTTCCTTTATTTCCCCTTCACTCACTCACTCACTCACTCACTCACTCACTCACCCACTCACTCATCGACCCATCATCCATCCATCCATCCATCCATCCACCCATCATCCATCATCCATCCATCCATTCATCCATCCAATTAATGTTCATGGAAAATCTTTGTGCCAACTCCGGAGTCATCTAGGAATTAGAGGTGAACACGTTAGGCATGGTCTCTACCCCTAGAGAGTTTATATTATGCCTGAGAAAACTGGTGCGAAATGAAAATTACATAAAGTGTAAATAGAATTTGCTATATTTATCTATTATTAACATGTGTATTTGTGCATGTGTATGTATTTTGTGTAGTGTGGCTCATGTGGTGGCCACAATATAACTTTCAGGAGTTGGTTCTCTCTAACTGGTGTACTTGCTAATTTTACATCAACTTTACCCAAGCTAGAGCCATCTGAGAGGAGGGAACCTGTCTTAGGGTTTCTATTTCTGTAAAGAGACACCCTGACCATGGAAGTTCTTATAAAGGAAACCATTTAATTGGGTGGCATTCAATTATCGGTTTAGTCCATTACCATCATGGTGGGGCATGGAGGCATGCAGGCAGATATGGTGGCTGGCTACATCTTGACACGAAGGCAATAGGAAGTGGTCTGAGTGTCACACTGAATGAAGCTTGAGCAAAGGAGACCTCAAGCCCTCCCCCCACAGTGACACTTCCTCCAACAAGGCCACACCTACTCCAACAAAGCCACACCTCCGAATAGTGCCATTCCTGTTTGCTTATGGGAGCCAGTTACATTCAAACTACACAGAATTGAGAAAATGCCTCCATAACATGGGGCTGTAGGCAAGCCTGTGTAGCATCTCTTAGTTAACAATTGATGGGGGAGGGCCCAGCCCATGTGGGTGGTGCCATCCCTTACCTGGTGGCCCTAGATTCTATAAGAACGCAGGCTGAGCAAGTCCGTTAGCAGCACCCCTCCATAGCCTCTGCATTAGCTCTTGCCTCCAGGTTTTTGCCCCACTTGAGTTCTTGCCCTGACTTCTCTCTGTGATGAACAGTAATGTAGAAGTTTAGGCCAATAAAGCCTTTTCTCCTAAGTTTGATTTTGGTCATGGGGTTTCATCATAGTGATAGTAACCCTAACTAGTCTAGAAGTTGGTACCAGCATGGTAGGTATTGCTTTGATGGACCTTTTGGGTAGTTTTCTTGTTAACTTTGACAAAAATATCAGATAGAAACTACTTAAAGGAGGTAGGATTCATTTTGGGTCATGGTTTGAAGAGTTCAGGCCATGATTGTTTGGCTTTGAGGACTTGGGCACAACATCATGATGATGGGAACACATGGCATAGGGAACTGTTTACATCATGGCTGGTGAGAAAACGGAGGAGGGACCCAGCTGGATAATGTCACCTACGCTCAGGTGAGCATACTCCTGCCAGTTCATCATCTCTAGGAACATGAGAACACTCTATCAGACACACCAAAAGGTGTGGGTGATTCTAAATGTCAGTGAAGACCAGCCATCAAAGCTTGGGAGTTTGTTTACGTATTTATTTATATTTAAGAGAGGGTCTCACCGTGTAGCCCTGGCTGTCCTGGAACTCAGATCTGCCCATGTTTGCCTCACGAAAGGCACATGCCACCACACTCTACCATAGTTTGGGATATTTGTAGCACCATAAAAAATTAATTATTTTGATGGACATCAGAGTCTTCATTTACCTTCTCTCTTATGTGTGCTGATTTAAGTGAGGCCCTCTTTCATGCTGCTCATCAGGCCATTTGTAACTCTTCTAGGCAGTCAAACAACTAGTTCTTATTTCTATGAATTCGGTGTCAGCCCCCCACCCCACCCCCAGGGAGTGAACACTTCGAGGCAGCATCAGGAGCAGCCTTCTTGGGGAAAGCAGAATTGCTGGGGCTCATCTGTGGCCTGTTGTGTGTGTGTGGACTGGGAACCACCTATACATGGGGAGAACATTGTGGCCCAGTCACTGTCAGTTTGAGACGTGCTCATCTGAGCTTCGGAACCAGGTACGGAGTTCAAACTCAGATGCTTCTAAAAACCAGGCTTGAAGCTGCTTCACCTCTGGTAAGGGATGATCAGGGTTGAGGAGGGGGATTCCTTCTGTCTGCCTTCTCTGTGATGCTAAGCAGCACTTGAAGGGCATCTATAATTCTGTGTTCAGTAGAACAGGAATTAAATGTCTGGATTTAGGCATATGCTTTTGGGATAACTCCCAGGGGCTAATAATAACAGCAATATGTATTTTTTTCAGGATTTGTAGTAAACCATGAATATGGATGCTATTTTAGATCGGGAAAGTAGTTGGTAGCCTAAACAGGCTCTTATATTTAGAAGCCTGGGTCTAGGGTTACATATCAAGATACGTGCAGGGAGCTGTTTTGCTGATTGCAGCTGTCCTGCCATTTGCCAGAGCCAATTTGCTGATCCAGGAGCTGAGGCCAGCGATTTTTATGTCTGCATCTGCTTCTGCCCATAACTTGTGGGCAGGGACAGGGTGGCTTCAAGACATCAGCCTGAGCCATGCACAGAGCAGCGGGAACTGTGCTCCCTGAACCGTCAGGGATGACTCTCCCATCTGCAGAGTGCTTTGTGTGTGTCTCTCACAGCTTCCTTCTATGCTCCCATTTGCCTCTGTCCCCTATTAGGGGGTAAGCAGACTTCCTGAGGTCGCCCTTAGTAGGATTCGAATTTCAAAGCTGAGTCCAGTTTCTGTGCTTGTGCCCAGTGAATGCTGACTGGATGAGATGAGAGTCTCAACACAGTTGGGAAATGGCTTTGAAAGCTGTTAGATTACTCTTTTCCTGCTCTTGGAAGGTGTAGTTAGAGCAGAAGGCCTGATGTGGACTGTGTTTGAGTTCTTCTGTCCAGCATCTGGCTCCCCTTCTGGTAAAAGCTCTCTGGTTTTTCTCTGGGGAGTCACCTTTTCCACCCACTCCATCTGTGAAGATTGTGTGGTGTTAATCTCACACCCAGCTCCAGTGGGTCAAACGGTGGCTGCAGCTTAATGATGGTTGGATACTCTATGGACTTTTTTTTCTCTTTCTTACCAATTGTACATTATCTTGAACAATCAGTTCTCCTCTCGCCCAGTTATTATGGAGCTAAAGCTATTGGCAGCAAGCTCATCACTATGAACCTATTGAAGGGACCAGCTCCCCATTTCGGCAGCCATGACAGTAACACGTGCTTACCATGACCTTGCCTTGGTCACTAAGAGGTCAGATGCCTGCCTTGTGGCAAGGAACCAATCAGAAGTTAGCTGGTGGTGGTATGCTTTATGACTCTGGGTGTGCTTTATGGACAAGTACACAGCAATGATGCGCAGAGCACAGCAACCATCCTGGGAGGGCCTATGGGCCATAACAACCAGTTGGCCAATCAACACAGGGCAAGCCCTCCAAGCCTGGAGCCACACCAATCCTGAGCCTGTGCGTACCCCTAGACACTCCCCTTATGCTGCCCTACAAGATCTCTATGCAGCCGCTTCTAGCTGTCTTTCTAGCCATCCGCCATGGCGGGTGGATGAAAGACCCGAGCTAACATGGGGTTAGCTTGTTAAACAATAATAAAGCCTCATGCATCAAGCTTTCGACTCCACATGGTGATTGGGGTGGCCCCGGTCCTGGGCTAAGATCCTGGAGGCCTGAGCTTTCCAGGGGTCTTACACTATAACAAACACAACAAGTTGGTGCTGAGAAATGTTGGGGAATGTTTCCAACAACACGGAACCCCATTATCTAACCATTATCAACATTCTCGCTGGAGTTTCTCAGTTACATGAACAATAAACCCCACTTTTTACTTCAGCCTCTTCATATCATTGGCTGATGGAAAGATCCCCTTGGCTGATGTACTGGGAGCGGGGATGTCCCGGTTCCTTTTCCTGTCTCTGTGATGAAATTCCCTGATAAAAGGGACTTAAGAGAGAATGGGTTTGTTCTTGACTCAAAGTTAGAGGATATAGTCCCTCATGGTAAGGAAGTCACAGCATCAAGAGGAAGGAGAGCTGGTTACATTCCTTCCTCAGGAAGTATGGGGAGGGGGAGAAGAAGAAGAGGGGTTAGGGCTTAGTTCTCTTCTCCCAAGGAATGGTGGATCCCATCTCAGTTAACCTAATGGAGATAATCCCTCAAAGTCTTGAACCAGGCTTCTCTTATAGATGGCTATAGATCCCATCAGCTTGACAATGGAGATTAACCTTGTGGAAGAGGGACAATCCAGACTTTATAAAATGCTCCAAGGAAGAGAACTATCCCACATTGTTGATTCCAGTGCTGGGGCTGAAGAATTCAGAGCCCCTCTTAAACCTGTAGATTCCATTGACAAGTGTTTAATCTTATTTTGACTTTAGCTGAGCTAACATTTTAAATGCCTTATAGGTCAGGCATAAGTTAGTTTAGATTGGGGGGCCTCTCTAGCCTCCTGTCTGCCCTTTCTGTGGTCATCTCTGTGGAAGAAGACTGGTGGATGAGCACATTTTGACTATGGAAATTTCTAGAAGGTGAACACAGCAAGAAAAACAGGCTCATATAGCATGGTAAATGGGCTTACTTAAAGCCATTTTTATTATGCTCTCTCAGCAACACTTTCCAGTGGGCAAAAGACCAGGGACCCAAACATACACAAACAACAAGATGTGAGAAACAGGATCTACTATGCTGGATTGGTCCTGGCATCCGTGGACACTGAGAATTCCAGTCCTGGAGTCAGTCTCCTCCTGGGACAAGGACTGGCTCATGACACACCTGGGTGAAATACCAGGTAGATTCTTGTGTCCATCAGGTTTTCTTTTTTGCTAGAATCCAGTTTCCACAAATGCCTTAGATCCGTAATCACCATGCTTCATATTTGTTTAATGCATAGAGTTTCCCCCCCGGGGACACATCTATCATAGCAATTAATTTTCATAACAGTATGAGGTAAAGAGGTAGCTGTTCTTATCTCCATTCTTCTTCAGAAGAAACTTGCCTAAAATCAACTTGTATAGCTAGTGTCAAATAAATAAACACAAAGTGGCTGTGCATGGCCAAAGAAGCCTGTGATCCTAGTACTCTGGAGGCAGAGGGATCATTTTTAAGGTCATCTTTGGCTACATAGCATTTCAAGGCCAACCTGGGTTGCTTGAGACCTCCCTCCAGAAAAAATCCCATCCCCCAAAAAAGGTATTGAAACAGGTGTTTGGACTCTGAATCACTTGTTCATTTGATTAGAACAGGGTATCTTTTCTTTATTCAAATAAATTCATTGTCATTGTGTTTCTGACATTAATTCTGGAGATGAATTTTTTTGCCAGTTAGATTAACCACTTGATATTGACCTCTCAGTCCACTTACTCAAATAATACAGAGCATCAATCAGTCCGTGGAGAACCTCGAGTGGAAGCTAACGATATCACTGAACTTTGTCTAGATTGAGATCGGACCTGAAGGTTGCTGCTTCTTTGCTGTGTTGGGCATTGACTGTACTGGCAAGAAGGTGTGAAGGACCCACTGGTATCCAAGAGAGGCATTCTCCTTGCAGCAGCCAGGATTGAGAAAGATAAAGCATGAAGCATTTTTCAAAGTTCAGTGTTATTTACCATTGTATTTACAAATTAGAAATCACCTTGTGTACCACCGGTGGCACATGCTTTGCCCACAGCAAAATCTCTATGGTAGCATGCTCTGGCAGGTGGGGTGATGGCGTCATGAAGCCAGGGCATTCACACCTTAACAGTTGATGTTGGACAGGAAAAAAAAAAAAGCAAGGGTGTGACTCTTCCAGGTAGCATCCAGGAAAATCAAAGCTCTTGCCCAAGATTTGCTAAAAGAAATTGGCATGAAAAATAGCCACATTCCGTAAAATAGCCAGTTTATTCCCACACTTGGGATGGAGAGGGGGCACATATGCCTATGATCTAGGTTCATTCTCAGGCTCCAAGTAATCAATGCAGATACAAGAAGAAGGGGAACTATTGGGAAAAATTAAAAGAGGGACAAAAGTCAAGAAAGTTGCATGAACTCTGGGGTTGCTGAAGGAGATGGAGAGAACGTATAACATGAGGAAAAAATAGATCTATGGATTCAAATTTCTAGACAACTTTAAGCATGCTATGAGTTTGTACTTGATTGTAAACACCAGAATTCACTGCTCTCATTGGAAATCACATGCTCCCCTCAAGTCCAGAAATCCCCCAAAAGTAGTGAGGTTTCTGGAGTTCATCCCCATAGGAGAGGAATGGAAGAGATTGCCGGACTGAGACATTGAAACACCATTTTCATCAGTCAGTGACGTTGGTGGGCATGTCTGTGCCACTGTGATTTCCTGCGTTCCAGTCTGGTGTTCATTTGCCAGGGACCTGCCTCTGGAAAGTCCTGGAGGAGAAGACCTCACAGTCTAAAATCAAGGATCCATTCCTCAGAAACTTCTTGGGGTATGTGTAGATGAGGACTGTCCTCCATGCTCCCAGTTGATTGCTGGCTCTTCAGGAGCTAAGTGGTACAGAGAGAAGGAGAGAGAGTGTGTGTTTGAGAGAGAAAGACAATGAGCTGAACTTCTGGGATAAACCCTTCAGGGCTCACTGGTCTTGTTTGATGAAGTAACTCTGACCAGAAGATGCTGAAGCAAGTTAACACTGGTCTTAATTGGTGAACTAACCCTGACGATGCTGAAGTGGGCTAGCAGGCTTTTGTGCTTTTGACTCTAAGCACTGCCTTCCTTTTGAAAAATCATCTTTTTTTTCTTCGCCTGAAAAATGTATTTAATTTTAAGTGTGGCCTGTGCAGAAAACCTGAATGATACAGGTGGAATTACATTCATTAAGCAGCTCTGTGCCTCGTTCTCTTCCTTAATGACTTAGTTCTCTGTGCTGCCTTGTATATATCCTCTGGGCATATTCCTCTGCAATATGAATATGCAGGTGTGTGTGTGTGTGTGTGTGTGTGTGTGTGTGTATTTAATGGGATCATATTATATTCGGTATCCACTGGGGGCTGATCTCGGACAAGCATTTGAGGGAGAAATGGGAGCAAGCTGTGTGGATAAAAAGAGAAAGATTGCTCCAGGAGTTGGGGACAGAAAGTGCCAAGGCCACAAAGCAGGAGGATTCTGATGGAGCTCGTTCAGAAGCATCCAATTGGCTGGAGTAGAGAATGCAGAGAGAGGCACTGTGAGATGAGGGAGCTGCCATGCTGCACAGAGCCTTAGAAAGGAAGTTTCCATGTTTACAGCCATGTGGCTGTCCTTCCTAAAGAAAGCACTGTTGGTTTAATCTGTCCCATGATGGACATTTAGGCTCTTTTAAGGGCTTCCCTTGTTCTAGACAAAGCCTCTCCGAGCGTCCTTGCACAGGTATGGTTGAAACCCTGGATGCATATGAGAATTTCCCCAAGAGCCTTAAATTCCTGGCCTTGTAGCTGGACTTTCCAGCTTAGCCTAGGGTGAACTATTGACAAGTAGTTCTAAAGCACCCCGGCATGGCAAGAGTGGAAAATCACTACTTCTCATGCATTTCCATCGTGTGTGTGTGTGTGTGTGTGTGTGTGTGTGTGTGTGTGTGTGTGTGTGTGTGTGTGTGTTCATCTATGCTGTGAAGGTCAGAGTTGCAATGGTTGTCCTCAGTTACCTCCCCACCTAAACCTGGAGCTTTCCCACTAGGACTGGCAGGCAGGCCAGCAAGCCTTCCCAGTGCTGAGGTGACAGGAGCATGCAGTGGCACCTGGATCTTTACATGGGTGCTGGGGATCTGAACTCAGGATATCAGGCTTACACGGCAAGCACTTTACTGACTGAACTATCTCTTCAGCCCTTAGGTAGGTTTTGAGGTGTGGAATTGGTGTGTTGGTGGGCACATGGGAACATAGTTTTTCCCTTTATCTAAGGGGGACTGGCTGTAGGTCCTCCCACCCCCACAAATACCAGCATCCATCCACACAACCCCAGTTTCCTATATAAACTGGCTTGCTATTTATGTAGAACCTACACAAATCCTTTCACCTCTAGAATATTTATAATTCTGAATAAAATGTAAATGTGGAGTTTGTTGCTATCCTGTATTGTTTATGAGATAAGAAAAATTTCAGCTCGTGTGTGATGAAGATGTTTTTGGCCTGGGGATGGTTGAATTTAAGGATGAGGGACCTACAGGTAGAGGCCTGACTGTACATCCAGTGAGACAGCCACGAAGACAGTCCCAAGCTGTTCCTGTACTAGTAGTAAAGTAGCCAGTGCTACACACACTGACAACCTTGATAACTCTCTTTTCAGCTGCTTCAGTTGGGCCAAGAAAATAATGCAGCATTTAATTAATGTTTTGAACTGTGCTTCCTCGCTCACCAGTGAGGTTCTTTTGATTCAGACTCTCACTCTGTAGTCCAGGCTGTCCTTAAACTTGAGGCAGTCCTCCTGCCTTAGCTTCTCTAATGCTAAGATTACAGACAGGCCTTAGCTTCTGGGTGCTATATTCTGTTTCTTCAGCATACCCCATTATATATTTTTTTTCCACAGTAAAAAAAAATTTACCGTTGCTGGACACTTAGCTTTAATTTTGCCTGTCTTAGCTTAGACGAGCCAATGAAGAACGCCTGCTCAATCTTTGAGAAATAGATCATATCCCTATTTTTATTAGGAATAAAAAAAATTCAGTGAAGATACATTCATGTAAAAAATATACTCAGGAAGTCTTGTCCCAACCAATTACACAGAAAAGAACACAATTTTGCTTTTAAAACTATTCCACCTCAGAACATGATATATGCCCTTCCAATCCTGACACAGCTACCACCTGTTCTGCAGGCAGGAAAGGATGGGCTCTTGCCCATATCTGTACAAGACAGGTGCTTTCATAGTGGAGACTATGTTAATAGTTACAGTGCACTTCCCAATGGGCACCTGGGGTATCTGGGACACTGAGCCCCCTTAGATGGCAATACCTGCTTCTTATACACCTCTTGGCTGGCACTTGGGACCCCTATCCTTCTTAGATGGCAGTACCTGCTTCCTGTGAACCTCCTAATTGGCACCCAGGACCCCCTACCATCCTTAGATGGTGGGATCTTCCTTAAAGAAACCTTGGAACACAAAGGCTCTTGTGGCTACAAATGACAAGTAAGCACTAGTTTGCAGGGAGTGTTGTTTCATTTTATGAGATAGGATCTCATTATATATGCCAGGTTGGCTTCAAACTCATGATCCTCCACCCTCAGTCGAGATTGAAATGGATGTGACTCCATGGCCAGTTAAGCGATAACTTTGAATATGGTTATGACTCTATTTTTAGCTATTTGCACACAGAGGTAATGTCTGTGGGTCGTATTGTGTATTTATTTTACTTAGTGACAAATCCATGCTATTCTATAAAGGTTGGAGAACCTGGCTGCCACTGCACTCAGTGTTTGTGAACATGGATGGGAGCCCAACTCTTAATGTGAGCCTAAAGTGGGTTGTATTTAGTCAGCTACCAAGAGCTCTATACACAGCCAGTGTCTTTGGCTTTCAGTCTCTTCCCATCCTTGGAAATGTTGGGGGGGGGCAGTTGGGTGGGGCTGATCATATCTGCCTGAGTGTATAAAATGACACCTTCTTCTAGAAACTTTCAAGATGAAGTTTGATAGATGACCCTACTTGGGTCACCGGAGACTACCACATTGGTGGCACAGCACAGTCGTTACCTTTATGCCCAAGCTTTGTCTTGCTCAACTGATATTGTTGCTAACAAAGTTCCTTTGGTTTCATGGGATATCAAACAGGTGACCATGAGATGGACCATGGGGATGGAGGAGGAGATACAAGAGATGGAGTGTCAGCAGGTGTCTTGGGTGTAACATGACCTCTGCCCCAGGTAGCTGAGAGATTCCCTGAGCCCTTGCAAACAGCAACACTTAGAGAATCCATTGTCTTCTTTGATCCCAGCTCCTGACACAGAGCTTCAAGTTTTTCTTGGAATTTATTGGGTCATAAGGTTATTTTTTTGTTGTTGTTCTAGCAGATAACTCTTGGTTGGTCCCAGATAGCCTAGTGATGCTGGATTGTTGCCATGGAAACCAGTCGTGTGACAAAAGGTCAGCCATTTTCAGTCCTATCTCTTTTTCCCAGGGAAGGGAAATAGGCTGAAGGCTGAGTTGATATAATTCTTCATGCCAACATGATGAAACCCCTGTAGTCCTCCAAAGAGACAGGGTCTGAGAAGCTTCTAGATTGCCACCCACTTGTGCCTGAAGGATGTTGCACACAGAATGGCAGGGAAGCTCCCACACCTTCCCTCTCTTCCATTAGGATGCTCATTTACACTCCTTAGTGATGTACTTCATAGCAAGTGAGTACCCATTAGTGCTTCCTTGAGTTCTGTGAGACAACTACACAAACAAAAGGAGTCTGAGGAGGGGTCATGGAACCCTGACTTCTGTAGGGCAGAAAGTCATGTTTAATTGGAGGCTTAGGACTGACATCTTGAGTAGGTGAGCACTCAGTCTGTGGGTTCTGGCTGTACCTCTTGATAGAGGGTATCTGAATGCAGGTCTTCCAGTTGGTGTTTGCTGAGAATTGCTTGTTATGTGGGGCACTCTATCAACCTACATCTGGCTGCAGAAGTGTGCTGCCTTGAATGTATAGAAAAAAAGAAAACATGTTTTTATCTCCCATGTTAGGCATGTAAACAGTCTGGTTTTATGGCACACACCCAGGGGGGAATGTTTTTCATTAAGTGCAAACTGTAGGACAGTGGCTATGTGATGTTAGAATATTTAGAATCAATCCATTGTGAGATAATACATATTTTAAGATCACTCCAGGGCTTGTCTGGGATCCAGAGATCTATGTTTACAAGTTCCCCAGCTGAATCTGTTGCAGATGGTCTGAGAGCTGAGGATGCTTTGAAAAACATGACCACTGAGACTAGCATAACCTCCCTTGAATCTTCAAGGTACTTAGGAGAAAGCTAAACCCTGCAGACATGTTGGCTTGGGTAGGGATTTGCATATATTCAGGGTGGGAAATACCTTTCATCTGTGGGATTCATCTCTGCACTTTTCCTGGAACCTTGAGGGCAGAGAAGTACCTGACTTTGAGAGACTTTAACTTTCTGATGCTGTTTGGATCAGAACCATCTACAAGACATTGTTCTATGCAAAATACTGAATATTTGCATGATTCTCAGATCTTCTAAATTTGATGACATGAAACTGTCCCCAAACATTATGTGACATACTTAGGTAGTCTATAGAATTAGATGAACAAGCTTCTTGTGAATTTAGTTACAGACTATAATGATTTGGGACTATTGAAAGAAACACAATGGAGACATTTGAGTTCTATTCTCCATCTTGATTATTATTTTCTTAATGAGGATAAAGACTAACTACTTTTAATGATGATGATGATGATGATGATAACAATAATGGTAACAGTGCCAGAGACCAAACCTTGGATTTTGCTCATGCCAAGCAGGGACTTTACCACTGAGCTACATTAATTTTTAATTTTTTTGAGATTAATTTTTTTGAGATAGGGACGCATTTAGCCCAGGTTTATCTTGAATTTGTTATGTAGCAGAGGATACCTTAAACTCTCGACCCTGTTGCCATGTTTCTCTGTCTCTCAAGTCACCTGGGGTCTTGGATATATATACCAATTATCATGCTAGCTACCAAGATCAAATTTTTGTTTATTTTATTTTTAAAAAGTATTTACTTTATTATTTTTTATTTAGGGATGTGTGTGTATTTTCATGTGAGTGCAGTGCTCTTGGAGGCCAAAAAAGAATGATTGTGGGCCTACTTGATGTGGGTGCTGGGAACTGAACTCAGATCCTCTGGAAGAGAGCAGCCAATGCTCTCAGCCTCAGAGCCATCTCTCCAGTCCATTTATTATTAGTTTGTTTAGATTTATCTGCTTTTATTTTCTGGGTATGAGTGTTTTGTCTGCATATATGTGTTTGTCCTCTGTCCATGCCTGGTGTCCTTGGAGACCAGAAGTGGGCATCAGATTCCCTGGAACTGTAGTTACAGATAGTTGTGTACCACCTGAGTGGGTGCTAGGAATTGAACCCAATTCCTCTGAAAAATCAGCCAGTGCTCTTAACCACTGAGCCATCTCTCTAGCTCCTGTTTGTGTGTGTTTGTTTGTTTTGGTTTGAGACAGGGTCTCACGATGTAGTCCTGACTGTCTCTAGCTATGTAGAGACCCGGCTGGCCTTGAACTCATAGAGCTTCTCCCACCTCTACATCCTGAGTGCTGGGACTAACAGGGTGTGCCACCATGCCTGGCTCCCTTGTTTTTTTTAAAAGACAAATACTTTACAGTTTTGGAAAATCAATTGTTTTCTTTAGAGAGGAATTTTGAACTAAACTCAGAAATCTACATTCATGGCTTTGCCTCACCCAGGCTTGACGACCTCTGCAGTCAGATTTCCCTTCCATGAAGTCCTTGCTGGCTTCCAGATTGTTCTAACAGAGCCTTCCGGGGACATGCACACATCCGTAACCCTACTCCCCTCCTTGGCATTGACTTAGAGTAAACTAGGACAGTGAGTTTGCTGATGTAAAGGAAAACTGACCACTATGCTAAGGGCTACCCTTAGTGTGTCTTTTCTTTTGCACTTTGGAGGAAGAATTTGCCAGGATCAGACCATGAGGCTTCTTTCAAATTCTGTGATCTAAATCCTGGGGGAGGAGGGATGTTCAGAGCTGAAAAATGGCAGGTTCCCAGGCTCACATCTGATTTACCCAGTTGGAACACTCTGGGCATGTTTTGGATGGGAATGTATATAAACCTTTCCAGTTGATTCTTGGGCAGTGCAAAGCTGGGGACCTCTGTTTAGTAGTTCCACATGGCCATTCAATTCCTACAAAGTAGGCTGGGATATTTTATTTCAAAGGATTATAGAGAATTTGGCCCCATTATTCAGCTTATGGAAGATTGCAATTGATTTCTTTCTCTATAGACTATCCTGTCTCTCTGTGTGTGTCTCTCTCATACACAAAGGACAAAATATTTATTTATCTGTGGCAGGTTCTTAGTATGAGCCTGGACTGGCCTCAAACACTTCCTCATCTCACTCTCGCAAAGAACTGTCTTAAGTTATTTGAGTTTCTCCTGGGATTCTAACTCTAGAAACCCTCTTGTGTTTTCTTTGATGACTTGGGCAGAAATGTTTCTAAAAGGAATCTGACCTTACAGATAGGTTGGGAAAACGAAGTCTGAGAATGTAACAGCTTGCCCAGATGGTTTGTGTGTTAGCTAGAGGTTTTATTTTGAGACAAGATCTCACTGTGTAGCTCAGGAACACGATATGTAGAACAGGTTGTCCTTGAAATCACAGAGATATGTTTGCTTCTACATCCTGACTGTGCGGATTAAAGGTCTACATCACCAACCCAGGTCAGAACTAGGATATGAATCCTGATAAAATTGATGAAAAAACCCATGAGCTAACCATTGTAAAACAGTACCCCTGAGGAAGAAAGAATGGAAGGTGACCATTCATAGATTTTATTCATATTAGAGAAGCTTCAACCATAAGCATGTACACATACCTTGATGCCATCTGGAAACATATACTATGAGTATTGGAATTTCTCATGTATGATGACTTCTGGGCCTCTTGTTAAAAAAAAAAAAACTTGGGTGGTGATATCTTAGGGACAAACATTTCTTTTTTAAAAAATATTTTATGTTTTTAAGTATGAGTGTGTGCATGTGTTTTTCTCAGTTTCTCTCTGTCTTTCTCCCTCTCGGTGTGTGTGTGTGTATGCATGTGTGTGTGTGTGTGTGTGTGTGTGTGTGTGTGTGTGTGTGTGTGTACAGGTGCTAGTGGAGGCCAGAAGAAGGTGTATGATGACCCTGGAACTGGAGATAAAGGCAGTTGTGAGCTACCCATTGTGGGTGCTGGGAACCAAACTCAGTTCCTGGTTAAGAGCAGGAGGCAGTCTTCACAAGGAGCTGTCTCTTCAGCTCTGGCAATCTGATGTTTGATCTAAATGTTCACCTCAGATTGCCAAGTAGACAGGTTCCAGTCTACAGGTGTGGTCATCATTCTATGTTTTATTAAGGGTTTAAACACTGCAGTTGTCTTCATCTAAATCAGATTTTTAACACCTTTTAAAAATGGGGTCAGCATCCTGAGGGATGGTTGCTCCATTTAAAATGGTTCACCACAGTTCCCATGTCTCCTCATTGTTTCCTAACCAGGCCACTGCATTCATGTATGTTCCCTGCCTGACCCATGACATCTGTATGTTTTGGCTTTGACTTATTACAAACCTCATTGTACTGTCACCCCCATCAATGAATACTGGAGTTGACCATAAAGTGGGAACAGTTTGTCCATGTCACTGGCATGTCAGAAAAGGAGGCATTGATGGAGAGGTGGTGAGAAACTGTAGTTAAGAACTCAGCACTAGAGACACAGCTCAGTGGGTAAAGTGCTTGCTAGTTAAGCATGATTTCAGACCTCCAGCACCAACATAAGAGCCAGTTGTGGCAGTGTGAGTCCATCACCCCAGAGCCTAGGACAGAGACATCTGTCTGGGTTCCAAGAGAAACTCTATGTCAAAAGGTAGCAAGGTGATGATGAGTATATCTTAATATCAACCTCTGACTGCCATGTGACCTGCAGAGGTGAATACACCTGTATGCACATTTGCATCCATGTGAAACACACACACACACACACACACACACACAGAGAGAGAGAGAGAGAGAGAGAGAGAGAGAGAGAGAGAGAGAGAGAGAGAGAGAGAAAGAGAGACTTCTTTAAGAATGAAGTTCGGCATGTTCTCATCTATTCTCCAGTACTCTCATCTTTCCCACATTCCAGGCCACCATCATCAGATTTTAAAGAACTCAGTGATGAGTGATGATATCATTGTCATCTAAACAGAAATTCTGAGTTCCCTTTGCTCTTTTAGTTTCCCTTTCCCTTTCTTTGGACACTACCATCTGTTTCCCTTGGGACACTTTCTGTTAGGACATGGACTCCCATATCCACGAGGTCCTCATAGCTTGTGGATCTGGTTTATATGATAGGAAATTGATCTCTTGTGATGTCCAGTGTCCTCTCAATTGCCAAGGTGGGGCTGGCTGATCTACCCAGATTAAAGATGTGACTTCCTCCCTCATCCACCCATGTGAGTCTC
The DNA here is from genome assembly GCF_003668045.3 of Cricetulus griseus. NCBI lineage: Eukaryota > Metazoa > Chordata > Mammalia > Rodentia > Cricetidae > Cricetulus > Cricetulus griseus. The sequence goes on from NC_048597.1 coordinate 96,128,491, forward strand.
ATTGGCCAATGAAGCCAAAAAAAGGTTGGCCTTCTCAGGTTAAGGGGCAAAGTACTTTGGTCAAGGATGTAGAAGAGTTAATTGCCCAGGGAGAAAAGCTTGAGTAGTTTTGGCCCTGTGGGTTTGTGTTTTTCATTTCTGGGCCCAGGCTATGCAACATGTGGCCTTTGCCTTTGTCAAAACTCTGATGGAAAGTGGCATTCATTCTATCAGGGGAAGTTCATTTCAGCTTATTAGAGAATTCAGAAAAAATATGTAAATCCAGAGAGAAGCATCACTGTCCCTTTCTTTATGACAGGAGAGCTCATGGGCAATTCCAAAGCACACAGCTTTTCTGCCCTTGAACTAGCAATGAGACAAGCATAATGCAAAGTCACGTAGGACATAATTTTGCAGACATGTGGTGAGACAGATATTAGAACAATTCTAGATGCTCCATTTATACCTTCACATCATCTCCTGCCCTCTGACAGTCAGATGGGGCCACATAACAGGCATCAGCCCTCTAAGTGTGAGCCTAAGTGACATTTTCTCAGGCAGTGGGAAAGCTACATGGGCTTTCTGTTCCTCCCTACTCCCTGCCTTAGCCTGACATCACTTCCTGTTCTAGAAATGAAGCTTGGGGAATTATAACCCACAGACAAAAATACTTGTTTTTATAAATAAAGTTTTATGGGAACACAGCCCCACCGGTCATTCACATGCTGTCTATGGCTACTGTTGTGTCCCAGTGGCAGAGCTCAGTACTTATGACAGAGGTGGTGGTGGTAGAGACCTCATGTCCTGCAAGACCTAGAATATTTACTGTTATGCCAGAGCCATTTAGTGCCAGAGTTTATGGACTGGTCCTATGTGCCAGATGGAGTATTGCAGAGTGCATTTCATTGGCGGGGGGACCTGCTGATGAGACCGTGGGTCCAGGCAGCACAAGAACAGGTGGATTCCTACAACCTGGGTCAGAAAGGAGGGAAAAGGTGACTTCGTCCTTGCTAGAGTGTCCCTAGTTTATCTTCAGATGGTATTGAAGGGTCAGATGTACCCCTTGAGCCTGGGTCTGATTGTAAAGTTCCACTTTCTACTTTAATCATTTGTCTATTTGTAGTTTGATGGGAAACTAAGCAGGAAAAACCGACTCTGGCCATTCTTTGGGACAGTCATAGCAATCATGTTTCAAGATGGCTATAGTTGTGTCAAGCTCTTCTTCCCTGATAGAATTGCTAGAATATAGTGGTGTGATTGATGGCCTGGGACTCCGAAGCTTCCCTGCATGGTCTGTGTAACATGAGAAAAGATGAAGACCCTGTTAATTTTATTATCAAAGCCAAACTTAATTGTAGCCCAATAGAATCCCATGAGCATTCGAGAAAAGCACTCAATAGCAGGAGGGGTTCAGAAAGCCTACTTACTTCCTGTAGAATTGCACCACACAGAAAACACCGATGATGACCAGGCCAATGATGATGGAGGCAATGGCCACCCACTTGGCATTCCTCCCAAGCCTCCTGGCTCCTTCGTAGTCTCCATCATTGTAGCTGTTCTGAGACTGGAGAACACAAAGGAAAAGCCGGTGACCACAGACCACAGATAAGGAAAGGCATGAGCCTTCTCAGGCTGTCTTGATGAAACAACTCTTAAGGAGCCGTTGATGACTGCTCCCCTCAGTGTCAGGTTGTTGGGAAAACAACATTACTATCATCTCCCAGGAGACCTTCCCAAGGCCTCTATATTTCTTACTTCCAACTGAGTTTGTCTTGCACACCCATATAGGGGCTATGTGGGTGGTAGTGCTAGTCTCTCTCATTCAGCCCAGTATGTCAGTTTCCAGAGTCATACTTGTCAAGTGGAAGACACTTAATACATATCTGTAGAATGAAAGGACATACCTGTGTCAAACATTAGGTCAGTCATGGCCAAGTGTGACCCATAGCCAGCTTGCCCACCTGTTTTTGCATAGCTTCTTTGGATTGAAGCCGTACTGGTTTGTTTACTATTGCTTGTGGCCTATTTTGTGCTACAGGGACAGTGTTAGGAACTAAGGACAGAAGTTGTAGCGCTTGTAAAACCCAAACTATCTGCTGTTTGGTTATTTACAGAAAACATGCAACCATTGCCACACTAGAAACTTTGGCCCAATTATTCACCTCTATGCCCAAGTCAAGGCCATCTGTTAACTGGAACCCACAGACATAGCTTCTCAGGCTGTTAGAATGTTGCAGCGGATGGGAAATGCTGTCCTGAGCCTTGGTCCCCCTTCCCTAGTCCCCCAGCATCCTGGGTCCTTCTCTGTATTACCCATGACTTCTCCAGGACCTGGCATGCTAAGGGTTCCTACTGAGCTCAGCAAAGCCTCCTTTCCCACTCTGTCAGGGGTGCAGCTCAGTGGGTAGAGGGTTAGTTTAGCACATCAAAGGCCCTGGGGTCTGATCCCCAGAAACAAAGGCCTGGGATCGGGACTTCAGCCCTTGTGCTCAGCCTGCTCTAGGTCTACCTGGGGCTACTTGAGAAAGAACAAGATCTCAGACACCTGAGTTCAGATTCTATTTGAGCAGCTGTGATAGGTACAGAAAGTAACCGACCTTTCCAAGGCCCTTTGCCCTTGTCTATGAATTGGGGGCAACAGCAGCAGCAGCAGCTTCACACATAGGATTCTGTGAATTAACATGCGAAGTGGTCAGCATGGACCTTGTATGTTCAATGCACACCAGCTTTTACTATGAATCGCTTGCTACTCCCACCTTGTTCTTATTTTAAGTCTTTGGGTGGTTAGGGGTGTGACAAGCTCATCTCTACCTCTGACCACCTCCAGTATCATAAGGTCCCAAGTTCAGGTGGTGTTTTAGATGGCTTCACAGTCAACAGTCACTGCACAGAGCCTTAGGAATTCAAATTCAGGCCTTAGAGTCTAGCATAGGGCTATGGAGATTCAGACCATCTGCTCTTGACAAATCATAGTTCTTCTGTGTGTCCTTAGTGATGGTCTGAGTGAGAACAGGAAAACTAATGAGACCCCCAAACAATGTTAACTCTTGACTGTTAGATAAGAAAAAAATCTTACGTTTTCCAATAGCAGTTATCAAAATACATAGGGAAGACAGCCAGCCTGGGGCACCCTGAAGGGCATACTTATTATCATCAGGGCATTGCCTATAGGCTCAGGTAAGAGGTGTGGGGCTCTGGCCTATTTGGCTTGTTTCTTGCATGTCATTGAAGCCACACTGACCACCTGGCTGAGAGCTTTGAGTACAAGCTATGGATACATCCTTCCTCACCTTCAGACAGCCTGGCATCCTGCTGAATGAGGCTGCTGTTGACTTGAAAACCCTCTTCCAGTGCCAAAGAGGATTCTCCTCTCTATATAGGACTCCCACCCTGAATTTGTTCTCCCCTCTGGTTCTTAGACAAGGGCTCTCCCTGGTTAATCTTTGGGGTGAATGTAAAGTTACAGAGGAAGGATCAGGCTAGGAGACTATAGAATTCCAAGATTCCAGTCTAAGGGACTTGTGTTATGGTGTGTGTGTGGGGGAGAGGGAGTAGCATAAGGGTTGATGCCAGAGTTACTTTGCTCATAATTGTGACAAATTACCCAATGGAAGCAGCTTAACAAAGGATCCAGGGTGGCTGTAGACACCTAAAATGTACATGATCTTGTCAGAGTGGATTCTTTCCTTGACATGTGGATCCTGTAGCTTGAACTCAAGTCGCCAGGCTTGGCAGCAAGTGCTTTTATCTGCTGAGCCACTTCACTGGCCCAATTTATACAATCTTACTCATTCTTCTAAAAGTTAGGAATGCAATTGGATACATGCCAATCATTTAAACACTACAGAAACAGACAGAACATAAAACTCCATTTAATCTTATTTCTCCGTGTTAGGCTGCTTGGTCTGTCTTTTAGATGTTGCATCCACAAATCCTGTGAAAATTATTCTGACACTCGCTCCAGCTTCCATGATGACTGGGCACGCTTAGATTGAGGTTATGAGAAAGAAATTCGCACCCCAAGACAAAGCCGCAGTAGTAAGCCTGCGTGTCTAATCCTGGTCCCTCATATGTGAATGCCTCACATATTCCCTACAAATCTAGGTAGAAACAGCTTCATCCTCCCTCTGGCAAGGCCTGGTGGCACAGCGCAGGCTGCAGAGGGAGGCCTTGTTTTTGCTATGAACAGACTATTGTAAATCATGGTAGACTTAGCAGATCTGCCATTGGTATTGCCTTTAAACATTCGCCTGTGCTTTCCATTGGCTGGTTGGACCTTCTGAAATTGGACTTCTTCATTTCTTTCTAAGTGAGTCCCCTCCTCCTTTCCCTCTCTCCCCCTCCCCTTCCCCTTCTCCTCTTCCCCCTATCTTCTCTCCTCTCTCTTTTCCCTTCTCCCTTTTTTGTGTGTTTTGGCTCCTGCTGTAGTTCAGTTCTGGAATGTTTCCCAATGGGCCAGGTGCTGCAGGCTTTGTGGGGCTGGGAGGCTTTAGGTCACTGAGGGGGTGTCCTTGAAGGGACTTATAGGGTTCTGGTTTCTCCTCTCCATCTTCTTTCTCTTTCTGTTTCCTCAGCTTCCATGAAGGGAGTCACTTCCTCTACCCTGTGTTCCTGTCATGTAGTTAATTCTTCACAGACTCAAAAGCCACAAATAGACAGTGCACAGAAACCTCTATAACTATGAGACAAGGTAAACCCTTTCTCCTCATAAATTGACTGGAGGTATTTCATTACAGTAAGGGGAAAGCTGAGTGGCACAGCTTCTGACTTTTCCTGTGATAAAACACTGATCCTGCCATGCCTGGAGGTCAGCACTGCACAGTCCTCACCCTCTTCCTCTGGTTCTTATATTCTCTCTGCCCTTTCTTTCTTGATGTACCTGATCCTGGGAGGGGGTGATGTATATCCTGCTATGGCTGGACATTCGGCAGCCATGTTTTCTCAATACTTTGACCCATTGTAGAGACTTTCCAGCTCTTCAGGGCTGCCCCCCTCCCATATATACCTCTCTACCCTCTTTTTAAAAATATTTATTCTATTTTATGGAATGAGTGTTTGTCTGCATGTATGTCTGTGCACCACATGTGTGCCTGGTGCTTAGGGAGGTCAGAAGAGGGGCACTGGATCCCCTGGAACTGGAGTTAGAGATGTTTGTGAGCTCTCATGTGGGTGCTGGGAGCTGAACCCAGTCTTCTGTAAGAGCAGCCAGTGTTTTTAACTGCTGATTCATCTCCAGCTCCAAGAATTTTATTTTATTTTAATTTTAGCCTTGGCTGTCCTGGAACTCACTCTGTAGACCAGGCTGGCCTTGAAGTCACAGAGATTCTTCTGCCTCTGCCTCCTGAGTGCTGGGATTAAAGCAGTGAGCCACCATTCCAGGCTCCTCCCTAGCCTCCTGTGGAGTCTTTCTCCTGCCTAACTACTTTCACTTCCCTGACTTCTGTTTTTAGGGTTGTTTCCTCTGCTGGGAACCATTTCCATCCTTGTCTCATTCTTCTTGTCTTGGTTCACATGTCTGTTTCCTCTGGCCACCCTTTTTTTATTTCTTTTTTGGTTTTTTTTGAGACAGGGACTCTGTGTAGCTTGGAGTCTGTCCTGGAACTTGCTCTATAGACCAGGCTGGCCTTGAATTCACAGAGATCTGTCTGCCTCTGCCTCCTGAGTGCCTCCTGTGTGACACCATCACCTGGCTGGGACCCCTGACCCTAGGCTAAACTGAACCCTGAGTTCCTGCCAATCATTTACTCAGCTGCCTTTCATTTGTGAGCATCTTGTTCTTGCCAGCTGGCTGTACTTGTCAAGAGCCTGATACAGGGTCAGACACAGCCTTCCCTCACACAAGTATTTCTAGTCAAAAGAGAAAAAAGACTCAGATAGCCAGTTTTCATTTTTCGAGTTCACTGCCATGCTTTGTTGGGAAATGCCCCTCTAATGATCCTATTTGCCCAGTGCTCTTCCTGTTTGGACAGCTGTTGGTTATAGGTGGCAGGGGGACAACCCTGGTTTGACCCCACAGGTGAGACACTCTTACCGTGGTCCTAAAGTGATGAATTACACCAATTTGTTCATTTTCTAATTGTGTGTGTGTGTGTGTGTGTGTGTGTTTTACACTAGGGCTGAGTCAGATCCTACTGCCTAGAGCAAGGGACCTACTTAAAATGGGGTATCGTGAGGGAATAGACAGGTGGAATGAGACCTGAAGAATGGGCAGGCTGTGGTCATGAGAATCAAGGATGGAAGAGGTGGATAGAGGGAGGGGAAGAAGGAAGCAGTGAGCACTGGATGGTTAGGCCATCTGTCTGCTGTGTGTGGTTGTGTGGGAGTCCTATGGACAGGGCTTTATCTGCTTGCTAAGCTTCTCAGAGATAGGAGCTATTTGTCTCTACTATGGCTTTATTTATGAGTTTATTTTGAGTGGGACTTGAACTCAGGACCCCCCCCCACACACACACTGAACTACAGACCAAGCCCTGCCGATGACTTGGAATTGGAGACTCCTCTCTGAGACCAAAGGTTAGAGACGATAACCCACCATGGGCCTGGAGGCCCTGATTTCGTTTCTGATATCGAAAGGCTATGCTGTGCTATGAAGACTCAGCAAAAAGGTGCTGAGCGGGCCATCTTGGGCTCCATCTGCCACCCAGATCTTTCCTTTTCTTCTTTAGGGTGAGGTGGGGTCAGGAGGTGTTCAATGTGAAAGTGCTCTGCTACTGAACTGTATCCCAAGCCCTTGGATTTGGTTATTTTAAAGGAGTTACTTGTTTATTTTATATGCGTGTCCCTGCATGAGTTTACGTGCACCACATGCATGCAGGTGACTTCAGAGGCCAGAGGGCATCAGATTCCCCTGGAACTGGAGTTACAGGGTGTTGTGAGCCACCTGATATGGGTGCTGGAAACTGAACTTGGGTCCTCTGCAAGAGTAGCAATGCTCTTAACTGCTGAGCTCTCTCTCTAGTCCATCCCCTTGGTTATTTATTTATTTATTTATTTATTTATTTATTTCTTATTGAGACAAGGTTTCAATATGCATCTCCAATTGGCCTTGAACTTGCTTTGTAGCCTGGGGTTACTGTGAATCAATGAGCCTCTTTCCTCCAGCCCCCGAGTGCTAGGATTATAAAAGTGTGCCACCACACCCGAGAAATCATTATACTAATTATTATTATTGCTTGTTGTTGTTATTGGTGACTCTAGGGATCATACCTAGTTCCTGGAACATAAGAGGCACGTCCTCTGTATGAGCCACACCCTGAGCTTTACTCTTAGACCCCTGAGCAAGCTACCTAACTTCTCTGTGTCTTCTCCATGGGTGTTCACTTGATTGGGTTTTTGCCTGCACTGAAAGCTCTCAACGCCTATTCTGCCTCTGACATTCAACCAATAGCAACTGTTTCCTGTTTCCAACCACCAGAAGGAAGCTAGACAGCTGGCCCATCAGCACCTTCCCCAGAGCGTGAAGACATTATGCAAGCTACGTTCTTCACTCATTCAAAACTGTTAAGTCACAGCCATTTTATAATCGGGACAATGAGTTCTGGGGACACTGGCCAGGTATGAACAAGGCACAACTGCTTTTCAGGCAGTCTGTTGGGTCCTTAGAAGGCTAAATCATCACAGGGTTCAACAATGATGCTTGTAGGATGATCCTAAGAAGACTGAAGTACGTGACCACACAGTTTATGCACAAAGGTCCGTAACAGCATTATCTGTTAGAGCCCTGTATTGGTTCCTTATATGTCCCTGTGACAGACACCAGATAGGAGGCAGCTCAGGGAGGAAGGATTTATTTCAGTTTATGGAGTGGAGGGTCCCCCAGTCCATCGTGATGGGGAGAGCATGATGGTTGCTGTTCTGCTAGTGGCTGCAGCTCAGCTTGTCACATCTTAGTTGATCAGAAAACAGAGAGCTCACCAGAAGCTGGGCTGGACTACAACCAAAAGAGCTGGTGGCTCACCTCTGCATGGCGCCTTGCCTCCCATCCCAAAGGTATCACAACTTCTCCGAATGGTGTCACCAGTTAGGAAGCAAGTGTTTAAACATAAGCTGGTGAGGGACATTTGAGATTCAAAACATAATAGGCTCCAAGTGGATTAAATTCAAATTTCCATCAACAAATGATAGAGGAAAGAAAAATTGGGGAAAAATCAATATCTAAAGCAACATCAAGGTATACATTGTGTTTTTGCTCCCAGGGTTGGCTCAGGATTGGGTGCACATTGTGATTCTGTAATGCCTGAACAATGATGAAATTAACTAAACACACGACTCCCTCTTCATTAACAATGCTGAGTGGAGTCACACAGCAATTCCGATTTATCCAACACTTAATCAGAGGTATAATTTGCTGGTGCTTAGCCTTAAAAAAAGGTCCAGGATATTGTGAGCCTAAAAAGAAGAGAGTGCTGATGCTGGGCAGTGTAAGTGGCCCTTGAAGACCAGCGTGCGAAAGGACAGAAACCAGACATGAAAGAACACGAGTGTGAGAGTCCACTAGGGAATATCCAGCATAAATAAAGGTATCAGGACAGAAGGCATGCTGGGTTTGCCTGGTGGGATTGGGGAGTGAGTGATGACATGGGATCCTTTTCCTTTCTTTTAAACATTGCTTTTATTTATCTATTCTTTGAGAATCTCATACATGTGTCTCTGTATACAATGCCTCTCAGACTCCCCCCCCCAAACGTCTTAACCTCATCGCCCCCCCCTTTATAACCCACATAGTCCAGTGAGGAAGCCCATGTATGCATGGTACAGAGCCTTTCTCTAAAGCATATGTAACTTAGGAGAGGCCACACACTTGAAGAAAACTGGTTCTCACCTGCCTCCCAACAGCCATCAAGTGCCATTAGCTCTCCACTGTGTGTAGGGCCTGTGATACCCCACCTGTATCCAATCTGGAAGGTTGATTGGCTTGACCATATGCAGTTCTTAGATAGGCAGCCATAGCAGCTATGTTCATGAGTGTAACAGCCCTGTCATATCCAAAAGTCTTTTCCTTATTTGAAATAAGGGCTTTCTATGTAGCTAAGGCCGGCCTTGAACTTGTAGCAATCCTCTTACGTCAGCCCTCCAAGTGCTGTGATTACAGGAATGCACCACCACACCTGACTAAGAAAATGGAATTTCTATGCTGGTGCAAAATTTTCAATATTTATATTTTATCTTTCTTCTTTTTTTTTTTTTTTTGTCCAGTTGGTCTCAAACTCAGTCTTCTCCTGCCTCAACTCTCCTAGTTCTGGGTCACAGACCAGGCTGAGTAAAAGTTTCTTTTTGGGGTGTGAAAGCTTACAAGAATTGGACAGTGGTGATGGCTTTACAACCTTTTAGTTATTTTAAGCCCCACCTCACTGATGGGGGAAGTGCTTCTGTGTATGTGTTCGTCTTATTGGATAATAAATAAAGTACTATTTGGCCAATGAGGCAGCAAGTTAGGCAGGACTAGGAGTCAAGAAGGATTCTGGGAAATGTAGTAAAGAAGTGGTGATTTGCAGGAGATGACATAGCAGGGAGACTCATATATAAATAAGGGCAAGAAGGAAGTGGGCCCCTTCTCTCTTCCTCCAAATCACCATATGACCCCTGGATGAGGACGACAATGAAAGGCATCCTAATTAAGTCTTATAAAATATATAGGTTTATGATAATTAAGACTGAGTTAACAGATGAGAAATCCTAGTCATTGGCCAAGCAGCATTTGTACCTAATATAAGTCTCTGTGTATTATTTTGTCCATCCACGAGGCAGGCAGAACTCAGGTGGCTGGTAGAAAGTGCCCACATGGTGGTAGAGCTTGGGTGGCTTTTGGCAGAAAGATTTATCATAACACCTCACTGTGTTATCAGATGGTAGAAGGGAAACTGTCCAGTGATGGAATGTTAGCTTCTTCAAAGCTCCAGGGTTAGGGTTTCTGGAGAAGTTGGTAATGACTGTTAGGAGATGATGGCAGGGCTCAGAAACAGCCTGTGGGCACAATGACCCACCTCAGGTGCCCACTGAGAGCTGCAGCAAGGCCAAGCAGGAACCAGAATGAGCAGATTGGACTTTTGTGGGAGCCCCAGAGAAATATCCCCTGTTCTAGTTTCAGTCTGTTGCTGTGACAAATATCATGGCCAAATGAATAGGTTACAGTCCATCATTGGGGAAGTCAAGGCAGGAAGAAGCAGAAACCATAGAGGAATACTGCTTGCTGGATTGCTCACTTGCTCAGGCTCAGCCAGCCTTGCTTTACAGCCCAGGACTACCTTCCCAGGGAATGGGGCCACCCACAGTGTGCTGGGGGCCTCCTGCATCAATTAATAAGACAGTTCCCCATAGACATGCTCACAGGCTGGTCTAATCCAGACAATCCCTCACTTGGGACTCCTTTCTCAGGTCACTCTGAACGGTGCTAACACTGACAGTTAAAGCTGGCTAGAACACCCCCTGAAGAAGACAGACGGGTGTTTTACAGGGAGCTCTTGGCAGCGAAAGACAAGAACCATCCAAACCCAGCTATTGTTGATTAACGTAAATCCCATTTAAACCGGAGCTCATTAACACTTAGACTAACCATCACCCGAACAAAAAATAGGTTCTGCTTCCACAGTGAACAAATTAGCTTAGAGAAATAGGTCCAGTTTGGAAAGAGGGTGGAAGAAAGAGCAAATGTTGAACTGGTGCTGGATATGTGAACAGGCTGTGTTGACGGCAGACCAAAGGAAGGCACATTAAAAACTGTTTGGGGACACGCCACCAGGTGACTGAATGGGTTACCAGCTCCTTATGATCCATTCTATGGGCTCGGGTTCCTACCTGAAGAAGTCAGACCCATTCTAAGGGATGCTATAGATGACATGGCATATGTACCTTCTTGTACACGTAGCTTGCTTCTCTCCCTTTAGCCTTTGCCCACCACTGTTTCTAAAATAAAAACTTTACCACCGCCTTCACCTGAGCTTCTCACTCATGCTGCTTGTTTGTTCTCTTTACACCTCTTGCCACTCTCTGGAAGACTCTCGTTTACTTGGTAAAATGTGCATGGCCAATAGGTGTTTGGAAATACTTCCAGTCTTTTCTCCCTCCATCCGTGTTGAGGCATGTGAGGGCACAGAGACGGTGTGTGGACACATTTTACTGATAAACCATGTGGGGCCTCACTGTCCATATAATTTTATGTTCTGACTTGCTTCCCCATTCGACCCATTCACCCTGAGTCACAGACTGTAGGGGAAACCTAATACTATTCTACTAAATGGACTCTTGAGGGTTACTGCTGTACCCACAGACCATGTACCCCCCCACCCCCACACACACCGTCTTCAGAGGAGCTTCTATTTGCAGTAGATGGTGACTGATAGAGGCTGGTCAGAGTGCAGAGAATAGCAGACTGCAGTGCTTAGCCTTAAATCACACATACATACATAATATCACACCACTTCCTTCAAAAGTTTTTCCCCAGGAGAGGGCAGAAGGGTTGTAAAGAGCCGGAGGTTATGGGTAACTTCAAGGAAACAGTTTTCTGTACACGAAGGACAGTTGCACATAGGAACCCACAGTGATTATGACAGCATGCATGAAGCCTATGCAAGTACAAGCAAGACAAAGTCCCAGCATGGAGGGGTGTGGTAGTTTGAATGTAATTGGCCTCCATAATCTCATAGGGAGCAGCACTATTAGGAGGTGTGACTTTGTTAGAGTAGGTGTGGCCTTTTTGGAGGAAGTGTGTCACTGTGGGGATGGTTTTGAGATTTCTTATACTCAAGATATGGCTCAGTTTCCTGTTGTTTTCTGATCAAGATGTAGGCAGCACCATATCTGCCTGCACACTGCCAAGATGATAATGGCCCAAACCTCTGAAACCCCCAACTAAGACAAGGGGATGAAGTCCCACCTGCAGCTGAGGAGCTGCTGGTGCTTGATAGTTGCAGGGAGCGGGAGAGTCAGTATTCTTAAATGTGACCTGTGGTAGGGTGACGACACTCTGGAGCAGGTCCCGTTCTCAAGAGAGTTGAGCAGCACAGATCGGACTTAATGGGTTTAGAAGAAGAGGAGGAGGGAGGAGGAAGACAACAAAGACGATGACTCAAAGTTGGATGGATAGGGAGGTGAGGATGGAGGGGTTGATCTGGGAGGAGTTGGAGGAGGGTATTGAATAGAATCAATATACATTATACTACATTACCAAAGAATTAGTCAAAATATTATTAAAACTTTTCATATTTCTAACAAAGAGACCAAAAATATTAAGAAGTTACTATACTGAGCACTCTCAGGTTTATTGTCATGCACTATAATCCATTGCCAATGCTGGTTGAATCTCTAACAGGCCTCAGATAGCTTTTCATTCAGTTTCTGTTTTTCTGTTTCTGTTTTTCAATTTTCATCTCTTAGCAGTCCTTTCATACAGGTCTGACACGTGCCCTCAGTTTGCTTTGAGTATCAAAAGCATTCGTGTGTATGTGTGGTGTTTGTAGATGCATGTATGTTCACATGTGTGCATGTATGCGGAGACTTGAACTTTACGTCAGGGGTCTTCCTGGACTATTCTGTTTTTACTGAGGCAGGGTCTCTCAATTGAATCCAGAGCTCACCAATTGGTTAGCCAGCTTGCTGGAGAGATTCTCTTGAGAGCTAGGAATAGAGGTGGTTACCATGCTTGCATGGGTTCTGGGGATCTAAACTCTGGCCCTCATGCCTACTCAGTATCTGGTCCTCATGGATACAGCACCATCTCCTCAGTCATAAGTATTTAATATTTCCTACTGGCTATTTAGAATATACTAATATTTGTCCTTTAAGAATAAAAAGAAAACCTATGTTTAATTAAGCATTTCTCTGTATGTGTGTGTGGGGGCGTTACACATGTCACAGCATGTGTGTAAATGTCAGAGAACAACATTTGGGTATTGGTTCTCTTATGTCACCAAAGTGGAATTGAGTGATGGAACGGAGATCATCTAGCTTGGCGGCAAGTGTGTTCACCTTCCGAGCCATCTCCCTAGCCCTCTGTCATTGTGAGTTGCGACACTGAAGTCTTAATATCATAAAATGTTCCCTTTTTATTGAAACTGATTCTTCTCTTCACCAAAGGCACCGTCATCTTCTCCCTCCTTAATTCCCCGTATATATGGCTAGGGAGGAGTGGCGTTTTCTCTTTGCAGCTGTCTGTCTCTGTTTCTCCCACTGTCTTTGCTTCTCTCTCTCCCTGTATCCTCTCAGTGCACCTGCAGAGTTACATTAATACCTGATCACAATCTGAGTCCTTTGGACCAGATGCAAGAACTCTGTGGAGATCAGCACTTTAGACTCCAAACTCCTAGACGGCTGACTTTCATCAAAAATCTTGATGTATGCGGGCACTTAGTGGATATTTTTAGTAATGATGCCTGAATTTTCCGACCATTTGGGGGTTTCTTGTTTAGATTTTGCTTGCTCCTGAGTTTCTTAGCCTGAAAGTATTCTTGGGAACCCTGAGATTGGGCTCCCAGAGGACAAGGTGTATTTCCTCTTATTACGTGAGCTCATTCATGCTCATCTGTACCCTCTTTGGCTCTTAGTATTTTTTGCTCCATAAATATCTTCAAGGACAAATGAGAATTGTCCTTTTGCCCATCATTAAAGCCAGGCGTCAGGGAGGAATTCCTCGTGGGCTGATGGAGAGTAGTAGATGATGCCCCCATATTGACAAGGCAAGTCTATTAAAGGAGACAGTATTCAGAGTCATGTTCCTGTCAAAGGACCGTGCATGGCCATCTCATCACAGCGTTTCAAGCGACTGAGTGGACAGTTCAAGGACGGATGTTTTTGATTTTGTCCCCTAGTGTCACTTTCCTGAGTCTATTTAATCAGGGAGAGTAACTTTCATGCATATCAAGTGAAATTACATTGCTATGAAAATGCTTCAAAACGTAAAACATTGTATGTTGTAAAAACAGCACCAATAGCAAGGGCCATACCAATAACAAGGGTGATACCAGACCACTCAAAGAACAACTCATGTAACCACCGTAACCCCAGACTTTTCAAAGAATAGATAGTTTTCCCAAAAGCAGCTAATTATAGACACTTTCTTCTCAGTTCATACAGGATGTGTGATATAAAGAATGAAAGAAACAGAAAGATAAGTTCCCCGTGTGCGGCATGGACAAAGATGGGGAGAGGATACAGAGAGGGCGATTTTCCAACTGGACTCTAGAAGAGCAGTGGCATTTATGACCTAACAAGCTCCTTGGTGATGGGAGTTTGAGAAGCATTGTTTAATGTGTGACTCCTCCCTGGCTCTCATGATGAATATTTGAAAACGTCCTCAATGTCACCATCAGAACTCTACACACGCTAAGTCAGAAACGGCTGCTTGTTAAGGAATGGCCAATCCCACCTCAGCCACTACCTGTTTAGTGACTCATCTCACTGATATTTTGCTCATCATCTGGACAGTGTTTACTACCTTTGGAAGGAAGCCTTAGTCTCTCTCTCTCTCTGTGCCTTTCTGTCTTTGCCTCTGTCTCTGTCTCTGTCTCTCTGTCTCTCTGTCTCTCCCTGTCTCTCTGTCTCTCTGTCTCTCTCTCTGTCTCTGTCTCTTAAATCCCATCGTCCACCTGTCCTCCTTCCTTTCCTTCTATTATGTGTAATTCCAATGGTATATAAACATTGGCTGCATAACAATATGGTTTCGTGTTCCTATAACTGCACTTTAACAGTCATCCATTAATGGCCAATCAATTGTATAAATATATATTACATATATACACACACACATTACATTGTAGTGTATATATGTGTTCATGCCCACATATGTTATAACAGACCCATCTATTTTAGCATTTTGTCAGTAAATCCAAACAGGACTTAAAAACATGTTCTTTGGTAGAGAAACATGGATTACTATCTTGAAATATATGTATCCCACACCTCTGATCTCAGATCAGAAGGACTGACATAGTAGCTTAATTCTAGGCTCCTAAGTACCGATGCTCCCTGATACTCTTCCATATGGCAATCAGACTTTGGAAATAATGAGGTAGGAGCTGCTTGGACAATGTGCAGTGCTATATAAAGTCGGTTTGTGTCTAGAGGAACGCTTTCAAATGATGGCAGACTTAAGTCAGGTCTTTATTCTCTGGGACCACCTAGATGTTCCTTAATTAGAGCTTCAGACTTATAAATAGAAATGAAGTCATAGGTGTTCATAACTTTTTTTCTTCTTCTTTATTTATTTTTGAGACAGGGTCTCCTTATATAGCCCTGACTGTCCTGGAACTCCCTAAGTAGACCAGGCTGGCCTCAAACTCACAGAGATCTGCCTGACTCAGCCTCCCTGGTGTTGTGATTAAAGGCGTGCACCACCATGCTTGGGAGGTATCCATAACTTTTGTGTGTGTGTGTGTGTGTGTGTGTTTTGAAACAGGGTCCCTTTACATATTCCTGTCTGTCCTGGAAGTCACTATGTAGAGCAGACAACCTAATTGTCATTCACTTGAAACCCAGTTTTGATGGATGAGCCAGTGCCTGGTAGATTCTGAGTCAAATGGAAAGAACACACAGTTCAGTTTGTATTTCATTCTGTGGGTATTTATTTTCTTTGTGACCACAAATCTTGTCATCTTGAGAAGATGTGGTCAAGTTCAGGGAATGTCTGTGGCTTCCTGCAAATGGCTTTGGCCCAAACTTCCATTATCAGTGGTGTTTTCTGTTGGTGTATAAAGCCAATTGTCTTGCTCTCAGTAGTATTTCCCTTTGCTTCTTTTCTACATTGGATACCTTTGCTGGATCCCATGTATATTAGTTATTTTCACGTCGATGTGACCACAATATCTATTAGAAATGCCTCAAGGGAGGAGAGAGTTAATTTGGCTCAGTCTCTTAGAGGTTCAGCACATGACAGCAAGAAAGTGAAGCTCTGTTCACGACAGTGGGATGTGCAATGGATGTTGTTCACATCATGGCAGACCAGGAAGCATAGAGAGTGTACAGGAGCCAGAGGTCCCCTACAACCTACAAAGGCCCACATCTCCTGACTTCCTTCCATAGGTTAGCCTTGACTTCATAAAGATGCCACATCCTTCCAAAAGTTCACCATCCACTGGGGACAAAGACTCAAACCATGAGTCTGTGGGGCACAGGTCAGGCTCATACTGTGACTACAATGTGACCTTCTACCTTAGCTTCTACCCCACCTATGAGACAGAATAAGCCCCTCTTTTCTTTATGATAGGTATTGGTCATAGCACTAAGATTGGCAATTAACACAACCCCCCAAGACACTTCTGTGTTTGAACTGGTCACATCCTTGGAGAGAAGTTCTCCCGTCCCCTGTGGGGCCAACAACTTCCTTGTTGAACACAGTGACTTTCCATTAATCCCAATTTCAGGTGGCTCCCACTCTCTACTATCGGCCTCGACTGTGTCTAGACACCTTCTGTTAATTCTCGCCAGAGCATTAACTTCAGTCACAGTTGCTGAGGATGTAGTTGCCTGGCTTCATAGGGCCCTAGATGATGTCTATGTATCTTCTGGTTTCATTGTCCAAAAAAAGATTTATTTATTTTTTATGTGTATTAGTGTTTTGCCTGCATGTGTGTCTATGCACCACATGAGTGTCTGGCACCTTTGGAGTTCAGAAGAGGTGTCAGAGTCTCTAGAAGTGGATTTGTAGGGAGTTGATGAGCTGCCATGTGGGTTCTGGGAATCGAATCACTGTCCTCTGTAAGAGGAACAAGTGCTGTTAACCAGTGAGCCATCTCCTCAGCTCCCCAGTGACTTCTTGAACATACATTCAAAGATTTCTCTTTTCTTCAGCCGTACCATTTCTTTTTTAAATTACCTTCAAATGCACTGATACCTCTAACTTTGAATCAGAGTTTTTCAGGGAAAATTGACTTTTTTTCTTGGCCATTCTGTAGGATCTAGATTTCATAATAGCACTCTGTGTATTATGTCAAGGATCAACTGTTTCTTTATCTCTCTTTTCTTCTCCTGTACTCTTAGTTTGTCTTTGGGTGCTTATGTCATTTTAAGTTCACTTACCAGCACTTTAAGTGGTTTCAGATCAGAGTAAGAAAAACAAGAGCTTTTGTTATTCCATGCTGAGATGAAGGCTTATTAGTATATTTTAGTTTAGCTTTGATGTTTACCTTTAGGCTGCAAGAAATACTTATTTGTTGTTTTTATTGATAGAAATTTGCTAGTCACACAGCAAAACAGAGAAATTTCTACTGGGAGAGGTAATGACTTGTGCCTCTCGTCTATAGACACCATCACAACCACTGTTACCATCATCATCATCATCATCATCATCATCATCATCATGACCACCACCATCAGTGCCACCATTACCACCATCATCAGTTTCAGTACTGTGTTCTGCTTGGGTTCTAGGCAGTTAACTGAAACTTTAAATGTTTATCTTTTAATCCCAGCAATTTCACGTAGCTAAGTAGCACCCCAGCCCCCTCTTACAGGGCTAAAAAGCCCCAAGCTTCAGAAAGATTGAGATACTTATATGGAATCATAAACGACAAACAGCACAGGATTTAAACCCCACTGGGGTCTGTAGAGAAGCTCTAAAGGGGTGAAGGAGGATTTCCAGTGAAAGAAGATTGGAAGCTAACCAGCCAGAAGTCATGGGCTGTTCTGTATCTATGACTGCAGTGACCATGGATGGTCAGTGGTAGAAATTGTTGCATCAGGAGATCAAGAAGGATGGAGGCTTAGTGTGGACTCAGCCACAGTCTTCTAAGGCAGTCATCAAATCCCAGTTATAATACCGACAGATGGTGAACTCACTCCAAATTTGTCAGCAGTCTTACAACTTGCTGGAGAACTCACTTCCTCCAGATCTATAGGGAGAGACCTTGCTGGCCTTATTAACACAGTAGAAATATAGGAAGGTTCCGGTGTCTGGAGAAAGTTTAGTATAGAAAAAACTGGTGCCTGGAGAAGGTCTTGCATAGAGATATTTGTTGAATTGGCAAACATTCTTTCTCCAGGGTGGAGGGCTATGCTGACAAACTATGGGGATCCTTTCAGATGTAACAAATAGAAATAACTGGGACTGAAGGGAAGATGTTGAATGAAACCTGAAAACCAGCCTGCACTCTACTTGCCATGCTTCGTGCCCTGGTTCAGGGCTGTACCTGCACTCAGGAAGGTGCTCCATTCAAATTCACATGAAAATGCAGTTCGACTTAGCAGTAACTCATTCTAGAGAGAAATTCTTTGGATATATGTGTTGTATAGTCATTTTCTTTCCAATTGAAACATTGTGTTCTGGAGGGAGGAGGGAGACTTTGGGTTTTTTAGTGATGCAGCTGCCTTGGAGTCATCCATGCTCCAGTAAGTAACCCAAACCCACTCACCGGTTCACTAAGGTAGACCTGGATGGAATTATCTCTTTCGTCTATCATTGGTGCCCTGTCTGGGAAGAATAGACATGTTCTTGTCACCCTAGAAAAAGTCACACAGTACAACACTCTCCACAGTGAATACAGGTTAAATATACTTTTGACAAGTACTCTTTCAGTGTCTTGAGAATTTCCATGCTTCTACCACAAGCGATGCTAAGCACATCAGAATTCCAGTATATCATTGTTACTATCCTACCATTTACCCTAAGACTCTCTGGTTCCACAATGGGTATTAGAAAGAACACCAATCCCCACAGCTTGAACAATCTTCTGTATCTTTCAAAGTAGTTTTATTCCCATGTACCTACTCCAACATGTAATTACATAGAATGCTCCTCAGGCTTGGCTTAATAGTATAGGTGTTGATTGTTTGAGATTGCTTGCCTTTTTTTTTGAGACAGGGTTTCGCTGTGCAGCTTTGGAGCATGTCCTGGAACTTGCTTTATAGACCAGGCTGGTCTTGAAATCACAGCGATCCACCTGCCTCTGCCTCCCAAGTGCTGGGATTAAAGGCGTGCGCCACCATTGCCCAGTGAGATTGCTTGCATTTTTTTAATTAACCATTTTTGAAACTGGTTGTTTGGAGTCTTTTCAATATTTTCAACACATCTACGTTTACATCACCATCCACTATACAACATTTTTTGATTAGAGTGTGTCCTAGTTATCATTGGCTGTCAACCTGACAGCCCAGAGTCATTTGAGGGAGTCTTAACTGGGAAATTACCCAGATCAATTTGGCTTGCAGGTATGTCTGTGGGGAGTTGTCTGATTGTTATTTGATGTATGAGGGCCCAGCTCATTGTGGGTGTCATCATCCCTAGGTGGTGGACTTGGGATGTCTAAGAAAGCTAGCTGAGCATGTGTCAGTGAGCATTTCCCCATGGTTCCTGCCTTCAGGTTGCTTACTTGAGTTTCTGCTCCTACTCCACTCAATGATAGTTATGATCTGGAAGTGAAAGCCAAATAGATCCTTTTTCTTCCCCAAGTTGTTTTTGATCAGGGTGTTTTTATCACAACAACAGAGATCAAGCTGTTATGGACTTGACCATGTTGATTTTGGCAGAGGATTGTGAAATATAAGCTGAAATGAGCCCTTCCGTCCCATGTGGCCTTGGTCAGAATGTTTTATCACATGAACAGAGAGCAACAATTGGGGTGCTGTTGGTATTTGGGAAATGTCAGTTCAGCATTGGGAGAAAACCTGAAGCATTACTGGACATTTGTAGTTTGGCTCTTTTCATCAATGTCAAACTCCCCAAATCACTGTGGTGCTTATAGATACTTCCCAACATTTCCAAATGTCTTTATGGGGAATGTGCAACTCCAAGCCAACACCCCCAGACATATTGCTTTACTTATCATGAATTTATAGATGAGTGAGATTGGAAAACAGCCGGGACAGGACATCAAAAGACACCTTAAATCTTACGCATCCATGACAGGATTGGACGATTGCTGTAATGGTTTGAGTCTGGTGTCTCATCAACTTTCCTGTTGGAGATCAGTCCCCATTATGACCTATCAAGAAGGTAAGCAGGGTGCTACCCTCATGAATGAATCCAATCATATGATCAATAGACCGATGTGTTAATGAGAAATTGTGAGAGTGGGTCTACTAGAAAGCCAGTTTGTCCAGATCTTTCTCACTTTCCCTACTGTCACGATGTCATGCCAGCCGGAAGGTCTTTGCTAGATATGGACCTCTGATCTTAGAACAAATAAAATTCCCCACTTTCCTTTCAACAACTAACACACTCAGACTCTTACCTTGCCCCTACACAACTTTTTCTCTTTGCCCTTTGGAATTATTGACATGAAGTTTATCAGTCTCATGTTTACTCTACTTGAATGAGAAACTACTTCCCAATATTTTAGAGCATGTACAATAGCAAGTGTATAGGAGGGGCTGTTTACAATTTTGACTTCAATTGTTTCATAGGCTGCTTGTTTCCGAATGTAACATGTGATACCTCCAGATACCCATATGTGTGATGATTGTTGCACACACCCAGCACAGTGCTGCGGGCTCCACATGATTGGCATGGTATATTTTGTCTCATCCTTATGACTACTACTCAATGTTAAACAATGCACACAAGCCAGGTACAATGGCATGGACCTGTCAACCCAGCAACTCAAAGAGATCGAGGCAGGAGGCCCATGAGTTCTAAGCCAGCCTGGACTATAAAGTGAAACTCTGTCTCAAAACAGCAGCACCAGGATTGCTACCAACAACCCTCAAGCCTGAAACGAACAAAAACAACAGAACCACACCCAGCAAGATGGCTCAGTGGATAAAACAGCTGCCACACAAGCCTGAGGCCCTGAGTTCAATCCACAGAACCCACGTAAAGGTGGAAGGAAAGAAACAACTCCACAAAGTTGTCCTTTGACAACTTCCCCTCCCCTATCACGTGCACAACAAAGTAAAACTAAATTACTCCCCCCTCCCCCGCCAACTGCAGCAAACAACAGCAACACACACCAACATCCCATCCCCATGGTTCAGATGGACAACTAAAGCTTTAAAAAAAAGATGTATGGAACTTTCCCAAAGCCTTCTGTACTCTGGGGTCAAATGGTATCATGCTGTGAAGCTATGGAGAAAAACTTGGGGAGTGAGGGGCTTAAGAGAGGCTCCCATCCTAAACCTCACCTCCCAGGATACCCTATCTGCATCATTAACACCCAGCCTGTCACCACCAGCTGGTAGCTGATTTCAGACCAGTGAGAGGGAAAGCCTCTGTAGGTGTTTTTTTCCTAAGTGGCACTGGGAAGGGTAAATTAACTGCTTCTAGGATGGGCACTGTTATCAGCCTGAGAGTCTGCTGCTGAGAGAGTCTGGCAGCCCACAACTCCTCCAGCCTCTCTGAAAATAAGAACAGAACCCAAAATGAACCCAGGGTCAGCCCAGGGAGAGGAAGGAAGTGGGGAAGTCAGCTGGTTGGAAACGGGTGTGAGAGGAGAGCTTCAACTTCCAGGATTTTGAAATAGGAGCAAAATGGACATGTGAATCCATCAACACCTTCCTTCACCCATGCATTTATTTTGTGATATTTCCTAAGATTATCCATGTGTCAGATTCTGCGGCACCCACTAATAAACATGGCAAATATCCCTGTTCTCATATAACTTGCAGTTTGTGTAGCCAGGGGACGAAGGTAACAATCATATTAAAAATAAAATAAGGGCCATCGAGATGGCCCAGCCAGAAAAGGCACCTGCTGTACAAGCCTGGTGACCCAAGTTCCATCCCCAGAATTCAAGCAACTCCCCAAAGTTGTTCTCTGACCTCTACTCATGTGCTGTATGTGCCCCCCCATACAAACTTAAAGTCTTAAATGCTATATTAGGCAGAGAGCAATAGGAAAGGGGCTTCTACAGCTTGGGGAGGGCTTTTGTTTTAAACTTTTAGCCAAGTCTCACGAAGTGACATTTGAATATGGAAAACTTTATTATTGCTGTTAATATTAATATATTATTGTGATGCCGGGCACCATTCTAGGTAAGTCATAGTTATCACATTAATATTTACAATAGCCCTGAGATATAGCTACGATAATTCTCGTTTTACAAAGAAACCGAGGTTCAGAAATCTGCACTGCTTTCTGGACACCTTAGGACTAACAAATGGTGTGACTGGGATTTGAACCAAGCCCCAAAACTTCAGCGATTGCGCACTTGCATGCTGGTGCAGCCAGCCAAGGTTGGGGAAGGGCAGTGAGTGCGTGCAAATGGGATCTCCGCTGTACCCAGGAGAGGTTTTACCGGTGGCTGTACTTGATGCAGGCTGTGGAAACTTAGTCCAGCTGAATGAATCCTGTCTTTGGTGGGAGCTGCATTGGTTAGCTGTTGGAGAAGTTGGCCTATGGGGGAGGGAGCACACAACTCTAGGGTTGTCCCGGGACAGTGTCTGTGTGAGTTTCACCCTGCCACCACTGGGGGACCAGCTGCTGTAGTCAATAAGGGAGGATCTGGTTCTTCGGAGCATTGAAGAGGGTGGCAGAGCTGAGCCCCAGGGTGCAGCTCCATAGAGGAGTCCCTAAGTGCACTGGCTGGGGGGCCTGGGCAGAGGACAGAGTGGTGGTGGGAATAGTCTGACAAGGTCCTTTGTGCAGCATAGTGGGGGCGGGCTGGGCTAGGGCACATTGAGGTAAAGAACAAGCCGGCTTTTCGTTTGTGAGAGGAGCGCAGGGTACGACCAAGAAAGTCCTGTGGAAATGTCCGGGTGACAGCCTGCAGAGTGCTGGGAAACAGGTGCTAGAGATAGGCGGGGGTGGGGGTGTGCTGGGTGTAGGAAGAAAGAGAAGGAACTTTGACCCTGGAGAAAGCATTCTGGGCAAAAGGGGGCAAGCTCAAGGAGGAGCCTTGGGCATCTCCCGGGGACTCCATGGAGGCAGTTTCTAGCAGGCTGCAAAGAACTTGCCGACATAGGGACACATCTGGGAGCTGGAGGGCAGGGGCACTCAGTGTGGCCAAGCCCCGTACACACAGCCGGCAAGCTCAAAGTATGGGATGCACCGTGGCTTTCCAGGGCGTGCGCAATGAGGTCCTAGGAAAGCAGTTGGGGACGGGGAACTTGGAGAGGGAGCGCTGGGGCAACGAAGCACAAAGTTGTTTCTGCGGAAGGCTTGGTTAGCGCTGTGCAGCAGGCGATGATGGTTTTGGGCAGAGCTCTGAGAGCAGAGCGAGCCTGTGAGCCAAAGAAAAGGAAGGAGGAGGTGTGCATCCCAAAACCCAGCACAAAAAGTCCATGAGACAGAGCGCCGCCCGGATCTTTCCTTTGCTGCTTTTGGTACCAACCCCACTCACCATGATGGAGAAGACCAAAGCCACGATGTTGACTGGGTACGCTGGGCAAAAACACGCAACAATGGTGAGCCACAGATAGTTCTTGGGCTCAGGCAAGTCCTCCTCGGTCTTGTCATCTTCCGTGTTGGCTTCGGGGCTGCTGCTGTCCAATGCTCCCTTGGAGTCTGAGCGAGACGCATAC
Source organism: Cricetulus griseus (assembly GCF_003668045.3). Lineage (NCBI taxonomy): Eukaryota > Metazoa > Chordata > Mammalia > Rodentia > Cricetidae > Cricetulus > Cricetulus griseus. The sequence continues at coordinate 96,151,852 of NC_048597.1, forward strand.
TGGGACATGGGTGAAGTCAGAGGCGACACCGGGAGGGACGAGGAGCGCACTGTCCGGGCAGTCTGGGGTTGGGGCTGTCGGCTCATTGTGAGCAGAGGCTCTGAAAAGCTTATAGCTCCAGCCTCAAGGGAGATGTGACTTCACTCCTCCTGAGTAGGTCGGTCCTTTGCCTGCAGCCGGCTGGGCTCAGGGACCTAGGCCAAGAGCCTCCCCA